>NC_088691.1:42745563-43370563 GCF_028017835.1 Emys orbicularis | reverse complement strand
AATGGCATAAATCTGTCGGGACGTGGGACAAAGGGCTAAATATTGGGACAGTCCCGATTTTATTGAAGCACGGGGCCCCTCAAAGCATGGGGCCTGGGGTGGTTGCCCCAATTCGCCCTACCCAAGGGATGGCTCTGGCTGGTGGAGGTGGAGTAATGCCTGGTCTGGTGTTGAAATGCCTCTGAAGTGCCAGGTGTTTTATGCACATTATTGCTATGGTGAAGATGGCAATGAAATATGGTTAGAAGAGGAAACTCTCTTAAAAAGCAGCTCACAGGACCTGCCAGATAGGTGCTGAGCAAGAGTGATTGAATCCCAGACAACCACTTTGCCTGGAGCAAACCATGCTCAGTACAAGGACAAAGGAATCCAAGGCTTCTAGGCCAGAGTACAGGGACCATTTGCAGGTAAAGCAAAGGGCTGCCCAGGGAGGGACTTCTCTCAAAATGTGCTGGACTCAGCAGTGTCAGTTGAGGTGAAGGGGAATTAGCTATGTGGAGCTCTGCAGTTGTCTAGCCTCACTAATCAAGCTGAACAAGGGTTATGTACATATTGAGAATGATATAGACTAGGAGGAAATGCCTTAAGTCTCTGTGCCCCCAGCCTCTCCCAACAAGAAACTGCCTGTTCCTGGGACCCAAGGCCTGCGTGGGGGTGGACTACATCTTGGCTGCCTCAGGCACACTGTGCTTTGTTTTCTAGGTGCAGGTCTGGGACACAGCTGGCCAGGAGCGGTTCCGGAAGAGCATGGTAGAACACTATTACCGCAATGTGCATGCCGTCATCTTTGTCTATGATGTCACTAAGATGGCTTCCTTCACCAATCTTAAGATGTGGATTGAGGAATGCAATGGGCATGCTGTGCCCCCTTTCGTCCCCAAGGTGCTTGTTGGGAACAAGTGTGACTTACGAGAACAAATTCAGGTGCCATCCAGCGTGGCCCTGAAATTCGCTGATGCTCACAACATGCTTTTGTTTGAAACGTCAGCCAAGGACCCCAAAGAGAGTCAGAATGTGGAGTCGATTTTCATGTGCCTGGCCTGCAGGTTGAAGGCCCAGAAGTCCCTGCTCTATCGGGATATGGAGAGGCAGCAGGGAAAAGTGCAGAAACTGGAGTTCACACAAGATGCTAACAATAAAAATTCCTGCCCCTGCTGAACAGAGGCTGTGCATTCTAGGTTAATATTGTGGGGGGAGGGTTTTGTGCCTGTATAAGACTGACACCTGCTTGTTTCACTATAAATTAATGTTAACAAAATAAAATTTGTATCACTGATGTCTGCTTTGAGTCTTTCTTTGCCTATCAACAGGGGATTCAGAGTAATTATATGCTTGTAGAAATGGGGTCTTGGCTCTCAGCAAAGCCTCAGGCTGGCTGGCTGTTCATCTCACTGTGTAAAAGATTAATCATAGGTAAAGTTTAAAGGGCATGTTGCTGTCATGCCCTGAGACTTGATTCCTTGATGCTGTGGTGAGAGGGATCCTTGTAGCTGTTCTACAACAGCTGACTGCCCTCTCTGTGCAGGACGGGCTGACTTGCACGTATTGCTCTGCCTAGGATTCCTGTCAGGATAAAATCTTCAGCTTCTTTCTGGTTCTGCATGACATTGATTTAAAAAAAACAATCTAGAATGATATTGTGACATTAAGAACAGCCCTAGGGCAGAGGGAAAGTGGCATTCTGCTCTCTAGCAGTCAGTTTTAGTTGGCCTGACCAGCCCAGTGTACCCCAACTCATTATTGTTACTACAGGACACCTTTTAGATACAGATTGTCATTTGGATAGCTCATAACTCACTGGTTAATAGTGTAGTGTAGGTGCAAGCAACTGATGCAAAATTATGGACATAAACTGAAATTATAGTTCTTCAAATGTGTTTGCTAGTCAAAGAGGAGTTACCCTAAACAAAGGAATGTGGTTCTCCATTGGATATTTATTTCCAAAACACTTTGAAAGATAATGAGAACATACCTCCCCTTGTAAGTATTCTCACACTTCTTATCAAACTGTCTGTACTGGGCTATCTTGATTATCACTTCAGAAGTTTTTTTCACTTACTTAATTGGCCTCTCAGAGTTGGTAAGACAACTCCCACCTGTTCATGCTCTCTGTATGTGTGTGTATATATATCTCCTCAATATATGTTCCATTCTATATGCATTCGAAGAAGTGGGCTGTAGCCCACGAAAGCTTATGCTCTAATAAATTTGTTAGTCTCTAAGGTGCCACAAGTACTCCTGTTCTTTTAATGAGAACATAGTTACATATCACATAAACAGTCATCAAGCTAACAAGGGGTGGAGGCAAACCTCACACATAACAAGCAGGGGAGAAGAGAGCCTGGCATCTACACCCATCAGAGGAGAGAAGCTTGGTCTGGGTTTTACTTTTCAAAGACTACATTGCAAAGGCTTACTGGTCTATGAAGACAGGAGGGCTGAACCTCAAGTGATAAGCAACTGATTGTATACAATATTACTATATTATAAATGTGTATAGAGAAGTATTTTCTGAAAGCTGACACACCAGTGATTAATATTGTAAATTGTACATATTAACACTAAGGAATTATGGATACTCATTTATATTAGGCTGTACAGTTTGCCCAGACAGGAGGAAATGTCACAACTATTTACCAGTATTCTATGTAAATCAAGCATAGTGGAAGCCCTATTTACATACAGGGGCATAGGAAGCCCACAGAAAGGAAAGAACAGCATGAGGTCATCCTGCTTCCTGAAACATCACTGAAAAATATAAGCAACTCAGAAGCCACCTTTGGCAATCATCACTAGACAGACATATGGAAACAGAGCTCTTGTGAGATGAGAAAGATGTGTCCTTTAACTAAGGGGAGAGGGTAAAATCTCTGGGAATTGAATAAAGGTGAGAAACCTACTTAGGCAAAGATTGTACCTTGCTAGATTGTTTTGGACTCTCAGAATTAGGTTTTGTTTTACTTGTAACTCTATCTTAATTCCTTGTATATGAACTCACTTAATCCTAGGTATTTCATTCTTACCATAAACCAACTCAGCCCTGTGTTTAAAGGGAAGGGTGTATTTACTCCCAGTTAAGATAGTAAGCTGTGATGTGGTTCTCTCTCTTTACAGGAGCAATGAACCTCATTATTTCTCTGAGCTGTCCAGGAGAGGGCTGGACACTTCAGTGCACACAGTTTTTGAGAAATTCAGGACTGGGAGTGTGTTGGGGTCATTTTGCTAGTTGTAAACAAAGCTGGTAGAACTCAGAGTGTGATTGATTGATGTGTTGCTGCTGGACCAAGGCTAAAGCTACACACAGACACTCGGGGTGTGATCTGCATGGTTGTAGGCTGGGTGGGGGCATCCCAGGTTGGGAGCTACAGCAGCAAAGCAGTGAGGAACCCAGTGTTACAGGACAGGTGGTGACACAGCCCCTCACTGGTATGGATTATACCCCTCACTGACCAGACCATCACAGATATAAAAATAACGTGGCAGGTTTCAAAATGGAAACTGGAAATAGGGAATCATCCAGTGGGTATGTTTCTAAAGGGGTCCTGCAGGAATCTGTTCTTGGCCCTATCCTATTTGATATAATCAGTGACCTAGAACAAAAAAAAAAATCATCATTGATAAAGTTTGAAGATGACATAAAAATTATGGGAGTGGTAAATAATGAAGAGGACAGGTCACTGATCTAGATTTCTGGGTAAATGGGCACAAGCAAACAATTTGCATTTTAATACAGCTAAATGTAAACTTATACATGTAGGAACAAAAAATGTAGGCTATATTTACAGAATGGGGGACTCTATCCTGGAAAGCAGTGACTCTGAAAAAGGGTTTTTGGGGGAGTAGATAATCATCTGAACATGAGCTCCCAGTGTGATGCTGTGATCAAAAGGGCTAATGCAATTCTTGGATGCATAAACAGGATAATCTTGAGTATGGGTAGAGAAGTTATTTTACCTCTGTCTTTGGGACTGGTGTTACAGCTGCTGGAATACTGTGTCCATTTCTGGCATCCACAATTCAAGAAGGATGTTGATAAATTGCAGAGGGTTCAGAGAAGAGCTACAAGAATGATTAAAGGATTAGAAAACATGCCTTATAGTGATAAATTAAATAGATTGAGCTCTTTGAAACTAACAAAGAGACAGTTAAAGGGTGACTGGATTACTGTCTATTAATACCTACATGGGGAACAAATCTTTAATAATGGGCTCTTCAGTCTAGCAGAAAAAGGTATAACATGATCCAATGGCTGGAAGTTAAAACTAGACATTCAGACTGGAATAAGGCATAACTTTTTAACAGTGATGGTAAGGCTGATTCCCCACTCTGGCACTTCAAGTGCAGAAGGTGGGAGCCCACAAGGACTCTAAAAATTAATACTGGCCACTCCAGGCTTCTATTAAACTCCCAAGATTACAGCTTTTCTCTGACCTTGGATGGGTAGATGCTGCCACCACCCAAGTGCAAAAACCCTTTGAGGACCCAGGAAGGCGCACTTGGAAATTCCTTCCTGTGGAGTACCCTCAAGCCCTTTCACACACCTCCGCCCCCCGGGGAAGAGCTGAGAAAGAAAAATCAAAGAAAATCAGCTGTTGCCACCAGATGATAAAAAAAACCTTTTAAGATACAGAACTCCAATCCTGTTCTTGAAAAAGGTAAATTTTATTAAAAAAGAAAGAAAGAAAATACATCTGAAAACTCAGGCTATTGCTAGATTTAAAAAGAGCAAATACAAGAATTAAGCATTAAAAATAGCTCTTGAGGTCCAGCTTAAAGGTTACAAGCAAAACAAAAGCACCTAGGGTTAGCACACAGTAATACACAAGCCATAAAAAATAAAAGGGATAAACCTAATCGATCTTTTTAGACATTTCCTAATCTACTTACATATCTGGGGTTTTAGATGAGTAGTTTCTAAGTAGGATACTGATGATTTTTCCTACCTGGCCCAAAGCTTCTTACAGCATTGCTGCTCCCTGTCTGCTTCTCCCCAAGAACAACAACAGACAGACAAAAGGGGAGTCTTGTTTTAATTTTAAAAAGTTCCAGCCTTCCCATTGGCTCTTTTGGCCAGGTGCCCACTCACTTCCTTTTACCTATACATCACAGTGATGCTTTTAACCCTTTACAGGTAAAGCAAGTAGAGAACAGTTACTAAGAGGGATTTTATAGCTAACTGGGTCCATAAAAGGGAGCTACCCCTCCCCCTTCCTTTATCACAAGTGGTAATTAACCATTGGAACAATTTAACAATGGCCATGGCGGATTTTCCATCACTGACAATTTAAAGTCCAGATTGGATGTTTTTCTAAAAGATCTGCTCTAGGAATTATTGTGGGGGAAGTTCTCTGGCCTGCATTGGTGGTCAGACTAGATAATCACAATGGTTCCTTCTGGCCTTGGAATCTATGAATTTAACTAATGTTCCCTTTCAGTTTTAGATAAATACAAGGTTCTTCTTTACTTCCTATCCTGTACTGTTGCTGCTACACAGCTGCCCATGTTCCAGGTGTCCCATTTGTTGCTGTGGAGGGTGATTTATTCTTTTCTCTAAAGCATATGGGGGACATCCTTTCCAATTGAACGTTGCTATAATAATCTGAATTAAGATATTTCCTGCTTCTCTGGAAAAGTGTTGTAGCCGTGTCAGTCCCAGGATATTAGAGAGACAAGGGGGGTTAGGTAATCTCTTTTATTGTAACAACTTCTGTTGGAGAGAGAGACAAACTTTTGAATTACACAGAGCTCTTCCTCTGGACCTGAGGAAGAGCTCTGTGTAGTTCAAAAGCTTGTCTCTCTCATCAACAGAAGTTGGTCCAATAAAAGATATTACCTTACCCATCTTGTCCCCCTGGAAAAGGACAGTCTAGTGACCAAAAATGCCTAAGCCCCTAGCCCTGCACACTGTAGAAAGGAAGTTGCTGCTTTCAGGTTGAGCCTGGAGCTAGCCCCTGCTGTTAAATCAGCTGTGCTGTGGAGGAGCGTTCTGGGGAGATCAAGCAAACAAGCAGACTGAGCAATCCCAGCAGCATCAGAACCTCAGTGTCTAGGGCTATCAGTGCTAGGAGCCAAGCACAGGGGCCGTGCTGCAGCTCCCTGGTCTGGTGTCAGTCACATTACTCACAGCTTGGTGACTCAAACACAGCAATGGTGAGATCATCACCTGCTAAAAATAATGAATCTGTGGAATAAATCTCTGGCCTCAAAATCTGTTGTGTTTTTTTTTTCAGTCTGATTTTCAGTGCAGCTGCTGTCAGCTACATCCATTATCTAAATGCATCACCATCACCCCATCTTACAACCTCTCCTGGCATGTCAGCAACTAAGAATCCAGTGCTCAATATTAACTGGGGGACCTTAGATATTCAAGGTGATTTTCAAAGCTGCCCAAATCCCATTACATCTAATGAGAACTGGGTGTCCAAATCCTGATATGCTACACCAACCAGACAAATGCACCAATAGGGCCTACATGGGTTCACAGGGAGGGCTTCACTAATCACTGCTCTACAGCCAAAATGCTTCTGAAATAAATGTAGTCAAACTTTACTAATTCTGGGTCACTGAGAACGAAAATGATGCTTAAAATTGTTGATTGGCTCTAGTTTTCAAGATATGTTATTGGGTCAGTATATACGACCCTTGACTTGGGAATGGCGGAGGATAAGTGAGTTATAAAGGGAAGGGATCTCAATTTAAACCAGAAATGACTAAAATACATCTTTGACTGGATCTATGAATAAATCTATGACTGGGTTTGGACAGTACTTGCTTTTTAGGCAAAACAATGAATGATGCAATCTGAAGCTGGTATTGCGTCATACATGATATGAATTGCATCATGTTATTCCTAGAAGTCATGGATGATGCAATCATAACGAAGCTTACATCACTCTGCTGAACAAATTGCCCTATATCAGCTCTAGAAATCATACAGTGTCGTGCTCTCTTATTTGTCAGTGTTTGATTTTGCAAAGGGACACATTTCTGTTTAGCCAAAGTGAGCAGAGATGCCTCGTACTTGTGTGAACAGTGCAGATAACTTCTGCTATGTTTGTGGCGAAGTGACTTTTGCATCACAAAAGCGCAGTATAACCACTATGGTTAAGAAAGCCTATCACCTTTATTTTGGCTGCAAAATTGGAGATCAGGACAAGAGGTGGGCCCCACACATATGCTGCAACACTTGTGCAACAAATCTTCGCCAGTGGTTGAAAAGGAAAAGGAAAACTATGCCTTTTGCAGTGCCAATGATTTGGAGAGAGCCAACAGATCATACCAGCAATTGTTACTTCTGCATGGTGCCTCCAGTTGGGAAAGGTGTGTCAAAGAAGAAAAAGTGGACTGTGCATTATCCAACCATTCCATCAGCTATACGCCCAGTACCCCACGGAGAAGGACTGCCGGTTCCTGATGCACCAGAATCATTCTCACTTGAGTCAGACGAGGAAGAGGAAGAGGATGAAACTTCTGGTCCTGAACCATCAATGTCACAGGACCCACATTTTCTCCCATCCTCCTCCTCTGAACCACACCTCATAACACAAGGTGAACTGAATGACCTTGTCAGGGATTTGGAACTACCCAAGAGTAAGGCAGAGCTGTTGGGCTCCAGACTACAGCAGTGGAATCTCCTGGCAGGTGATGTTAGGGTTTCCACGTTCCGTGACCGTCAAAAGGATCTTGTCCCATTCTTCTTTATGGAAGGTGATCTTGTAACCTGCAACAACATCGATGGTGTGATGGCAGCCCTCAACATCGTTCACGATCCAGATGAGTGGAGACTGTTCATTGATTCATCGAAGACGAGTCTTAAAGCTGTTTTACTGCATAATGGCAATGTTTTGCCATCAATTCCAGTTGGTCATGCAGTCCATATGAAGGAAACCTATGACAACATGAAACAACTTTTGAGGTGCATAAACTATGACCAACATCAGTGGCAGCTTTGTGGCGATTTGAAGGTTGTTGCTCTCTTGCTTGGTCTGCAGACTGGATACACAAAGTACTGCTGTTTTCTCTGCGAATGGGATAGTCGTGCAAGAGATTCCCACTACATCAAGAAAGATTGGCCACTCCGACAGTCATTGGAGCCTGGGAGGAAAAGTGTTCAGCATCCACCACTTGTTGAGTCAAGGAAGATTTTGTTACCACCCTTACACATCAAGCTGGGTCTGATGAAGAACTTTGTCAAGGCCATTGACAAAACACAAGCAGCTTTCAAGTACCTCCGTGGAAAATTTCCAAGGTTAAGTGAAGCTAAGATAAAGGAAGGTGTCTTTGTTGGTCCTCAGATTCGTGAACTTCTTCGAGATGATGCATTTGACCATGCACTGCGTGGCAAGGAAAAGACGGCATGGAAAGCCTTCCAGTTAGTGGCAATAAATTTTCTCGGAAACAACAAGGCAGACAACTACAGGTTGTTGGTGGAAAACCTCCTCAAGGCATACAACAGCCTTGGTTGCAACATGTCACTAAAGATACATTTTTTGCACTCTCATCTAGATTTTTTTCCACCGAACTGCGGAGCAGTGAGCGACGAGCACGGCGAGCGATTTCACCAGGACATTGCAACAATGGAGAAACGCTATCAGGGCAAATGGAGCCCATCAATGCTTGCAGACTATTGCTGGACAGTGACAAGAGATGCTCCATTTAATGAATACAAGAGACAAGCCAAGAAGCGCCAAGTAGACACTGAATAGGACTAAACTATGTATAGAATAGTTTTTTGCCTTTTGTTTCATAATAAATTTTATTTATATAACCCTTTTGCTGATTTTTAAAGTGTTACATAAACAGGACAGGTGAAATATTATCATGTAAAGCAACCATAAACACATGAAAAGACCTAGGTTTACAATTTATGATTAAAACTCTACTATCCATACAATATACATAGACATAAAATGTAAAAACTTAAATAGCTTAGAAACTGTAGCCAATCAGTTGTTTTAATTGTCATATTTGAATTCAGCACATCAAAATACATAACAAATAGCACATTTTATCTCTGAAGCAGACGACTTCTCAAAAATTGTAGACCAGTGTAAACAGCCACTGCCATGTTTTTGTAGTGCTGCTAATCAACAAGCCAAGGAAACTACAGCAAAGTAGCTGTGTGGTGAGAGGGTATCTGGGGCGATGGGGCCTGGAATGTTGATGCTCTGGTTGGCTATTCGGAGAGAGAGGATGCCTGTGGAGCAAGGGGGCCAAGAAGCCCCCTGTCTGGGTACACAGAAAGAGATCAGTACCTGTTGCTATGTCCATTCATCACAGGAAGGTCTCCCCAGCAGGCAAACACAGTATCATGCACAGAAACCAGGTCTTTGCCTGGCCTGGGGCAGCGTTCCCAATTTAGCGAATTTGTCACTAAATCTAGCAACTTTTTAGTTCTCATGAAGATTTTTCAATCTTTACTATGACAAGTTGCTAAACTGCAACTTTTCAATAAATCTGTCAATATTCTGGAGACGTTTGCTTTTGTCACAGCTTCAGTTCCCGACAGCCAGCCTTGCTTGGAGTTAGGGGGCACTGGGTTTAGAGGGAGGGAGAGGATGTTTGGTGCGGTCACTCATACAGCTGTAGGCAGCGGCATGTGTCAGCCACAGCCTAGCCTATTACTTTTGATGCTCGGGAAGCAGCAGAGCAGATGTTGGAGCCTTCAGCTTCAATGGTCACACTGGGCTCGGCAAGTATGGGATAGGGCAACTTGGCAGAAGAACCAGGGGTCCCAGCCTTCCCTGGCCCTCTGACAGAGAGGGGAGGGCAGGGCCTGGTTGGTCCCAGTTTCTTTGGTGGGGTGAGGAGGGGAAGGAGAAACTGGTTTGGGTCTCACCAGTGGGAGGTGTGATAACTGGGCCTACAAATTCACCCTAATTGTGAGTCCAAATGTAAGAAGGGAATAAGTTCATAAAATGTCACAATATATCAACAACTGTTGATAGGAAAACATGCAAAGGACAGACAGCAAGACTGAACTAATCCAAACAAAAAAGCCTGTTGTTATAACTCAGACTGTGTTAAGATCATGCCTAGTAAACAAGAACAGCAACTTGCAAGAGACCAAAAATCAATGCACTAAAACTGCTGCACAAGAGATTAGACCTATTTGATGGACAAAACAATGAAAGGACGGGCTATTCCATCAATCACTCCCTTCTGGCGTCCTTAAAGAGACTTTGGGGGAGAAAAATTGGCTACTGGAGTGAACTTCACCAGCCCAGCTGCCACCCTCACTATCTTCTGAGATGCCAGACCTTTATACCAATCCTGAAAGATGTCCTGATCAGACCAGGCCAGCAGGACCCAGATGACATCACCACATCCACTGGCTCTGGCTGGGTTGTAAGACTTTGTTTTTCTGCCCCACAATGTGTCCTTTTCCTTCACTACCTTATTTCTTTTCTTTCCTATCCCTCTTTTTTTCCTTCTGTCTAATGAGAGTCTGGCCAAGCCAAGACTGTATATGTTACAACACTACTGTGAGCCAGTGACCAGAAAGAGGAAGCTAAAAGCAATGCCTTAAACAGTCCAATGCTATTACAGGTTTGCCAGGTCTTGGAGTAGCTGATCAAACCATGTGCTGAGCCTGTGTTTTTCAAGCAATGAGGTTATAAGTGAGAGTCAACACCAGAGGCAGAAGCTGCATTGTCTATCTTTGCTGTTCTTTTCTCTCCTCTTTTGTATGTTTGTCATGTTTTTTCTTCTAGGAAATGGGATCAAACTTTAACAACATCAACAACCCCAGCCTATCTCTACCTAACTTCTTTTTTCCCCCAAAAAGGAGAGTAATTGTCATCTTCAAAACCCCTAAGAGACTGTCAAACAAGGGGGGCAGGGGATTCCTGCTAAAAACTCTCTCCAGCTATAGGGAAAAGGGATGGGGCCAAGGTATGCTGTTAAAATGAAAGCCTTACTTGATACTTTACATTTCAAATGCTTTAACTGTTTTTCCTTTTCTGGATCTTTAATAAAAGTTTACAAGGCTGTTTAATGGCATGTTTGCCCAGACACTAAGCAGGCTGATGTCTCTGTATACCAAACCCCAAACCGTGTTTAACACTGCTTAATGTTGGACAATGACAGATCATGTCAACATCTCTGTCTCTCTGGGCCTATATATTCCATCTAAGGGGTTCTCAACCTTTCCTGATTACTGTACCCCTTTCAGGAGTCTGAAACCCAAGCCTTGCTGCCCAGGGCTTGAAGCATGTAATTGAGCTTTGCGTGGAGCCTGGGACAATTGCCCTACTTGCCACCCCCTAACACCAGCCCTCCACTTGCATCATCCCTAAACCCATCCTGCGACCCCCCCTGGGAGTCACAACCCCCAGGCTGAGAACCACTGATCTATCTGAGTTGATGTACCCCCTAGAAAACCCTGTGTATCCCCAGGGGAATGCATATCCCTGGTTGAGAACCACTGATCTAAATTAATACAAGGGGGATGGGGAGAGAGTTCCTGGCTGGTCCCGGTCTTTATGATTGGAGGGAAGAGATCTCAGCTAGTTTGGATCTCTGGTGGGAGAAGAGGGGATGGGGGAAGAGGTCTCACTATGCTGGTTTCTCTGGTGGGAGGGAAGGAGAGGGGAGGGGGAAGGTTGGTCATGGCAATGCAAAGGGGGGAACCCATGCCTCTCAGCCCCTCCCCCCTTTAGGAAAATTCTAGTTGTGCCCCTGTGGCTGGGCACCCAGTACTCCCAGGGGTGTGTAGGAGTGAGAGTGAACCAGGGGTACCACTGCCTCCCCACTTCCCACAGGCACCCAGCACCCACCTCCTGACTCCCCAGAACCCACCTTCAGCACAATCTCCTCTGCCTCCCCCAGGAACCCCCGAGCCGCCTGCCTCCCAGCCAGACACCCACCATCCCCCCACACCCTCTCGATACCCAGCCCCCGCAATCCGCTCGCACCCCTCCAGGGGCACAGCCCTATGGGCGGCGTGGCGCAGGCTTCGGACAGCCATGGGACATGGCCCAGCGGGACGCGCTGCCCACAGGCGCTGCGGCGCTCAGCCCTTGTCGGCGCCATGATCTCTGGTCGGCGATGACTGGCTCTGGGCGGCCCCTGGGAACGCAGCGCTCCCAACGCGCTGAGGAGCCTGGCCGGGCCCTCGGCCCGGGGAGAAGCCGGCGGAAAACCGCTCGGGGTCAACCGCCCCCTTTTCGCTCCCCTCCCCCCGCCGCAAGCGGCGACAAACAAGGGAGCGCGCAGCTCGGCCCAGGGGCGGGGCTTACCGCGGGGACTCGGGTGCGCGCTGTCTCACATCCCGGGCGGGCTCCCTGAGAAGTGCGCGTGCGCGAGAGTTCGGGGCCTTGTAGTTGCCACGATGAAGTAGGTTTGGGGGGCCCGTTCTCCCGGTGGGGCCGCTTGTGGGGGCTACATGGGGGTACACGGGAGCGTAGGGGGTACACGGGAGCTGTTTGTGGGCGCTGCATGGGGGTGGGAGGCAGCGTAGGCTGTGCAGGGCGGCTGTTTGTGGGAGGCTGCGTAGGGGTACAGGGGCTGTTTGTGGGGGCTGCATGGGGATATGTGGGTGCAGGGAGCTGCATAGGGGATACGGGGGCTGTTTGTGGGGGGCGGGAGGCTACGTAGGGAGTATGGGGGCTGTTTGGGGGTGGCTGCATGGGGATATGTGGGGGCAGGGAGCTGCATAGGGGATACGGGGGCTGTTTGTGGGGGGCGGGAGGCTACGTAGGGAGTATGGGGGCTGTTTGGGGGTGGCTGCATGGGGATATGTGGGGGCAGGGAGCTGCATAGGGGATACAGGGGGTGTTTGTGGGTGGGCTGTTTGAGGGGGTGGAGGGGCTGTGTTTGGAGGGAGGCATTGGACAGGGAGATGTCCATACCTTGGTAACTGTTTGGCCTTTGCCCTGAAGCCCCCTGACGAAGGTGAAACTGATCAATGAGCTGAACCAACGGGAGGCTGAGCTGGGCGTACAGGAGAAGGTGTCATGGCATGCAGAGTACAGTGATAGCGCCTGGATCTTCGTGGGTATGTGGTTGGTACAGCAATCTTGGTACTAGTTCCCCTAGGTCCTGTATCATGACCCCTGTGAGTCAGCTCTGGAGGCTGAGCACCGAGTGAAGTCTATTTCACTGTTGCTGTGTGTTGTAACAATGTCAGTCTCTGTTGAGAGGCACTGAGAGAACATGTTGTGGGTGCAAGGACTCCCAGGGTCTTCCTCTCTGGTAAGTTGCTATGGGGATGGATCATGCAGTCTTGATATGCTTTAGGCCCAAAGAGGCTCAGGAATAAGGGAGTTCTAGGATTTCTTTCTTTCCCAAGACTTCAAGACTCTTTCCTAGCTCTCCCAGGTTCAGATTATGGACTTCAAATTTGCTGTTGTGATGGACATGTTCCCCTGCTGCTGTGAAAGTGTAATCTCTTCTGTCCTGTGTCTGTAAGAGTACCTGTCACAGTGGGGTCCTGGTCTATGACTGGGATCCTTACACACTGCTATAATACAAATATTATTACTATTAATAATGAAAATAACACTTTCAATGGAAAATATTTGTTTGTACTGTGACCAGTGTGGGAATGTTGGTAATATTTTTATGATTCTAATATGCATCTTAGTTTACCTCTTCTCTCAGGCCTTGTCTACACTGCCACTTTACAGCGCTGAAACTTTCTCCCCCTGAGCGATGCAAGTTTCAGCGCTGTAAAGTGGCAGCGTAGATAGTGCACCAGCACTGCTGGGAGCCACGCTCCCCTCGTGATGGTGTTTTTTTTACAGCACTGGGAGAGCTCTCTCCCAGCGCTGGTGCCACAACTGCACACCCACGTTAAAGTGTTGCCGCAGCAGCGCTTTAACATTGGTAGTGAAGACGTACCCTCAGTGATGCATGCCCTGAGTGGAAAGATCAGGAGACTTGAGGTGTTTTGTCATGTAACTGTCTGGGGTGTCATGAATGGGTTGTTCAGGACTGGCTGGGACCAACTCATATCAATTGACTGAGACAATGGAAACCTCAGTGACTGAACAGTTGACAGCTATCAATGGGAGACTCCCAGCTTAACTGGGAAGACAATGTGGGGAAGTGACAGTAGGTGGTAAGAAGTACTGGGCTCAGAAAGGGACAGCGGGCTTTCCTGGACCTAAGACAAAGGGACAGACAGAGAAAGGAAACCAAGATGGCTTCTAGCAGCATGGCTCAAGGGAAACATGGCATTGGCCAGTATGGACTATGTCATAACCTTTGCTTCTCTTCGCTAACCTACAGACTTCCTGATGCTGTGTTCCAATTGACTAATACAGTGTTTTTCAACCTTTTTTTGGGCAAAGGCACACTTGTTTCATGAAAAAAATCACGAGGCACACCACCATTAGAAAATGTTAAAAAATTTAACTCTGTGCCTATATTGACTATATATAAAGTAATTCTCTTGAATAGGAATCAAATAAACACAAAGTATTTTATAATTACTTTATTATGAAATAGTAAGTAAACAGAAATATGAAAAATTATAAAATACATTCAAGCATGGTTTAATATTTTTTTCCCACGGCACACCAGGCAACATCTCACGGCACACTAGTGTGCCGCGGAACAGTGGTTGAAAAACACTGGACTAATAAACCCTACTCTGTTTTGAAAGGTAGCCTAGTGTCACTGCAAATACTTGCTGAGATGCATTGATCCCTGAAGAGGGGAAAAGTCTCTTGAACGGGAGTCTAGTTCAGTTGGATTTGCTGGGCAACACTCATGGGGGAAGCGGGAGGGGAGAGGGGGGAGGGAAACAGGACTGCTGGAGCCCAGAGGTTTGAGTCTGGGAGGTGTTGAGACCATGTGGCCTATCCTTGAGGAAGAGTGGGACCTCTTGGGAGTCTAGCACACTGAAGGGATACCTCCCAAAACATGTTTAAAAGTGAAGACGTAGCACAGATCCACTGACTATTATGTTTTGTTCTCTACTCTTTCCCTTTGTATCCTTGTCTTCTCAGGGCACTTAAACACACAGTGCAGTGTCTTTTTTCTACACTAGAACAATGGCATTGCTCATATGCATGCTCTGCCCCACACACTGCTATAACAGCAGCAATAAAGCTACAGGCAGGGGTGTGCAGAGAGAGGAACGGTTGCAGGAAGGCAGAAGGAAAGGTCCATAAAATCCTCCTAAACGTGATGAGGAAAGCAGAAACACGTAGCCACTTCTAAAGTCCTGGGTGTACTATTAAAGGGGGCTCACTCAGAAAATTGAAGTATTTTAAATTAGTTTCAAAGCAATTCAGGCTGTCAGTGTCCCTTTTCAAAAGGAACATTAGGCTCTCTTGGCCTTCAGGTAACTCAAATGTCTGAAGTTCACACACTGTGTGGATAAATTCCCAGTGAGGAATAGTTTTACTGGGGGCTTGTGAGGATGAAATGTCACATTACTCTCTAAATAATTTGCCTAACTGCTTGGGGTGCTATTGAAGAAACAAAAGCTTGCGAGGATAGTGCTGTAACTATGTATCTAGAGTGGTGAAAATTAATGCCTAAAGAAATCTGCAGAATACAATTCTTCTATTCCTTAGTGTTACAATAAGGGGATTTCCTTTTTCCTAACTGTTTTCTAAAAAAACAAACTAAATGCAAAACTTGCATCATCAGAAACATTGAGGATACAAAATCAAACACACCCATCAGGAAATGCAAAGTTAAATCTGTCAAATCAATCTTAACTTGTCCATGTTGCATATACTGGACCAGATTCTCAAGTGCTCAGATTTTCAAAAGAATTAAAAGTGTTCGGTGTTGAGTACTTCTAAAAACCTGATTCTCTGTATAATGAGGTTAATCCAAATTTCTCCATGTGTCTAGTGTTAATTTCTAGACTGGTGTCTAGATTAAAATTGTTTTATGCATTTAAGAAAGTTCTGTAGAACTTCTTCAGCATTATGAAATTGTTCTGACTAAATCAAATGACTTAAATAGTTGAAGAATTGTTGCCTAGAGTATGGGAACCAGAGGAGAGGCATATTGGGTTGAGGGGATCGGCATGGTAATCCGCAAGGCCAGGAGGAAAGGCTGTACTGCAGTCCTATTCAGTTGAGCAGCATAACCTCTGTTTCCTTCTCCTCAGGAGGTCTCCCCTATGAGTTGACAGAAGGTGATATCATATGCGTGTTTTCACAGTAAGTGGAATTTCATTTTTCATTCTCAGTAGTTTAGCAGGGTTGCAGCATGAGGCCAAATGGTTGGTGTTAAGCCTTGGTACAGTAACTCCTCGCTTAAAGTCGTCCCGGTTAACGTTGTTTCGTAGTTACATTGCTGATCAATTAGGGAACATGCTCGTTTAAAGTTGCGCAATGCTCCCTTATATCATTGTTTGGCAGCTGCCTGCTTTGTCCACTGCTTGCAGGAAGAGCAGCCTGTTGCAGCTAGCTGGTGGGAGCTTGGAACCAGGGTGGACTTGCAGCCCCCTATCAGCTCCCCTAAGTTCCCTGTGCAGCAGCCGCCCAGCAGGGTACCAATTGCCGGCAGTTCAGCTGACCCACACCCCACTGCCATGTGCTGCTCCTGTCCTTTGCCTTGGAGCTGCTCCCGGGAGCCTCCTGGTTGCTGTGCAGGGGAGGGAGTAAGAGGGGGGCTAATGTCAGGGTGTCCCTCTCTCCCCTACTCCTGCTCCCCACTTACCCCTTCTCCATATAGAGCAGGGTGGGGACATGACAGGGCTCAGGATGGAGAGAGCTTGCTAGCCATAGCTGCTGTCTCCAACTTCTTGATCTTTTTAAAGGCAGTGTACTTAGAGTGGTGTCAGCGTACTTAAAGGGGCAATGCGCATCTCTCTCCCACACACAGGGTGTGTCTCTCTGTCTCTGTCTGCCATGCTGTCTCCCCTCCCTCCATTTGTGCTGCCTTGTAGAGTGTGAGGCTACATTAACAACAATGTGTTAATCCTTGAGGGCTCAGCTGAATGGTAGTTCATCATTTAGCAGTAAGGCATTCCCCGGGAAATATCCCACCTTCTTCCACCCTCTAACTTCACCACCTCAACCAAGCTTCACAATCATCATTGCTGTGAACAGTAAAATTTGTTTGTTTAAAACTTATAGTGTGTGTGTGTGTGTATGTATATATAATATCGTTTTTTGTGTGGTGAAAAAAATTTCCCTGGAACCTAACCCCCCACATTTACATTAATTCTTATGGGGAAATTGGATTTGCTTAACGTTATTTCACTTAAAGTCACATTTTTCAGGAACATAACTACAACGTTAAGCGAGGAGTTACTGTACTGCATGACACGTGGTCTCTCAGAGACACCCCTCCCCCACCCCCCCCACCCCCCATAATTGCAGGATGAATCTCGAGGGCTGGTGACTTTTCCTATTAGGTTTTCCATGGAATTGTCATTTCCCTCGCCTTTGGTGCTAAGACTAAGCATTTGTGACTACAATTTTTTTCTTTCTAGATATGGAGAAATTGTGAACATTAATCTGGTGCGAGATAAAAAGACTGGAAAATCGAAAGGTTTCTGTTTTATTTGCTACGAAGATCAGAGAAGCACCATACTTGCTGTTGACAACTTTAATGGGATCAAGGTTGGTATATCAAAGAAAAGAGACCTGCCTTAAATAAAGTCCTGTCTGTGCCCAGATTGGCTGCTAGTATAGGGCTGTTATTTGCCATGACATTAGGGCACCCAGAGCTCCAGTTCACCATTCTTTCCATGTCCAAGGGTGCACAGTTAGAAGCATTTGTGGCTCCCCTAGTGTCTGCAGAGGGAATTACAGCAGTATATTAATGCCACAAGAGCAGAGATGTCCAATATGGCACATGGGATGGATCTAACCTTCAGAGCCCTTTCCTCTAGTGTGCAGCTTCCTCTATAACTCACAAAGGGATCTGGTCTCCAGCTACCCACCTAGGGCAGCTCAGGTATGGAGCAGGAGATGGAGTGAGTAGAATTGTGAAGGGAGCCTGTGTCTGATCCCAGGCATTTATGCCTCTCCCCACCTTAGCATCAGCCCTTTGTACAGCTGGCCTCACAACGCCCCACAATGTGACATTGAAGGAGGAGCCTGTCCAGTCTCTGTGCTCCTGCTGTGGAAGCAGGCTCCTTCTCCTCCTTACCACATTGAAGCCTCCCAGTACTGGGGGTCAGAGGTGGCTTCTTTTCAACCCATCCCCCCGCTCCCTCACCGCTGCTGTTGGGACCCACAAGAGAGGTGGCAGCTTCTAAGTTACAGGGAGCAGATCTGGAGGTTGGGAGAGAAATGCCCCAAAGAGGGGGTGAGGGGAGTGCTCAATAGTGTATATAACTGGAGGAGAATTGTTCACAAAAAAGGTGTGTATGTGGGTCACGGCAAAGTGGTCATGAGAAATGCCAGGAGTGGAGGAGTCAGTTTGTCTCTAAATGCCACATTGATGTTCACTGACTAAAGAGGCTCATTTTGCAGGCAGACAATACTGCAAAACGGGCCCTGTGCCCTTAGCTCTTGAACCTTTCACTTGCCCCAGAATGTGTTTGATACCCTTGTGCTAGAGTTCTGGCAGAGAAGGCACTTCCATATTTAACCCCTGTTTTTAGGCTTGAACTCTTCAGCAAAAGATCTTTTTGCTCTCCAAGGAGAATGCTGTTGACACCCGATAAGATCTTTCTGAACATCTTATCAACATGGGGAATAAAGTGTGCCTCCAAAAAATCACTGTGAAGCAGGAGCTTCCCCAGGCCACAGTTCCAAGCAGCTGGTTCCATCAGCAGAAGTACAGTGCTCAGTGCTCTGACCACACTAATGTTGCTGTTCCCCGATCACTGTGACTGTCCTTAAGCAGAGCAGCTCTCAATCTCCTTGATAAACTTCCTCCTTGTGCCCTTTCTGTCTGCTAGTGTTTCTGAAGCTTTTGTGAGCCAGCTGCAGCCATCATCCCCCCTATCAATGGGCACATTGGACTCCTGTTGGCACCCATTGCCTCATACAACTTTGTTGGCCTTGGTCCCAGTGAGAGTCATGGGGTTTCTTTCTTTCTGGTCATGGAGCTACTCATTCTCCAATCCCAGCACCATACCTGCTCTGAGTGTCATTGCAACCCTGCTTCACAAAAACTGCTATATCCTGGGCCTTGGAACTGACGTCTGGTTCTGTCAGTCTTACAGACTCTCTTTGAGGCTAGGAACATGCAGATCCTCCCTCTCTGCTTCTTGTTTCTCCCTAACGTATATATTGGTTCTCATCCAACTCCAGGGATTAGGACTCACCTCCCCATTTTACACTTCTTGGTAGCATCTTATTTCTTTGTACAAGGAAACCCCTCTGACGGGACTGTCCCAGGAGTGTTCCCCTGGCTTTTGGGCTGTGGCTGGGTACTCGTCTTCACAAAGCCCTCTTACTCACAGCGCTGAGGGGTCACTCATTATTTTTCCAATGTATTAGTGATAACATTTTTGGTACGTAGGAGTATTTTACCCAGTGTGGAAGGCCATGGAAGGTGGCATGTCTCTCACAGTCATCTGATGCTGTGGTAGAGAGGAGTGCAGGGACAGGGAGAGCTCATGGCTGCCCCTGCTTGGATAACAAGGAGTCTGGTGGCACCTTAAAGACTAACAGATTTATTTGGGCATAAGCTTTCGTGGGTAAAAACCTCACTTCTTCAGATGCATATGTGCACGTGTCAGTATATAATGCCTGCATCTGTAACTTTCACTCTATGCATCTGAAGTGAGGTTTTTACCCACAAAAGCTTATGCCCAAATAAATCTGTTAGTCTTTAAGGTGCCACCAGACTCCTTGTTGTTTTTGTAGATACAGACTAACACGGCTACCCCCTGATACTTGACACCTGCTTGGATATAGGATGTTTCAAACTATAGCTGAATTGATCTGGCCTTCTGGTGTCTGAATGGCTCTACTTTGAGTCCTGGGGCAGGGCATGTTCTCTGTGACCAGGTTTGTAACAGAACCTCTTCTAATGTAATCACAAAGAGAGAGCCTGGTCATGCGCTGTGAAAGCAGGAGGTCTTGAGCCCAGGCTTGGAGCCCAAGTCCTGTGGCTTTCGCCTGTGTGCTGTGTACTTTCTGTAGCCTTGTGGGCTTATTGGCAGTTTTACTAATGATCCAGCCTTTCCTTTGTATAGATAAAAGGAAGGACAATTCGGGTGGACCATGTCGCTAACTATCGCCCTCCAAAGGACTCTGAGGATATAGATGATGTAACAAAAGTCCTACGTGAGAGAGGCTGTGGGGCTAAAACTCCTCCACCTACTTCATCTGACTCTTCCTCAGAAGACAGTGAGGTACCAGTGAAAAAGCATAAAGGTGAAGCATGTTCCTACCAGAAACCTAATCCTGGAAACACACCATGCTAGAACTCCTCAATCCCGCAAGGCATCGAGCTGCACAAACAAGCAGTTGCCAATGGGAACAGTATGGGGAGACATAGTCTTGGTGTCTAGGTTGTCCTTTGCCATCCTGCTAGGGGAATCCATTGTCCTGCATTCTGCTGGCTGTGGATCTCTTCTCCCTCTCCCCCCCCGCCCCCTTCCAGGACCTGCACGCTCTGCTTTACCAGATGGATCCTTTATGCGCAGAGCTCTCTCAGCTGAAGCTCCTGGCTGGCTGGCTGCAGGGCTACACCTGAGAGCGGTGGGGTTACCCTTAGTTTGGAGGGAAGGGGGTTGGATTCCTGATTTTAAAGCTTAGACGTATTTGCCTGTCTCATTTCAACATATCATGTGTGCCTTACACGGGTTGCCTGGCACAATCAGATTGTGCAGAATCTAAACTTCTTTAAGTTAGAAGAAGGCACAACCATATCCAATGGTAGGAAGCTATCATTTTTTTCTCTGTTTTTGATGAGATTATAAATTTGGTTGATAAAGGTAATAGTGTTCATGTAAAATGCATAGACTTCTGTAAGGCATTTGACTTGGTACCATGACATTTTGATTTAAAAAAATAGACAGATATAAAATGAACATGGTACGCATTAAATGGATTAAAAGCTGGCTAACTGATAGGTCTCCAAACGTAATTGGAGATGAGGAATAATCATTGAGCAGGTGTGTTTCTAAGAAGCCCTGTAAGGATCGGTTCTTGGCCCTATGGTATTTAACATTTTTATCAATGACCTGGAAGAAAATATCAAATCATCACTGATAATGTTTGCAGATGATACAAATTGGGGGAGTGGTAAATAATGAAGAGGACAGGTCACTGATTCAGAGTGATATGGATCGATTAGTAAACTTGGCACAAGCAAACAATATGTGTTTTAATATATCTAAATGTATATATCTAGGAACAAAGAAGGTAGGCCATATTTACATGATAGGGGCCTCTATCCTGTGAAGCAGTGACTCCAGAGTGATTTGGGGAGCATGATGGATAATCAGTTGAACTTGACCTCTCAGTGTGATGCTGTGGCCTAAAAAGCTAATGCGATCATAAAATATATAAACAGGATACTCAAATAGGAATAGATTGTGATGGATTCTGTATCACTGGAAACTTTTAAAACAAGACTGGATTTTTTTATTTTTTTTTAATGCTCTGATTCAAACAGGAATCCTTTCAGAGAAGTTCCATGGCCTATGTTATACAGGAAGTCAGATGGCATGATCACAATAGTTACTTCTGGTCTTGGAATCTATGAAAGCCTTTAAATCGAGACCGGATGCTTTTCTAAAAAAGGTGCTCTTGTTCAAACAAGTAATGGGCTTAAAACAGTTTACTGGGTGAGGCTTTCTGGCCTGTGTTATACAGCAGGTCAGACTAGATGATCATAGTATTCCCTTCTGTCCTTAAAATCTATGATATTGAAAAAGTAAGGCCAGGGTGTGGTTTTTTTTTTTTTAAGCCCTCATGGCTTCAGGGAACTTTAAAAATGTTTACTGAGTTAGCTGATATACCTGCCTGAGTTTGCAGAGAGCCTGAAACAATGGCTTAGATGTGAGCTTTTTGGCTCTCCATTAATCTCTTTTGAAATGTCAACTTTAAAGCCCAGTGCTAATGCTTCAGTGTGAACATTAACTATTTAACTGCTAATCGTTTTAGAGGATGGAACAGGGATGTCTGTGAGAAGGAAATCCAGAGAGAACACAGAAAAGAGTCAGGAAAAGGATGGCAAAGGAAGAGAACTGCAGGGCAGGCACAGCATTGGATGTAATAGGAAGCAGATTTTCCCACTGAGTGGTGCTGAATGTCACAATAAAACTGAATACATAAAGTATAGTTGCTACCTAATGGCTCTATTCTCTCTCTATGCCCACTGACATCGGGGAGATTGGCTATGGATGCACGGTGGGGAGGCTGTGTAGTACACTGGCCCATGTCCCATAATTAAACATGGAATCTAGCCCTCTCCTTGGAGTCAAGCATCTCTGTCTTAAACACACCCACTGGATGGATATCTTAATTCTTATTAAAGAAAACCAGTACAAATGTGTTAAGGATGGACTGCGGTAATCCCTCACTCAGATACTTGGTACAGCAGATGATACCAAGTCAAATCAAAACGTGCCTGCACAGCTTAGCTGGGAAGCTTGTGTGTGTGGTCGGGTGGGCAGTGTGAAATCAGGGAATGGGGGGAGAGCTTCCTGATATGGGGTGCTGACAGCATGGAGTGTTGGGAAGAGTGGGTGAGGGCAGCATGGGAGGCTAGGAGCCTTCTGTGGTCAGGAGCTGGAAATGTTGGAAGGAAAACATTCTAGGGTGAATGGAACATGGGGAGCTGCTGTAGCATGCGGGGTTGAGGCTGAGGCAGTGCTTGCAGGAGTCTCTCTCTCAAAGGGATCAATCTGTATTTCAGATAAAGAGAAGAGCAAAAGAGGGCAGAAGGAGAAGAGGAGGGGCCTGCAAGGTGTGAAGAGGGCCCTCCCTGCAGGAGAGCCGCCTCCCACAGCCTGGATTAAAAAGGAAAAGGAAGACTCTGCCTATGACCAATATGCTAACCCAAGGCAGCAGTCCTGGAATGGGTCTGGGCGAAAGCATGCAAGCAGGACTTATCTGGAAGAGGAACCTGAGCAAGAGCAGTGTCGCAAGAGAGCTGTGGAGAGACGAGGGGACAAGGGGCACCAGGAGCAAAAGGGTCTGAGCAGTGCCTGGAAGGAGGAAAAGGCAGAAGACAAGAACAGAAAGGGGGAAGGCCGAAGCAGCAGACAAGAGGAATGTCTAGGGAGCACTAGATCAAGAGAGCGATGGGAGAAAAGCACCAGGGACCAGCATGCCAGGGAAAGAGAGCTGTCTAGCTCTCGGGACTCCAGCCGCTATTGACCTGCCTGTCCTGTGGCTGCAGACTGAGCAGTACTCCAGGCCACTGGTGCTCCCTGTGGAGAAATACTGTGGATAGCTAGTAATTGGAAGGGGGAGGAAAACCCCACCTGTTGAATCCATTTCTAAGCTTGCCTCGAAGCCTCTCTCCTACTAAACTCCAAGCATTTATGCCTCTGTGAGTGCAGTGAAATAGCACCGTATTTTCCTCCATCAGCTTTATATCTCTGCTTCTTGTTCCTGCAGTCCTTCCTCAAGGACCAGAGAGCCAGGCATCCTCCTGCTGTTGTCTTAGCTGGTGGAAATGGCTGAGGTCTAGGGTGGACACTCAAGTTGCAATCTACAGTAAATGCCCTGTGTTGTTAATAACAGTGAGATGCCTCCCAGGTAATGAGCTTTGTCTGGCCACTTCATTGCTGGCCCCTGTAGTTCTCAGAAATAACCTGTGTCATCAGTTCTGTTGGTGAGGGTTCCTTGCCTAGACTGACACAAGTGGTGAATGTGTCTTCAGTAGTCCATATAACCTGGATTTATGTCAACTGAGGAATTCTAATGTGGCTGTTTGCTACTGCCATGAATTCCCAAGTGTTGCATTGTGGAGTCAGGATAGTTTATTGTTTTAAATGTCATTTAATGCTTACCTCCTCCCTCCAGATCTATGGCTGTTTTACTGTTCTAGGAATAATAAAACTACTTTGAACAAACGGCCTGCTTCAGGTCATCCCTGAGAGAGAGAGCGTGTGACCAGTCTGGGGCTGCTTATCAATACTTTGTTCTATATGTGTGTCTGATTGCTGTAAGGGGATTTGCTGTATGAATAAAAGGGGTTAATTTAAGAAGAGGCAGACTACCTCCAATCCTGTGCTGAGTCTGTCAGAGGGGCAGGGCTGCCCCAGTCTGGGGAACTGAGAATAAAGAACTTTGGCTGGTTTTACAAAGACTGTCTCTCAAGGATGGGGGTCTGAAGTAGGCCTGCCCAGGACTCTAGGTAAGATAGACATGCATGTAGATGTCTTTTTTTAAAAACTATGCTATGCTTTGTTCCTACGGTTAAGATTAAACAATACTTTTGATTTAAAATGAGAATGTTTTGGGTCACTGTATTCTGTGCTGGTCACAAGTTCCCGAAGGGAGGAACTAGAGGTGCCAAGTCAGACCTGCTGGGTAAGCCCAGTTGATGCAGAGTGTGGTATACCACACAGCATGGCCTAGGATTGGGAGAACTGTCAGAGTCCACCTCCAGGAAGATAAAGGTCTGTGACTTCAGGAGGGTGCCTTCAGAGATCAGAGAGGGGTCAGAGGTGCAGCTCGCGCCGTAACTATGACAGTTTGTACAAAGCGCTGTCCTACTCCTGCTGGAAGATACTATTCTAACTTTTTATGTTTTTATTTTAAGGGTCTGAAAGCAGTCTAAGCACTACCTTTAAACCCTTGAGGGAAAAGGCCCAATACAGCTAATATAGCTTGTATTCCTTGGAGAGCAGGGAGAGAAATGTAGTCTGCCTCATGGTAAAACCTGCCATGGTCCCCATAGCCTGTTGCTGAGCAGTGTCCTAATGTCTAGATGCCAGAAGGGACCATTATGGCCATCCAGTCTGGCCACCTGTATAACACAGCCCAGAGAATATCACCCAGCTGTTCCTGTATGCTACGGTCCAAGTAAACGAGTACAGCCACCTTACTTTTCCAAGCTGTGCTAGCACACAATGCCATCTATAGTGGATTGTGCATTCTCTGAGCTCCACTCAGTGGGTCCAAATACACTCATGGACTCTGCTGCCTTTTGTGGGTTTGGTTTCCCCTCACCCAAGCTTGTACCATGCTGAGCTTCTTAAGCTTCACTCCCCCTTTGGAGGCAATAGATACCCCATTGGGGTCTGCTAGTGTCATAAATATAGGTGGAAAGGTAGCAACCTTTTTGTATGCAGTAGCATAAAATCCCTCCTTGGCAGCTGTACTGGATTGCTTTACCTGTAAGGGATTAAACAGTTCAAATAACCTAGTTGGCACCTGACCAGAAGGACCAATGAGGAAAGAAGATATTTCCAAATTTGGGGTGGGGGAAGGATTTGTTGTTGTCCTCTTTGTTTGTTCCCTCTCCGGACAAAATATACCTGGAATAATCCATCTAAAACCACAAAAATTGTAAGTAGGGCAAGGAAATGCATTAGGTTAGCTTTTGTTTTAGCTTGTGAATTTTGCTATGCTACAGAGGTGGTTTTATTCCTGTTTTTGTAACTGTGATGCTGAGCCAGAGGGGATTCCTCTGTGTTTTAAATCTTTTATTTACACTGTAAAGTTACCTTCCATCCTGATTTTGCAGGTGTGATTCTATTTTTTTCTTTATAAATAAAGTTCTTCTTTTAAGAACCTGATTGATTTTCAGTGTCCTGAAGACAAAGTGTCTGGTCTGTGCTCACATTGCTAAGGCAATTGGTTGGTATATTATTCTCAAGCCTCCCCAGGAAAGGGGGTGAAGGGGCTTGGGGGGATATTCTGGGGGGATAGGGATTCCAAGTGACCCTTCCCTGAATTTTTGTGTAAATCACTTGGTGGTGGCAGCAATACTGTCCAAGGACAAGGAAAGGAATTTGTGCCTTGGGGAAGTTTTAATCTAAGATGGTAGAATATAAGATTTGGGGTTCTTTCATGCGGGTCCCCACATCTGTACCCCAGAGTTCAGAGTGTGTGGGGGGAAACACCCTGACAGCTAGGTTCCTGGAATTTGGCTCCTAGAGTAGGGGGAGGGGATGTCACCCAAGCCCAGCACTTGTGGTACTGAAAGAAGCTGTCACTCACAGAAGATTGTGCAGAGCTGCACATTGTGATCATCCCTCTCCTTTCTTACATGCTTTAAGCAGTGAAATAGTTTATACTCTAATGGCAACATTTGTTAATCAAGGAGTATCTTAGATAGTCTCCATCAAGATGAGTTCTGTCTCATGTGGCCAGGGCAGCGCGCAGTCCGCTGCTGACCCTGCGTGTAATGGCTAAGTTCTATCACTTCAAACCTCGTCAGTTATAATTCTGAACAGTCCCTCTGCATAGTGGTCCAGTTTCCAGCACTATGGGATCCTGCCAACTTCTGTGAGCTAATGTCACAATGGGCAATGGCCAGCTGTAGCCACCAGCATTGTTCACCTGGGCAGTAAGGAAAGAATTAACAGGCCCTTTACGGGTCTTAATGCTGTTACTGAGTTTGAAATGTTTCACAATACTTGACTAGAAATTTTTTTAAATTATCTAGATGTTTTGCTATAGCAAATGGCAGCTAAAAAAGTTTCTGCCAACTTCACTCAATTTGAAACAGTGAAAAGAATAAACTTTAGATTGAATAAGCTGTTTTAAACTAAAACTTATATTGAGAAAAACATACCAGGGCTATCAATCCATTCAGGTGAATGATGGCCCATAGATGTGGTTGGTTGGTATTTTCATGTTGACCAATACATGCTGGCTAGCATATATATTGTATTATGTATTATCTGCACCATATACACTAGAATGCATTAAGCACAAATATTTTATAGCAGTTATGTAGTCTAAATTGGTCTATACCTTTACTATAATTCTGTTAAGTATATCATAATACCTTGCATGAGTTGAAGTAAGCTTGGGTTAAGTAGATACAAAAGCTGTGTGGATCAGGGCCTATGATTATTTTACCATAGCAACAGGTAGGGATTTTCACAGGCCAGTACTGGAGTGTCCCAAAGGACCAGGATGGATATGATTGTTCTACCTTAGTACAAATCTAGGAGGTGCCTTCATGCTCATTGGGCCCTGGAATGCATGTGTTCAGAACAAAGAGATGAGGGGTACACCATGGTACCAGAAAGATAAGGTAGAAGGCTGAACAGTTAAATCTAGTTTCAGATGACATATAACGTACCTTTTATCTGTAAACAGGTAGGGTATAAAAAGGTGGCTTGAAGGGTGTAACTTTGGGAGCATACCTGCTGCATAAGGTGAATGTAACAATATTGTACAAGGTGCATTAATGGAGATAGGTTCAATATGATACCATTTTCCTGTACTAGATTCTTATTGGCTTATAGCAATAAACCTGACATTGGTTGTTTGGTCTCTTTAAAATATATATATCTATATATCTATATGTATATCTTAACCAAGGTGTGGTCAAGCATTTCACTATAACATTTATCAACACTTTATGTTGAGATAATTAAAAAACCTAATTTTTTCAATCTTTCCTCATAAGTCATGTTTTCTAGACCATTAATCATTTTGGTTGCTCTTCTCTGGACACTCTCCAATTTGTCCACATCCTTCCTGAAACATGGCACCCAGAACTGAACATGATACTCCACTTTTGAGGCCTAATCAGAGCGGAGGAATTACTTCTCATGTCTTGCTTACAACACTCCTGCTAATACATCCCAGAATGTTGCAGAAACACCAAACATCAGTGTTATACTGTTGACTCATATTTAGCTTGTGATCCACTATGACCCCCAGATCCCTTTCTGCCATACTCCTTCCTAGGCAGTCATTTCCCATTTTGTATGTGTGCAACTGATTGTTCCTTCCTAAATGGAGTACTTTGCATGTGTCCTTCTTGAATTTCATCCTATTTACTTCAGACCATTTCTCCTTTGGTCCT
Source organism: Emys orbicularis (assembly GCF_028017835.1). NCBI lineage: Eukaryota > Metazoa > Chordata > Testudines > Emydidae > Emys > Emys orbicularis. Next base: position 43,342,735 of record NC_088691.1, on the reverse strand, counting down.
AAGCCACATGCAGCCTCTGAAGTATTCCATGGGTGCCACACCATCTAGAATGGCAGCAAGTCCTCTTCTTTTGGCCCTGTGCCCATTGCAGAATGGGTTCCTACTGTACTCTTGTGCCAATGTACTGCCAGTCTCACATCACTGCAGTAGCAATCTGTCTCCCAAGGACATGTTCAGCCCTATGGGGGGTGGCACTTGAATCACATTTGACACCTTTCCTAGGTGGGTGTGGCTTCAGCCAGCTGGGCGCAGAGGTAGGGCCAGACATCAGAGCGGCCCCAGAAACGCTGGGCCTGCTGTCTGGGGCGAAGAGGTTCCCTGGCTGCAGCAGCTAGTGCTCTGTAAGTGCGGCAACACAAACCTGGGGCGAGACACCTTGCAGAGGCCGGGCCGGTCTGACCCCCCGGCGCTGACTGCGCGGGCGAGGGGCGGGATTTCTCCCCTTTCCCTCACGAGCAAAGGAGGCTTCCCGCGACACTCGCCCTCAGGCTGCGCGCAGTGGGGCCAGGACTCCCCGGATTCGGAGCACCAGCGCAGCCAGCCTGTGGACCACCCGAGCCGTCTGGACAGGAGAAGACGGAGTGGGGCCACGGTGATCGTGCCGAGCGCGTTGCCAGGACAACCGCCCATAACAAACCTGATTGGGCCAAAAAAGTAAAACCCGCCCCAGCACAGCGGGGAGCGGGGTCCGTGCGTCACGACGCTGGGCGGGGATTGGCGTCCGTGCGTCACCACGCTGGGCGAAGGGACACCGTCCAATCGAAAGAGGCGGCCCCCGCGTGGCCCTGCTGCACCAAGCCCGACGCCGCTGATCTCCGGCCAGCGGTCGCTCACGTCACTGCTCGGCGTCGTCGCTTGCGCGGCTGTGCGGCCAGAAGGCGCGACCGAAGGACGCCCTAGCCCCGCCCCCAGCCTCTCTCGCGGGTACCCCGCGCACGCGCGTCCATTGCCGCGTCGAGTCTGTTCTCCCTAGCCCGGTTACCGGTCCGTTTCAGGTGCGCGCCGTCGTGACGTGAAGTCCTGTGTCCGGCCCGTCCCGGGCCCCGCTCCGCCATGCGATGTCTGCGCTGAACTGGAAACCCTTCGTGTATGGCGGGCTGGCCTCCCTGGTGGCCGAGTTCGGTGAGGCGCGGGGCCGCGCCCCTGGGCTGTACCCTGGGGGCCTTTGGCCGGGGGCGGGGAGCTGCGCCCCTCCCGGTAGTCTGGCCCCTGGAAGGGCTCGGGGTAATGGCGGGCGAGGCGCTGAGTTGGGCTCCCGGCGCCGCGCTGCGGGGGAGAGTGTGAGCGGACCAGGAGAGTGGCGTTGGGTCTGTAGCACTGCACGCTTCGGAGAGGGTGTTTGCAGAGAGCGCAGAGAGAAGCTACAAGACCGATCTGAGCCTGGTCTGGCAAACCCGCTTTCCCGCGGCAGACTGCAGGAGCAGAATCTCTGTAGCTCGCCTGAGACAGTTAAGATACCACACGCACTCGTGTGGGGAGATTTTTGGCAACAGAGAGCTCTGTATCATAGCAGACAAAGGCATAACAAGCTCTAGTGGCTGAAGGCTAGATCTCGTACTGGAAACGAGGGGCCCATTTTTACAGTAAAGACAATTAGCCATGGGGCCAACTTCCAAAGATGAATTCCCTACCACAGTCTTTCAGTCAAGGCTGGATCTCTCTTTCTAAAAAGATCTGCTCTAGTTTACCCACATATTGTTAGTTTCAATACAGGAATCACTGGCTGAAATTCTCTGGCCTGTGTTGTGCAAGAAGCCAGTCTGACCATCACAATGATTGGTTCTGGTCTTGTAATATAAAGTACCTGTCCTTGTCCCAGGGGCACAAAGGAGGTGGGATGGGAGGCAGCCTCTCTGTGTGACTTTACTCTGTGCAGTCTGTTTGAGCTCTTTAATGCAAGAGATTTGTTTGAGGTGCTGGCCCTCCGGGCGCCAGAGACCTGATGGGTGCTAGTCTGTTTCCTGGGGTGCTGTTCCCCGTCACCTTGCAGGGACTGCAGCCTGACTGGAGCCTTTCTCCATTTGTAGGGACCTTTCCTGTGGACCTCACCAAAACGCGCCTCCAAGTGCAAGGTCAAAGCATTGATGCTCGCTTCCAAGAGATCAAGTACCGGGGCATGTTTCATGCCTTGTTCCGCATCTATAAGGAGGAGGGGATTCTGGCTCTCTATTCCGGGTAAGGTCTGATGCCTCTTTTTCCCAGCAAAAGGCTCTGTGCTTGATATCCTATGTGTGCAGAGTCCCCTACCCCATGCACCTTGCCCTGCTGCACCCTTCGGGGAGAGGGCTACAGTCTGACCTGTGGCCATGTGCTCTCCCTTTTCCCACACTGAGTCACCGCCACATCTTTTCTACTGAATGTTGGTTAAAAAGCCTGGAACGCAGCCTGTCACTGCAAGTCTAGGTGCAACTCCTTCTAGTCCTTGGACTCTCCAGTGGCTAGTCTGTTTGGTCAGTGTCCCAAGATGATGTATGAGTCTCAAATATCCAAATAAAGACCCAGGAAGTCCCAGAGGAGATGGGGAGGGAGGGAGGCAGGCAGGCCAGCCTCTTTGCTCTTTCTCCAAAAGCCTGCTAGGCTGCTATAGTCTAAACGTATTTGGGTCTGGCTCTTTTGGAGGTGTGTTGCCAGTCCATCCCCATGCCATGCCAAGTACGTGCAAAGTCGTACTTCTCAGACAGCACTTTGCCTCTCTCACTGGCGTTAGGCATGTGGGTGTGATAGCTGGCCATCTCTTGGGAGCTGCTGTCCGTATAACAGTGACATAAAGGTGGGAAGTAGGGGGTAACTCTGTCTCCTTGCTGAGTGTCTTGTAAAAGCCCCTTCGAAGCAGTTTTGTGTCAGGCACTAGAATGCGGACAAGCAAGTCCAGGCTTCTCCTTTTCTTCATGTTCAGAAGGGCTGAGTTTGGCACTCAATAAGCTTTGAACTAGTAATTCTGCCATGAGCCACCCGCAGTGCAGGCAGGGTCTGTATGAGCCCATCCTGCTGAAGGGCTTATCCCTTACCATGCAGCATCCTCTGCTATTCGAGTCTTGGCCTGTTCTCAAAATCCATGGAGGTATTGTGATGCTGAGCTCCCTTGTCAGTGCATGGGAGCCCACAACAGGTGTGCGTGTTACATGAGCTGTGCATACTGGAGCCTGTATCTGAGGGGGAGTGAGCTATGCTGGAGCCTGCAGGGGCACAGTGGTGCTAGCAGGCCATGCAGCATGTAACCAGATCTTGTGTTTGTTTGCCCTTGCAGGATTGCTCCTGCATTGCTGAGACAGGCATCTTATGGCACCATAAAGATTGGCATTTACCAGAGCCTGAAGCGGCTGTTTGTAGATCGCTTAGAAGGTCAGTGTCAGTGAAGCCTCATGTTGAGATGCCTGTGGGACTGTCACAAAGGGCACAATGTGAAATCTTGAGGCCAGGCCCCCACCCATTCAGTTTCTTGGTTCTTTCCCTTCTCTACCCGGCCCAGCTGCTGAATCCCAAAGAAGCTGAGTTGTGTTCCGTTTCCTGCGTCCCAACACTGGGGATGATTTTTTTTTTTTTTTTAATGTAATGATAGCGGTCCCAATGTGCTGGTTGCTGCTCAGACTCACATGAGAGGCAGGCCCTGCCCCCAAGTGTTCCCCATCTAAACAGAAAAAAGGGTGGGGAAAGGAAGAATTATCCCCATTTTGCAGTTTCAGAATTGAGGCCTAGATAACACCTCGCCTTCCTCAAAGTATCTGATTCTTATTTATCATTCCAGTTTCCCAGCTGCCTTCAGGACAAAGCCCCTTCCCACCCCACGCCCCGGGACTGCCCCTGCACAGCAGCAGTTTAAGGCTTGGTTAACTAACCTTTCCCATCTCCCTGCCAGAGGCTTTGAGCCCCAGTGCCATTGCTCAGAGTTTATCGTCCCCGTAGCTCTGTGCCTTCTCCCTTCCTCCAGAGCTGGGCATGTGTGAACAGTCCTGAGATGTGCTTTCCTGGCTGCTCTGGGGCAGGCCACGGGATCTCCACTCTTCCCACCTACACTGAAGCAATAAAAATCCAATGCTGTTTCTCTCAAGGAGCTCTGAGCGTTTGACAAACCCTGATGGATTTGACTCGCAGTCCCCACCTCAAGAGGTGGGCCCCTGAGTTACTGATGAGGAAGGACTTGCCCACAGCCATGCAGCAAGCCTGGGATAGAATGCAGTCCCAGGTGCTGCCCTAACTAACAAGTGATGGTCCTTCCCTGCATCTGACTCCATGGAATGTGAATTGGGTCACAAGTTGTCTGTTTCCATTTGCTGCTGTTGCAGCACTTCCAGCTTGGTACTGAGTCCTAAATGTTTGTTTCCCTGCAGGGCTGGGGCTGCCAGTGGCCTGGTCTCCTCTGGAGAGTGCTGCGGTCAGTACCATTGCCCTTTCCCAGCATAACCACTGCTCTAACTCTGGGCCTGGAGGCTTTTCCTTCTGAAATAATTGCTCCTAACCTACTCTGTCTCGGCTGTGCAGTCTCTGTCCTGTGTGTGTTTCGGATGCAGCCGCTAAGGATTCCAGCTCAAAGCTCTACGGCACTGGATGACCCAAAAATTATTCGCAAATCCAGTGCCCATGAAATCAGCTCACAGTGCCATCGGGGAGGTTGAAATTACAGATAATTGTGTCTAGAAATGAGGTGCTTGGCAATCTGCTTCTCTCCTGATCTGCCAGGCTCTGAGTTCAGAGACTGCCTTCTCCTCTGTGGAATACTGCTGAAGCCCCAACATCCCTGCCACTGTCTTCGGGCCCTGGCAGCTAGGGGACAGGTTTGTCAACAGTGTACAGTTAATTGGTTGGTCTCTGCACCCCACAGCTTTGCTCTCTGCATTAGCAGCTGGACTTCTCCATCCTTTCCTTCCCAAAGCTTTTCAGTTTCTCTGGTAGGTCCCTGCATCACCATCTCTGGGCTCTGACCTTCTTTCCCCCTGCCTGATTGCAGATGAGACGCTGCTAATCAACATGATCTGTGGGGTGGTTTCAGGGGTGATCTCGTCCACGCTGGCCAACCCGACAGATGTGCTGAAGGTAAGAGGTGCCTGTTTTGTGGGACCATCCCTGCTGGGCCAGGTCCTGATATGATTAAACTGATTCTTTCCTTTAAAGCAGCATGTCTTCCAGCTGGAGCAGACTGCCCTCCAAGCCACTGGCCAGGCTTTGGCTTGGGGATAGAAAAAAAGCACTGCCTTGGTTGTGGGAGTGAAGGGGAGAGGTAATATGAGGGAGCCACAGCCCAGTGCAGGAAGGAGATGGAAAATGCAGCTGCTGAGCTCTGTGGTGAAAGAGCCTCTGGAGCCCAAGCACTGGGTGAACTGCGCAAAGGGCTGAGAGTGCCGGCCAGTAGCCAGGCATGCCACAAGCCTTCTCCCTTCTTCCCTATGGCCACTACACACAGCTCTGATGATGCACCTCCATTCTGATCTGTAGCCCTCTGTTACTCCAGTCCTGCAGAGTGACTGCAGAGCCCAGTCTGGCCTGTTCTTTGTCCTGGTGCTAGGTCCAGGGGAGCCTCATCTGGGGGAGTCTCTCTTGGTTGAATTCACATGGGGCTCAGCCTCTGTTTAAAAAAAGAAATGGCCTCCCTGGCTTTGTTCTTTGTCTCACCTCTGAGCACTGAGGTCCATTAGCTAGTCCTATAAGGTCCTGCCCTCTCCAGTCCATTGTCATTTTCATGGTGCTGCGACCTGCTAGCCACTCCTCCAAATTCACTCTCCTGGCCCCTGAATAACTCTTCCACTGGGCAGTTGGATGTTGCTCTGCTATACTTGGCTATTTTTCCCCTCCTAGATGGGAGCTGAATCTGTATGTTGACATAACTGCTTTGCAGCCACTGCTGCCTGATGGAATCTGTCCCCTCATTTCAGATTCGAATGCAGGCTCAAGGCAGCTTATTCCAGGGGGGCATGATTGGCAGCTTCATCGATATCTACCAGCAGGAAGGCACACGGGGGCTCTGGAGGGTAAGCACCCACTGCTGAGAGTCCTTTCTACTCAAGCAGCAGAAGAGTAAGCTGCTTCCTCAGCTGCCATTTGCTGACTAAAGCCAGGTTGTGAGTTCACCTTCTGATCCCGGTGTGCTGCTATCCCTTGGCGTAAGTGAAGCATCTGGAGAGTGAACAGGCCAAGGACAGGAGCAGCCTTGCTGTTTTGTCTGCTGTCCATGGGGAAACTGTGGCTAAGGTCACTCTGTGTATGTGCTGGATTGGGACACAAGCAGGATGTGAATGGAGCAGGTCCCCTCATGCACAGAGTCCAGTCTTTTCCAAAACCTGCCCCTTTCCCAGAATGTACAGCCGCAGAATAGTTAACATGCGGAGCAGGGTCGGGCAGTTTGCTTCTCCCTGCAGGACTCCTTGTTCCTCCCCCTAGCTCACCTCGTGGAGAGTGACTCAGCCTGGGTATCTCTGAGTGGGTTTTGAGCACACCCTTGTGACGTTAGTGGGGAAGAGTCTGCAGAGCTCAGCAGAATAGCTCATAGCCTCCTCATAGAAGCCTGAGGCTGAGCATGCTGTCAGGAGGAGGAATTCTCAATTTCAGCAAGTGTTTCCCTTGAATGTCCTTACCAGAACACTTCAGTATAAAGACACAAATTGTTTGAAGGTGAGAAAATCCACTGTTAATGTTCTGCACCAGCTTCAGCTCTGCCTCGTGTCCAGGCTGAGACCCCCTATCCCTTGTTGCCTGGAATCTGCCCTGTGTGTATGAATGACAGCAGGATGGCTGCTTCCTGGGGACTGCTGGAAGGGCAGATTGTGAAGACAGGATCTTGAGCTTAAAGGTGTTAAGATTCTTTAGAGCCCACTTGTTACTGTTAGCCACACTGCTTGGGGTTTGTGGTAAGATACTTTGGCCTGCTTTTACTATAGTGACCTATAGAAATTCTTCCATGGACTTCAACCAGCAAACCCAAACTGGAGCGAGCTCCAGTACTGGGATTCCCAAGTCAGATGGCTTTCCCAAATGGGAGCATTCCCCTTTATCTCTTCCTTGCATTCAGTACAATCCTTCAGAGGGAAGATACTTGTCCCTAAGTCTCTCACTTACTCCAGAGCCTCCTGGGCTGGAAGGGAGGGGCGGGGTCTGGGGTCAGTCTCCACTGCTGGTTTTGGCTCAGTGGTTACTGTTAAGATTATTCCTGCTCTCTAGACAAACGCACACGAGAGGGAAGAGAGGATAGAAAAGAAAGGAAAACATCTGTCTCATGGACACGTGCTGCAGGCAGGATACAGTACACAGTCAGGTCAGTCACAAGTGGGTGCGTGCTAGCCCTGGCCCCAGCTCACTCTCCTGGTCTAAGAGCTGGCAAGCCCTGGCCACCTCCTGCCATCTCTCCTTCGTGCTGAGGTGAGCCTGCTTGTGCTGCCTCAGCCTGTCATACTGGTTGTGGCAATGGTAGTGTGGAGGTGAATTAATGCTGTAGCTGGCCAAGTTTGGAAATAGTTGCACAGAAGCCAAAGAAGATAGGGAAGAGGATAGACATGAAACAGCTTGTGAGGGACGGGCAATGGGATTCTTAAATCAACCTCCCTCAGGTCATTGCAGATTGGTGTGGTCTGAGGGCCTCATCTCCTCATTGGCCTGTTTGCCAGCTGGATGTATTGAAGAATTCCCCCAGCATCTGCAGGCCAAAGGGTTTTCCTTTGGGTGAGATAGTGGCCTCCAGGACATTGATGCCCTTACACTTCGCTGCAGTGCCCATCACCATCACTGTCCCATCTACTTTGCCAGTCCATTGCCCATGGTTTTTCTCTGACCCAGGAATTTCTCATCCATTGTTGTGAAAATGGGTCATCTGTTTGGAGTCCTTGAGGGTTGCTTTGCAGTCAGTTCAGGTGGCTCTTTCCAACTTACTCTTGTTTCCTTCAGCTGTTTTATAACCTGTTCTCAGGCCAGAGCGACCTTCTGCCAGCTCAGCCCAGCTTTTGCAAGTCTAGTGAAACATGAAGGACTCCCAGATCATAGGCCTTGGTGCAACAGAGACTGGGGTCTGACAGGAAGGACTTGGCCCCACATGGCCCCTGCATAGCTGCATCTTGTTTCTGGTTAATCTCTGCTGGCATCTAGTTTTGTTAGGTGCTGCCCAGTGGGAGAAGTTGAGTGATTTGAGGGCTTCAGCTGGGGTCTCTGGGGGCAGGTGAGGAGCCTGATCCAACCAGGCTACAGGCCAGGAGGCAGAGTGGCAGGACACACAGTTCATGTCGCTAGTGAAGTGCTGCCAGGCATAACTCTTTAAAACCGGGAAGGGGAGTCATGCCCAAAGGGAGGAGGGCTCTGGGAGTAAAACCAAGATACAGCGGGCTTCCCTTATCCAAGGGAAAGTGCAGCTGGTGAACTAGGGGAGGCAGCCAGAAGGCGTGGTCAGTGGGCTGCAGGGCTGACTGCCATGGGAGGGCTTTGCAGAGTGTCTAGGAGGGAGGGGGCCCTGCCTCCAGTGGTAAATTGAGTGCTTGTGTTTGGTAGGGTGTAGTCCCCACGGCGCAGAGAGCTGCCATTGTGGTTGGAGTGGAGCTGCCAGTGTATGACATCACCAAGAAGCACCTGATCCTCTCAGGGTTCATGGGGGATACGATCCTTGCCCACTTCGTGTGAGTACCTGCAATCCCCTCTGCTCTCTTTGGATCCAGTGGGGGTAGGCGTTGCCAGTCCTTCCTGCTGGAGAAGGGCAGGATGTAACTGTGCAGTGCAGCCTGTGGTGTTAACTCTTGACCTGTTCCTAGTTATGCTGAATGCAATGCCAGCAGCTTGGCTAGATCCTACCCAAGGGGCAAGGACTGCGGCTCTGCAGTGGCATCCACTTCTTGGGGGGGTCTACAGAGAGCAGTTCCACAGCAGTTCAGCTGCCTGGCACGTGGGCAGTAGGGGGTGCAGGTCTCCCAGCTAGGATCCCAGTGGGACTTACAGGAGGAGGGGTGAAGGGGGTTGGGGAATAGGAATTCTGCAGAGCATGTGAAATGAGCTGCTGCATTCCTAGCTACTTTATTCCCCATTCCTCCCCTGCCCTGCCCTGGCTTCTGATTCTATGCTGTTGCTGCAGAGTGGTTCAGTGGGATGATTCTTTTGTCAGAGTTTCTTAGCTGGGGGTGCTATGGGGCATCCACTGAGTTTGCACCACATGGCTGGAGGGAGGAAGTCACCAGGGTACAGTGAGAGCAAGGACAAGGGAGGGGAGTAGCAACACGGATGCTTTTGCCCTGCTCTACCCTGCTGCCATTCTCAGTGTGAATCTTCTGCTCTTGCAGCACTCACTCTGCAGAAGCATCCCCAACACCAGCCATGCACCCAGTCCTTGAATTCAGCCCCTGCAGGTTTCCCAAACCCACCTGCCATGACTGCAGTGCCACAGCCCTTGGCAGATCTCCATGGGTCGTGGCAAGAAACTGCAGCTTGTCCTTGAATCCAGGTTTAGGAGAGGCTTGAAACATCCCCAAGCCCCGTGGGGCATTACAACCTCTGGGGCTTGGATTTAGGAGATGGTTGCAATGATAAATGTGCTCCTCCTGCCTGAGTGATGGCATGTGCATCTTGCCTGCACCATGGGTTTCTGGATGGCAACAGACAGCGTGAGAGCAGATTGAGCAAAAAAAGTTAGCTGCACTATGTTCTTGTGGAGAGCGCTCTCTCTGTGCCCTCAGGTCTGTTTGAGGCATGTCACCAGCCTGGGCCCGGAGCAGCCTCTAATGCTCTGATGCATTTAGTTCCAGTTTTACATGTGGGCTGGCCGGAGCCATTGCCTCCAACCCAGTGGACGTGGTGCGAACGCGGATGATGAACCAGAGGGCAATAGTGGGGAGTGTGGAGCTCTATAAAAGCACGCTGGATGGTCTAGTAAAGGTAAGAAGCCAGATAGTGTTGGGGAAGTGGGGTCACAGCCATCAGGGCCCAGTTGAGCCTGAACAGGTTCTGATGTCACATGTGACTCTGATCCCCGCAGCAAAAGGCACCAACCATGGAGCATTCTTCTCAGGGAATGTCTTGCAGTGCAACAAACGTGGACTTGAGCTGTCCCCTGGGCCTGCTCCTGTGAAATGGGACTCTGGGAGTTGCGGGAGAGACAGAGCAGGGACAGCCCAAGATCTTATTCATAGATTCCAAGGCCAGAAGGGACCATTGTGTCCTCTAGTCTGACCCCATGTATAACACAGGGCAGAGAACTGCCCCGAACTAATTCTTAGAGCAGCGCTTTGAGAAGAACATCTTGCCTTGCACCAGCCCAGTTAAACTGGAGTTGTTCTGTATTGGAGGATGCTACATTGTATGTGGGGAGGGGAGACCACGTCTTCAGGAATGGGCAAGAGCAACTAGGACACTACTGGAGTCGTTGTAGCAGAAAGCACCCTGTTTCATTGTGCACATGATCAGGAGCTTGGGGAGCATCTCATGGTCACTCTGTCTCTCTTCTCCAGACATGGAAGAGTGAGGGCTTCTTTGCACTCTATAAAGGGTTCTGGCCCAACTGGCTCCGGCTTGGCCCTTGGAATATCATTGTATCCTTTAAAGAGTGACTGGGTGACAGTGTGGGTGCAGCTAGCTGGAGAAAGACCAGGACATAAAGAACTACACAAGGCAGACATGGTTCTCGCTCTAGACAGGCACCATTGTCCCCATTAACCAAATCAAGTCATGGCTCTGTCTTCCCTGCAATGGCCCACTCAGATGTACTCCCTGCCCTTCACGGACAGTGATCCTGCAGGATACAGCACAGCTGCAACCTACTGTATGGCCAAGAAACCAGCAGGGGGCGCATTGTAGCTTCTAATGTAGTCTGCTGAGTGGCTAGTCCTTTGTCCCCCTTGTGTCACAAGAGCAGGGAGTTCTGCTGTGGCTTCATAATTGTAAGGAACCCTTCATTAGAGTGAGCACCCTGAACTGCTTTGTTTGAGGTTCCCCATATCTGTTCTGAGCCCTTGGGGCCTGGCAGTCTCTGGGCAGGCTCCTGCTTTTGGGATGAAGTCTGGGGAAAGCCTTGGGATGCATGGGACAGGTGATCGGAACAGGCACTGTTTGCAGATAAATGTTTGCATTTATCCTGTATCTCAAGCCCTGTACAGCCTTGTACTGGACTCTTTTTTACTTTTCTGAAAAATGTGTCCTCCCAGTGTGGGAAGCACATGTACTGGAGAGGCAGAGGCAGCCAGCTGAGCCCTCTATCCTGTCCCACCTGTTTGGGAGGGTTAGAGACTTCCCTCTGCTGGGCTTCCCTGGGGTTCGACCACTCCCCTTCCCCTTCTAGCCATAGTGCCCCCTCAAGGAAGGTTTCTGGTGGTATTTTCCTCTTGGAAGTGGCAGTGCGGCCTTGCCATGTGTTGGCATTTAGCTGTATTGCGGTAACCCCTAACACTACTGTAGGAGAAATTCCACCAGACTTTGCCTTGCAGATTTTCTGTCCTGTGAGCATGTGGCAGGGAATGGGGCCAACAGGACTAACCTGTTCCAGCAAGTGTACTCTAGAGTAACTCCTACCTGCTGGGTGCAGTCCTACACCATTCAGACATAGCTGCCAAAATAACAGTCAGCCACAGCAGTTTGCTTACCAATCATGTGACCAGTAGAGCTGAAAATCTCCATGCACTTTCCTCCCATACAAACCTGTCCTCAGCTGCTTCTGCCGCTGCCTCACTGGTGGGCTTTGCAGCATGCCTTGTAACCTTAGCCGATTAGGGCTATTGGGGCCTTGTCAGAGTGTGATCGCAAGAAAAGAGGCCCTAACAGAGAGTACTCACCCAGCCCAAGAGTCTCTGTTGGTGGCAGCATGGCATGGGCAGAGGCGTGTCTCAAGTAGGCAGCTCCCAAGCAGTTCAGAGCCTTATAGGCCAAAACACATGTTAAACTCAATAGGCAGCCAGTGCAGATCATGGAGGGTGGTATCGTGAGCTGCCACTAGTGGCACTGCTTAGCAAATGGGCCTGCATTGTGCACCAGCATTAGGTTTCCAGGTAGATGAAGTTGCAGCCCCATGGTAAATTGAACTGCAGCAATTCAAGTTTAAGGAGACAAAGGCCTAGATCACAATAGCAAGGTCCGTATTTGAGAGAAATCCCATCTCCTGGCCAGCTGTAGATGGGTAAAAGCTACCCCAGTCACTGCTGCATTGGGACCTTCCAACAGCAGATGAGCATCCACCACAGCCCCCATTCCATAGACAAGTAACAAGTCTTCAGCAATCATCCTCGATCACAGGGGAGATACTGGCCTTGCCATAACTGCGGGTTGCTTCCTCCCAGCAACACCTGTCTGGATTGAGCTCCAGCTAGCTTTCATCCATACCCCAGTCTCCAGATGCTGGCCCAGGTATTCAAGCAGCAGTGACTGGGTTGGGTGGAATGGACAGGTGAAGGTAGGCGTAATCAGCATGCTAAAAGCACTGCAGTTTATGGCTCCTTGTTAACACACCCATTGTGGCTATTAGGAATGTCTGCACAGCCCAGCCCAGCCCACCCCCAGGCTTCAGAGCCCGAGCTCCAGCCCAAGCCACAACTTCCAAGCGCTGTCTGTGCAGCTCCTTTTAGAGCTAGCATGAGCCCCACAAGTGCAAGTCTCCACCCATGCTGGGAGCATCACTGCCATGGGCTATGTAGATGCAGCCATAGACACCTGGCTGGAAACCTGTGGTACTCCTTCACCACCCTCCAAGTGGTTAGTGTTAGAACTCAGAGGAGGAATGGGGCATCCCAGCTTGGTTGCCTCTGCAGGATTTAATACCAGTAGCACTGTTTCTCACTCACTGTACTTGTGCAGTGGGAAGGGGTAGCTGTGCCATTGGCAGAGAGGCACCACTGGCCCTGTGAATCTGTCCCACGAGACAGCATCTAGCCAAGCCCTGTGCCCTGGACAGCTAGGGGTAAGGAGTGATGTGCGGCAGCTCTTTGCAGTTAAGTAGCCCAATGAGAAGGTTACCTGCAGGCTTCTCACATCCTGCTCTAACTGCCCAAGCACCTATAGCTTCGTACAGAACGTGGCTCTGTGTAGGTTGAGGAAAAGCTTGTTGTGTCTGGGGAGGAATGTGTGACCACTCTGCAATGGGGCTCCTTTCCACAAGGGGAGTGCATGCCCGTAGAGTTCTGTAAAGGGACTGGTGGTGTCGGAGGTGGGCACCCTAACAGACATTACAGATTAACCCTAGAAATACCAGTGCAGGGCTTCCAATGACCCAAACCCTTCAGTGGCTCTCAGAATGCCCCAGCAAGCCCTGGTTCCAGGGAGTTGTCTGCAGCTCCCACCTATGGGATATCTCTGAGACAGCTGGCCCTGTGTGGAGTGCGGGGGAGCTCCTTGGAGTGACTGACACTGGAACTCAGTGATGATTTCCAGGTTGTGAGGGTGGAGCTGCTCTGGCTTCCCTGCTGCATGTAGACTTTGGTCAGCAGCGACTGGAGTGCCCAGGAGCCTGTGTGGGGCAGGGGGCTGCATGAGCACGTTGGCCCTGTTCCTTGACATGCCCCCCAGTTTTTTATCACATATGAGCAGTTGAAGCGACTCCCGTTCTAGGGCTTCCTCCAATCCACGAGCACAGCCTCCAAGACGTGCAGTTGGGAATGAGCAGCCTGAAGTTGCCGCCCCTTTTTTTCACTCATTTCATCTTCCTGTGTCTTGATGTCTTGGCATGCGTGGATTGGGACCCGCAGTCCACTGAACATCTGGTCCTTGGAGCACGTCCTGCCTGCAGTGGAGCGGAGGCCAGAGGAAGAGGTGGTGTGTTCTAGGGGAATTATTAACTGTGACAGTGTCTGGGCCTGAAGCGGTGTCTTCTGTGAAGACTAGTGCGGTGCTGTGGCCTTGCAGTACAGGTGTGGTATGTGCTAGTTGGGCAGGTGTGCATTGCTGCGCCCTGCCTGACGGGCGGGACAGAAGATGGAGCTGGAGTGGGGGTGGCCATGTTTTCCTGCAGACCTGTAACCTCATTAAACTATTTATTGATAGGGCTGTCTGGGTTTGTCTGTTGCTTTTGTGTGGGTGTGATTCCCACAGCAGATGGCCTGTCTCTGCCCTTGGAGAGGAAAAGGAGCAACCATTTAGCGCAGCTGCAATGTCTGATTTTCTTAGAATATACACTGCACTTTTTATAGCACCTTCCAGTGATGGGCCCCAGCCCCCCTTTAACTTGGGAAACAGGCCCAGAATGCCTGGAGTTTTGCCCAGACACATACTCTGATTCTAGGAATGTCAGACATGGAAACTGAGACTCCTGATTCCCTGTCTGCTCCTTTACCTACTAGATAAGTGGTCCCCAAACTGTGGGGTGTACCCCCCTAAGGGGGCATGGAGGAATGTCTGGGGTGTATGGGAGCACCACTCAGTCTTGCTCTGTCTCCCAAACTAGCTCTTCTCCTAGCTGCAGCTCCACTTTGCCCCCAGCCAGGTCTGCCCTCATTCTTGTCCGCCCCCATACCTGCTCCCCTTCTAGTCCCAGCTCCTCCCTATCCCCAGTTCTGCCCCCAGCTCTGCTATCCGCCCAAGTTTCTGCTGAGCCAACTGTGCAGTAATGGGGAGGAGGGGTGTGTGTGTGGGGGGGCAGATTCCATTACTGGTAAGGGGGGGTGGGGAGATGACTGGAAAAGTTTGGGCATCAGTGTGCTAGATTGTGCTGCCTCTAACAGAGTCATTCTGAAATACTGGCAAGAAAGCACTTGAGACAAAGTGGAGCAGAATAACGTGGAAGATCTCCATGCTCAAAACATCCAGGCTGGGGCAGATCAGGAATATTGAAAGGACATGAAAGAAAGAACCACTCCCTGTGGTTCAGTAAACCTGGATAAATCTAGGAGAGTATTCTTGTAGCAAATTTGATCATTGCTTCCTGGTTCTGGTAGCTGCAAAGTGTGGTTCATCACTGAAAATGGCTCTCCCTTCTTAAGCAGATATCGTGTGTGTATCGGTGGATCTGCTCATTGTGGTGTCAAAAGTAAGATGTTACTGTTCTGATTCCTTGAAGGCTGTCAGAGCCTGGTTCATTAAGTCTTGGTCAGTTGCACCTTGGCATACCCCTCAAGGACAACAGGTCTGCACAGGCATCAGTGAGGGTAGGAGTTGGCCGTGGAACCTTTGTGCTGCATGGGAGGAAAACCAAGCTTGCAGCACTCCCACATGAAAGCTCTTGTCTTTTATTTACATACTGGGGCCGCTTGCACAGGATTTACTGTGGGTATGTCTTGGGTTCCAGGAAGTGGGCAGGCGAAAGCCCACTGCTAAAGGATCCCCCCCCAGCCTAAGGGGAGGGTCCACAGGACCGGAAAACCAACTGATTTCGGGGGACAACTAATGAAATAACAGGGACAGGAGTGTGGTCAAAGGGTCAAAAGAAAGGAACCTGACGGGGACACGGAGCAGAGAACCCCGGACAGCGCCCACTGCTCCTCGATGGCGTCAAGGGAGCCAGTGGACGCCGCCCAGAGGAACTCTGCCCGGATACGTGAACGGACAGAGGATCGGAAACAGGCCCCACAGTCACAGTAGCGGGGTGGTCACCCGCTTCTGCCCTGAGAGGGCTGAGACTGCAAGAGGGCTGCTGCTAGGAAAGCAGCAAGCCTAGGCTGAGTGGGGAAAGCAGCCTCAGCTGGGGGCCATCCCCAATCAGGCCAAAGCTAGCTTAATAAGGGCCCAGCTGGCCCTTATAAGAGGGCAGTGGGCCAGGAGCAGACAGTTTCCCTCTAGCTGAGGAGGGAGCTAGACCTAGCTGCCTGAGTGCTAAAGGGTACTGGAGTGAAGCAGGGCTGGGGAAAGGCCAGAGGAGCTGGGGAGCTTTGGGCCAGCAACTCCCCAGGCTGCAGGGCCTTGTACAAGGCCCTTGGAGGTACTGGGTTGCAGGGAAAGGCAGCAGGTCAAAACCTCCCTTGCCTATGATGACTGGCTTATACAGATTGCACTCGGCCCCAGTGAAAGGGGGCTAGATGGTGACTGGCAGTAGCCCATAGGCTGAGGCAAGGTGGGGATAGAGTGTTGGGGGTTCCCATGGGTGGGGAGACCCTGAGACTGGGGGGGTATTGCCAGGGGGCAGCACCCCAAAGACAAGGGGCACCGGGTCCTGGGAGGGCCATGGGGGACAGTGGCAGTGGGACACCGGCCCGCAGAGGGTGCTCTGTGCTGGAAAGAGCTAATTCCCTGAGACCACCAGCAGGAGGTGCCGCAGGGGTGCGTCCCGCACCGCCACAGTCTACACAGCAATTAAATGCCTGGGTCAGCTGACTCAAGCTTGTGGGGATGTAAAATTGCTGTGTAGACATTCGGGCTTGGGTTGAAGACAAACCTCTGGGATCTCTTGCCGGGTCTCAGAGCTCGGTTTCTAGCCTGAGCCCTAAACATCTACACAGCAATTTTTAGCCCTGCCCCACGAGCCTGAGTCAGCTGACCTAGGTCAGCTGCAGCTGTGCTGTGGTCTCTGATTTCAGTGTAGACCTATCCTGAGAGCCCCAAGCCTGTGACATGCACTGGCTCGTTCAGGTTTAAACTGAATTGTAAAGGTGATTCTCAAAGGGGAAAAAGTTGGGCCTACATCACTTTTTTGCTTCTCTTTCATAGCTGCATAGAGTTAGACCACATGGGCCCATAAACTGCTGTGCCCTCCTAACTGTATAATGTACCCACTCCTGCATAGATACAATAGATGCTGCACCCTGAAGGTACCCATACAACAATTCCCCTTGTCACACACCTCAGAGGGTGAAAAACAGATCTCATCTCATAATCACAGCTTGGCCACAACCTCAGAGTAATCCACACATGTCCTCAAATCCCAAACAAACCTTTACCAAGCAACTCCAACCACCATATAGTATAGGTCCACCTAACACTCTGACTGCACATGCAATGTGTCCAAATAATTTCCACTGGCTACTACCATCTCCTGGGGAAAAGAGGGAAGGTGGTGTGGACAACCTTGCCCCCTTTCTCCCCCCCCCCCCCCCCTTGTCTTTTAATAGTGTTAGATGGAATCCTGTGCATGAGAGTGACTGGGTTGGGAAAGAAGGTGAAGAGCTTGTACATTTCAGCTGCTGTGGGGTTGGCAGAATAACGGTGTGTGTGTTGACTCTCTTTCAGCAATGCTGCAACATGTCTATTAAGGTTGCATGAGCAACCTAAACTGCACTTCTGGTTTCAGAAGTTTGAGTTTTGCTCTACTTAACATTGTGCAAGGGGATGACTACCACCAAGCAGCCATAACTTTTAATTAATGGAGCAATTTGCCATTGAATTGCCTAGGTTTTTTTTTTTTAAGCAGGAAAAGTTATGTTGGTGGTAGGAGTTAGTCATTTAGGCATTTGTATATCCGATATCCTGCAATTTGCATACCCAGCTAGCCAACTCCCCCATATCAGCTGGGACCGCACCAGCCCACACCTCCCTACCCCCAGTTCACCAACATTTCTATTGCCATTACTGCCACATCCCAACTCAATACCCCAACTCATCTGCGAAGGACAGTTGCATTACAGCAAGACATGGTGTTACTGGTTGAGTTTCACAAGGGTTTGAGGGTGAAGTTTGTGGCAGCGCCAGTGAGAGAAATCACCTGAGACACGGAACACACAGTCCTCTGGCTCCTCGTCATTCCCTGTACCAAACATTAGACCAGCTGCTGCTGCTGATTCTGCTGTGTTCACAGCAACCCTCCCCATGAAATCAAAATATTAAACACAACTCCTAGCGTGAGTTATTGTATCTTTACTGCACACGT
Source organism: Emys orbicularis (assembly GCF_028017835.1). Taxonomy (NCBI): domain Eukaryota; kingdom Metazoa; phylum Chordata; order Testudines; family Emydidae; genus Emys; species Emys orbicularis. Next base: position 43,325,064 of record NC_088691.1, on the reverse strand, counting down.
GGACAAAGGCTCCGACTAGAAGCAGCAGCAGTGGTGGGGTGTTCCCTGGGGCGTTGACATCAGCACATTCCCTCACTAAACAGGCTGCATAAGAAACCCTGTTATGTTTTTTTTCTTTATTGGTGCATATGCACTGTAATCTTTCCAGACTGCATGTTAAATGCCATTCATGGTTTGGGTCCCTCAAAGCCTTAGGAGGTGCCAGGCACCACCTGGGGTAAAAATTGAGCCCCTTTTGACTTCCATCACAGCAATAGATTAATCTCTCATTCCGTGTGCACACAAATCAAAACACACCTAGCAACATTTTGAAAAATGGCTGTTTTTTCAGGGCTTATATCTTAGGAACCCATGGCTTATATCTTAGGAACTCAAATGACCCCAAATTTGAGTCACTAACTGTACTCTGCATAGCACAGCGAGATTCAAGAAAATCTGTAGAAGCAGGAGGCGTTTCAAGCACTTGCAAGCATTCTTTAAACTGAGATAGAGGGACAATGGAGGGAAACACTTCCATCTGCAGCATCGGAGGCTCTGAGGGGTGGGAAGTGGCCCATCCATCTCAATGTGAGGGTCTCAGCTGAATGAGAACACCCCATGGAGATGAATGCAGTCTGAAACAATAGCCCTGAGATGGGTGAACTGCTCCATTTATCTCAGTGGGTTTCCCTTTCAGCTCCAGAGTGCTTTACAACCTACTGATTGATATGCATGAAGTTTGTCTGTTCTTAGCTCCCCACCCAAAGGGGCAGGACTTCCCCAGATCCTGGCTCACATGGGGGCAGGGAGGGGGCCTCAGACCCTCACAAAAGGGCCAGGCTCCCCCCCTCCCCCCGAATCTGCCTTACATTAGAGAGAGGGGTCCAACCCCTGTAGATTGATATGGACCCCCAGATCCTGGCAAACATGGGGACAGCAAAAGATGCTCAGAAACCCCAGAGGATCAAGGTCTGTATATCCCAGCTCATATGAGGGGCAAGGGAGGGAGGCTTAGACCCCTCTATGAGGGCAAGATCCCTCCCCCCAGCTCTGGGCACACATCTGGGAAGGGAGAATTTGAGGCTGACAGGTGCTTCTGCCCCATTCTCTCCCAGTCCCCCTGCTACTCACCCCCACATCCACCTTCCCAGTGTTCTACCCCTGCATTCCCCCTAATGGCCATGCCTCCCTCATCTGAGCCCTCAGTCTCTCATCTACCACCCATCCCCATTTATCCCCCCTCCCCATAACCCCCTCTCCTCGCTGCAGCCTCAAAGCCCCTCCCCCAATTCCCCCACTCCTCTGCTCCCTAATGTCCCTCTTCTCCCAGGAAGCTGTCATGTGACTATTTCCCCCCACAAATACTTTCCATTACCCCCCCCCCAATAAAATTCTCATCCATGGCTCTCAAACTGTAGGAATCTCCAGCTGCTCCTGCCTCATCTCTATTGAAAAGCTAGGTCAACCCAGCTACCTCGCTCCCCAGTGTGAAAAATCCACACTCCTGAGCAGCATTGTTAAGCCAACCTAGCCCCAAGTGTAGCTAGCAGGAGCAGTCAGCTCTCACTTCTCTAGCTCTGCTGGACCCAGACCCAGCAATCCGAGGTGCACTCGTAAACCAGCACAGGCATTGATCCACTCCAGGCCAAAGCCCTCCCCTTCCCCGGAGCACTGCAGGCTCCACTAACCCACATGGCATTATATGCACTGGTGTCCAAACGCACATTCCTGTCAGCCAAATGCACATTCCACCTCCACCCTGCATCTACCCTGTGCATTTATCTTCTGCCAGATGTGCTCACATCAAGGTGGGCTCCGGGCCCCAGGGTAGTGGAGAAGGGTGGGGCTCCCAAAATCACATTTGGCCACAGACACCCCATTGATAGCCGTATTGTTGGGTGGGAATAAAGTCCAGCTTGTCCCACTTTGAGAATGCTGGATCTCCAGAATGCTCTGGCATGATGGACCCTGCTGGTGCCTCACACTTTGGTGTCAGTGACCCTCCCTCAGCCAAGGTCTGCATTATGAATGAGTACTGTCCTTTCTGGTGCCTGTGTCCATGTGCACTTTGGGGTTGGGATTGGGGATAGAGGGGACATCTACTCTGGGGACATATGCATCTGAAAAAGTGGTTTTTTACCTACAAAAGCTTATGCCCAAATAAATCTGTTAGTCTTTAAGGTGCCACCAGACTCGTTTTTGTGGATACAGACTAACACGGCTACCCCCTGATATCTGGGGACATCAGCAACCTGCACCATCTGTGGGTGAACCGCAGCAATAATTGCCATATAAACCTCCCCACCACAGCACTGGCCGCTGACTTGTCAGCATCAGACTGATTAGTCACTGACCTGCAGCAGGCGGGTTGCCAGCCTCTAGATGGCAATAGCAACCTGCCTCTGGACTGGTAGGGTGTCTGTCTCATTGCATGTCCTGGCTGTGAAGGAACCAAGGCAAGCTCCAGGAAGGTGATCTTTCTCACACAGCAGTTCTGGAGCCGCTGCTGGCCATCCCAGGACTGTGTGACAGTGTAGTCTCACAGCACTGTGCTTTTGGCCCTACTCCAGACCCACTGCTCAGCATAGGGCAATTCCACAGCTATTAAACCTGCATCAATTGTCTCCATTGTGCCATGTCTGCATGCAGTCTGCATGAGTGCCTTTGCAAGGCATGCTGCTGCCTTCTCAGGGCAACAACCCTCCACCGTGTCTCATGCCCTGTATCTGTCTCCTTACTTCAAAGTGAGAGTTGCATTCATGCTTTAACTTGAGCTTGAACAGGTCATTATCCTGAGCTGGATCCAGGCCTTGCCACCAGTTGGAACGGAGGCTGCAAACAGAAATTTAGAGTGTGCCACGCCAAAAATGGTTTATCTACTGAATTCATGGGCTAAGAGCACCCCAGGAAGGACAGACACATTCTCCCACAATACACTGCAGAAGAATAAATAGAGCAGCACAGTTTAATGCAATGCTAAGAACCAGGGAATGGGCCCCCAGCCCCTCACACAAGTGTGGGCAGCACCACTGTGGACACAGTAACTCAAGTACAGCCTCACAATGTGGACACTCACACCTGGAATAGGCCAATCCAGGAGCCCAGACCCAGGCGCTGATCACCTGGGTTAACTCGGCAGTGTAAACATACCCTGAAGGTTGCCCAACACTGCCACATATGCTTCTAGAATGTTGAGTGCACCAAGACTTAAACATCTGGAAAGCAGGAAATCCAGAGCTAACCTTAACTCTGCCCCTTGGAGCTGGCAAGAGCCAGTTGTCAGTATGCTTCAGGTAGGACTGCATCATAATACGCATAATAAGGAGTGACTAAGTAAATGTGCCATTTTTGTGGTGTGATGTGGCCCACAGAATTCTCTATGTCATCTGCATGCACTCAACCACTCTGTGCTGTGTTGGGGTAGCTGCATAGACTGGGGAAGGGGTCACTTTCTACAGGTTGTCACAGATCACACTGCACTGCCGGGGTCTCTGCACCCAGCGGGATCACAAACCCCTGGTTTCTGTTCTGAGTTATGTGGGTTGTGCAAGTACAAAGGTTTGTTCTTGCTGTAGGGATTTGTAACCATCTGGTAAGGCACATGACTGCGCACTCCAGGGCAGAGGTAAGTGTGGGCGATGTTCCATAGAACAAGGGTGAAGGGGTGGGAACACTGGCGTCTCGGGTGGGGTGTGCAGCTGGCGTTCACAGAGCCTGCCCTAAATGTGACTTTTGCCTTGGTGAGGGCACAACCGGACAGTTTCTCCTCCTGTTTCCACAGTGCTCCAAGGTAGAGAGCTAAGATGTCTGTCAGGGGTGGGTTTGGGCTATCACCTTATATCATGGAGACTAAATTGGCCCATAGCTTAGAGGAAGTCTAGTGGCAAAAGCATGAAAAGAGTCAGGATAGCTGTGTTCTCAGTTTTGTCAAGAACAGTAATAGCGGGACCCCAGGGAAGTCAGTGCCAGTTTCTGCACATGGGTTTTGTTATCTGTAAACCAGGGATAATAAAAGAAACCAAAAAGGCTTAGCAGCAATATCTCCTCTGTGCCGGGGCTAGGCCAGAGCCGGCTCAAAAGAAGGGGAAGTGGAGACAAAGGAGGGGCCACCAAGAACAGGAAATAGGTTATAGGCCCATCCTGCTATTAAAGAGCAGTTCCCATATTGCTATGGTAATCAGACTCCCTCACTGAGATAATGGCCAGTGTACCTGTAGGTGTGTATTAATAGCTTCCTGTGCTGGTATATCTTAGAGGAGAACAACCTCAGCCAGGCTCAGTGGAAATGCCCCTGAAGTATGATGACTCCTCCCTGCAGGAGCCTCTCCGGGTTGCTTGAATAAGTGATTAAGTGCCTGTGACACATGAAAGTTATGGGCACATATCTGCTTGCTGTGGGGGCTGGATACTTGCCTGGGTGTGAAGCTCTAGTCCCTCCTTAGCTGCTGCAGTAATGCACAACAGAGGGTACCAATACAGTGACATACAGGCCAGCGGCAGTCACACTGACCCTGGGGGCTGTTCTGTGCTATGGGATGTGTAGTTAGTGTCATACATACAAGTGGTAAATGCACTCAGAGACCAGGCAAAGGACCATCAGCACCACAGGGCCTGGGTTTATGAGACACTGTAACTGTCTCACAGGACGACACCAGCCCTTTAAGAGAGAACAGAGCCAGTGCACCTGTGCCACATTAGCTGACCCAGGTTGGGTTTAAAAGAGGGCACCGGGGGCTGGGGGAAGACTCAGTGAGAGAGATCTGGGCAATCAGAACTAGGAAGTGGGGCCATGGTCTGAGCAGTGGCTGAGTCCAGAGGTGATGGGTCATTATTGGTGCCACCTTCAGTTCTATCTATTGGCATGAAAAGGAGACAGGTGGGGTACAACACTGCAGGAGAAAGGTGAGTTATTGACCCACCGGGGGGCGGCCCTCAGGGTTCAGCCCTGGGGTAGTTGGGCAGCAGGCTCCAGCGGCAGAACTTCAGGAGCCTGGCCACGGGGCTTTGGGTGGCGATCCCTGGAACTGGCAGCGGGTGCTGACCACTGGCTCCGGCTATGTGGCCCCGACCTCTGGCTGCAGGACTTTCGGCTCTGGCCCCCAGCTACGGCCATACGGTGGTGCGTGCTGGCCCCCAGCTCTGGTCCCGGACTCCGGCTGCATGGTGATGGGAGCCAGCCCTGCATGCTGATCCTTGGCTCCAGCCGCACAGCAGCGGGCTCTGAACCTTGGTTCCAGCCCCGGCTCTGACCACACAGTGGTGGGTGCTGACCCCCTATTCTGGCCATATGGCCCTGGCGCTGACCCACAGCCCCAGCTGTGTGGCAGCGGGTGCCGACCCTTGGCAGCAAGAGCTGGCCCTGGGTGCAGACCCCTGGCCCTGGCTGCGCAGCAGTGAGCACCGGCTCTGGCCATGCAGTGGTGGATGCTGACTTCCAGCTCTGGCTGCAGACACTGACCCCCATCTCTGGTCACATGCTCTGGTTCCTGGCCACACTACAGGGGACGCCAACCCCTGGCTCCAGCTGTGTGGTGGTGGGACTCACCACCACCACCCATTGCCCTGGGCTATTGCTGCCTCCCTTGGCCCCCCCATCCATCACCCCTCACCCCTGCTGCCTCCCTCTCTGGCCCCCCCATCCAGGGCTTAATTTGTCATGGGGCTCCCTGATAAAAGTGATATTAACAAACATGTGTAACTTTAGCACCCTCGTGGCCAAGATGGAGTCTGCTCTGCAGGCAGCTCTGGCCAAGAGAAGGCGTGCACAGGAATGCAGCAGGAGAAATCCCTTCCACCCCAGGGGCACCTGTTCCAAACCCCCCAGAGTGAACACACACACCCACAGGAAAAGTACAGTGGATATAACAAGGGAAATATTTATTTACAGAGGGATGAGAGGAGAAAAACAACAAGGGGAAATATAGGGGGAGCAGAAAACAGGGCTGCATCCAAGCCAAGGCCCCACAGGCCCAGTGGTAGCACAGTCTGGAAGGGCAGACACTGAGCAATGTGTCTGCACACAGAGTTCAGGAGTCCTGAGCAAAGTTCCAGTCCAGTGGTGAGTCTTGGGTGCTCCTGGTCGTCTTCGGCGCCAGTGAACTTTCCCCCAGCAAACCCCTCCGGTGCCCTCTTCTGCCGCTCTCTGCAAAGCCACACAGAGCGACCACCTTCCCACTTAACTATCTAGCAACCTCCCTCCTTGTCCCCAATGCAGAGTCCCAAGCCCCAGTACTCACAGCCCCATGCAGCTCTGGGCAACCGTGATACTGGGTCCAACTCTGGCCTGTCCTTCTCAGCAATTCCTCCCTGGCACAGTGCTCCTCCTGGCTCCTGTCCTGGGGTGTCCCCAATTGGCCCTGTCCGTCTTAGGCCTCGGGCAGGTTCTCTGCTGCTTCACTTTTCCAAGGCCTGCAGGATGCCTCTCCCTCTCCTTGGAGCTCCAGCGCTGCCCCCTGGAGTTTCCCTCCTTTTTTTTTACTCTCCCCCTCCCCGTTAGGAAAAAGATTTAAAGGGCCATGCTCTCTAAACCCCAAAGGGGTTACACATGCAAGGATCACTCCTCACAGCAGACTTACTAGCTAGTTGGGAGGCTATGATGAGTGATACTTGTATGTTAATAAGTGTGCTGTGAAAAGTGATATTAATGAACATACAAATATCACTTTTCACAGCATTATTTTTATTATTGAGTCCGCAAAAAACCCTACATAAATAAATTATAATGATTTGGATGTGTACATGTGCATATTTATTTATTTTTCCTAAGGTTAATTAAGTATTTTAGGAAAAAGTGTCAGTGTGGCTGCCAGCAAGAGTTGGTGGCCTCACTCTGAGGCACCAAAAAATTTGTTGTGAGAACCTCTGCACTAGGATAACCCCTTTGTATTAAGTCCAGGAAGTGTTTAGCTTACTAATTGAATGCAGGGATATTTTCAGGTCAACTTTTAACTTGAACAGTATTTTTCCAATAAGGACACTTGCTTATTCTTAAGTAACCAACAATTTATTAATTCACCCAGAACCACATTCATATACAATCAACAGTTCACCACTGAAATGTAGACACAACCAATTGTGTGTACTATACACAATATAGTCTTGCAAGCGATTATCACAGGCCAGAGTTGAGACTCGGCACTTATATCCAGGAACAATGCAAATTACCTAGATTTCTTATTACATTTACTTATGATAATAAATTCTCAATGCCAAACACATTTATCACACTTCTGAGGATGCACTTGTCTTTAAGCCACCTTTTAAGAGTGTGGTTACTTCTCTTTGCTTCTTGTGTAGTCCGTTGGTTCGACAATAACGTTTTCATACTATCTCTTTTTGTGGATTCTGGAGTGATGCTGATGTCCAAAGCATGATGTACATGTTTCTGAGCAGATAGGGCAGACAGTCATCTCTTTGCTTGGATTGGTCCAAAATGGATAAGTTTAGAATATTAAAAACAATTGCTTAAAACAATTAATTTCAATTTCTTTTAGGCCAATTTGCTTGAACTTATAAAGGAGTTAAAAAATCATGGTTAGGTGAGGTCTCACTAGAGAGTGTAGATTCAGCAAGGTAACCTACAGTTATTGATACTGAAGACTAGAAGGGGAAATACAATCTTTGAAATGAAATCTCATCACTTCTTATCAGGGGTGAAAGTAAGTCCAGTGACTTACTGGTACGCTGGGGCCAGCTCTGGCCCCTGGAAGGGGCGGGGCCTAGGGCGGAAGGGGAGTGGCTAAGGGAGTCAGAGCCAGCCCCAGCCCACCCTGTAAGGTAAGTGCCCCGCCCCCCCCAGGGTAGCAGCAGCAGCCCGGGACTCCGGGGCTATTTAAAAGGCCCGGGGCTCCCCTGCTTCTACCGTCCCGGCCCTGTAAATAGCTGCGGTAACCCTGGGGAAGCAGCGGGGCTCCAGTGGCTATTTAAAGGACCGGGGCGGCAGAGACAGCTGGAGCCCCGGGCCCTTTAAATAGCCCCTGGAGCCCTCCGCTACCCCTGGGCTCTGGGGGCTATTTAAAGGGCCCGGGGCTCCCCTGCTTCTACCGCCCCAGCCCTTTAAATAGCTGCCGGAGCCCTGGAGTAGTGGTGGTGGGGCTCCGGTGGCTATTTAAAGGGCCAGGGGGTTAGAAGCAGCGGGAGCCCCGGTCTTTTTAAATAGCCCCCAGAGCCCCGCAGCCCTACCCCAGGCCTCCAGCAGTGGGGCTCTGGTGGCAATTTAAAGGGCCTGGGGCTCCAGCCCCTGCTGGGAGCCCCAGGCCCTTTAAATTGCCCCCTGGGGAAGCCGGGCCGCCCCGTACGGGAAACCGGCTCTTGCCGGTACACCGTACTGGGGCGTACTGGCTTACTTTCACCTCTGCTTCTTATCCTCTTAACCCTGGGATGGGAGAGAATCCTTTTCACACAGCTGGTCTGGGCATCTGTCATGGGTTCTTCAGCTTCTTGCTGGGTTTAGTCAACTCAGTTGACACATGGTGACTTCAATTTACACACCCTAGTGTCAGGGCTCATAGGAGGGAGCCACCCTCTTATACCTACTGCACATGCCAAGTGAGTGCCTTAATTTTAGCTCTTTCAATTTCTTTGATTCATTTCAAGGCTTGTATTTCCCTACTATCAGTTGGGAAGTCCCCCCACCCCTCTTTAAGCAATTTCTCTTAGTGTCCCTAAATTATACCATAGTTTTTATGTTTTAATATTTCTTCTTGTGCCAAACAATTCCTATTCTTCTAGAGTGCAAAAATTATTTACAATGAAAACCAACTCCTTATAATCTTCTAAATTTGGAGGATGTACTCCATATATTCTTTGATTATACTTAAGCATTTCACATTATTTAGGACTTACAGTAGAACAAAATACATTATTCACAGATATTTTTTGCCTTGTGAGTCAGATCTAAGTCCAATAAAAGTTATTACCTCACCCACCGTGTTTCTCTAAGACAAAAAAATGTGACACTTCTAATTTGGGGTGAAAGACAGTATATCCATAATATACTTGATTAATATATTTATTTAAAAGGAAAACAGTGTGTAGTTTATAATTTGGGGTGAAAGCATGTGGCTTGGCTTTCTTGACGTAACAGGCAGTTTGCCTGTCATTTTTAGTTTGCTTAACTTGCAGCTTCCCCATCTTTTGATCCAGTCAAGATGCAGTGGGCTACTTTGCATAGGAAAGCAGGGTGTGACCCTTGCTTGGTAACTTGGGCCTGGTCCACACTAACCCCCCACTTCAAACTAAGGTACGCAAATTCAGCTACGTTAATAACGTAGCTGAATTCGAAGTACCTTAGTTCGAACTTACCGCGGGTCCAGATGCTGCAGGCAGGCTCCCCCGTCGATGCCGCGTACTCCTCTCGCTGAGCTGGAATACCGGCATCGACGGCAAGCACTTCCGGGATCTAGACAAGACGCGATAAATCGATCCCAGAAGATCGATTGCTTACATCCGGACCAGGAAGTAAGTATAGACGTACCCTTGGAGTTCTTTTTAGCTAGGTTGGGAGGGAGAAAGAGGTGTTATCTGTATGCAGATTATGAGGGATTCTTACATAGGCGACAAGGAGTCTGGTGGCACCTTAAAGACTAACAGATTTATTTGGGCATAAGCTTTCGTGGGTAAAAACCTCACTTCTTCGGATGCATAGAGTGAAAGTTACAGATGCAGGCATTATATACTGACACATGGAGAGCAGGGAGTTACTTCGCAAGTGGAGAACCAGTGTTGACAGGGCCAATTCAATCAGGGTGGATGTAGTCCACTCCCAATAATAGATGAGGAGGTGTCAATTCCAGGAGAGGAAAAGCTGCTTCTGTAATGAGCCAGCCACTCCCAGTCCCTATTCAAGCCCAGATTAATGGTGTTAAATTTGCAAATGAATTTTAGTTCTGCTGTTTCTCTTTGAAGTCTGTTTCTGAAGTTTTTTTGTCCAATGATAGTGACTTTTAAATCTGTAATAGAATGACCAGGGAGATTGAAGTGTTCACTTACTGGCTTATGTATGTTACCATTCCTGATGTCCGATTTGTGTCCATTTATTCTTTTGCGAAGGGACTGTCCGGTTTGGCCAATGTACATGGCAGAGGGGCATTGCTGGCACATGATGGCATATATAACATTAGTGGATGTGCAGGTGAATGAGCCCTTGATGGTGTGGCTGATGTGGTTGGGTCCTCTGATGGTGTCACCAGAGTAGATATGGGGACAGAGTAGGCAATGAGGTTTGCTACAGGGATTGGTTCCTGGGTTGGTGTTTCTGTGGTGTGGTGTGTAGTTGCTGGTGAGTATTTGCTTCAATGCATTGGTGTTCTTCCTGAAAACACCATCCTGGCCACCATGGATGTAGAAGCACTTTACACCAATATTCCACATGAGGATGGACTACAAGCTGTCAGGAACAGTATCCCTGATGAGGCCACCGCACGCCTGGTGGCTGAGCTTTGTGACTTTGTCCTCACCCACAACCACTTCAGATTTGGGGACAACTTATACCTTCAAGTCAATGGCACTGCTATGGGTACCCGCATGGCCCCACAGTATGCCAACATTTTTATGGCTGACTTAGAACAATGCTTCCTCAGCTCTCGTCCCCTAGTGCCCCTCCTCTACTTGTGCTACATTGATGACATCTTCATCATATGGACCCACGGAAAGGAGGCCCTTGAAGAATTCCACCTGGACTTCAACAATTTCCACCCCACCATCAACCTCAGCCTGGACCAGTCCACACAAGAGATCCACTTCCTGGACACTACAGTGCAAATAAGTGATGGTCACATAAACACCACCCTATACCGGAAACCTACTGACCGCTATACGTACCTACATGCCTCCAGCTTCCATCCAAGACACATCACACGATCCATTGTCTACAGCCAAGCCCTAAGATACAACCGAATTTGCTCCAACCCCTCAGACAGAGACAAACACTTACAAGATCTTTATCAAGCATTCATAAAACTACAATACCCACCTGGGGAAGTGAGGAAACAGATTGACAGAGCAAGACGGGTACCCAGAAATCACCTACTACAGGACAGGCCCAACAAGGACAATAACAGAACACCACTGGCCATCACATACAGCCCCCAGCTAAAACCTCTCCAGCGCATTATCCACAATCTACAACCTATCCTGGAAAATGATCCCTCACTCTCACAGACCTTGGGAGGCAGGCCAGTCCTCGCTTACAGACAACCCCCCAACCTGAAGCAAATACTCACCAGCAACTACACACCACACCACAGAAACACCAACCCAGGAACCAATCCCTGTAGCAAACGTCATTGCCTACTCTGTCCCCATATCTACTCTGATGACACCATCAGAGGACCCAACCACATCAGCCACATCATCAAGGGCTCATTCACCTGCACATCTACTAATGTTATATATGCCATCATGTGCCAGCAATGCCCCTTTGCCATGTACATTGGCCAAACCGGACAGTCCCTCCGCAAAAGAATAAATGGACACAAATCGGACATCAAGAATGGTAACATACATAAGCCAGTAAGTGAACACTTCACTATCATTGAACAAAAAAACTTCAGAAACAGACTTCAAAGAGAAACAGCAGAACTAAAATTCATTTGCAAATTTAACACCATTAATCTGGGCTTGAATAGAGACTGGGAGTGGCTGGCTCATTACAGAAGCAGCTTTTCCTCTCCTGGAATTGACACCTCCTCATCTATTATTGGGAGTGGAATACATCCACCCTGATTGAATTGGCCCTGTCAACACTGGTTCTCCACTTGCGAAGTAACTCCCTGCTCTCCATGGGTATGTCTACACCCAGCCGCTAGTTCGGCGGCTGGGAATCGAAGTTCTGGGTTCGACTTATCGCGTCTTGTCTGGACGCGATAAGTCGAACCAGGAAGTGATCGCCGTCGACTGCGGTACTCCAGCTAGATGAGAGGAGTACCGCGGCGTCGACAGGGGAGCCTGCCTGCCGTGTGTGGACCGAGGTAAGTTCGAACTAAGGTACTTCAAACTTCAGCTACGTTATTCACGTAGCTGAAGTTGCGTACCTTAGTTCGAATTGGGGGGTAAGTGTAGACCAAGCCCATGTGTCAGTATATAATGCCTGCATCTGTAACTTTCACTCTATGCATCCGAAGAAGTGAGGTTTTTACCCACAAAAGCTTATGCCCAAATAAATCTGTTAGTCTTTAAGGTGCCACCAGACTCCTTGTTGTTTTTGTAGATACAGACTAACACGGCTACCCCCTGATACTGTACATAGGCGATTAACAGACCTGAAGAAGAGCTCTGAGTGGTTCGAAAGCTTGTCTCTCTCGCCAACAGAAGACCAATAAAAGATATTACCTCACCCACCTTGTGTCTCTAATACTCTCATTTAGGCATTTTAGTTTCTATTCTTGGGGAATGTCCAACCTTGGCTGATCTGTGGGTCCTTAGACAAGGTGTCTCACATGATGCGAACCATTTTCTTATTGTCTTCATAAGTGGATCCTATTCTGGGATAAACAGAGGTGGATAGTTTTTTTTTCTTTCTAATTTTTGAGGGCCAGAAGGGATCATTACTTATTAATCATTCAAGGCATATCTAGTCTATGTATCCCTTACTGCTCTCCTATTCTCTTATCCCGGGCTCCAGCAGGCTCCCACTGGAATCAGTCATTGCAGTGCAGCTGACAAATGGAAATACTTGTTCACTCAGGGTTTATCCCTGTTCACTACAGACTCTTGGAGACCAAGCCACCAATTTTTGTGTCACTGCAAACTCTACCATCATTAATTGTGTATTTTCTTCCATATTGTTGATTCATAGATTCCAAGGCCAGAAGGGACCATTGTGATCATCTTAGGGTGACCATGTTTCCCAAAGAGAAAATGGGACACCCCCTGCTGCTTGTCCAAGCCCCCCCGGGCAAGACTGTCACCCCCTCACTGGAACCCTGTAGGGGGCCACCTCAGGAGGCTGTCACCCTGTGGCTGGAACCCTGCTGCCCCCTCCCATGCTGAAACACTGCCTCCCCCCCCCCCGACGGGGACTGGTATCTCCGCTCCCCCCCCACATTCCTCCACATTGCACCCCACTTTTTTGACAAAAGTGGGCATTTGTCCCGTTTGCTCTTGCCAACTGATCGAGTCAGCAAGAGCAAACGGCAAATCCCTCCTTTTGAAAAAAAAAAAAAAAAAAAAAGAAGTCAGGGCGGCCAGGACAGGGCTTAAAACAGGGACTGTCCCAGCCAAAACAGGATGTATGGTCACCCTAGATCATCTAGTCTGGCATCCCGTATAACACAGTCCATGAAACTTTCCCAAAATAATTCCTAGAGCAGATGTGTTAGAAGAAACAACCAATCTTGACTTAAAAGTTGTCAGTGACGGACAATCCACCACGACCCTTGGTAAACTGTTCCAATGGTCAGTTACCCTCACGATTTAAAATTTACACCTTATTCCCAGTTTCAATTTATCTAGCTTCAATTCCAGCCATTGGATTGTGTTAGACCTTCCTCTGCTAGATAGTAAATATTTATTCTCTATATAGATATTTATGGACTGGGATCAAGTCACCCCCTAACCTTCTCTTTGATAAGCTAAATAGATGGAGTTCCTTGAGTCTATCACTATAAGACAGGTTTTCTAGTCCTCTAATCATTCTTGTGGCTCTTCTCTGAACCTCTCTAAGGGCTTGAAATACTAGAGCGTCACTGCTCCAGCTGTATTGCTGTAGCGCTTCAGTGAAGACACTACCTACACCAATGGGAGAGCTTCTCCTGTTGGCACAGGTACTCCACCTCTCCCATTGACCTAGTGCTGTCTACAGCGGGGGATTGGGTTGGTTTAACTGTGTCGCTCAGGTGTGTGGATTTTTCACACCCCTGAGTGACGTAGTTCTACTGACTTAATTTCCTAGTGCAGACCAGGCCTAATTCATCAACATTTTTCTTGAATTGTGGGCACTGGAACTGGACACAGTATTCCAGCAGCAGTTACACCAGCGTCAAATGCAGAGTTAAAATAACCTGTTTACTTCTACTTGAGATTCCCCTGCTAAGGATATTGAAAAGCACTGAGCCAAGAACAGATCCCTGTAGAACTGTGCTTGCAATACCCCTATTGATGACGAATCCCCATTTACAATTGCACGAGTGATCACTTGGTTTGCTAGCTTTTAATCCATTTAAAATGTGCTATTTTGATTTATGATGTTTTGATCAGACTATCATATGTTACTTGCAGAAGTCTAAGTCTATCAGATCTACACAGATACTGTCATGCAAACTTGGGATCTCATAAAAACCGATACAAAGTTTGTTTGACAGACCTATTTTCCATAAAAACATATTGATTGGCATTAATTATACTACCATCCTTTACTTCATTATTTGCTTTGCGTGTGATTTGCCTACAGTTACTCGGGTAATCCTGTTTACTGTTTGTAAATATCAGCACAACATTAGCTTCCCCTCGGTGTTTTGGAACTTCCCCAGTTTTTCATGATTTATTTAAAAAGCAACACAGGTGGTTCACAACGCTCCTTGGCCAATTCTTTTTAATACTCTTGGGTGCAATATATCAAATTGTACAGATTCTAAAAATCTTTAATAGCTGCTGTTTGATGTCTTTCCTAAGCGATAGTCGGATAGAAAGAATTATCACTGTAAGATGTGTATACATCATCCTGCTTCTTTCCAAATACAGAACATAAGTATTCATCCTTTTCTGTGTCATTGATCATTTTAACTTCTTCATGCTCTATCTGACCTATACCATTGCTAGGATTCCTTTTGTTCCTGATGTACTTTTAAAAATTCCTCCTTATAATCCTTAACCTTAGCATCCATAGATATTTTGAATGACACTTTTAGTTTCCCTTGTCAGGTCTTCGTATTCCCTTAATTTTAATTTATTGTCATTTCTATCAACGTCCTGTGACACTTTCTCAGGGTGCTCAGGACTGAGTCACCTTGTTACACCCCTGCTTCTGTGAGAGGGAGACTTGCTGGTGCTGAACTGGGTGACACCCAAACATCTCCTTATGGCTCTGCCAGCCCTTACTTTACCTTGCAGGTTAACATTTGTTGCACTCCAGTCCCCGACACCCTCCCCCCCGCCAAGCGTCCCCCTGTAGTGTCCAGTTCCTGTCACTGGACTCTCACAATAACTACCATGTTCACTGTTCCCAAGGGAACAGAATATGCACAGCTTGACAGATACAGGTCCTTTATATCACCACAGCACAGAGATATAGTTATAGTAAAACAATCTGAAGTTTATTATCAAAGATTAAGATTTAAGAGATACTGAGTATGGATAATGGGTACCTATAAAACAAAAGCACAACATGCTTCTTAGAGTCTAAACTTACCTTTAACAGGCTAAAATCCTTGTCTAGACTAGAGCACCTTCTCACCCAAAGCTTGCTTTTCATGTCATCCACCCACATGGCTGGGATCCACCGTTCATGGATGTAAAAGCACTGTCCTTTTTCTCCCTCCGTGATGGACAATAGGGTGCTGTCCCTGTGCCCCTCCCCTGGTTATAGTCTAATAAACCTTGAAGTGCACCTCTAAACTAGCGGTTCTCAAATGTCATTGCCCTGTGATCACCTTCTGACAACGAAAATTACTATATGAACCCAGTGCCCGGTGTTACTCTGGTGTTAGGGGCAGAGGAATTGAGTGGGGCCCCAGGGGGCCCCAGGAAGCTAAGTTGCTCAGGCTTCGGCATCAGCCCTGCACTGCACTGTAGGGCCCAGGCTTTGGCTTTTTGCTTTGGGCCACAGTGGAGTCTAATGCTGACCCTGGCGACCCCATTGAAACAAACTCGCAATCTACTTTGCCGTCGCAACCCAGTTTGAGAACTGTTGCTCTAGACAAAGCTCTTTTCCCTGCCATTCTTTTCCTGTTGACTTCCCATCCCCCTATTGATTTGTATCTAAATAGACTTCCACTGTTTCAGCTTACGATGCTTAATCTACATATGAAGAGATAATATACATCCCTTTGTCTGGCAAAGCCTGCCTGTGTACCTTGCTTGGGATGCAGATTTTCTAGGGCTACCATACGTCCGGATTTCCCCGGACATGTCCGGCTTTTCGCTCTTTAAATAGCTGTCTGGGGGGATTTCTAAAAATCTAAATGTCTGGGCTTTCCCCCCCGGTCGGCGGAAAAGCGGCTGACAGGGCGGCCGAGTGCCGCTCGCATTGGGGCCTCGGCAGCCAAAGCCCCTTCCCGGCTCCCCCTATCCCCTGCAGCCTTAGCACGCCGCCCGGCAGCGCTGGGGGGCGGGGCTGTGCGCCTGTGAGGGAACGCGGAGGCGGGGCTGGCAGCAGCGGCCAGAGCCCCTCACCCGCTTCTCCCCTCCTCCACAGCCTCAGCACGCTGCTCGGGCGGGACGGAGCGGGGCGGAGCCAGACACCTGCTCTAAGCCAAGCGGCATGGTAAGGGGGCCGGGGAGTTGGAGAAGGGGGGCAGTCAGGGGACAGGGAACGGGGGGGGGGGTTGGATGGGTTGGGAGTTCGGGGGGGGGCTGTCAGGGGGGCAGGGGTGTGGAGAGGGGTTGGGACAGTCAGGGACAGGGAGCAGGGGGGGGTTGGATGGGTTGGGAGTTCTGGGGGTCCTGTCAGGGGACAGGGAGCAGTTGGATAGGGCATGGGAGTCCCGGGGGTCTGTCTGGGGGCGGGGGTGTGAATATGGGGTGGGGGTGTGTATAAGGGTGGGGCAGTCAGGGGACAGGTAGGGTCCTAGGGGGGCAGTTAGGGTGGGGGGTTCTCAGGAGGGGGCAGTCAGGGGACAAGGAGCAGGGGGGTTGGGGGTTCTGAGGGGGGCAGTCAGGGGGTGGGAAGTGGGAGGGAGGGAGTGGATGGGGCGGGGCTAGAGCGGGGCTCCCCCCCCCCCCAGTGTCCTCTTTTTTGATTGTGGAAATATGGTAACCCTATTTTAACACATCTTTTCAGTACATTGACGTAACCTTTAACATATACTCAGTGCATACGTTTCACAATGATAGTAATGACCAGCAGGACCCCAGCTTTCCCTGAAGATCGTTCTTTATGGCTAAATACAGTGCCAGCAGTGTGCAGGGTGTAGTGAGTTTGTCAGGCCTGTGAGGAGCTGCTGACACAGAGCAGTGACCCCTTTGCCAGCTGGCGGGGCCTCGGAGTCACACGTCCATCTCCTAGGGTTACCAGACGTCTGGGTTTTCCTGGACACCGCCTCTTTTTTGAGCCTCCATCTCTGTCCAGTAGGATTTTTCAAATAACAGGCAATGTCCAGGTTTTTGCAGAGCAGACAAGCTGCAGGTCAGGGGGTTGGAGTTGCAGCTGCAAGGTGGGGGTGTTTAGGGCTCTGGGCGGGGGCTTGGGGCTTCTGACCCTCGGAGTGTCAGGGCTTGGGTGGGGAGCTCAGGGCTTCTGCTCTACAGGAGCATCGTGGCTCAGAGCTTTAGACCTGGGGGGAGAGCTGGGGCTCGGACCTTCAGCCCTGTGGCTCCGTTCCCAGCATCAGCCCTGCAGGGGGTGCCAGGGCTCAGGGCTTTAGCTACAGGGGGAGCACCAGAGCTCCCTGTGGTTCTGCTCCTGATTTTAGCCCCAGTAGCTAAAGCCCTGAGCCCTGGTGCACTCCCCTACCCCAGCTGAAACCGGGAGCCGAGCCGTGGGGAGTCCCAAGCTCCGACACCCCCGAGGTGTGTCCTGGGGCCTCCTGGGCTGTTTGCCCATGAAATCCCAGCGGTGCCAGATGGGGGCACCCAGAGCAGCACCTACAGAGCTGAAACAAAGCAGGAAAACTTGGTTAGCATCTCGGGTGGCCTCTGGCCAGCCTGGGCTCGCAAGGAACACTCCAGGATGTGGGTTAGGGCAGGCTGAGAAAGGGGCAGTGTTGTCCAAGGTGGATCTTGGGGCTGCCCTGCCCTCCTCATTACTTCTGTGGGGTTTATAGGCCCCACATGACATGCTCTAGTCTGATCGGACAGGATGGCACAGAGGTTAGGCTGGAGCATTGCATGCTGGGAGCTATAATCTCCCCAGCTGCGGCTGTGCAATGAAGAGGAGAAGCTGGAAGTGGTTCCACTTCATGCAGACAGGTGTGGCCTGGCAGGATCCCAAGCCCCAAATTTGCAAACCCCACGAGTCAATTAAAAACAAAAAGGAGACTTGAAAGTCTAAGGTTCCCTCCCAGAAAAGCAGCCCACTGCCAGTCCTAGTGAAAGGAAATGGAGATGGCGGCCAGAAGCCCATGGTCCACAAGTGAGTAGGAACCTGCACAAACAGGAGTCACCACTGCTGCAGGCACAGGCGCTGACTTTTATTTTTCCCCAGAGGTGCTCCACCCCCGCTCAGCCCTGAGGCCCTGCCCCCACTCTGCCCCTTCCCCTGAGGCTCCGCCCTCATCCCATCTCTTCCCACCCCTGTTCCGCCTCCTCTCCTGAGGCCCCCGCCCACCCACTGCTCTCTGCTCTTCCCCAAGCCCCTTCCCCAGCTGCTGAACAGCTGATCAGCACCACCGCTGAACAGCTGTGGCTGGTGGGTGCTGAGCACCCACTATTTTTTTTCCATGGGTGCTCTAGGACTGGAGCTAACTAACACAGTCTTGACTGAAGAGACGAAGTGGCTGAGGTAATCTCTTTTTTTGGACCAATTTCTGTTGGTGTGAGAGAGAAGCTTTCAAGCTTACACAGAGCTCCTCTGATGGGCTGGGAAAGGTACCAAGAGTATCACTGCTAAGGACAAGGCGGAACAGATAGTTTAGCATAAGTAGTTAGCACATATTCTAAGAGACCATTCAAGAGCAGGCCTATAACAGTCTGTAACAAACAGACTCCATCCATTCAGTGCCTATGCCCAAGTCATTGCATGGCTGCGTTCTCAGAGAGACGGGTGTGGCTGTGCGCAGAACTCCACCCCTCTGCTCTGTCAGAGCTCTCGCTCTCAGTCGGCATCTGGCAGAGCAATGGCTTCCATTGGGATGCACAGCTCCCATCACACAGCTCTCCCCTTCCACTGAGCACCATGATCCTTCATCTTGTCTCATCTTAATCAGTCCACAGCGGTGTTCTCCTCTCTCCCATGTCAGCCTGGGATCTGGTCCAGAGACCTGAGGCATCTGCACAGGCACAAGAACATGCTTTTATACAATCTAATTTGCACCTGCTAAACTTCTGCTTCAAAGAGACCCAGTAACAGATGCAGCCCCCATTCCTGATGAAAACACCCAGCTAATTGCTCCAGGATAAATAAAATAATAAATAAATTAATGGAGATATCCCATCTCCTAGAACTGGAAGGGACCTTGAAAAGTCATCGAGTCCAGCCCCCTGCCTTCACTAGCAGGACCAAATACTGATTTTGCCCCAGATCCCCAAGTGGCCCCCTCAAGGATTGAACTCACAACTCTGGGTTTAGCAGGCCAATGCTCAAACCACTGAGCTATCCCTCCCCCCATCCCCCCATCATAGAATATCAGGGTTCAAAGGGACCTCAGGAGGTCATCTAATCCAATCCCATGCTCAAAGTAGGACCAGTCCCCAGACAGATTTTTGTCCCAGATCCCTAAATGGACCTGTTAAGGATTGAACTCACAACCTTGGGGTTAGTAGGCCAATGCTCAAACCACTGAGCTATCCCTCCTTTCCCAGGATGTCTCCCACCCACAATCAGACAAAGAAAGTGGTTCTTTGGGTACTTTCCCCCTTTCCGTGATGGGCTAGATATGGGGAACTTGACTTGTAACAGGATTACATTACCCTGCAAGGGCAGCTCCATCTTAGAATCATAGAATCATAGAATATCAGGGTTGGAAGGGACCTCAGGAGGTCATCTAGTCCAACCCCCTGCTCAAAGCAGGACCAATTCCCAACTAAATCATCCCAGCCAGGGCTTTGTCAAGCCGGGCCTTAAAAACCTCCAAGGAAGGAGATTCCACCACCTCCCTAGGTAAAGCATTCCAGTGCTTCACCACCCTCCTAGTGAAATAGTGTTTCCTAATATCCAACCTAGACCTCCCCCACTGCAACTTGAGACCATTGCTCCTTGTTCTGTCATCTGCCACCACTGAGAACAGCCGAGCTCCATCCTCTTTGGAACCCCCCCTCAGGTAGTTGAAAGCAGCTATCAAATCCCCCCTCATTCTTCTCTTCTGGAGACTAAACAATCCCAGTTCCCTCAGCCTCTCCTCATAAGTCATGTGCTCCAGACCCCTAATCATTTTTGTTGCCCTCCGCTGGACTCTTTCCAATATTTCCACATCCTTCTTGTAGTGTGGGGCCCAAAACTGGACACAGTACTCCAGATGAGGCCTCACCAATGTCGCATAAAGGGGAACGATCACGTCCCTCGATCTGCTGGCAATGCCCCTACTTATACAGCCCAAAATGCCATTAGCCTTCTTGGCAACAAGAGCACACTGTTGACTCATATCCAGCTTCTCGTCCACTGTGACCCCCTAGGTCCTTTTCTGCAGAACTGCTACCTAGCCATTCGGTCCCTAGTCTGTAGCAGTGCATGGGATTCTTCCGTCCTAAGTGCAGGACTCTGCACTTGTCCTTGTTGAACCTCATCAGGTTTTTTTTGGCCCAATCCTCCAATTTGTCTAGGTCCCTCTGTATCTACCACGCCTCCCAGTTTAGTGTCATTTGCAAATTTGCTGAGAGTGCAGTCCACACCATCCTCCAGATCATTAATAAAGATATTAAACAAAACCGGCCCCAGGACTGACCCTTGGGGCACTCCGCTTGAAACCGGCTGCCAACTAGACATGGAGCCATTGATCACTACCTGTTGAGCCCGACGATCTAGCCAGCTTTCTATCCACCTTACAGTCCATTCATCCAGCCCATACTTCTTTAACTTGGCGGCAAGAATATTGTGGGAGACCGTATCAAAAGCTTTGCTAAAGTCAAGGAATAACACATCCACTGCTTTCCCCTCATCCACAGAGCCAGTTATCTCCTCATAGAAGGCAATTAGGTTAGTCAGGCACGACTTCCCCTTGGTGAATCCATGCTGACTGTTCCTGATCACTTTCCTCTCCTCTAAGTGTTTCATAATTGATTCCTTGAGGACCTGCTCCATGATTTTTCCAGGGACTGAGGTGAGGCTGACTGGCCTGTAGTTCCCCGGATCCTCCTTCTTCCCTTTTTTAAAGATGGGCACTACATTAGCCTTTTCCCAGTCATCCGGGACCTCCCCCGATCGCCATGAGTTTTCAAAGATGATGGCCAATGGCTCCGCAATCACATCCGCCAACATCTTGATCTACATTGTCCAGTGTGTATTTACATGTCCCACAGCACATAATTTGGTGACTGGGTACATGTAGTAGTTATGCCCACCTGCACAAATTTGTTATTTAAATGAGTACGCTTATTTAAATGAGTACATTATTTAAATGAGTACGCTTCTGAACACTTGGCTCCTTTTTCCCAAATTTCACTCCAGCTCCCTTGTGCTGAGGCGAGGACAAGAAGCAGTGGGCTTAAATTGCAGCAAGGGAGGTTTAGGTTGGATATTAGGAAAAACTTCCTAACTGGCAAGGTGATTAAGCACTGGAATAAATTGCCTAGGGAGGTTGTGGAATCTCCATCATTGGAGATTTTTAAGATCAGGTTAGACAAACACCTGTCAGGAATGGTCTATCTAGATAATACTTAGTCCTGCCATGAGTGCAGGGGACTGGACTAGATGACCTCTTGAGGTCCCTTCCAGTCCTATGATTCTATGATTCAGTTCCCTTCATTCCTTTGACCCCCACATTCCCTTGAGTACGGTTCACATAGTTTTCCATGACTCCTAACCACCTACAAAGAGGAGCATTCTCCTGAATTAACATAGTAGAAATATTTCAGCAAGGATCAAGTCCATTTTTAGCAGCATCTCCCCCAACCCCCGTTGCCTATGCTGTGTGAGGAGCATTCTCTCATTATCCACCACAGATATCCTGGCAACTGAAATGTCAAAAGCCAAATGCAGTTGTGACGTAGATGACTGTGTCAGTTGCCCTTCTGTAAGTGAGTGTGAATGGGCTTGAATCACCCAGATTGCAGGTCAGTTGAACTGTTATCCCCACAGGCATAGGCTGTAAGTCAGCTCTCATAGGTAGCAATTCAGAGTAATTTCCAGTCATTATGGAAGATATGCTGAGGAAATGAATTGCCTAACCTAGCTTATGCACTAGCAGAATTAATGTGGCGCAGGAATTCCCCAGTGCAGAAAGTGTAACTATGGTAACCTTCAGATCAATCCCTTGTTTTCTGAATTGTCGTCCCGCTGTACTAGGTAATGCCCAACAGGCCTTTCTCTTGCAAATTTCCATATTCTGCCACATCTTTCCCTAGAAGTGCCACCTATTGGTGCATTGCCATGCCAACTGACTACAGAATTTGTTCTATCGTCGGAGTGCAGTTTCCAGTCCCTGCCCCTCCTCTGGGATTCTCCATGGGATGAGATGCTCCAGCCTTTCATTTTCTCTTAATTTTTCCTTTAACTTCCAAATCCAAAATTACAAAACACTCTCTTGGAATGGCTGGTGTCTGTGTCCATCAAGAAAAAAACAAGCCAACAGAGGGATCTGAAGTGAGGGGGGAATTTCCCTCCCAACTCTGCCTGACCCTAAACCCATGGCAACTCCCTCCACAACTCCTGGGTCTGAGGAGGTGCTGGTATTCTGTTGTAGGCTGACGGAGGGGTGCAGGACAGGGCTGTGGGGAAAGCTTGTTCTGTGACTCTATCCATGACTGAGAAATGGGCTTTATGAACACTTCTTTCCCCTGGACCAATCTGCTGGGAAGTGGGGAAGGGGGCTGAGCATGGGGCTGTGGGAAGCCAGAACCTGGCTGGGCATTAATGCTGCTGTTTCAGTGTTAACATGGGCACTCTTGGGGGAGAGCTCGGTCTGGGGTGGATGTGTGCCTTTTGATATTACTTCATTTATTTCCTTTGCAATGTTACTGAGGAATGGAGTGGGTCAGATTCAGCGTTAGGGTAAGCAGGCACGGCTGCCCATTGACTTTGATGGTTATGCAGGTACTTGCCCAGTATGTCTGCTGCAGGCATGCTTCCAGAATGGGGGCAAGTGCTGCTTGTGTAGCCCCCATGCGGAGGGTGAGGACTCCTGCTCTGGGGGTAGCTGCTCTCAGAGGATAACGCTCTTGCCTCCTTTGGGTGATGTCATTTCAGCCATTGGGCTTTATGTGGGTTAAGTGCAGGGGAGCCTGGGAGTGGGGAGGGTGGGATTATGACAAGAAGAGGACATGCTTGTAGTACTCAGCACTACAGAGATTCTGGGATGTAGAGCCTGGGTAAGGCTGGCAAAACCAAATCTAGCCCCAAATCAATGCATTTCCTTAGTGTCTCTTCATTTTGGTGCCCATTCTTTGTATTTTCTCTGTATTCCCTAAACCCATTGGCATCAGTCCTGCAGTGTCCACTCCCTCCTCCCATGCAACCCGGGCATGGCAATGGCCTCACATCATGAGCTCTTTTATTGTCTGCCCGCATCCTGGGAGCTCTGCACACAGCCATGCTCCCGTGTGACTGAAGGGGCTAGGCCTCCTCCCTGCATACAATCGGGCAGTTCTGAGTTTGGAACTCCTCTGGTTGTGTGCAGCTCACAGTTCTGATCTTTCCAGCTCACTCTCTGGAGCTGGGGTCACTTGTGTGGGTCTGACCAGCTCTCGGCAAAGGGCTGAATGCACCTTTCTCTAGATCACTTGATGGAAGTGCTGAATAATGTAGGTTCCCCTATGGAGGCCCAAGCCCAAGCCAATTGGGTGACACCAGGGACAGTTCTGACCCATTCTGTCTAGCATGGAGTGTGCTGCTGTCTGAAGGGGACATAGCTGTCCAAGAAAGGGCATAAAAGGCAAAGAGGGAGTGGGACTGTTCAGGGCGGGGTTGGGGGGCGGTGTTATGACAAATGTCTGTATTATTTCTTATTCATATTATGGGTGACCCTGTTTCCCTTTTCAGTTTGCTTCTATGACCTGCCTGAATGCATAATCAAATCAAAGCAGGCTGTCAAAAGGAGTTAAGCAAGCCAGGAGGTAAAACAATGATACAGGTAAGACAGTTTCTCAGGTACCCGCTTCAAAGGAGTTACAGCAACAATAGCTGTGGGCCAACAGTTTGGAGAAGAACCTACCTCGCTGGCACCATCCAGATTAGGCCCTACAATATCATTTAAGAACTTTGTTCTAGCTCACACACCATCGCCAGTACCAGATTTCTGTAGGCTAAATGCTCCTTTCCGTTACATCTGTCCTTCCTTATTGCCTTCTGTAACATTGCACAAGGGTAACTGAGGAAGCATAGACATGGATTGAAATGGTTATTAAAACACAACTGTACCCATGCTCCACATTCCAAAGAAAGACGCATTCCACAAAAGGAATAAAATCAAACTTATTTGAAAAGTATTTTCACTGTCTGAAGCTAGCTAAATTAGCATTTCCGAGTCCATCTGATACCAGACAACCCTGTCAAATGACCCAAAATAAACCCAAGAGTTGCAGAATGCTAGTGGTGAAAGGACTCTCTCAAGTAAAATCTTTTGAAGTTCCTAAAATAGAAAGTTTGCTCCAAATCCCTGCACATGTCATCTGTCCAATGATGAGGTTATTGCTACGACCTGGTTACTTGACTCAGTAAGCAGCGATAGCGCATTTTCTTTTTGTTGCAAGATTTTTGCTATAAATATGAAATCTGCATTGGCAAGTGGTGGTCTTTGATACTGGAAAAATGTATCTGCCGTTCTCAGCAGTCATGAAAAAAATCTCTTGATCACATCTCATCTTTCTAGACATGGAAAAAACTGGAGGGGAGATAAAACTATAATAAGACAGTTGATCAATATAATCGGTGTATACTTAGTGCAGAAACAAAACACTGGTGCAATGGTCTGCATAGACTTGTAGCTCTTATTTGGACACCTGCTGTTCAGAATTTGGCTTTTCAGGGCCATTTGGTAATGGAAACTTTCTTGTGTAGAGTTGATGGGCATGTTTGTTGGCATATGAAAGAACACCTGCAAAGAATAACATCAATTGAGACCCATATTCATTACCTTAGCCCTGGTCTACACTATGAGTTTAGGTCGAATTTAGCAGCGTTAAATTGATTTAACCCTGCACCCGTCCACACGACGAAACCATTTTTGTCGACTTAAAGGGCTCTTCAAATCGATTTCTGTACTCCTCCCCAACGAGGGGATTAGCGCTGAAATTGACTTTTCTGGGTTGAATTTGGGGTACTGTGAACGCAATTCGATGGTATTGGCCTCCGGGAGCTATCCCAGAGTGCTCCATTGAGACCGCCCTGGCCAGCACTCTCAACTCATATGCACTGGCCAGGTAGACAGGAAAAGCGCCTCGAACTTTTGAATTTCATTTCCTGTTTGGCCAGCGTGGCGAGCTCATCAGCACAGGTGACCATGCAGAGCTCATTAGCACAGGTGACCATGCAGTCCCAGAATCGCAAAAGAGCTCCAGCATGGACCAAACGGGAGGTACTGGATCTGATCGCTGTATGAGGAGAGGAATCCGTGCTATCAGAACTCCGTTCCAAAAGACAAAATGCCAAAATATTTGAAAAAATCTCCAAGGGCATGAAGGACAGAGGCAATAACAGGGACCCGCAGCAGTGCCACATGAAACTTAAGGAGCTCAGGCAAGCCTACCAAAGAACCAGAGCCCCAGACATGGCGCTTCTATGATGAGCTGCATGTCATTCTAGGGGGTGCCCCTACAACTACCCCACCCCTGTGCGTGGACTCCGTCAATGGATTCTCATGCAACAGGGATACGGATTTTGGGGACGAGGAAGATGATGATAGCGCACAGCAAGCAAGCGGAGAAACCGTTTCCCCCGACAGCCAGGAACTGTTTATCACCCTGGAGCCAGTATCCTCCCTCCCAACCCACCCAAGGCGGGCTCCCGGACCTTGAAGGCGGAGAAGGGACCTCTGGTGAGTGTACCTTTGTAAATATAATGCATGGTTTAAAAGCAAGCGTGTTTAATGATTAATTTGCCCTGAAGACTTGGGATGCATTCACGGCCAGTACAGCTACTGGAAAAGTCTGTTAACATGTATGGGGATGGAGCGGAAATCCTCTTTATCTCTCTGTGTTATCCTCAGGAGAGTGATATCATTCATGGTCACCTGGTTAAAATAGGGGAATTTTATTAAGGGGACATTCAGAGGTGGCCGTTCCTGCTGGGCTGTTTGCCTGTGGCTGAACAGAAATCATCCCCGCTGTTAGCCATGCGGTGGGGGGGAGGGGTGAAGCAATCATCCCAGAGAATTGGGTGTGTGTGTGGGGGGTTAGTTGGGTCTGTGTTGCACGTTAACCCGAAAACCGCAGCCCCTCCTTTTAAATGGCCAACCCAACGGGTGCTTGGTATGGGAAATGAGGGCGCTGCTGTTTGAAACCATTCCCACATGTTATGAAGGTTAAAGAAGCCAAAAGACTGTGGCTTACCATGTCTGCCTGCAAGCTGAATTCTGTTGCCTGCTGGCCCTGCGTGTGTGATCTCTCACACCAAACCGGCAGGCCTTAATATAAGAGGCAAAATGCGACCTTGTAAAGAAAGCACACGTGCTATGTAATGTTAACAGCTTGGTTCACCATGAAAAAGTCTACCCATTGTTCTCTAAAACGTGTCTTTTTAAATACTACTCTCCCTTTTTTCCTCCCGCAGCTGCAAATGTTTCAACGCTCCCCGTATCATCTCTGTCCCAGAGACTAGTGAAGATTAGAAGGCGGAAAAAACCGCACTCGCTATGAAATGTTCTCTGAGCTCATGCAGTCCTCCCACACTGAAAGAACCCAGCAGAATGCGTGGAGGCAGACAATGTCAGAGTGCAGGAAAGCACAAAATGAACGTGAGGAGAGGTGGCGGGAGCAAGAGGAGAGGTGGCGGGATCAAGATGATAGGTGGCGTCAGCGTGATGAGAGGAGGCAGGAAGCAATGCTGAGGCTACTGGAGGATCAAACTGATATTCTCCAGTGTATTGTTGAGGTGCAGGAAAGGCAGCAGGAGCACAGACCACCGCTGCAGCCCCTATGTAACTAACCGCCCTCGTCCCCAAGTTCCATAACCTCCTCACCCAGACGCCCAAGAATGCGGTGGGGGGGCCTCTGGGCACCCAACCACTCCACCCCAGAGGACTGCCCAAGCAACTTAAAGCTGGCATTCAATAAGTTTTGAAGTGCAGTGTGGCCTTGTCCTCCCCTCCTCCCCCACCCCACCTGGTGCTTCCCTCCTCCTCCACCCTCCCAGGCTACCTTGGCAGTTATCTCCCCATTTGTGTGACGAATTAATAAAGAATGCATGAATTTGAAATAACAATGACTTTATTGCCTCTGCAAGCGGAGATCAAAGGGGCGAGGTGAGGGTGGGTTGTTTACAGGGAAGTAGAGTGAACCAAGGGGGCGCGTTTTCATCAAGGAGAAACAAACAGAACTTTCACACCGTAGCCTGGCCAGTCATGAAACTGGTTTTCAAAGCTTCTCTGATGCGCAGCGCACCCTGCTGTGCACTTCTAACAACCCTGGTGTCTGGCTGCGCATAATCAGTGGCCAGGCGATTTGCCTAAACCTCCCACCCCACCATAAATGTCTCCCCCTTGCTCTCACAGATATTGTGGAGCGCACAGCAAGCAGTAATAATGATGGGAATATTGGTTTCGCTGAGGTCTAACCGAGTCAGTAAACTGTGCCAGCGTGCTTTTAAACGTCCAAATACCACCATTCTGCACTTGCTCAGCCTATAGTTGAACAGCTCCTGACTACTGTCCAGGGTGCCTGTGTTTGGCTTCATGAGCCATGGCATTAAGGGGTAGGCTGGGTCCCCAAGGATAACTATAGGCATTTCAACATCCCCAACAGTTATTTTCTGGTCTGGAAAGTAAGTCCCTTGCTGCAGCCATTCACACAGACCAGAGTTCCTAAAGATGCGAGTGTCATGTACCTTTCCCGGCCATCCCACGTTGACGTTGGTGATACGTCCCTTGAGATCCACCAGTGCTTGCAGCACCATTGAAAAGTACCCCTTGCGGTTTATGTACTGGCTGCCTTGGTGCTCTGGTCCCAAGATAGGGATATGCGTTCCGTCTATCGCCCCACCACAGTTAGGGAAACCCATTGCAGCAAAGCCATCCACTATGAGCTGCACATTTCCCAGAGTTACTACCCTTGATAGCAGTAGCTCAGTGATCACATTGGCTACTTGGATCACAGCAGCCCCCACAGTAGATTTGCCCACTCCAAATTGTTTCCTGACTGACCGGTAGCTGTCTGGCGTTGCTTCAGGGTGGGGGAAAGCAAGTCACAAAGTTCCATGAAAGTGCCCTTACGCATGCGAAAGTTTCGCAGCCACTGGGAATTATCCCAGGCCTGCAACACTATGCAGTCCCACCAGTCTGTGCTTGTTTCCCGGGCCCAGAATCAGCGTTCCACGGCATGAACCTGCCCCATGATGTCCAAATTGCCAGGGCCTGTGCTTTGAGAGGTCTGTGTCCATGTCCTCATCACTCTCGTCACCGCGCTGCCGTCGCCTCCTTGCCTGCTTTTGAAGTTTCTGGTGCTGCATATGCTGCAGGATAATGTGTGTGGTGTTTACAGTGCTCATAACTGCTGCGGTGATTTGAGTGGGCTCCCTGCTTGCTGTGTTATGGCGTCTGCAGGAGCGCAGGAGAGCAAAGTGGCAGCAGAAGCGGTCGTTCGATGATGATGGTTTGCAGCCCTACTGCACCGTCTGCTGCCAGCAGCACCCAGGACACAACAGCGGCGGCTGAGCTGAGCGGGCTGCACGCTTGCCGTGGTATAGCGTATGCGCAGAAAAAAGGCGCAAAACGATTGTCTGCCGTTGCTCTCACGGAGGGAGGGGCGGGGCGACTGACGACATGGCTTACAGGGAATTAAAATCAACAAAGGGGGCGGGTTTGCATCAAGGAGAAACACACACAACTGTCACACCGAAGCCTGGCCAGTCATGAAACTGGTTTTCAAAGCCTCTGTGATGCGCAGCGCGTCTTGCTGTGCCCTTCTAATTGCAAACAGCCTAGTCAGCTAGACCTCACCGATGTCTGCCAGGAGCACCCATGTCTGTCCAGGCGCCCCTGACTGACCTCACCTATTGTTTGCTGTTGCTTTCACGGAGGAAGGGAGGGGGGCCTGATGACATGTACCCAAAACCACCCGCGACAATGTTTTTGCCCCATCAGGCATTGGGAGCTCAACCCAGAATTCCAATGGGCGGCGGAGACTCCGGGGATAGCTGTGGGATAGCTACTACAGTGCATCGCTCCGAAAGTCGACGCTAGCCTCGGAACTGGGGATGCACTCCGCCGACTTAATGCACTTAGTGGGGACACACACAATCGACTGTATCAAATCGATTTCTAAAAAATCGACTTCTATAAAATCAACCTAATTTTGTAGTGTAGACATACCCATAGAAAAACATTCAGAACTTCCTGATTGACCTTTTGGCATGAGAAATCAGAGGTAAAATCTAATCCATGGTGAATGGGTCAAGATATTACTCAGTCATTCATAATTGCATGCCAGATATTAGTCACATGGAACAAATGGCTATGATTATAAGATTTGTTTCCACAAGATCTGGAAAACAAGATGTAAATGTGGAAAGCCACGAACACTTGATGTTTGTGAAACTGGATGATTCAGGTGGTGCAGGTATGATGGAAGCTCTTTTCCAGAAGTTAAGTGAGATGGAACTGCCTCTTGCAGACATGGAAGGGCAAGGTTATGACAACAGAGCTAACACGAACGGAAAGAATAGTAGAGTACAGAAACAGATGCATGAGCTTTACTCTAGAGCAGTGTTTCTCAACCTGTTTGGACTTAAAAAAAATCATGACCCTCCCCACTAGAAAAAATTGCTCTCCCCCTCCCCCCAATTTTAAGCTCGAGGGTCGGGGCTTCAACCCTGTGCAGCATGGGGCTCGGGGCTTTGGGCTTCAGCCCTGTGTGGCCCAGGGTTTCATCCTTAGCTGATGATGCAACACTGGTTGGTACTTCTGGACCCAAATCTCGAGCAGAACCAAGATCCATCCCTGGACAGAAGCTTAATTTCAGTTTTCAGTGCAGCTTAGTGGTGTGGCATGATATTTTATTTGAGGTTAAAATAGTGAGCAAGACTTTACAAATGGTAGAATTTGATCTGCATCAAGCAACTGAACAACTGGCAGTTCTATGAGGCTTCTTGCAAAACTGTTGGTCGGATCAGTTTTGAGCAGAATTGCTTTGCATAAAAGGAAGATTTGTGGTAGAGATCCACATCTGAAGCCAAAGGAAAAAGACTCAGTTTGATTACAAGGCTTGCAATTGTCGACCCTGAACTTCAAAGTGAACTTATTTTATCAAGTAGTCAATACTGCCATATAGTCGGTCGGGGAAAATTTTTCTCAACTTCAACAACATAGCAAGTTGTGCTTTGTATGAAATATTGAAATTGTCTTCAAGCGGTCCTGAGGTGTTGTTTGAATGGTCCACTGATCTCCCGTTTGCCCTGATGGATGACGATACAAAAGATATAGATGCATCAGAGTTATGTGATGAGTTGAAGGTGCTTGCTCACAGCGTGGAAGCTAAGGCAAGTCCTAAACAAGTGCTGGAATACATTTGCCGCTGGAATAACATGGCATCCGTTTTTCCCAATACATTTATTGCCCTGTGTATTCTTCTGACAGGCTGACAGAGTCAATGCCTGCTGCAAGCAAACTGTAACTTGGTGCCCAGGGAGAATGGGGGACAGGCTGTCATGTCTACCTAGGGGCTTGAGCATGGATGGCGGGTATCATAGGCTGGGAGAGGCTGTGCCTCCCCAAACAGCCAGGCATGCCCCCCCCCACTCTCTCCCCTTCCCACTCTGCGGCTCCTGTCCCCCTGTGTGATGGCCCCGGCTTGGACTGGGGCCGTGCCTCCCGCCCTCCTGGCATTTTGGGGCTTGGAAGGCTGGGGCCATGCTACCCACCTGCCCTCCTAAGCATAGGTAAGAGAATATGCATATAGGTCTCTGTCTTATGTTTAAATCCACTTTTGGAGCAAAATAAATCATGCTTTATTTTGGAGTAACTGTTTCTGTATCACTGCATACTAGTAGCCCATGTCTACGGGGACTCCAAGAGGGGCATGGATGAGGCAAGGCCCTAGGCTCTGCGTTGGTCCATTCTGTGGTACAGCCTGGGCAAACCTAGCCCTCTCAGCACAATCCTTCCCAGGCTCCCCCAGGTGCTGAGCCCCAGCTCTGCCCCATTATGCGACTGTGCCTACGTGGGTAGCCTAGCCTAGGAAAGCAAGAGCTTGGGCTGAATACCAGTCAGTGAGTCAATTGTGGCTGGGCAGCTGTCTCCACAGGGAATGGCTGGAGGCCTGGCAGTGAAGTTGATGCAGAACACTGGCAGTCAGCCAAAAGGGAAATGTCTGCCCTGGTGGGGGGAGAAGCTAGAAGGGAGCCAGTGCCTTCTCCAGCTTGCTTTTGCCATGATTCATTGGGTCCAGGCTCCCACATCCCACACAGGAGCTGGGGTTCATGTTGTTTGTCTCCAGCGGGATTAGCTGTGTTGTCTCACGCCTCGTCTCCTGCTGCCATTTCCTAGCCAGGGTTCTAGTCTTTCGGCAGTCCCTGTGGATTGTCTCACTTCCTCACGGGGCTTTGCAGTGCCCCCCCAGTTAGTATCACCTGCAGATTTAATTACTGAGCAGCTGATTTCATTACTGAGCAGCTGGGTTCTTTCTCCAGGTCACGAATGCAGATGTTAAGCATGACTAGTGCAGTAGCGTAGCTGGGGGGGAGCGAGGGAGTGGCCGCTCCCCCACTGAGCACAAGTGGTGCCTTGTCAATTTCTTGGCACCTTTTTACTCACCCAGGGGAGCGATTAAAAAAAAAGGCGCCACCCGCTGCGGCGCTTTTATTTTACGCACCCGGCGGCGCTCCGGGTCTTCGGTGGCGCTTCGGCGGTGGGACCTTCACTCGCTCCGCGGGTCTTCAGCAGCATTTCAGCAGCGGGACCTTCAGTGCCACCGAAGACACCCGGAACAAGTGAAGGGCTCACCGTCAAAGACCTGGAGTGCCACTGGATGAATAAAAGCGCCACAGCGGATGGTGCCTTTTTTTTTTATTGCTCCCCCTGTTCCCTCCACCTGGCTACGCCACTGGACTAGTGCTAACCTGATCTCCAGGGCCTGGCTTGGGAGTGAGGCAGAAGAGTGTTTGCTCTCTGAAGGGAAGACAGACCCTCAGGGAGGAGTGTAGGGTTGCCATCTTTCTACTCACACAAAACCGAACACCCTTGCCCCGCCCCTCCTCGGAGGCCCTGCCCCTGCCCCACCCCTTATCTGAGGCCCCTCCCCCTGCTCACTCCACCCCCCTTCCCTCTGTTGCTTGCTCTCCCCACCCTCACTCACTCGCTCATTTTCACTGGGCTGGCTCAGTGGGTTGGGGTGCAGGAGGAGGTGAGGGCTCTGGCTGGGGGTGCAGGCTCCGGGGTGGGGCCAGAAATGAGGAGTACAGGATGTGGGAGGGGGCTCCGGGCTGAGGCAGTAGGTTGGGACGTGAGAGGGGTGAGGGCTCCGGCTGGGAGTGTGGGCTCTGGGGTGGGGCCAGGGATGAGGGGTTTGGGGTGCAGGAGGGGGCTCCAGGCCCCAGGCTGAAGGATTTGGAGTATGGGAGGAGGCTCCAGGCTGAGGCGGGGGTTGGGGTGTTGGAGCGGGTATGGGCTTTGGGCTGGGGATGTGGGTTCCAGGGTGCAGCCAGAAATGAGGGGGTCAGGGTGAGGGAGGGGGCTCCGGGCTGGGGCAGGGGGTTTGGGGTGTGGCGGGGAGATGAGGGCTCTGGCTGGGGGTGTGGGCTCTGGTGTGGGGCCGAGGATTAGGGATTTGGGATGCAGAAGGGGACTCTGGGCTGGGGCTGAGGGGTTTGGAATGTGGGACAGGGCTCTGGGCTGGGGCAGGGGGTTGGGCCGTGGGAGGGGGTCGGGGTGCAGATGGCACTTACCTTAAGCAGCTCCTGGAAGCAGTGGCAGGTCCCCCCTCTGGCTTCTAAGACGAGGTGCAGCCAGGCGGCTCTGCGCAGTGCCCCAGACGCAGACACCGCCCCAGCACTTCCCATTGGCTGCGGTTCCCGGCCAATGGGAACTGCAGAGCAGCGTTTGGGGCAGGGGCAGTGTGTGGAGCCCCCTGGCTGCCCCTACGCATAGGAGCCGGAGAGGGGAAATGCCGCTGCTTCCAGGAGCCGTGCAGAGCCACGGCAGGCAGGGAGCCTGCCTTAGCCCAGCTGCGCCGACGACCAGACTTTTAATGGCCTGGTCAGTGGTGCTGACTGGAGCCGCTAGGGTCCCTTTTCGACCGGGCATTCTGGTCGAAAAGCGGACACCTGGCAACCTTAGGCTGGGCCTAACTGAAACTGGGCTGGAGACTGAAGGGCTGAGTTTTCTCTTGACAGACTTTGTGCTGGCGGTAATATGCTGAACGGGGAATGTTTTGAGTATCTGGCCCATGCAGACTTTTTTAAGGGCGCCTGAGCTAAGGCAGGCCTCAAAAGAACCACACTTGACCAGAAGGGGGTGCTACAGGGCAGGCACACCCTTTGACAACCCCACAAGCCAGAGCTTGGTATAGATTAGAAGTTCCCAAACTTTTCTTATTGCGTACTGCCTTCCAGCTCTACCAGCTTCCTGCGTACCCCCTTCCAGCTCTACCAGCTTCCCGTGTACCCCTGTCCTTCTCATCACTGATACTTTGTGTCTTCTTCTTAACGCTACCTGTCTTTAGCCATCTGCCCCATTTCACTGTTACGTACAGATATAGTTACAGTGCAATGTATATAACAACACCCCCCCCACACACACACACACAAAACCCTGACTCAGTTCTGAGCTCACTTAGACTGGACAATTGCTGGGTAACTGAACCTGCACTGTAAGGTGATTGGAAGTGAGAGCTCTGTATGTCAGTGTCTCTGTTTTCTCATTGGTACAGCTTGAAGTAAATTAACTACTGTATTTTATGTAACAAATTCCCACAGAGTTTTAAACCTTTGTCTGAATAGCCTATTGTGAAAATGCGATAAATAAAATAATAAATAAATAAAACCGTCTGTGACGGGTTGGGTCACAGAAACCCCTTTGGGACTGCCACCTGATGTGCCTAGACTACCTCTGAGCCTGTTTTCCCTGCCAGCTTGGGACTTCAGTGCCCTGCCTGATTTGAGCCAGACATGCTTGCCTGCTGCAAACACCGATCCAAGTCTGAACCACGTCCGCCACAAGCTGCAGGCTTAACTGAAAACAGCTTAAGAAGTGCTCCTATCTCCAACACTCAGGTACCCAGCTCCCAATGGGGTTCAAACCCCAAATAAATCCATTTTACCCTGTATAAAGCTTATACAGGGTAAACTCATAAATTGTTCGCCCTCTATAAGACTGATAGAGAGATATGCACAGCTGTTTGCCCCCCCCCCCCCCCAGGTATTAATACATACTCTGGGTTAAGTAAAAAGTGATTTTATTAAATACAAAAAGTAGGATTTAAGTGGTTCCAAGTAATAGCACACAGAACAAAGTAAATTACCAAACAAAATAAAAAAAACATGCAAGTCTAAGCCTAATACAGTAGGAAACAATGCAGGTAAACCTCAGAGATGTTCCAATAAGCTTCTTTGACAGACTAGCCTCCTTCTAGTCTGGGCCCAATCCTTTCCCCAGGTACAGTCCTTGTTCCAGCTCAGGTGGTAGGTAGGGGATTTCTCATGACTGCAACCTCTTTTGTTCTGTTCCACCGCCCTTATATATCTTTTGCACAAGGCGGGAATCCTTTGTCCCTCTCTGTGTTCCCATCCCTCCTTCTAAAGGGAAAAGCACCAGGTTAAAGATGGATTCTAGTTCAGGTGACATGATCACATGTCACTGTAAGTCTTCATTACCCACTACCCAGCACACAGGTACACAGGAAGACTTACAAGTAAACAGAGCCATTACAACCAATTCTCCTGGTCAATGGGAGCCATCAAGAGTCCAAGACACCATTAATGGCCCACACTTTGCATAATTACAATAAGACCTCAGAGTTATACTTCATATTTCTAGTTTCAGATACAAGAACGATACATTTATACAAATAGGATGACCACACTCAGTAGATTATAAGCTTTGTAATACCTTACAAGAGACCTTTTGCATGAAGCATATTCCAGTTACATTATATTCACACTCATTAGCATATTTTCATAACATCATATGGAGTGCATCGTCACACCCTCCATTACACAATTTCTCCTGCGTACCCCCCCAGAGATGTCTCATGTACCCTCAGGGGTACATGTACCCCAGTTTGGGAATCCCTGGTATAGATTCTCTGCTCCAGCCCCCTCCCTCCATTCATGTGGGAATGATACATTTTAAAAATGTCCAGATTTGCTTGCAGAGGATTATTCTGCACTGGGCCAGGCCTTCTCAGCCATGTTCTGTGACCTGTCCCTGCCCACACAGTCCTCACTGACCCCTCCCCAGCATATTACGCATGCCAGCCTTGGTGATGCAGGGGCGGGAAAAGGAGTGAATGGCCCAAGTGAGCGGTTCCCCCTGCCCTCCCAAGCTTGCAGTTTGGGTTTCAGCTGCTCTTTATTGTGTCTTCCCTTCCAGGCAGGTGCTAGCTAATGGTGCCAGGTTTACTGGCCTGCCTCACTCAGCTGCCACCCACTGCCTAGAGGGCAGGAGGAAACATATACAATCCCTGCCAAAGCACACCTGCCTGTGCCAGACTGAGCCCCAAGCTGTGGGTCTTCGCTGTGTGTGCTTTTTGTGATTCTCTGGGTAAAGAGCAGAGCTGCACCTGGCTGTTTTCTCATGTCATCATTTAATTTTCATCTGGGTGATCTGAAATAACCTCAGCTCTGGAGAGCAGGATACAGCACCTGCAGGAGACTTCAAGTCACCCCAAGGAATTAGCTAGGAAGCAGCCGTGACAAGGGAGGTGTGTCAGTGGTGGAAAGGGGTCCTGAGCTGACGGTGCGAGGCTGCTGTGACAAAGGCCTGTTCTGAGCTGGGCTGGGCCAGATTCAGAGGACAGAGGGTCCTCTTGCCCAGTGTGGGGAGGCTGCACCAGGGGCTGCACTTAGCTTGGGGAACCTCGCTTTACAAAGGGCCAGAAGAACTTCAGAGGAGGTGACCAGCCTGATAGTGGGAGCAGAGATCTGCTGCAGGGCCCGGAGTGCATTTAACCAGAGAAGTGGTACCTGGGTGGGTTGGCAAGGGGGACGCTCGCTTGAAGAGTATGTCTGCACAGCAGCTGGAGGAGTAATTCCTAGCTCAGACATACATCCAAGTGATAGTTCTGCTCAAGCTCGGTACCCTCCGAGCCTGTGACTCTACCAGGGGAGGAAGAGGAGAAAAGCCCACATCTCCTTTCCTTACCGTATCACTCCTGGAACTGTGGGTGGGATATGGCACGAATCGGTGCTGGACCCCTGCTGGGAACCCGAGGGCCACTCTCCATGTGGAAGAGAGGGAAAACTTTCCTCTTCACGCACAAGCACAGCTGGTAGATCTGCAGCCGCACCTCCTTCTGCCAGTAGGCATAGATCAGTGGGTTCAGCAGAGAATTGCAGAGTCCCAGCAGCCATAGGTACCTCTCAATGACATCATACGGGAGGCATTTCTGGCACACAGTCTTCACAATGCTAGCTATGAAGAAAGGGGACCAAGACAGCACAAAGCACCCAATGAGAATAGCCACAGTCCTCACGGCTTTCATGTCACTGGTGTTATGAGGCGAAGGACTGTTCCCCGACAGCCCAACCTGCGCCACTTCTCGGATGTGCTGTACGTGCAGAGAGGCAATTTTCAGGATGTCACAATACAGGTAAATGAAAATGAACAAAGCTGGGAAGAACCCGATACAGAAGATAGTGAGCATGTATGTGGGCCGGAAAACCCCAAAGAAAGTGCACTTCCCCTCGTAGGTCTGCTGAAAGCCCTGCACTATTACTGGTAGAAAGCCAATAAAGCAGGCAGCCAGCCAGAGACCCACAATGCAGGCACCAACTACCAGGCCACTCATAATTCGGAAATACTGGAAAGGTTGTTTAATGGCCAAGTATCTGTCAAAAGTCACCATGATCATGGTGAGTATGGAGGCAGCTGAAGGGGAGATGATGAAGGCCATCCTCAGGATGCAGAACATCTTCGGTGTGGGGTGCCTGTGTGTGGAAAGCTCGTCTGTGACCAGCCCGGTGATTGTGATGCCAACCAAAAAGTCTGCAACCGCGAGGTTAAAGACAAAATACAGCCCTGTGCAGCCATTCTTCTGGATCAGCCGAAACAAAGCAACAGCAACAAGTATGTTTGTAGCAATAATGAGAGAGGCCAAAACAGCAAGAACCACTCCAAACGCAAAGCCATCCATAGCTAATCTCTCACCAGGGCATGGCAGGTCCAGCCTTACTGACTTGACTCCATGGTGTTCCCTGGGCTTGCTACCGGAACCACAGCTCAGCTAGGAATCCCGGGGAAAAACATGTCCTGGAGAAACGTCAGACAGTCACTGTGCAATGGTCCTGGGCTCAGCTAAAAGAGCTGACTTGGAAAGCTCAGTGGATGTGGGTGTACTTGTCTCCTTTCTGGTTAGGGAGCCCATAAGGTTGAACCGTGCCTATGTATCCCCAGCTGTCAGCCGACAGGAACTGCAAGGTGCATGCTGCCAGCAGCAGCCAGTGACCAGGTCTAGTCCCTCCCTTTCAGGAACCCAGTTACCAGACAACTCCGGAGTAGGGAGGGGGAAATGCTCTCGCTGCTTTCCAGGCTGCTCTGACAACCAGCTGGGTGGCTCAGCATCCCATCTGCATGCATAGCATCACCCCAGGGGTTGGCGGACTGCAGCAGGCTGTGCAGAGTCCATGCTGGGTCTGACGAGAGCAATCATAGTGACCGATCCCGCCAGGAGCTCCAGACAGGCAATGCCAATGCTGTTTTCCATCCAGGACAATCACCCAATCCTTTGTAGTTATTGTTGCACACCCCAGCTCATAACTCAGACATCCCGTGTGCCCCCTCCTGGCCCCACAAATCCAGGATGCCTCCACATGCTGCTGCTGTTTCTTCTCCAATGTCTTTAAGGTCCGTACGTTCCTTTCTCCACCCACAGCTAAAGCTGCTGGAATCAACGGGTGCTGGGAGATGACCAAACAATTGTTATTACAATTCATTGTTTTTACAGCACCTAGACATGGGCTGGGCACTTTCCAGCCCCCTCAGAAAGCCACGGCCCCCTACCCCAAAGAGCTGGCCAGCTGCATTTGGGGGAAAGGGACAAGGTGTGGAAGGACAAAGGCTGCAACATCAGGGTAACAAAGTTAGGCACATGAAGATCTTTGTGAAACAAGAACTGGATTCTGCTGCCCAGCTCCCTGGAACCAGACTTTGGGGTTGTCATGGTTCCCAAGGTAACTGCACCTCTGACCGCTTCATGGCCTCCGTAAGGGCACCCCCACTGTTGTCTCAGGCCATCACCTTTCTCAGGTTCCTGGCGGGATCTCTCAGCCTCTCCCTCCAGACTGGGGCCTTAGGCTGCAGACTTCCGCATTTCACTGTGATGAACTCAGCAGGGCTGGCTTCAGCTCAGCACCTGCCGTCCTGTTCTGCCAGGGGCCATGATAGGGTAAACCAGTGGCCAGCCAGCTCTCAGGAAGCAAAGTCCTATTTTATATTCAGAACAAAAGCATGACAGAGAAGATATCTTAAAAACAATACAGAGCCTATATGCAGGGCTGGCTTATGGGCATCTCCCATCTTCCACCTGGAGGCTCTGGCAGGTTTCTGAGTAGGTCAGGTCCTCCCCAAGACCTGCCCCTCCAGTCACAGTCTTACAACCATTCATGGATCAAGGGTGAGTGACCATCTCCATGACAGGTTGGTCACTTTATGCAGCTCGCAATTCTCTGTCTCCCAAGCCTCTTGAACCAGGTCCAGCCAGTCTATGTCATTTCCCTGAGGGGAGGGGAAGGGTAAAATGTCCCCAGACTTGTTACCTGCCTAGCAATTGGCATTCGTTACCCCAGTGACTTTAGTTCCAGCAGGAAACCCGGTAACTCCTCCACTGCGACAGGAACACAATTGCGAGCCCTCCGATAAGGATGCATATGGCACTTGTGGAGTCAATGTAACAGGCTTTACATGGTTCATATGTCCACAGGATCTGTCAGAGGGGCTCATTCCTGAAATGTTGCCTCTGAAGGCAGGAAATTGCACCCCACCTGCCTTCGGAGATTGTCCCCTTCGGAGTACCTGCCACTAACCTGGCAGCTGCTGACTACTCCAGCAGGAGCCTGTGAGGGATATGTGGTGCATCTGCCGGAGAAGCAACCTCCTGTTCTGGCTGCTGTTGGGCACCTCCCTCTCGCTGCTGCTCTAGAGACTGAGGCGAGATTGAGCTCTGCCTAGTGATGCAAGTGTTTCTGTGCTTCCCCATCTCCGAGGCACAGCATCCCTGGCCCTTGGGCTGCTTTTATTTCTTTAAACTTAAGTCACAGTGACATTAACTGCACTGCTTCCCAGGGCAATTGACTGACACAAAGCCATGTGAATATTGTCATGCTAGATTGTTGAGAGTCTACTGTGGTTTACTTCCTGGCAGTCTGCTAACAAGGGTCTGATAGGGGTTTGTTTCCATAGGGTGGGTCACCCTCGGTGAAATAGTTCACAAAAGGAATCCAGACAAATTGTTGCTTGTTTGTATCTGATTTGGCTTTTCTGCCATCCTAGGCCACGTGCACTGTGGCCCATCATGTAACGAGAACACTTGGAGTACAAAGCAGGGGAAGGTGCTCCTGGGCTGGAGTCGGAGCATTGCATACTCACTGGACATTGCTGTCGATGACAAGGGCACAGAGATGCTGGGCCACAGAGAATCCCTCCCTTCCCCCGAAAGGATCACAGAGGAGCTTGACTCATCTGCAACTGACCAGTTGTGAACATGCATAGTGGGAGAACTGTCCCATGGCGTGAAGCAGGCATAGCTGTCGCCTGTGCCAACGGCGGCCCACTCTAGCACAGGTGTGTGTATGTGCGTTGCAGCGTGGGAGCAAAGCTGGCCCAGAGCTTGCCCTAGAATCCCCAGCAGTCCTGACCGTGTTCTTCACCAAATAGGGTGGCCCTGAGCGCTGATTGTATCTGTGATGCTAAGCGCCCTGTGCTCACATGCTATACACCACTGTAATATTCTTTGTATAACATATGCCTTGTGCAGTATCATCTGCAAACTAAGGGTATGTCTACACTACGAAATTAGGTCGATTTAATAGAAGTCGATTTTTTAGAAATCAATTTTTGCGATTGTGTGTGTCCCCACTAAGTGCATTAAGTCGGTGGTGTGCATCCACAGTACTGAGGCTAGCGTCGACTTCCAGAGCGTTGCACTGTGGTAGCTATCCCACAGTTCCCGCAGTCTCCGCTGCCCATTGGAATTCTGGGTTGAGCTCCCAATGCCTGATGGGGCAAAAACATTGTCGCGGATGGTTCTGGGTACATGTCGTCAGGCCCCCCTCCCTCTCTTCCTCCCTCCATGAAAGCAACGGCAAAAAATCGTTTCTCGACTTTTTTCCTGGGTTACCCGTGCAGACGACATACCACGGCAAGCATGGAGCCCGCTCAGCTCACTGTCACCGTATGTCTCCTGGGTGCTGCTGGCAGACGCGGTACTGCAGTGCTACACAGCAGCATCCCCTTGCCTTGCCTTGCGGACGGCAGACAGTGCAATACGACTGCTAACCGTCGTTGTCTCCTGGCTGCTCCTGGCCGACTTCGGTTAGGTCGGTCGGGGGCGCCTGGGCAGACATGGGAATGACTCCAGGTCATTCTCTTCTTTAAGTTTAATCTAATGGAGATTCAGTCCTGCCTGGAATATCATGCGAGCTGGAGGCTTCTGCCTCAGGCTGCTCTCCCAGGCGGCAGCACCGTGTGGTTGTACCTACCCCAGCCTACCCCTTGCTCCCATGGCTCATGAAGCCTGGACAGTAGTAAGGAGCAGGGATGGCCGGGAAAGGTACATGACGCTCGCATCTTTAGGAACTCTGGTCTGTGTGAATGGCTGCAGCAAGAGACTTACTTTCCAGACCAGAAAATAACTGTTGGGGATGTTGAAATGCCTATAGTTATCCTTGGGGACCCAGCCTACCCCTTAATGCCATGGCTCATGAAGCCAAACACAGGCACCCTGGACAGTAGTCAGGAGCTGTTCAACTATAGGCTGAGCAAGTGCAGAATGGTGGTAGAATGTGCCTTTGGACGTTTAAAAGCGCACTGGCACAGTTTACTGACTCGGTTAGACCTCAGCGAAACCAATATTCCCATCATTATTACTGCTCGCTGTGCGCTCCACAATATCTGTGAGAGCAAGGGGGAGACGTTTATGGCGGGGTGGGAGGTTGAGGCAAATTGCCTGGCCGCTGATTACGCGCAGCCAGACACCAGGGCGGCTAGAAGAGCACAGCAGGGTGCACTGTGCATCAGAGAAGCTTTGAAAACCAGTTTAATGACTGGCCAGGCTACGGTGTGAAAGTTCTGTTTGTTTCTCCTTGATGAAAACGCGCCCCCTTGGTTCACTCTATTTCCCTGTAAGCCAACCGCCCTCCTCTCCCCCCTTGCAGAGGCAATAAAGTATTGTTGTTTCAAATTCATGCATTCTTTATTAATTTGTCACACAAATGGAGAGATAACTGCCAAGGTAGCCCGGGAGGGGTGGGGGAGGCGGGAAGCACAGGGGTGGGATAGTTGTAGGGGCACCCCCTAGAATGACATGCAGCTCATCATAGAAGCGGCATGTCTGGGGCTCTGACCCTGAGTGGCCATTTGCCTCTCTGGTTCTTTGGTAGGCTTGCCTGAGCTCCTTAAGTTTCATGTGGCACGGCTGCGGGTCCCTGTTATAATCTTTGTCCTTCATGCCCTTGGAGATTTTTTCAAATATTCCGGCATTTCGTCTTTTGGAACGGAGTTTGGATAGATTCATAGATTCTAGGGCTGGAAGGGACCTTGAGAGGTCATCAAGTCCAGTCCCCTGCCCTCATGGCAGGACCAAATACTGTCTAGACCATTTCTGATAGACATTTATCTAACCTACTCTTAAATATCTCCAGAGATGGAGATTCCACAACCTCCCTAGGCAGTTTATTCCAGTGTTTAACCACCCTGACAGTTAGGAACTTTTTCCTAATGTCCAACCTAAACCTCCCTTGCTGCAGTTTAAGCCCATTGCTTCTTGTTCTATCTGTAACTTTAGCGCCCTCGTGGCCAAGATGGAGTCTGCTCTGCAGGCAGCTCTGGCCAAGAGAAGGCGTGCACAGGAATGCAGCAGGAGAAATTCCTTCCACCCCAGGGGCACCTGTTCCAACCCCCCACAGAGTGAACACACACACCCACAGGAAAAGTACAGTGGATATAACAAGGGAAATATTTATTTACAGAAGGATGAGAGGAGAAAAACAACAAGGGGAAATATAGGGGGAGCAGTAAGACAGGGCTGCATCCAAGCCAAGGCCCCACAGGCCCAGTGGTAGCGCAGTCTGGAAGGGCAGACACTGAGCAATGTGTCTGCACACAGAGTTCAGGAGTCCTGAGCAAAGTTCCAGTCCAGTGGTGAGTCTTGGGTGCTCCTGGTCGTCTTCGGCGCCAGTGAACTTTCCCCGAACAAACCCCTCCGGTGCCCTTTTCTGCCGCTCTCTGCAAAGCCACACAGAGCGACCACCTCCCCACTTAACTAGCTAGCAACCTCCCTCCTTGTCCCCAATGCAGAGTCACAAGCCCCAGTACTCACAGCCCCATGCAGCTCTGGGCAGCAGTGATACTGGGTCCAGCTCCGGCCTGACCTTCTCGGGCAATTCCTCCCTGGCACAGTGCTCCTC
The DNA here is from genome assembly GCF_028017835.1 of Emys orbicularis. Taxonomy (NCBI): domain Eukaryota; kingdom Metazoa; phylum Chordata; order Testudines; family Emydidae; genus Emys; species Emys orbicularis. Next base: position 43,282,196 of record NC_088691.1, on the reverse strand, counting down.
CTGGCTCCTGTCCTGGGGTGTCCCCGATCGGCCCTGTCCTTCTGTCATAACTATAAAGGGAAGGGTGGCAGCTCTCCTGTGTACAGTGCTGTGGAATCCCTCCTGGCCAGAGACTCCAAATCCTTTTACCTGTAAAGGGTTAAGAAGCTCGGGTAACCTGGCTGACACCTGACCCAAAGGACCAATAAGGGGACAAGATACTTTCAAATCTTGGGGGGGGAAAGGCTTTTGTGTGTGCTCTTTGTTTGAAGGGGTTGTTCGCTCTTGGGACTGAGAGGGACCAGACATCAATCCAGGTTCTCCCCATCTTTCTAAACAAGTCTCTCTTATTTCAAACTTGTAAGTAAAAAAGCCAGGCAAGGCGTCTTAGTTTTACTTTGTTTTCTCAACTTGTAAATGTACCTTTTACTAGAGTGTTTACCGTTGTTTGCTGTACTTTGAACCTAAGACAGAGGGGGGTCCTCTGAGCTCTTTAAGTTTGATTACCCTGTAAAGTTATTTTTCATACTGATTTTACAGAGATGATTTTTACCTTTTTCTTTAATTAAAAGTCTTCTTTTTAAAGAACCTGATTGATTTCTCCTTGTTTAAGATCCAAGGAGTTTGGATCTGTATCCACCAGGAGTTGGTGAAAGGAAGGAGGGGGGAAGGGTCAATTTCTCCTTGTTTTAAGATCCAAGGAGTTTGGATCTGTATTCACCAGGGAATTGGTGAGAGGTTTCTAAAAGCTTCCCAGGGTAGGGAATGGTGGCAGCGGACCAGAACTAAGCTGGTAGTTAAGCTTAGAAGTCCTCATGCAGGCCCCCACACTTGTACCCTTAAGTTCAAAGTGGGGATACAGCCTTGACATGGTGGCAGAGCGGTGGAGATCGTTTTAAACCCAAAAGCCAGTAAGAGATTTTTTTTTCCTTCTAGCTGCTTGGGAGCAGAGCTGAAGGTAGATGCATATCTTATCTCTCCTTGCCTGAAGGCAGAGGTGTTAAGTTTTTTTAACAAGGGGCTTTGTTAAGAGAAGGGTTCAATCAGTGAGCAAACTTTGACTGGTAAAGGCAATTTACAAGCTGAATTGTTTTTTTTTCTTTTTACATCCTTGTGAGTAGCTAGTTAGAAAGTCTCTGTTAACTCAGCAGCAGCCAGAGCTGAGTACATCCCAGTTTCAGTCAACTGCAGAGGGGTGTGACCCAGCACAAGAAAACAGGAAAATGACTACCAAAGAAGTAGCTAACAAAATAGAACTGGCCAAACTAGAAGCAGAAGAAAATGAGAAAAAACATCAGAGACTGCTTCAAATTAAAAAACTCGAGAAAGAAGCTGAAGAGGAGGCCCATAAAAGAGAAGAAAAAGCCAAAGAGGAGGCCCATGAAAGAGAAGAGAAAGCCAAAGAGGAGGCCCACAGGAGAGAGATGGAGCTGGAAAAAGCCAAAGAGGAGGCCAAAGAGGAGGCCCACAAGAGAGAGATGGAGCTGGAAAAAGCCAAAGAGGAGGTGAGAGAAAAAGAAAGGAAGCATGAACTGGAAGTAGCAAGTGCTAAGCAGGATGCATCAGACCATCCTAGCAACTCCTCTCCAGGTACCACTTCCCATCCCAGGAAATTCCCCACCTACAAGGCAGGCGATGATGCTGAGGCCTTCTTAGAAAATTTTGAAAGGGCCTGCCTTGGATACAGCATCACTCCAACCCAGTACATGGTAGAGCTGAGGCCGCAGCTCAGTGGACCCTTAGCAGAGGTGGCGGCTGAAATGCCTAAGGAACACATGAACAGTTATGAACTTTTTAAAAACAAGGCCAGAATCAGAATGGGGCTAACACCTGAGCATGCCCGTCGGCGGTTCAGAGCCCTAAGGTGGAAACCCGATGTGTCATTTACCCGACATGCCTACCACATTGGGAAAAATTGGGATGCCTGGATATCAGGAGCAAATGTTAAATCTACGGAAGAGTTGCCCTTCCTATTGCAAATGGAGCAGTTTTTAGAGGGTGTTCCTGAGGAAACAGAAAGGTACATCCTAGATGGGAAGCCCCAAACTGTAACCGAGGCGGGGGAGATTGGAGCCAAATGGGTGGAGGTGACAGAAAAGAAAAAAGCTAGTAGCAGTTGGAGCGAATATCAGAAGGGGCAAGCCGAAACAAAACCTTACCACTGGGGACAACCCAAGGCCCCACCCACATCCCAAGGGAAACCCCAGACGCCTTCTCACCCCACCACACCAGTCTCCATCAACCAACATCGCCCCGGTGATACCTTAGCAGGGCGATGTTTTAAATGTAATGAACTGGGACATATAAAGGCTCACTGCCCCAAGAACCCCAACCGATTACAGTTCATTACACCACAATCACACCAAAGATCCCCAGACCCAGATGCCTCTCTCATACCCTCGGAGCGAAGGGAAACCTTGAGAGTGGGCGGAAAGAAGGTTATCGCTTGGAGGGACACTGGGGCACAAGTGTCAACTATCCACCAATCCCTAGTGGACCCCAAACTCATCAACCCGGAGGCTACAGTGACAATTCAACCCTTCGTGTCACAGTCTGTAACCTTGCCTACAGCCAAGTTGCATGTCCAGTACAAGGGCTGGTCAGGAATGTGGACTTTTGCAGTCTATGACAATTATCCCATCCCCATGCTACTGGGGGAAGACTTGGCCAACCATGTGAAGCTAGCCAAGAGGGTGGGAATAGTCACCCGCAACCAGGCTAAGCAAGCTTTCACCCCCATCCCTGTTCCTGAGCCGTCCACCAGGGCCCCGTCTGTGTTACCGGAAACCCAAACACAGGTGGTGGAACCGGATCCCCTGCCAACGACTGCAACAGCCGTAGTGGATCCAATCCCAGAGACCCAGCCAAAGCCAGTCCCAGAACCGGAACTGGCAACGCAACCAGCACCAGAACCATTGCCAGCACTGAGTCCAGCGCTTGCAAACCCGTCTACAACTCCAATGCCAGAGGGCACCAGCGAGCCTGAACTGGCGGAAGCAGCAGATAACCCTACCCAAGAGGCTCAGCCAGAGCCTGAAATACCACATAGTGCACCAGCGGACAGCGGTTCACAGTCAATGGAAACAGCCCCAGCACCTGCATCGCTTCCAGAGGGACCAAGCCCCAGTCCACAGTCCAAGGAGGAACTGATGTCTCCAGCATCAAGGGAACAGTTCCAGGCCGAGCAGGAAGCAGATGACAGCCTTCAGAAAGCTTGGGCGGCGGCGCGGAGCACCCCACCGCCTCTCAGCTCTTCTAACCGATCCCAGTTTGTTGTAGAACAAGGACTTTTATACAAGGAGACTCTTTCTGGTGGGCACCAGGAAGACTGGCATCCTCAAAGACAGTTGGTAGTTCCCACTAAGTATCGGGTAAAGCTCTTGAGCTTAGCCCATGATCATCCCAGTGGCCATTCTGGGGTGAACAGAACCAAAGACCGGTTGGGGAAGTCCTTCCACTGGGAGGGAATGGGCAAGGACGTTGCTAATTATGTCCGGTCTTGTGAGGTGTGCCAACGAGTGGGAAAGCCCCAAGACCAGGTTAAAGCCCCTCTCCAGCCACTACCCATAATTGAGGTCCCATTTCAGCGAGTAGCTGTGGATATTCTGGGTCCTTTCCCAAAGAAGACACCCAGAGGAAAGCAGTACGTACTGACTTTCATGGATTTTGCTACCCGATGGCCGGAAGCTGTACCCTTAAGCAACACCAGGGCTAAAAGTGTGTGCCAGGCATTAGCAGACATTTTTGCCAGGGTAGGTTGGCCCTCCGACATCCTTACAGATTCGGGAACTAATTTCCTGGCAGGGAACATGAAAAACCTGTGGGAAGCTCATGGGGTGAATCACTTGGTTGCCACCCCTCATCACCATCAAACCAATGGTCTGGTGGAGAGGTTTAATGGAACTTTGGGGGCCATGATACGTAAATTTGTAAATGAACACTCCAATGATTGGGACCTAGTGTTGCAGCAGTTGCTTTTTGCCTACAGGGCTGTACCACATCCCAGTTTAGGGTTTTCACCATTTGAACTTGTGTATGGCCGCGAGGTTAAGGGGCCATTACAGTTGGTGAAGCAGCAATGGGAGGGGTTTACGCCTTCTCCAGGAACTAACATTCTAGACTTTGTAAGCAACCTACAAAGCACCCTCCGACACTCTTTAGCCCTTGCTAAAGAAAACCTAAAGGATGCTCAGGAAGAGCAAAAGGCCTGGTATGATAAACATTCCAGAGAACGGTCCTTCAAAGTAGGAGACCAAGTCATGGTCTTAAAGGCGCTCCAGGCCCATAAAATGGAAGCGTCGTGGGAAGGACCATTCACGGTCCAGGAGCGCCTAGGAGCTGTTAACTATCTCATAGCCTCCCCCACCTCCAACCTAAAGCCTAAGGTATACCATGTTAATTCTCTTAAGCCCTTTTATTCCAGAGAATTAAACGTTTGCCAGTTTACAGCCCAGGAAACAGATGACGCGGAGTGGCCTGCAGGTGTCTACTACGAAGGAAAAAGGAATGGTGGCGTGGAAGAGGTGAACCTCTCCACGACCCTGGGACGTCTGCAGCGACAGCAGATCAAGGAGCTGTGCACAAGCTTTGCACCGATTTTCTCAGCCACTCCAGGACGGACCGAACGGGCATACCACTCCATTGACACAGGTAATGCTCACCCAATTAGAACCCCACCCTACCGGGAGTCACCTCATGCTCAAACTGCTATACAAAGGGAGATCCAGGACATGCTACAGATGGGTATAATCCGCCCCTCTAATAGTGCATGGGCATCTCCAGTGGTTCTAGTTCCCAAACCAGATGGGGAAATACGCTTTTGCGTGGACTACCGTAAGCTAAATGCTGTAACTCGTCCTGACAACTATCCAATGCCACGCACAGATGAGCTATTGGAGAAATTGGGACATGCCCAATTCATCTCTACTTTAGACTTAACCAAAGGGTACTGGCAAGTACCACTAGATGAACCCGCTAAGGAAAGGTCCACCTTCGTCACCCAGGCAGGGGTGTATGAATTCAATGTACTCCCTTTCGGGTTGCGAAATGCACCCGCCACCTTCCAAAGACTTGTAGATGGTCTCTTAGCGGGATTGGGAGAATCTGCCGTTGCCTACCTCGATGATGTGGCCATTTTTTCTGATTCATGGACAGAACACCTGGAGCACCTGGAAAAAGTCTTCGAGCGCATCCGGCAGGCAGGTCTAACTGTTAAGGCTAAAAAGTGTCAAATAGGCCAAAACAGGGTGACTTACTTGGGGCACCAGGTGGGTCGAGGAACTATAAATCCCCTACAGGTCAAAGTGGATGCTATCCAAAAGTGGCCGGTTCCAAAGTCAAAGAAACAGGTCCAATCCTTCTTAGGCTTGGCCGGATATTATAGGCGATTTGTACCACACTACAGCCAAATCGCCGCCCCGCTGACAGACCTAACCAGAAAGAAACAGCCAAATGCAGTTCAGTGGACTGATGAATGTCAAAAGGCCTTTAACCAGCTTAAGGCAACACTCATGTCTGACCCTGTGCTAAGGGCCCCAGACTTTGACAAACCGTTCCTAGTAACCACAGATGCGTCCGAGCGAGGCGTGGGAGCAGTTTTAATGCAGGAAGGACCGGATCAAGAATTCCATCCTGTCGTGTTTCTCAGCAAGAAACTGTCTGAGAGGGAAAGCCACTGGTCAATCAGCGAAAAGGAATGCTACGCCATTGTGTACGCGCTGGAAAAGCTACGCCCATATGTTTGGGGACGGCGTTTCCAACTACAAACAGACCATGCTGCGCTACAGTGGCTTCATACCGCCAAGGGAAATAACAAAAAACTTCTTTGGTGGAGTTTAGCTCTCCAAGATTTTGATTTTGAAATACAACACATTTCGGGAGCTTCTAACAAAGTGGCTGATGCACTCTCCCGGGAAAGTTTCCCAGAGTTAACTGGTTAACAATTGTTCTTGGAATAAAACATATTGTTAGTTTTTATATAATCAGTAGTATGTCTAAAGGTACATGTGTTTTATTAACTCTGTTTTCTCCTAGAGCTCCAGGAAGAAATCACAGCCAGTGTGGAACCGGACGTCCAACACTATCTGTGATTTGGGGTGTGTGTCATAACTATAAAGGGAAGGGTGGCAGCTCTCCTGTGTACAGTGCTGTGGAATCCCTCCTGGCCAGAGACTCCAAATCCTTTTACCTGTAAAGGGTTAAGAAGCTCGGGTAACCTGGCTGACACCTGACCCAAAGGACCAATAAGGGGACAAGATACTTTCAAATCTTTGGGGGGGGGGGGAAAGGCTTTTGTGTGTGCTCTTTGTTTGAAGGGGTTGTTCGCTCTTGGGACTGAGAGGGACCAGACATCAATTCAGGTTCTCCCCATCTTTCTAAACAAGTCTCTCATATTTCAAACTTGTAAGTAAAAAGCCAGGCAAGGCGTCTTAGTTTTACTTTGTTTTCTCAACTTGTAAATGTACCTTTTACTAGAGTGTTTATCTTTGTTTGCTGTACTTTGAACCTAAGACAGAGGGGGGTCCTCTGAGCTCTTTAAGTTTGATTACCCTGTAAAGTTATTTTCCATACTGATTTTACAGAGATGATTTTTACCTTTTTCTTTAATTAAAAGTCTTCTTTTTAAAGAACCTGATTGATTTCTCCTTGTTTAAGATCCAAGGAGTTTGGATCTGTATTCACCAGGAGTTGGTGAAAGGTTTCTAAAAGCTTCCCAGGGTAGGGAATGGTGGCAGCGGACCAGAACTAAGCTGGTAGTTAAGCTTAGAAGTCCTCATGCAGGCCCCCACACTTGTACCCTAAAGTTCAAAGTGGGGATACAGCCTTGACACCTTTCCAGGCTTCAGGCAGGTTCTCTGCTGCTTCACTTTTCCAGGGCCTGCAGGCTGCCTCTCCCTCTCCCTGGAGCTCCAGCGCTGCCCCCTGGAGTTTCCCTCCTTTTTTTTTACTCTCCCCCTCCCCCCATAGGAAAAAGATTTAAAGGGCCATGCTCTCTAAACCCCAAAGGGGTTACATATCCTTAGAGGCTAAGATGAACAAGTTTTCTCCCTCCTCCTTATGACACCCTTTTAGATACCTGAAAACTGCTATCATGTCCCCTCTCAGTCTTCTCTTTTCCAAACTAAACAAACCAAATTCTTTCAGCCTTCTTTCAAAGGTCATGTCTTCTAGACCCTTAATCATTCTTGTTGCTCTTCTCTGGACCCTCTCAAATTTCTCCACATCTTTCTTGAAATGTGGTGCCCAGAACTGGACACAATATTCCAGCTGAGGCCTAACCAGTGCAGAGTAGAGCGGAAGAATGACTTCTTGTGTCTTGCTCACAACACACCTGTTAATGCATCCCAGAATCATGTTTGCTTTTTTTGCAACAGCATCACACTGTTGACTCATATTTAGCTTGTGGTCCACTATAAGCCCTAGATCCCTTTCTGCCGTACTCCTTCCTAGACAGTTTCTTCCCATTCTGTATGTGTGAAACTGATTGTTCCTTCCTAAGTGGAGCACTTTGCATTTGTCTTTATTAAACTTCATCCTGTTTACCTCAGACCATTTCTCCAATTTGTCCAGATCATTTTGAATTATGACCCTATCCTCCAAAGCAGTTGCAATCCCTCCCAGTTTGGTATCATCTGCAAACTTAATAAGCATACTTTCTATGCCAATATCTAAGTAGTTGATGAAGATATTGAACAGAGCCGGTCCCAAAACAGACTCCTGCGGAACCCCACTTGTTATACCTTTCCAGCAGGATTGGGAACCATTAATAACTACTCTCTGAGTACGGTTATCCAGCCAGTTATGCACCCACCTTATAGTAGCCCCATATAAGTTGTATTTGCCTAGTTTATCGATAAGAATATCATGCGAGACCATATCAAATGCCTTACTAAAGTCTAGGTATAAAACATCTACCGCTTCCCCCTTATCCACAAGACTCGTTATCTTATCAAAGAAAGCTATCAGATTGGTTTGACATGATTTGTTCTTTACAAATCCATGCTGGCTATTCCCTATCACCTTACCACCTTCCATGGATTCATCTTTCCATACAGTGATCAGATGCAGAACCTCCCGTTCGGTCCATGCTGGAGTTCATTCAAAAGTTCGCGGGGCTTTTCCCGTCTACCTGGCCAGTGCATCTGAGTTGAGAGTGCTGTCCAGAGCAGTCTCAATGGAGTACTCTGGGATAGCTCCGGGAGGCCAATACCGTCGAATTGTGTCCACACTACCCCAAATTCAACCCAGCAGGGTCGATTTCAGCGCTAATCCCCTCATTGGGGAGGAGTACAGAAATCGATTTTAAGAGCCTTTTAAGTCGACAAAAATGGCTTCGTCGTGTGGACGGGTGCAGGGTTAAATTGATCTAACGCTGCTAAATTCAACCTAAACTCGTAGTGTAGACCAGGGCTAAAAACTCGCTGGTCAATAACATGAAGGTAAAATGTCTCCATGTTGGATTCCTTAAAGGCCTGATCCAGCTCCTGCTACAGTCACTGGGAGTTTTTTTCACAGACCTCGCTGGGAGTAGGATCGGGCCCTAAGCCAAAAAGAATTGCCTGTCAGAACCTCAGCACGTTGCTAAGCCCAGGTCGCCTGCATGCTGCAGTGTACAAGGGACCTGGCTAGCAGGGCTGGCTCCAGGCACCAGCTTACCAAGCAGGTGCTTGGGGCGGCCACTTCGGAAAGGGGCGGCACGTCCAGCTGTTCGGCGGCAATTCGGCGGATGGTCCCTCATTCCCGCTTGGAGCGAAGGACCTCCTGCTGAATTGCCGCTGCAGATCGCAATTGCGATCGTGGCTTTTTTTTGTTTGTTTTTTTGTTTTTGTTTGGCTGCTTGGGGCGCACAAAACCCTGGAGCCGGCCCTGCTGGCTAGACAGGGCTCTGGTCACGCAGACAGTCTCATCAGCTCTCCCAAGGTTTTCCCACTTATGGGATTTTGGCTGGGGGCAGCTTGGAGCCCTTCTGGCAATGCCAGAGATGGGGTAGTGAATTTGAGCCCTGATTGGCTGCTCATCCCATTCACCTGCCTCCTGGGGCAGCATTACCAACCAGAGCTGTTGCAGAGACGGCTCTCTTCCTCCCCGGCTGTTCTCACAGGAGGGGAGGGGGGGCAGCAAAGAGCCCTGCAGCTCAGGGCAGCTCCTTCCCCTCCCCCCTTCTCCCTGCAGCACTTGGCCTGGGCAGGGCAGAGGGTGGTGAAGAGTCCCTTCAGCCCCCCAGCCTGGAAGAGGGGGTGAAGAACCCCAGGAGGAGCAGAGGTGAGTCAGGAGAGCACTGAACTGATGGCGGGGGGGTGAACTGGGAGATCGGGGGGACTGAACAGGGGTTGGACAGAGCTGAGCTGATGAACTGTGGGGTGGGGGCTGAGCTGATGGGATGGGGACTGGGTGGGGGCAGAATTAATTGCTGGCAGGGGATGGGTAGCTATGGGGGTGAGAGCTCCTGCAGTGAGGGCCAAAACCACCTTACCTAATACATCTGGAAGAGTGGGCAACATGAATGATCCCCCACACACCGGGCATGGGCACAGGGAGTTCAACAATCAAAAGGCAGACCAAAAACAATAGAATTGTGATGCTGGCAAACCAGGTGCCAGCTCTTGCCTTGGCTTTAGGCCTCAGTTGAGCACTGACAAATTCATTGCTGGAAACCAGTCTGTGTCACCTGCGTGTTAGTGTGACTAAGATGGGTATTGGACTTATAACAATGGGTTTAGGGTGTAGACTTCATGAAATGCTTGCAAATTTCTGCCTGCATTAATGTCACATAATGTTACACACTATAAGGTAATATTTAAGTTTTTGCTTTATAACTATAAAAACTGTTTGCTCTGAAACTGTGCACCTGTGAGGAGGGATTGTCCCCTGCCCATCAAGAAGGCCTATCAAAATTAAATGGGCCATTGTGGGACATCCCAATACAAAGACTTTGCTAATTGGCCCTGCACACCCATGAAGAGGCTACGTGCAAAAGGGCTCATCCCAGTAGCTTGAATTCTGGAAGAAGGAAATAAAGATAGTGGACAAGAAAATTTTTGATCTGTTTTGCTGTTTGGACTCTCACATGGCTGAAGCTACAAAACAGAATCAGAGATCCCCAGAGTCAACCTGGCTTAGCGCTAAAAGACATTCAGAGCTGACAGATTACTACAACTCTGTCACTTTTAAAAACCATACATAGACTGTAACTCATTTGTGTACATATGTTTGCTTGCTTTAACCTTGTAATAACACTCTCATTTCTTTTTCCTAGTTAATAAATCTTTAGTTAGTTTATTACAGGATTGGTTATAGGTGTTGTCTTAGGTGAGAGATGTAAGGTATAAATTGACCTGATGTAAGTGATTGGTCTCTTGCGACTGGAAGTAACCTGAATATTTTGTGATCTTTCGTGTATAGCAACCAATTATCACTAAGTCCAGTTTGCCTGGGTGTCAAGATAGACTGGCATGCCCAAGGGGACTGTTTAGGAGTCCACGTTAAGGCTGTTATAGTGCTTTAGGAGTTCACATTGTTACTGGGTTGGGGAAATCTAATTATAGGACATACAGGCAGTTTGCGATCTCTGTCCTGCTTCTTGACAGTCTGCCCTGAGGTTGGCACTGATGGTCATGACCCACTCCAGACAGCATGACAATAATTGTTTAAAAAAATCTCATGATTTTCTGGGGCCTGGCTCAGGTTTGGTTCTCTTGAAGTTGGCAGTACTATACTGTACAGGAGACCTGCTGGAGTGCTGATAAGAGGCCACTCTTCATCTCTTAGCCCCAGTCTGCCTCCATGTATCAGGCTTCAAAATGGGGATGTAAAATGTTAACCAGTTAACTGGTAAGCATTAGGCTTATCAGTTAACCAACCTTAACTGTTAAACCCTGGCCCCGGCTGCAGCACGCCGGACCCTGTCTGCGCCATGCCAGACCGCACCGGCTGGACCCCGGTCCTGGCCATGCCGGACCCCACCGTGCTGGCCAGCCGCACCACGCTAGACCCCACCACGCTGGCCGGACCCTGGCCCTGGCCGCACCTTGACCACGCTGCGCCGGACCCCAGTTCGCCGGCTGGACCCTGTCCCCAGCCGTGCCACACCGGACTCCGGCCGCGCCATGCTGGACCCTGGCTGCGGTGGCCAGACTCCGGCTGCACCGGACCCCAGCCCTGGCCCCACCCGGCCGGCCGGCTGACTCCAGTCCCAGCGCCCACCTCACAGGCCAGAGCAATCCCAGCCCCTCTCCCTTTAATTGGTTAATCGTTTAAACGATATAATTTGAATAGTTTAAATGGTTAACTTTTAAAATGATATTTACATCCCTACTTCAAAACCACTGTCACATGAGAGGCACCAGCACCCACTGACTCCAATAGCTCCTGTTACTTCTTCCCATCCTGGAAATCAAATGCAAATATAACCATCTCAGTGTGAAGTGGTACTCACCAGAACATGTGAACACCCCCAGAGAGCAGGACAGACAAGGTGCCCTCCCCATGTGGGGGCAGACTCATGGGCTCTCGTGGCTACTGGTACAGCCACAATGATCAGGGACTGATTTGGGACAGGGGGGAAGGGGGCAGGATCTCTGAGATAAGAACTTCACAACATTAGGGACTTTTGTTTCAAACCAGGATAAGTCACCATGGGGCAGCCCCGATATATCGCAGGGCAGAGCAACTACACAGGAGTGGCACCTGCAACCCTGCCACGGAAACAAGTCCTAAAACACGTGCAGTCCCAGACACCATGCTGAGTTTAAACGGAACCCTGGCCATGTCCCAGAGCCAGAGCTCGTCCCACAGGCAGAGTCTGGCCCACAGCTGGAGCCCATCACACAGCCCATCCCACAGCCAGAGCCCATTCCACAGCCACAATCCATTCCTTAGCCCCCACACATCCCCAAGCCAGAGCCAGGCCTCACGGTGACAGAGAATCTGGGAAATGCATAAGCACCTGGGGACACGATAGAATGGGCCTGAAGTGCAAAGAGCACCAAGGCCTAGCTCAGGGGATGGAGGGGGCACCCTACTGTAACGATGCTGGTCTTGGTGGGACCCAACTGAGAGTGCCAATTCAGGACAAATTGCTTAAAGCAGGGCAGTTACAGCCCAAGGCTGGGGTTTTTCCACCTCTAAAGCAAACCAAACCAGCCAGACAGAGAGGACTTTGGTCTCACCCCCACTGGCTAACCACAAGTCACACGAGCAATTCCCTTAGGCACTCCAGTTTCCCAGTATCACCACCAGTGCCACTCGTTATGGGGATGAATGGTTATGAAACCCAATACCCTAGTAAAAGAAAAAAGGTTTTCTTGATCCCAAAGGACCAAGCCCCAGACCCAGGTCAATATACAAATCAGATCTTACCCACAAATCACACTGTTGCCAATCCTTTAGAATCTATAATCTAAAGGTTTATTCATAAAAGGAAAAAAATATAGATGAGAGCTAGAATTGGTTAAATGGAATCAATTACATACAGTAATGGCAAAGTTCTTGGTTCAGGCTTGTAGCAGAGATAGAAAAACTGCAGGTTCAAATCAAGTCTCTGGAGTACATCCCCAGCTGGGATGGGTTATCAGTCCTTTGTTTAGAGCTTCTGTTGTAGCAAAGTCCCTCCAGAGGTAAGAAGCAGGATTGAAGACAAGATGGAGATGAGGCATCAGCCTTTTATAGTCTTTTCCAGCTGTAAGAACACCTTTTTGTCCTTACTGTGGAAAATTACAGCAAAATGGAGTCTGGAGTCACATGGGCAAGTCCCTGCATACTTTGCTGAGTTACAAGGCGTATCTGCTTTCTCTCAATGGGTCAATTGTATAGCTGATGGTCCATCAAGCAGGCTAGGCAGAGCTGACACCAACTTGTCTGGGGTGTCATCCAGAAGCATAGCAGAAGTTTGAAATACAGACAATATAGAGCCAATATTCATAACTTCAACTACAAAAATGATACACATATACAGATAGCATAACCATAACCAGCAAACCATAACCTTGTCTTAGACACCCTATTTGACCCCTTTATACAAGATTTGGTGCCACTACAGGACTTTGGTTGCAATAATGATCTATACAGTCCCAGTTCATGTCAATAACGTCACACCTACATCACTGGAGGGTAAAGGTATTTCCAGTGGGTCAGGGCAGTTGGAAGAAGCTGGGTGGCACTTCATCCTCTCAGTGGCAAGCATCCACAACCCACCCTTCCTCCCAATGGATAATTCCTCCCTCATAGCCGCACCCTCATCCCTTCCAGCTGCCAGTCGCTCCTGTGCTTCTCCTGCCTAACTTCCCTCCTCACTGCTACTTGCTCTTGCATTACCCAGTGACAAACACCCCCCACCCTGCCATCTCCTTTCACCACACACTGACAAACACACATATCTGGCCCCCAGGCTCCTCCTGATGTGCAAACCTGACATCACCCTCGTTGACAGTCCTTCTTACTTGTGTCTAACCCACTAGCCCCTGGGCCAGCTCCTGTCCCAGTGGAACTCCCTTCCTGTGATGCTGTGAAGAAAGGTGTCTCAGTTGTTTGGAGCACAGTCTGTGGACCCCCATAAGAGGTGGAGCTGATCTGGCCTGTGATGGGGTGTACTTATCCTTCACTGGTCCTGCAGGGCTTAATTACACCCTGTGAGCCAAGAAGGCCACGCCCCCTCACCCTTGCTGGGCATGCTCTGACTGGAGGCAGACTATAAAAGAGGGCAGCCCAGCTCAGTCTGGGCTGACCACGGAGGAGAGTGGAGGTGTGTTGTAGACTTGTGCCCAGAAGCTGTTGAAGCCTCAGGCTGCAGAGACCAGCCATGCTAAGACCCCAGTGAGTACCTGGATGTCCGCTGAGGCCCATGGAGGGGAAGGAGTTGCCAGAAATCTTGCCTGCTGAATACCCCAAGAAGATGGAGGACATGCAGACTTCAGACTGGGGAGGCAGGGTAGGAAGCATCCCATGGGAACCAGATATTGGTCTGGTTGTGGTACCAGGAACAGAGTTAGTGTGTTTCAGAGGGATACCTGCTGACACAGTGGTGGGACCACTTGCCACTGATAGGGCCCTGGGCTGGGATCCAGTGGAGTAGGGAGGACCTGGGTCCCCATATCCCAGCTGCCAACTGCACCACTGGGTGGTGGTCTGCTCCCCTTTGGGCCACAAGGGGGGCAAGCTTATTGCTGACCTGCCCCAGCCAGGAGGCTGTGGGACCCTAGACGGTGAGGGCTGCTTGCCCTGTCCTATTGATTCTGGGCCCTAGGCCATGCTGTCCTGCTCCGAAGGGCCTAGGGTTACCCCCTGGCTGGTATTTGACTGGCCTGGCTGTTTTTTTTTAAATAGATTTGCCAGTTGCAAGAAAAATAATTTAATCTGCTGGTTTTTTTCATGTGGGTCTAAAGATTTGCATTATCGTCACAATACACAGGGATATCTAATGTTAAAAGTTTCTGTGTTCAGCTAAAGATGCTGCAGTGTTCCCACTTCTGCAGTTTAAGCGAGAACAGATCAAAACTTGAAAATACAGCAGCCGTCTGCCACCAACACCCAAGTGCATGGTGCATGTGTGTGAGGGAGAGGGTTTGAGTGATGTGAGAGTGAGGAGATGTGCAATGTTATCAATCTTATCTCTGTTATTTCGCTAGATACTGTAAGTGGCTGTTGAAGGGGGGCTTGTGGAGTTGCTTTGTGGTTGGGGGTTGGGATTGCGGCAGGCTTGCCTTGTGAGGGGTGTGCCATTTTTTTTGCATTTCAAAGGTGATAACCCTACAAGGGCCACCCTGTTGACTTGGGCCACTGGGCCATGCTGTCCTGCACAGGAGGGTAGCCACCTGATGCTGTCCCAACACCCTGTGACAGGGTGTACTTACCCCGTGACATGGCCCCAGTATGGGGCAATGATCTCTGCTATCCACCATGACACCAGACAAGGCATGGGGGTGGGGGGCAGAGGTGGAGGCAGTGAGATCTCCCTGGTGGCTTCTGCACCAGCACCCAGGGGCAGGCTACATGATATCTCACCACTTAACAACGGCCATTAACACAGTGAGCACTGAGCAAACCAAGGCTCCTAGATACCAGTAACATCTAATGACAGGGCACAGAGGCAGCCAAGGGCTATACAATCTGTCACTGTTTGGCTTTGGCTGGAGAGCACTTTCCATAAGGTTAATGAGTAACCGGGACAGAACTGGAATGAGTGACTGACATAGGAGGAAAGGCTCCCATTGAGGTGTCTTTGGAGTGCGCCTCAGTGTTTGGTGGGACAGCGCTGAATGGGGGAGGCTTAGCCACACTCCCTGAGATGGGGAAAGCCAGGATCCATACTTCATACCCCAGCACTGTATCCGGGTTAGCCAGGGTGCTTGAGCCGGGACATAGCTCTCAACCTTTGTGTCTGCCAGAGTGTGACAAATGACCAAACTGTGGATCCACTGTTCTTGTGTGCATCGCCCCCTCATTTTTACATGATCGTGTTGTTTAACTATGATGCCTGTTTCAGGGGAAGTTTTCCTGCTGTGTGAATTAAATAACTAAGGCCTGGTCTACACTAGGAGGTTATGTCGAATTTAGCAGCGTTAACTCAAATTAACCCTGCACCCGTCCACACAACGAAGCTATTTATTTTGACATAGAGGTCTCTTTAAATCGATTTCTGTACTCCTCCCCGACGAGGGGAGTAGCGCTAAATTCGACATGGCCATGTCGAATTAGGGTAGGTGTGGATGGAATTCGACGCGAATAGCTCCGGGAGCTATCCCACAGTGCACCACTCTGTTGATGCTCTGGACAGCATTCCGAGCTCGGATGCTCTGACCAGCCACACAGGAAAAGCCCCGGGAAAATTTGAATTCCTTTTCCTGTCTGGCCAGTTTGAATCTCATTTCCTGTTTGGACATCGTGGCGAGCTCAGCAGCACTGGCAACGATGCAGAGCTCTCCAGCAGAGGTGACCATGCAATCGCAGAATAGAAAGAGGGCCCCAGCATGGACTGAGCGGGAAGTCTTGGATCTGATCGCTGTGTGGGGCGATGAGTTCGTGCTTTCGGAGCTGCGATCGAAAAAACGGAATGTGAAGATCTACGAGAAGATCTCCAAAGCCATGATGGAGAGAGGATACAGCAGGGATGCAACGCAGTGCCGCGTGAAAATCAAGGAGCTGAGACAAGGGTACCAGAAGACCAAAGAGTCAAACGGACGCTCCGGATCCCAGCCCCAGACATGCCGTTTCTACGAGGCACTGCATTCCATTCTAGGTGCGGCCGCCACCACTACCCCACCACTGTCCGTGGACTCTGACGATGGGGTATTGTCGACGGCCGCTTCCTCTGAGATGTTCGCGGACGGGGAAGACGAGGAAGGAGATGAGGAGGACGAGGCAGTCGACAGCGCTTTCAACGCTGATTTCCCCGACAGCCAGGATCTCTTCATCACCCTCACGGAGATCCCCTACCAACCCTCCCAAGGCGGTAACCCAGACCGTGAATCAGGGGAAACATCAGTAGGTAAGTGTGTTAAACATTTATTTTGAACAGAATAGGAATGATATCTTAACAATGGGTTTTTCATGATTAGTTTGCCCTAGGCGCTTTAGTTTCTAGTCCTTGCCAGTGCAGCTACTGGAAAATTCTGTCAATATGTCCGGGGATAGAGCAGAAATCCTCCTGGGACATCTCCACGAAGGTCTCCTGGAGGTATTGTGAAAGCCTTTGCATCAGGTTCCTGGGGAGAGCGGCCTTATTGCGTCCTCCATGGTAGGAAACTTTTCCGTGCCAGGCTAGCAGCAAGTACTCCGGGATCATTGCCTCGCAAAGCATGGCGGCATACGGCCCTGGTGCTTGCTGGCATTCACGCAGCATGCGGTCTTTCTCTGTCTCCAAAATCCTCATCAGAGTGATATCACTCATGGTGACCTGCTTTGAATTAGGGGAATGTTAGTATTGGGACTAATTGCCTGTTCCTTTACATAACTGTAACCGGCCGTTTACAGCCACGCGGTGGAGGCATGACAGGGGCAGCATGCAGGGATCTTTCCCGGGGACAGCCGCGAGGGGGGTGGGATGGGGCAGAGTTCATGCTGGCCAGATTGCCAGCAGCAGGAACTGGCCAAAGCTAGGAGCATTGCTTGGAACGTGAAAGGAGGGCACTGCTATAAATTAAGCTTTAAGCAGCTAAAAGTCTACGGCTTACCATGTCTGCCTGCTAGCTGAATTCCGTTGTCCGGCCCCGCTTGTGTGATCTGTACAGCAAGACTCCAGGCACTCAATGGGAAGGCCGAAAATTCGACCTTGTACTGAGTGTGCATGTGATAGGTGCTGTGCACGGTCTTGTTCACAGAGAAAGACTATATTAATTGTTCGCAAAACTGTATCTTTCTGAGGAATTCACTCCCTTTTTCCCATCCCACAGCTGCGAGTGTCTCCCGAGCTACCCCGGCATCCCCCTCCCAGAGGCTGGCGCAGATCAGGCGACGAAAGAGAAGGCCACGGGACGAGATGTTCTCAGAACTTATGGGCTGCTCCCGAGCCGAGGTGGCACAGCAGACCCAGTGGAGGGAGAACATGTCGCAATACCAGCGATCACACAGCGAACGGGAGGACAGGTGACGTCAGGAAGACCAGCAGGCGACTCAAACGCTGCTTGGACTAATGAGGGAGCAAACGGACACGCTCCGGCGCCTTGTAGATGTTCTGCAGGACCGGAGGCAGGAGGACAGAGCCCCGCTGCATTCTATCTCTAACTGCCCTCCCCCGCCACAAAGTCCCATCCCCCCCTCACCCAAAGTCCCAAGAAGGAGGGGCCGTGAAAACAGTCACTCCACCCCTGCAGACTGCTCAAGTACCAGACGGCTCTCATTCCCAAAGATTTGATAAGCCCTTTCCTTCACTCCAAAAGCACCTCACCCAAGCCCCCGTCCCAGTTTCATCCCCTAACTGTGTAGTTGTTAATAAAAAATACGTTTCTGTTAATTACTGTTTCCGTCATGTTCTTTTAGAGGAGAGTGTGTTTGAAGGGGGGGAAGAGGGTTGGTAATTGGAGAGGACAGTCACCTTTACCAGGGTACAGACACGGGGGCAGGTTCAACAGAAGGTCACACACACATTGCAGTCACTAGGCACCCTGGTCAGTCTGGGAGGTGGTTTTCATGTTCTGTGTGGGGGAGCTATGTGAGTGTGTGGCGGGGGAGGGTGGTTACAGATCTTATGCAGCGGTCGTTAGCCTGGATGACAGAGCCACGCAGCAGGGGATCTGTAATCGCCCTCCCCCGCCACAAAGTCACATAGCCCCCCCACACAGAGTCCCGAAAAGGAGGGGTGGCAGGCTCCGTTGAAACAACCAGTCCACCACTGCGGACCGCTCTAGGAGCAGGAGCCTGTCATTCCTCGAGTTTAGAAGCGTCCTTTCCATCACTACACCCGCTCCCCACCACAGTCTGCGTCCCAGTTTCAACACTTTACCACGAAATCCTTAATAAAGAAAACGGTGTTAATGAACAAAGTTTCATTTATTTTATTTTTAAAGGTGTGTTGGAAGGGGGCGAAGGGGGTTGGTAACTGGAGAGGATAGTCAACATTAACTGGGTAAAGAAACGGGGGCAGGTTCAGCTTCTGAATAAACAAACTTAATAGTCACAGGTTACCCTGCTCACTCTAGAACCTAGCTTTCAAAGCTTCCCGGATGCACAGCGCGTCCCGCTGGGCTCTTCTAATCGCCCGGCTGTCTGGCTGGGCATAATCAGCAGCCAGGCGATTTGCCTCAACCTCCCACCCCGCCATAAACGTCTCCCCCTTGCTCTCACAGAGATTGTGGAGCACACAGCAAGCTGCAATAACAATGGGGATATTGGTTTCGCTGACATCAGAGCGAGTCAGTAAGCGTCTCCATCTCCCCTTGAGACATCCAAAAGCACACTCCACCACCATTCTGCACTTGCTCAGCCGGTAGTTGAAGAGTTCTTTTTCACTGTCCAGGGCACCTGTATAGGGCTTCATGAGCCAGGGCATTAGCGGGTAGGCTGGGTCCCCGAGGATGACTATAGGCATCTCCACATCCCCAACAGTTATTTTGTGGTCCGGGAAGTAAATACCTTCCTGCAGCCGTCTAAACAGACCAGAGTTCCTGAAAACGCGAGCATCATGAACCTTGCCCGGCCATCCGACGTTGATGTTGGTAAAACATCCCCTATGGTCCACCAGTGCTTGCAGCACCATTGAAAAGTAGCCCTTTCGGTTAATGTACTGGCTGGCCTGGTGGGCTGGTCCCAGGATAGGGATGTGAGTTCCATCTATAGCCCCACCACAGTTTGAGAATCCCATCGCAGCGAAGCCATCTATGATCACCTGCACGTTTCCCAGGGTCACTACCTTTGAGAGCAGTAGCTCAACGATTGCGTTGGCTACTTGCATCACAGCAACCCCCACGGTAGACTTGCCCACTCCAAAGTGATTCGCGACTGACCGGTAGCTGTCTGGCGTTGCAAGCTTCCAGAGGGCTATGGCCACTCGCTTCTGGACAGTCAGGGCTGCTCGCATCCGGGTGTCCTTGCGCTTCAGGTCTAAAGACGATAAAGTCATTGCGGAGAAACTAAATGGATTCTTTGCTTCAGTCTTCATGGCTGAGGATGTTAGGGAGATTCCCAAACCTGAGCTGGCTTTTGTAGGTGACAAATCTGAGGAACTGTCACGGATTGAAGTGTCACGAGAGGAGGTTTTGGAATTAATTGATAAACTTAACATTAACAAGTCACCGGGACCAGATGGCATTCACCCAAGAGTTCTGAAAGAACTCAAATGTGAAGTTGCGGAACTGTTAACTAAGGTTTGTAACCTGTCCTTTAAATCAGCTTCTGTACCCAATGACTGGAAGTTAGCTAATGTAACGCCAATATTTAAAAAGGGCTCTAGAGGTGATCCCGGCAATTACAGACCGGTAAGTCTAACGTCTGTACCGTGCAAATTAGTCGAAACAATAGTTAAGAATAAAATTGTCCGACACATAGAAAAACATAAACTGTTGAGCAATAGTCAACATGGTTTCTGTAAAGGGAAATCGTGTCTTACTAATCTATTAGAATTCTTTGAAGGGGTCAACAAACATGTGGACAAGGGGGATCCAGTGGACATAGTGTACTTAGATTTCCAGAAAGCCTTTGACAAGGTCCCTCACCAAAGGTTCTTATGTAAATTAAGCTGCCATGGGATAAAAGGGAAGGTCCTTTCATGGACTGAGAACTGGTTAAAAGACAGGGAACAAAGGGTAGGAATTAATGGTAAATTCTCAGAATGGAGAGGGGTAACTAGTGGTGTTCCCCAAGGGTCAGTCCTCGGACCGATCCTATTCAACTTATTCATAAATGATCTGGAGAAAGGGGTAAACAGTGAGGTGGCAAAGTTTGCAGATGATACTAAACTGCTAAAGATAGTTAAGTCCAAAGCAGACTGTGAAGAACTTCAAAAAGATCTCACAAAACTAAGTGATTGGGCAACAAAATGGCAAATGAAATTTAATGTGGATAAATGTAAAGTAATGCACATTGGAAAAAATAACCCCAACTATACATACAATATGATGGGGGCTAATTTAGCTACAACAAGTCAGGAAAAAGATCTTGGAGTCATCGTGGATAGTTCTCTGAAAATGTCCACGCAGTGTGCAGAGGCGGTCAAAAAAGCAAACAGGATGTTAGGAATCATTAAAAAGGGGATAGAGAATAAGACTGAGAATATATTATTGCCCTTATATAAATCGATGGTACGCCCTCATCTCGAATACTGCGTACAGATGTGGTCTCCTCATCTCAAAAAAGATATACTGGCACTAGAAAAGGTTCAGAAAAGGGCAACTAAAATGATTAAGGGTTTGGAACGGGTCCCATACGAGGAGAGATTAAAGAGGCTAGGACTCTTCAGCTTGGAAAAGAGGAGACTAAGGGGGGATATGATAGAGGTATATAAAATCATGAGTGATGTGGAGAAAGTGGATAAGGAAAAGTTATTTACTTATTCCCATAATACAAGAACTAGGGGTCATCAAATGAAATTAATAGGCAGCAGGTTTAAAACAAATAAAAGGAAGTTCTTCTTCACGCAGCGCACAGTCAACTTGTGGAACTCCTTACCTGAGGAGGTTGTGAAGGCTAGGACTATAACAGAGTTTAAAAGAGAACTGGATAAATTCATGGTGGTTAAGTCCATTAATGGCTATTAGCCAGGACGGGTAAGGAATGGTGTCCCTAGCCTCTGTCTGTCAGAGGGTGGAGATGGATGGCAGGAGAGAGATCACTTGATCATTGCCTGTTAGGTTCACTCCCTCTGGGGCACCTGGCATTGGCCACTGTCGGTAGACAGGATACTGGGCTAGATGGACCTTTGGTCTGACCCGGTACGGCCTTTCTTATGTATGTTCTTATGTATGGGACAGCAACTCACAAAGTTCCAGGAAAGTTCCCTTACGCATCCGAAAGTTTCGCAGCCACTATGATTCATCCCAGACCTGCAGCACTATGCGGTCCCACCAGTCCGTGCTTGTTTCCCGGGCCCAGAATTGCCGTTCCACAGCATCAACATGACCCATTGCCACCATGATGTCCACGGCGCAGGGTCCCGTGCTTTGTGAGAGTTCTGTGCCCCTCTCAGACTTAATGTCCTCACCGTGCTGCCGTAGCCTCCTCACCCGATTTCTCAGCATCTGCCTCTGAAAAAGGTGGATGATAAGGTGCGAGGTGTTGACAATGGCCATAACTGCAGCGATGATCGCAGCGGGCTCCATGCTCGCAGTGCTGTGGCGTCCGCGCTGTCAATCACCAGAAAAGTGCGCGAACTGATTGCCCGCCGGCGCTTTCACGGAGGGAGGGCGGGAGTGACGGTTGAATGACGACAGTTACCCAAAACCACCCTCGACACATTTTTTGCCCCAGCAGGCATTGGAGGCTCGACCCAGAATTCCAATGGGCAGCGGGGACTGCAGGAACTGTGGGATAGCTGCCCACAGTGCACCGCTTCCAATGTCGACGCTTGCCCCATTAGTGTGGACTCACAAAGTCGAATTACTGTCCTTAGTGTGGATACACACGTTCGACTTTGTAATATCGGTTCCACAAATTCGCTTTAAGTAAAATCGAACTACTCTCGTAGTGTAGACATACCCTAAGATTTTAAAAGAGAACAAATTCCCTTATGCGTGACCACGAGAAACCCTGCTTGGTTCACCAAGAGGGTTTGAACCTTGGTCTGTTAGTCCCCCAGCACTGACCTTGGCCACCTGAGCTAGAGGAATACCAGCAGAAGGCTGTTGGGAACACACTCTTTTCCAGTGTCTTACTTCACTACCTGCTAGACAGCATTAGGACACAGGGGGCCAGGAGTCCTGAGCTCTGTTCCTGGATCCAGGAGGGAGTTCACTCGTACCAACCCCATGTACTGGGGGGAAGCGGCCAGGAAAGAGTTCTCTGGTAGGCTGTTTAAAAACAGAGTCGTGGCTCTCTGAAGCTGCTCAGAGCTCGGGATAAAGGAAGCAAACAAAACGCTCCCCAGAATATAAAACCCCTGGAATTAGCAAGCTGTGACCAGTCACCTCTCCGATCACTTTGTCTGTGTGCTTTCCCCACTCTCCACCTGCATTTTCTCTTTCTAGGCTATGTCTACACTTAGAGCGAGGCGTGTGATTCCCAGCATGCACTGATGCACAGATATACTTCCACTAGCGCTCACTGAGCTAGTGAGCTAAAAACACTAGTATAGCTGCGATGGTAGAATGGGCAGTGGTGAGTAGCGGCATGGGTTAGCCACCCCGAGTACAAACCCACCTGAACCGTGTGTGTACATGCAGGCCCATGCGGCGGCCTGTACTGCTGCAGCTACACTGCTATTGTTAGCTTGATGAGAGCTGGCAGGAGTATGTTTATGCAAGCTGGGAATCCACGCCTAGTTCATAGGGTAGCCATAGCTGTAGACTGTATTGTGGTCTTATGGGTAGGGACTGCATCTTCCTATGCTCTGTACTGTGCCCAGGGGGCAGGACTGTAATGCTGTTCATAACAATAGTCCCTGCAGTGATGTATTAGCATGCAGAGTAAAGGGACATGAGAAGTGGCATTTATCACACAGTCACAGTCAGAGTCAAAGAGTTTAAGGCCAGAAGGGACCACCAGTTCATGTAGTCTGACCTCCTGTACATCACAGGCTACCACCACCACCTAGCATCCGCACACCGACCCACCAGCCAAAATGAGACCAAAGTATCACAGCCCACAGGAGACTACACTATTATGGGCCACAAGCAGAGAATAGCAGGACTGAGGTGCACCAGTGCAGTAGCAGGGAAATGATTAAGTGAGAGATACCCAGATAATTCTGGTCAGTGACCTGCACCCACGCAGTGCAGAGTAAGGAGGACCCCCCCCCCCCAAGGTCACTGCCAATCTGACTTGGGGAAAATTCCTTCCCTGCCCCACTTATGGCGATCAGTTAGACCCTGAGCATGTGAGCAAGAACCAGCCAGCCAAGCACCTGAGAAAGAGAGAATGCTCCGTGCCACCTCAGAGCCCTGGCTTACGCTGTCCAATGTCCCATCTCCAGCTGTGGTTACCCCTGATGCTTCAGAGGAAGGAGATAAACAAAACCAGAATACATTGTGGGGGAGAATCCTGTCCGGACCCCTGCAGGTGTGGCTGAAACCCTGAAACATGAGCTTTTAGGATCATAAGACATAAACTGGAAATGAGCCCCAGGGCTACTGTGCCCTGCCATCACAAGCAATCCCATCATACAGTCAAATTCAGAAATTTGTCCCGCTCTCTCTTAAAACGAATTAAGTTGTTTGGCCCCACAATTCCTAGTGGGAGACTGTTCCAGAACCTCACTTCTCTGATGGTTGGAAACGTTCTTCTAATTCCTAGCTGAATTTCTTCATGCCAGTTTATACCCATTTGTTCTTGTGCCAACATTGTCCTTTAGCTTAAATAGCTCTTCTCCCTCCCTGGTATTTACCCTGCACTGTATTTATGGCAACATTTCCCAGGCTACCCAGGGTTGTGAGGCACCTCACTATCACCTGCCCTTAGCATGAGTCTGTGCCTGCTGTGGGTCAGCTCTCTGACTACACCAGCCTCTGGCAACACAAGCCCTCCCCTCCAGGTCATTTACAAACCCACACGATGTAACTTTCTATGCTGACCAACCCCCTTTTCCATTTCCCACAGGCTCTCTACTTACTCCTATAACCTTTCTGAGGCTGGGTCTGGAGCCTTTCCCTACAAGTTTCCCCCTTGCTTGAGATGCAAATTTCAGATAGTTTTTGTGTAGTTCAATCTGAAGACCTTCTAAGCCTCTGCCACTCTTAAGTCCTTGAGCTCTTCAGTCCAGTTGACTTCTTTAACTAATTTCCTTAATTTCCCAGAGTCTGTCCTTTCGAAACAAAGAACCATACTTGATGACCTGGTTTTGATTACTCATCCATTTAATTTAAACCGAATCAATTCGTGATCACTCGATCCAAGGTTATTTCCTATGACCAGCTTTTCTATGATGTCCTCACTACTTACTAAAACCAAGTTGAAAATTGCATCAACCCCCAATGAACAAAAAACTGTCACCTATCACATCCAGGAATACCTGGGCCCTATGGGTATTAGTGGCATTTATTCTCAACCTATCTATGGAAAGTTAGTCTCCCATTGGGATACAATGCCCCAAAATATTTATCTCTAATAATATTAAAGAGATCTCTATCCATATCCAAGTCTGACTCCAGAAGTCTATGGTAGACCCCTAACACTATCCCAGGAGAACCTTTTATAATCCTTCTCCAAAGTGATTTTGACTCAATCAGATTCAGTTTTGTTCATATTATCACATCGTATTTCTTTATGGTTTACTGCTTCATTGATGTACAATGTACCCCACCACCTTCACCTTTATTCCTCTCTCTCCTAAACAGCACTTATCCTTTCATACCTGAGTTCCAGTCATGAGTGCTATTCCACCATATTTCTGCAATCCCTATAATATCTGGCTTGACCTCCTGCACCAGTAGTTCCAGTTCCTACATTTTATTGCCCAGACACTTGCATTCATGTACAATCATTTCAGTTGTTTCCCTTGGACCTCCACCCAGTTTTCTAGCTGGATTAGATATAATCCTTCACTAACTGAAACACCTTCCTGACTATTACTCCAATCAATATTTGTATTTTCTTTCTCCTTGCTGTCCATACTCTTACCTTGTGGTGTTCCATTATCCCTTTTTATATCTTCTTTTGGATGATTTTCCTCCTCCTGCATATTGAACCCAGGTGTAGAGATTTCATGAGTCTCTCCCAACCTTCTCCCCTCATCTCCTAGTTTAAAGTCCTTCTTATCAATCAGGACAGCCTTGATCCCAAAAGGTTAATACCCCAGGTACTCAAGTGGAGTCCATCAGTGGAGAAGAATCGTCTTTCTGTGAATGCCTCCCAATGGTCTATCATGCCAAAACCTTCCTTATAGCACCAATCCTTGAGCCATCTGTTGATTATCTTGTCATGCCTTCACCCTTCATCTCTAAGGACAGAAATATTCCACTGAAAATCACCTGAGCTTCCACTTCTTTAAGTGTCTCACCCAGCCACGCATAGTCATCCTTGGCCCATTCCAGGGAGAATCTAGAAGTGTCATTTATCCCAACATGCAGCACAATCAGGGGGTTCCCCCCATTCCCATCAGGATCCTTTTCAGCTTCACATCCACATCTCCTATCCTTGCTCCTGGCAGACAGCACACACTTCTGTTTTCTGTATCTGGTCTAGTGATAGGCCTATCAGTTCTTTGGAGTGTGTAGTCCCTGATCACATAGACCTGTCTCTTCCTGGTGCTGGTATGAATCTGTTTTATGTTCTCTCTCTCAGACCCCTGTGCATAATCTTCATTTTCCCTTAGGGTCTGGTCCCTGGCTACCTCCATTATCACTTTCTCTCTTCTGGAGAGACTGGCTTCTCTTCTTTTCTTCCTCACCATCCCATCTTCTGCCTGTCTCTCCTCCTCATTCCTCAGTGCAGCAAACCTGTTACTCAACTTGATTGCACCACCACTAGCTAGTCTTTCACTGACTTATCCTCATAGTCACATTCTTCCACAGATCACCCTCTTCTTCTGGCAGTCCTCCCTCTGGACCCTTTTGTTTGGCAGGTGTCTGCGAACCTTGAGTTGTGAGTGCCATCTCCTCTCTCCTCTTCTGCATTATACATTCAAATTCCCATCTGCATTCCAGCATCACCTCCAACTGCATCTCTATCCCTTGAACCTTCTCTGTCATGAGCTCAGACATTTCATGCATAAGTAGCTTTTACCATATACCCACTCAAGGATGATGTATATCCCACAGCTTCTGCATCTGACCATCTTCATTGTCTCTCTTTTCCCTGGGTCACTTCTAGATCTGCCTCAGTAGCCATCATCCTCTTCTCTTCCTAGATTCTAAGGGTGCCACATGGGTGGCATGTAAACTAGGTAATGCTATGTCTGTGTACACTGCCAAGTACAAATAGGTCGGATTAGTTAGGGCCCATTCCTGTGGAGACACTTTGACCTGGAAAATAAAATAAATTATTTCAATCAGTACTAAGAATCAGCTGCCCTTAATGGTATTTAAAATAAAACAAAATTAAAAAATATTTCAACTATTTCATTATCTGATTATGCATCACTACTACTGACATATTAAGAAATAATATAACCATGAAACATCATAAAATTTACCTACATCCCCTTTGTGAATCTAGTCCCAAATTATTTCTGACAATGCTTGTGAGAAATAGACTGGACTTTGCAAAGAACAGTGGATATTTGCAGAGCCAGTGGAAACTGTGCTTTCCAAAGGAATCTTTTAGCAAGCAGTGAGAGAAATGAAAGGCATCTAATCCAAAATGTACTAGGAGAAAATTCAAGGGAGAACAAACTGCCAAGAGAAACCATATGTGTTGATGATAAATGGAGGGCATTGCAGCACACAGGGGTCCAGCACCTCTGGTAAGAGACCACTTCTTATATCCTGACCCAGTCTCATTTGAAACATGTTGCAGTTGCAATCAGTTAAAAGGCCAGTCATATGAGAGGTGTCAATATCCAATGGCTTCTATGTTTACAGTTCTACCTTTTTAAAAAACCAAGTGCATCAGCAGTCCTGTGCATCACACCTATATTACAATGATCTAAATATGGAAACCTCTATGTCGGTGCTAAGTTTTATTAAATTATGGCAAACAACTAACTGATAAAAAGATGACTTTGTTATGCAGGACCTTTCACCAGCCATAAAAATGTGCTAAATAAGAAAGCTCTGTGATTCAGAGGTCCAAAAAGATTGAGACTGACTAATAACTTGTCCCAAATACTCCCACTAGCCTTTGCAGTCAATGAATGGATGTGTTTGGTAACCTCTATTTGATTGCTAGGTTTGTATGTGTGTGTCATGACAAAATCAACACCTGGATAAAATAATCACTGAAGATGGTGTTTGAATGTCAATAGAAGTGAGGCTTTCAGGCTCCATGAAAGCATGTCCCGGCTGAAGCACCCTGACTATCCCAGACACAGTGCTTTTGTACTGAGCATGGATCCTGGCTTTCCTCATCTTGGGGAGTGTGGCTGAGACTCCCCCATTCTGCCCTGTCCCACCATGCACTGTGGCGCACTCCAAAGACACCTCAAAGGGAGCCTTTCCTCCTATGTCAGTCACTCATTCCAGCTCTCTCCCGGTTACTCATCAACCTTATGGAAAGCACTCTCCAGCCAATGTCAAACAGTGACAGATTGTATAGCCCTTGGCTGCCTCTGTGCCCTGCCATTAGCTGTTATTGGTATCTAGGAGTCTTGGTTTGCTTAGTGCTCACTGTGTTAATGGCCACTGTTAAGTGGTGAGATATCATGTAGCCTGGAGTAAACAGCCCTAGAAAGCTCTCGTTTTCTTTTTTTAAAAAATTCTTATTTAATTCACATAGAAAATAAATCTTTAAAAACAGGTTTTTAATTAAAAGCTATTATAATTGGAAAACTGTTTTGCAACAAAGCCCAGGTGTTCCACATTTGGGTCGTTTGTTCTACATTTCATTGGCTTGTGTTGCCCTGGTAGGTGTGCAAACTGAGAGGGTCACCTCTTCCCCCTCTTTCTTCCCTTCTGTTACTCTCTTTACAGCACTGCTGCATGATCGCCTTTGCCGTGGTTGAGACTCAAATTACTTCTCCTTGAAGCTATTCTGCAGAGTCTTTGCCCTTGTGCTTCTTTTTTATTTTTCTGTTACTCTCTTCCTGCAGAGAGATACTGTGTTCATTTCTAACTCTTCTGTCTGACCAGCAGGGCCGGCTCTGGCTTTTTTGCCACCCCAGGCAAAAAAGCCTCCGGCCGCCCCCCCCCGGGGGGAGGGCACCAGGGGGGAGGGCGGCGAGCCCGGCCATGGCCCCGCTCTCCCCGGCGGCCGGAGCGCCGCGCCGCCCCCCTCCAGGTGCCGCCCCAAGCACAAGCTTGGTGGGCTGGTGCCTGGAGCCGGCCCTGCTGACCAGGCTGGTAGTATGTTAACACTCAACCAGTCATGGGTACCTAGGGACCCCCAACAACATGAGTCATGCGCCCCTTGGTGAGCTTAGCACATGGGGAATCACACACTTCCAGCATGCAGGAATTCACAACCAAATGGTCTCACCAGGGGAAGTGACTCGCTTGCAGCCTTGAAATTGGGTGTCTTTTTGTAAAAGATCTGTTCTAGCTCAGCTACAAATTATTGGGCTCAATGCATGACTCACTGGGTGAAATCTAAGGCCTGTTTTGTGTTCTTCAAACTGAGTGATCATTAGAGCTACTCAGAAAATGAAATTTCCATCCCATGGGAAATTCTGACATTTCAAAACTTGTTTTCATTCTGAATCAGAAAGAAAATAGAAAATTTCATTTTTTTGTTGTGTAATGGAAATTCCAAAACTTTTTGATTCTGAAACATCAGAATGACCTTATTAGCACATTTTTTTTAATAATGTCAAAATGAAACATTTTAACCTGGTTGACCAGGAAGTCCAGTGGTGGCCATTTCTAATTTAGTTTTCAGTACATCAGTTAATCAGGCTGGTGAGAGAGAGGAGGACTTACACATATTAACAAAATAAATAAATAAAAGCTCCCTAGAAGGACTAGGATGGGAGATAAGGTGGAGGAGGGAACGAACGCACCCCCTCACCAGTCCAGAAAGAGGTGCTCCACTCTCTGGGAACATTTCTCAGTGAGGACAGCACCCTTTAGCTAGCTGCCTACCACCAGTGAGAAAGAGGGCTTCAGCACCCCCAGAGGGAGGTACTGGAGTCAAGACTCCCACAGTTTATCTCTGGTCCAACCCATACAGCTGATCATACCCTGGACCAGATCTTCAGCCTAGATGTCAAGATCGAGAAGATCGCAATTAGAGCTGGTTGGGAATTCTTCAGTGAAATGTTTTTCCATCAGAAAACGCCGATTTGTCAAAACTAAAACTTTTCACAGGAAAGGATTGGTTCTGACCAATATTTCTACTCAAAAATATTTTGGAACAACGTTTCAGAAATAGTTGAAATGTTTCATTTTGACATTTTCAAAATAAAAAAAATCTGTTTTTTCTGGTTTGAAACAATGATTTGTTTAACTATAATTAGCTAAAAATTCTAATATATAGCTGTATTAAATTTAAAATGGTTGAAATCAAAATGGTATGTTTCAAAATTATCAAAATGAAACATTTAAATAGATCTGAACCATTTAAAAAAAATTATTTCACTTTTTTGTTTAGATTTCAACTCTTTGTCCCAGTTAGGGAAACAAAGATTTTTCAGTATCTTAAAATGTTCACAGGCTGGGAAAACCATTTCCTGCCCAGTTGTAATCACACCTCAGGCATGGTCATGGACAGACTATCACCTCATTAATGCCATGGTCAGAGCCTTGCCAGCCCCCAAGGAAACAAAGACCAATATTCCTGATTCTACCAGGAAGGCTCATGGACTCCACCAAATTTCAAAACTTGCTAAAGGAGAGCAGCACCCAGTGACAGGATGAGGATGAGGAGTCAAGGACTTAGTGGATCATTACCATTCTACACCGGCCTTGGCCACTGACATGTCAGCCCCCAAATGACCCTTTCTTCCCCAAAGCCCACACAGATCCCCTGGCTTTTCTGGCTCCTGGAGCTGATAAAGAGGTGCAGAAACTCAAGCACTGATAGAGAAAAATGAAGGTGGAAACAGACAAGATGAAACA
The DNA here is from genome assembly GCF_028017835.1 of Emys orbicularis. Lineage (NCBI taxonomy): Eukaryota > Metazoa > Chordata > Testudines > Emydidae > Emys > Emys orbicularis. Next base: position 43,251,993 of record NC_088691.1, on the reverse strand, counting down.
ACAAATTCCTCCAAGCCTATACTGAGGCTTATTAGAGGCTGGAAGAACCTTCTTATCTGCCTCCACTGAAGCTGTTAAATCATGCCCTGAGGAGCTATCCATGGTGGTAAGCCAGGTACCTCATCAATCCGGTATGTCTACAGCCTTCCTCAGAATTGAGCACCGGACACCCTGAATGTACTGAACTCTGGGAATACAGAGGTACGGGGGAGCTATTGGTTGGTGGGTGCAGAGCAGATCCAGGCTATTTGAGAAGGCATCCGAAATGTACATAACCTTTTTCAGTGCAGAAGAATGATAGTTTTTCAAAGCATTTGGTGCACTGAAAAGGTTTGGTACAATTGTAGCATAACCTGGATTTTCAAATTAAGAATAGAAATTAATCTGTTGGGATCCAGATAGGAACTTCCTATCACTTACTTAAAAGGATAAAACAGATTTCTAAGCCTCTTGTTACAAAATTAAAAGTACAATGACAATATCAATAATGCCTTGCTTATATTCAATGCTTTTTATCTTGAGGTAGCCCAAAGAATTTAAATTACTCCTAAATAAACTCTATATAGGAGTTTCTCCACCCTACTTAAGAGGGATCTGGCAACTGTTTAACAGTGTACTGCAATATTCCAGAACAGTTTTTTGGATGGGCAGTGAAGAAGACTGTTAATTGAACTGAAACTGCAAAGGAAATTTAGTCATCAGACTACAATTGTCATCTGAAACCTGACCAGAGGACCTTAGTTGAACTGAACTGTAAAGACAAAGGTCTTAATTAAATACAATTACAGTATATAGTATAAGTAGATTCTATGGGAAAACATACAGGCTATTAAAGGAAAAACAATGAGAAGTCCTTGTGGCACTTTAGCAACTAACAAATGTATTTGGGCATAAGCTTTCGTGGGCTAAAACCCACTTCATCAGATGCATGGAGTGGAACATACAGTAGGGAGGTATAAATACACAGCATATGAAAAATGGGAGTTTCCTTACCAAGTGGAGGGTCAGTGCTAATGAGCCAATTCAATTTAAGTTGGAAGTAGGCAATTCTCAACAGTTGACAAGGAGTGGAAATCACTTTTCTAGTGTTAATTAGGCCAGTGTAAACAAGGTGGCCCATTTGAAACAGTTGACAAGAAGGTGAGTATTTAGCAAGGGGAAATTAGTTTTTGTAAAAACAAGGAGTACTTGCGGCACCTTAGAGACTAACAAATTGATTTAGTTTCTATAGTGACCCATCCACTCCCAGTCTCTATTCAGGCCTAATTTGATGGTGTCCAGTTTGCAAATTAATTCCAGTTCTGCAGTTTCTCACTGGAGACTGTTTTTGAAGTTTTTTTTGTTGAACTGCCACTTTTAAGTCTATTATTGAGTGACCACGGAGATTGAAGTGTTCTCCTACTGTTTTTTGAATGTTATAATTCCTGATGTCAGATTTGTGTCCATTTATTCTTTAGCGTAGAGCAGTGGTTCTCAAACTTTTGTACTGGTGACCCCTTTCACATAGCAAGCCTCTGAGTGCGACCCCCCCCCATATAAATTAATACTTTTTTATATATTTAACACCATTATAAATGCTGGAGGCAAAGCAGGGTTTGGGGTTGAGGCTGACAGCTCGCAACCCCCCATGTAATAACCTCGTAACCCCCCTGAGGAGTCCCGACCCCCAGTTTGAGAACCCCTGGCGTAGAGACTGTCCGGTTTGGCCAATGTACATGGCAGAGGGGCATTGCTGGCACATGATGGCATATATCACATTGGTATATGTGCAGGTGAACAAGCCCCTGATTGTGTGGCTGATGTGGTTAGGTCCTATGATGGTGTCCCTTGAATAGATATGTGGACATAGTTGGCACCAAGGTTTGTTGCAGGGTTTGGTTCCTGGGTTAGTGTTTTTGTTGTGTAGTTGCTGGTATTTGCTTCAGGTTGGGGGGCTGTCTGTAAGCAAGGACTGGCCTGTCTCCCAAGGTCTGTGAGAGCGAGGGATCGTCCTTCAGGATAGGTTGTAGGTCCTTGATGATGAGCTGGAGAGGTTTTAATTGGGGGCTGTAGGTGATGGCTAGTGGCGTTCTGTTACTTTCTTTCTTCAGGGTGAGGGATAGTTCAGTGGTTTGAGCATTGGCCTACTAAACCCAGGGTTGTGAGTTCAATCCTTGAGGGGGCCACTTAGGGATCTGCAGCAAAATCATTACTTGGTCCTGCTAGTGAAGGCAGGGGGCTGGACTTGATGACTTTTCAAGGTCCCTTCCAGTTCTAGGAGATAGGATATCTCTAAAAAATTTGTTGGGCCTGTCTTATAGTAGGTGACTTCTGGGTACCTACTACAAGACAGGCCCCCCACTTGATATGGCAACTCCCATCTTTTCATATACCTCCCTACTGTATGTTCCACTTCATGCATCTGATTAAGTGGGTTTTAGGCCATGAAAGCTTATGCCCGAATTTGTTAGTCTCTAAAGTGCCACAAGGACTAGAGCGTATCTTTCAGAAAGCCTCCCAGGGAGGGATTTTTACAGGAGCCTACGTGATTTAGGAGCACAAGTCCTTTCAATAAGAGTTGCACCTTAGTTACTTAGTCCCTTGTTTGGCTTCAGGCATAGAAATGATTCTTCCCGGGAGTTCAGAGGCACCATTGCTATCCCCTTCTTCATCATCATCATCATCATCATCTGCTCTTGTGTCACTGTGAGTGTCGTCACATGGCTTGAAACTTTTTAGGAGTTTTGCTGTGACCAGTTTGTGACCTCCTCACCTGTTGCAAGGTTCTCATCAATCTGGTTCGTCTTCTCAATCTGCACACCAAAAAGATTTTGTGGCATGTTAATTACCACAAGAGGGGGCTCATGTTCATCTTCTGGACCAATGTCTTCATTTGGTGAATCCGCAGTTGACTTGGCAAGGGTGAATTCGCATTTAGCAAAGCATTTTTTTGATGGTGTGTGGCTCAGTTTCACTCCACGCTTGATGAAACCAATATATTGTATCCAAGAGTGAAACCATTTTCAAAAGCATTGGACTCGAAGTTGCATCAGATCCATTTGATGAAGAATAAATTGAATTTGCCTTTTCTGAAATTTCAGTTTTAGGGCTTGAATTACCCCAGCATCCATTGGTTCTAACTAAGGTTGCCAGGTGTCTAGTTTTTGACTAAAAGTCCGGCTGAAAAGGGGACCTGTCAGTGTCTGGTCAGATGTACTGACTGGACACCAAAAGTCTGATTACTAAGGGCGGGGGGAGGGAGGTCCTGGGTCATCAACCCAGGGCAGCCCCTGCTGAGGCAGGGCCATCCTGTCTGCATCCTGTGGGCAGCCATGCAGCAGGCTTAATGTCAGGCTGCAGCTCCCATACCAGCTCTGGAGCAGAGGGAGCCCAGCTGGGAGTGGGAGGGAAGTGAAGAGGATTGAGCGAGAAGGAGGGGGGAGAGGAGTGAGCATGGGGCGGGGCCTTGGGGGGAAGAGGTGGGGAAGGGGAGGGTCTGGTTTTCAGAAAGTAGAAAGTTGGCAACCCTAGCTGAAAAGCAGAGTTTAATGTTTGTGAATTTGAGAGGGAGGGGGGGAAGGGGCATTATCCACAAACAGAATTGTACATCCCTCTAGTAGCAATCTGCGATCAAATCTTTGTAACTGTTTTTCAAAAAGCTCAGAGTTCACCCATGCTTTCTTGTTGAATTCATATTCCACAGGCAACTCTATAGTCAACTTGCCAAAGCAGTGTGGGTGTTGGGATTTACTGATTACTACAGACTTTTCTTTATCTCCAGTCATGTTGGTGCATAGAGCGAGGGTGCTTCAGCACTTCTGAACTCAAAACCAGTTTAATATTTTTCAAATTTCGTAGAAACATTCTACTTTGACATTCAGAGTAAACCCAGTAACCTTAAGGTGAAACCAATTTTGCAAGCCAAGGATATAGCCTTAAAGTAGGGCATTATAAGTGCAGCTTGTTGGAACTGTAACCAGGGACAGACTGCCTTCTGCCGCCTCATGATTTATTATTATTAGCATTGGACTATTATGATAATCAAATTAACATAAAGAATGTAATGAAGAATTGTAAGATGCCATGCGCCTGACTTGAAGGGTGAGTAAAACTGGTAGGCTATTATAAAGTATTACTGGCACAAAAGCATGCGTCCAGGTAGAGACGGTGCCCTAATGGCATGCTGGGGGGCAGAAGCAATAGGGGTTCAGCCCTGTCTGGCATGCCCTGAAGTTGGGTGCTTAGGAGGTCCCCTGACAAAAGGGTGCTGGAACAATCTGTACAGTGAGGTGCTGACAGCCATTGACCCAAACTGTAAACCCTGCATCGATGGAAACCACTGGAGCACCCCTAGCTCCAGCCCATATGCCCTGAATGTTCTCCGGATACTCTGGCTGCTATGGCAACCTTCACTGAGGTTGGATCTGCGACCGTCGCCATGGTTTCCAGGCACGCCCTGGTCACGCGGAGCTACGATGGTCCTGTCAGAGGCTTTGTACATTCCTTTGTAACGGGCCTGCGGCGACCCCGTCGGGCGCTCTCCGCTCAGACACCCCCGCTCAGGCCGGCCGGCGCCTTGTGCGCCGCGGGGCAGGCAGGCTGCAGGAGATGCGCGGGCCCGGCAGGCTGCGGGAGATGCGCGGGCCCGTTGGGACTTGCAGGGCGGGCTGGTCTGCAGCGGCCTAACGGCGCGCTCGGCCAAACCTAGTACAGTTCTCTACACAGTCCGCTCTGGGTCCAGCCACTACAGCCTACGTTACCCAGAAGGCCTCGCATCCGGAGTCCTGACGGCCAATCAGAGAACGAGTGCCTCCCCAAGAAACTACCATGCCCAACATGCCTCCGGGCACACAGCGCGCTCCCGGAGAGCGGTGGCCAATGGGAGGCGGGGCAGGCCGCTTTGGGGCGGGGCTGTCTCTGCGGCCTGTGCGGGGCGCAGGCTGAGGAGCTACCGGGCGTGCTGCGGATGTATAAGGAGTATCGGGGCGGCACGGCCCGGCGGGCGGCAGGTGAGGGACCAGTTGGAGCGGAGGGGCCTGGAGGGAGTTGGCCCCGGAGGGCGGCTGGCCCGCTTCGCCCCGGGTATAAGCGTGGTGTATGTGTCCCTGGGGGCGCGAGGCTCCGGACCGGGTTCCCTGGGCTCTGGGGGGGTGAATGAGGCCCAGGGGAGGGTGCTTGGCAGGAGCATCGCCCCGCTGTCCGTGCTGGGTGGGCGCGCACGCCCGGCCCACTCAGGCTGGGTGAGAGCCGGGAAGAGAGGCCTTGCCTGGGGCCTCGTGCCCGAAGCGATGGGCTGGGGTCACTGCTCGGACAGAGGCCTTGAGCACCGTTGAGGCGGAGGCGTGTGCCTGAGTCTGCAGGCAGCCCGAAAGGATAGCTCGGAGCAGGATGAGATGCCCCCGGCTGTGAGCCATGTGTTCATCGCACAGCCCTTTGCTGGCTGTTGGGGTCAGTCCTGGGGTTGCACTCCTGCTGCTTGCCGATGGAAAGGGGCCTCTCTCTCATCGTGTTGCTGCTTGTTTGGGAAAGGCCCCCGTCCTTCCTAACTCCTGGTGCAGCGGGAGGAGGGGGGCAGTGCCACAACACAGGGCTGCAGGGGAACCTAAGTCGTGGTGCTTGGGATTTGAGACTGTCTCAGTTCAGCCCTATGTACCTGCTTTTCCTTTACACCTGTACCCAAAATGCCCAGCAAGCATATCCTATGTGCACCACCCAAATGGGTATTCATTCAGGCTTTTTTTTCTCTTATGTTCTCAGCCTTGGCTGCTTCTGTGGGGGCTTGCTTCTGAAAGGCCTTTTTTTTGTGTGTGCATGTGTTATTCCTTGTGTTTTGCAGGCCTAAGTGCCCCTCAGGCCTACCTAGCTATGTAACTCTTCTTGCCATGACCAAATAAAGTTTACAGATTTATTGGCAGCTTGTCCCAGAGCGCTCAACTCTCTCAAAATCCCCTTCTTGTAGTAAAGATCCATTTTTTTCAGAGCTCTGTGAATTGTTTCCAGCAAGAGAGCTTCTGATAAGACACTGAAAGTAGTGTGCACGTTCACTAGCCAGCTATTTTGTATCTTTAACATAATTGAGTGGTGCGTGTGGGTCACCTCGTTTGGCAAAAGTCTCAATATTTTAGACCAGAAATTAAAATTCCAGGACAGTTGAGACTTAAATTATCATAGACTTGCTTTGGTATTTCTATAATAGATAATATAAAGTTATGGGATATTAGTTGTGTCAACTACAGACCATGAAATCACTCTAGGGAGCAGGATGACCACTTCCTTAGGCCTGGTCCCCACTAAGCCCCCACTTCGGACTAAGGTACGCAAATTCAGCTACGTTAATAATGTAGCTGAATTCGAAGTACCTTAGTCCGAACTTACCGCGGGTCCAGACGCGGCAGGCAGGCTCCCCCGTCGATGCCGCGTACTCCTCTCGCCGAGCTGGAGTACCGGCGTCGACGGCGAGCACTTCCGGGATCGATCCCAGAACATCGATTGCCTGCCGCCGGACCCTCCGGTAAGTGTAGACGTACCCTTACACACCTATCTACAATGTGCTTGGGTGGGGGAAGAAAGCTGTGTAATGATGGGAGACTTCAGTTTGAGTGACGTGTGCTGGAGGTCTCATCCTGCTAATACTAAAACATCCTTGGAATTTGTCAGTGTTATAGATGAAAATTTCCCAACTCAAAAAGTGTTGCAGCCCACAGTGGGGAATTCTTTTAGACTTTGTCTTAACACATAAGAACAGCCATCCAGGGTCAGACCATTGCTCTGTCTAGCCCAAAGTCCTGTCTTCTGATGGTGGCTAGTGCCAGATGCTTCAGAAGGAATGAACAGGGCAATTATCAATAAAGAGGAACTGATCACAGAATTCAAAATTAACAGTAGCTTAGGTACAGGTGATCATGACTTGATCACATTTATAATGTGCAGGCAGAATAAAGTCCAGACCAGTAATATATATATATTTGGTGTTTTAATAGGGCCATTTCACAAAGCTGAAAACAGTTGAGCCAAATCAGCTGAAAAATTCATCCAGAAAAATGTGAATGATAATTGGGAATAAGTAGAGAACACCTTCCTAGATGCTCAAAAAGCCAAAATTGAGGAGGAAGGCTGTACTGGTTAAAAAGCCAACCTGGTTTAGAGGGGAAGTGAAGGCATCTAAAAATAATTTTATATTCTTGATAGTAATGATTATAAATCAGAAGTTTGGAATTCTAGTAAATTGGTAAGGGAAGCCAAGGGACACAAGGAGAAATCTATGGCTTGCAGAATTAAGGACTATATGAAGGAGTTTTTTGAATACATTAGGTACAAAAATAATCCTGAAAATGGTATTAGTCCATTACTAGATGGAAATGGTAGAATTAGCAATAATAATGCAGTAAAGGCTGAAGTGTTCAATAAATATTTCTTTTCTGTATTTGAGGGGAAAAACAGATGAATCGTCTCATTATATTGCAATAATAACACTCAACATTCCACTGGTATCTCTGGAGCATGTTAGACAGAAGCTATTAAAATTGGACATTTTTAAATCAGCAACTTCAGATAACTTGCATCCAACAGTTCTAACAGAACTGGCTGAGGAACTTGCTGGACCATTGATGTTGATTTACAATAAGTCTTGGGACGCTGGGGAAGTGTCAGAAGACAGGAAAAAAGCTAATGTTTTGCCAATATTTAAAAAGGGTAAACAAGATGACCAGGGTAGTTATAGGCCTGTCAGTCTGACATTGAACTATGCTTAATCAAGAACTAAAGGAAGGTAATGCAGATTAACATGGGTTTCTAGAAAATTGATCCTGTCAAACTAATTTTATATATATTTTTTTTGGATGAGATTACAAGTTTGGTTGATAAAAGTAATAGCATTGATGTAAAATACTTAGACTTCTCTAAGGCGTTTGCCTTAGTACCGCATAACATTTTGAATTAAAAAAATACCTAGAATGATATAAAATTAACACGGCACACATGAAATGGATTAAAAAATGGTTGATAGGTCTCAAAATGTAATTGTAAATGGGAACTTATCATTGAGTGGGTGTGTTTCCAGTTGGGCCACCGCAGGGATTGGTTCTTGGCCTTACACTATTTAACATTTTTAACATTTTACCTGGAAGAAAACATGAAATAATCACTGATAAAGTTTGCAGGTGACCCAAAAATTTGGGGAGTAGTGAATAATGAAGAGAATAGGTCACTGATACAGAACAATCTGGATTGCCTGGTAAAGTGGGCGCAAGCAAGCAGTGTGCATTTTAAAATGTGTACATCTAGGAACCAATAATGTAGGCTGTATTTACAGAATGGGGGACTCTATCCTGGGAAGCAGTGACTGTGAAAAAGATTTGAGCATCATGGTGGATAATCAGTTGAACATGAGCTCCCAATGTGACACTGTCCGAAAGCGCTACTGTAATCCTTTGGTGCATAAATGGGGATCTTGAGTAGGAGTAGAGGGGTTATTTTACCTCTGTATTTGGCAATGGTGTGACCACTGCTGGAATCCCGTGTCCAGTTCTGGTACCCACAATTCAAGAAGGATATTATCAATTGGAGGGAGTTCAATCAGAGAAGAGCCACAAGAATTTAAAACGGATTGGAAAACATACCTTATAGTGGTGAAACTCAGAGAGCTCAATCCACTTAGCTTAATAAAGAGAAGGGAAGGAGTGACTTGATTACAGTCTATAAATATTTACATGGGGAACAAATATTTAATAATAGGCTCTTCAATCTAGTAGAGAAAGGTATAACACAATACAATGGCTGGAAGTTGAAGCTAGACAAATTCAGACTGGAAATAAGGTATACATTTTTAAGTGAACATAATTAACCATTGGAATAGCTGACCAAGGGTCGTGGTGGATTCTCCATCACTGGCAATTTTTAACTACAGATTGGATGTTTTTCTAAAAGATCTGCTGTGGGGGTTATTTTGGGGGTGTCTATGGTCTGTGCTGTACAGGAGTGCAGTCTAGGATCACAACGGTCCTTTCTGGTCTTGGAATTTGTGTATGTATAAAGTACAGCAAAGGAGATGGAAACCCACAATTTTGATTGAACAGGATGAGATGTGACCAGAAACACTCTACTGAGTTTCTGTTATTCTAGAACAGTGGTTCTCAAACTTTTTTTCCGTGGACCACTTGAAAATTGCTGAGGGTCTCGGTGGACCACTTAATGATCTTTCCAAATGTTGTCTGTACCGTTAGCTAACTATTGTAAAGTGCTTTGGATAAAAGTGCTATATTAAAAAAAAACCTTGATAATTGTTTTTTTGTTCTACACATAAAAGCAAATAACTCATATTTTAACATCAGTAGTCTTACCTTTCTAATTCAATGGATGTGTCTTCTCTCTCCCCTGCTGTGGCAGCCCCCAAGCTGGGGCTGGGAAGGAGGGGGGTCTCTCCTTCTCTCCCCTGCCGTGGCAGCCCCCAAGCTGAGGCTGGGAAGGAGGGGGGTTCTCTCCCTGCCACAGAGCTGAGGCTGGGAAGGAGGGCTGTCTCTCCCCAGCAGCCACAGCCCTGGAGCTGGAGAAAGTCACCTCTTTCTCTGGCCGCTGCAGCCCTTTATGTCCCAAATTCCCCCCCACCCCCTCTTCTCACCCCACTGCCCTCTCCCACTTACCCCCTATTCCCCCCAAGGCCACCACCTCACCTTACATGTGCATCTTCTCCAGGGTCCAGGCACCTAATTAGTGGAGCAGGGTGGCCCCAGGCTGGGCGCAGGTCACTTAGGAAGGCGCTGGGAGTAGGTTCCCTGTGCTCAGCCTGAGTTAGGGACATTGCTTCTGCCCCTCCCCTTGCTGAGGGGTCCACTAGGGCTCGGGAGCTCTGGGGAGAAACTTTGTTGCTGTGAATTCCCTGCCAGGGGCCCAGGCTGGCCTGGTAGTATGTGCTCCCTGCTCCTGCAGCCCCAGCCTCATGGGAGCTGGTGGGACTGGCAGGTTCCTGCACCCAGAGGCAACGCATGGGCTGGTCACATGCCCCCACCTTCCCTCGGACTTTTAAATTGTGCCCTCCCCCCCCATTGTCAACAGTTACATGTTACCTCTGGAGATAGGGAAGTATTAATGCCATTTTCCTCTGGTAAGACCTCATCTGGTCACCATTTTCAAGAAAGATGAAATCCAGCTGGAACAGGTGCAGGAAAGGGCTTCTGAGATGATCAGTGGAATGGAGGGTCTATCTTATAAGAGGAGACTACAATAGCTTGGCTTGTAAAGCCTAACAAAATGGAGTCTGAGAGGGAATATGACTGCTTTCTATGAATACATCATCGTGTAAATGCCAGGGAGGGAGAAGAGTTATTTAAGCCAAAGGACAGTGTTGGCCCAAGAACAAATGGGTATAAACTGGCTGTGAATAAGTTTAGTCTAGAAATTAGAAGAAGGTTTCTAACCATCAGAGGAGTGAGGTTCTGGAATGAGTGAGCTTCCCAATAGGAGTGGTGGTGGGGAAACCACGTATCCTCTTATTAAGTTTGATAAACTTCTGAACAGAATTATATGGCAGGGTTACCAGTCATAGCAGGGGCTGGACTCAGTGACCCAGGAGGTCCCATCTTTTCATGTGCTGTGTATTTATACCTGCTACTGTATTTTCCACTCCATGCATCTGATGAAGTGGATTCTAGCCCACGAAAGCTTATGCCCAAATAAATGTTAGTCTCTAAGGTGCCACAAGGACTCCTTGTTGTTTTTGCTGATTCAGCTACCACTCTGAAACCTGTTATTTAAATAAACTTTATCAGAAACTGAATTTTAAGAGTTAGTCAGCAAAAAAAAATTCAAGTAGACTGTCCTACATTGCTTTTGTCTAAAGACAGTAGTTACATATAGTAGAATTTGTAAATAAAATACAGAAATCTAAATAACATACTCATGTAACATATTCACATAACTGAAGTTGTGTAAGTTAGATCAATTTACTGCGGTAGTATAGATCGGCCCTCAGTGTATGAGAATATTTGTGCATAGAAGAGAACCCTTGCTTGCCTCACAGTTATTTTAAAATTGTACCATATCTTGTGTGTTTAAAAGGGTGCACTGTAAGTATGTGCAGGAAAAGTCTCTAACAGTTATATTGTGCCCTTACAAACTTTTCAAAATATGTAGGGTAGATGCCTATGCAAGATATTTGTCCTAGAAAAGCCTCTGTGGAATTTAATCCCTAATTCTGTTTACAAAATACACCGAGTGGAGCTAGCTTGCATGTGGTCATTTATATGTAGAGAATTGTCATCACTGTGATCAAATAACTATAACATATGGGATTTCCTCCACCAAGTGCATCTGTTCAAAGCAGGTGAGTCCCATACTGGGCCATTTAGAATGCAGCAGAATATGTAGTCTGCCGTTATTGTGCCCTTATAACTCTTCTGAAGTAACTTCAGTATGTATTGGAGTGAAGATTTCTTTAATATGGTTGACCTGAACAAGATACAAGCAAATTACAAATTAAAGGTAAGTAATACTGACTCTAGAGTTCAGTCAGCCAATAAACAGGGAGGACCTTGATTGAATTCCTAGTCCGCGCTCACTCTCTCTCTCTTCTCCCCTCCCCCTCCCTCCCCCCAAATCATTCTCAGGAGAGGCATTTACTTCCCCTTCTGTCATGGATGTTTATGATGCAGATGATAAAGGTATGTTTCTGGATAAGGAGACCTATCAGCAAAAAACATATTTCCAGTGTGTATGGTGGAGATTCTGTAAGTGTTCAGTATTGCAACCTTCCAAGGGATATTAAGAGAAAAAGTCATTTAATGCCTGGCTGTTCAGTTTTTGTTTAAAATGATACCTGGGGTCTTAGGACAAGAGTGTTTTTACTATTGCTCAAGATTGATGATTTTTATACATGCTACTAGAGTCCAGGTCATATAATCTTTTCTCTCCTGAACTCAATTTTTGGGTCAAATTTTCTGACTTTTATGTTGGAGTGAGAGAAGGAGAGGACTGAGGCACACAAGTGTATTTTTATTAAATGATCAACCCTTTTTACATATGCAAAGCTTAAAAAACACTTAAGAAACTTATCACTTAACAACCTGGCTTATCGTGAAGGAGTCAAATTCTTTTAGGCCCCAGCAGAACATCAGCTTCTCCAAATAGCCCTTCAGACAAAAGTCTGTATATACAGGTAACCTTTCTACAAGGCCTAACAAACTCTGGATGTGTTATTGGACCAGTTTGTGGGGCAGGGAAATTAGTTCTGTAGTTGAGGACTCTTTAACTTCATATAAAAATACTCTTCCCCCATCCCCTAGATGTATAGATCAAAAGGCTGAGCAACCTGAGCATTCCAGGTGATATCAACTTTGGGCTAGGAGAGGAGAGGTGGCCTCTGAGGGTCTGCTCAGTGATAAAACTCTCATGTAGCTCATTGGAACAGGATCAGGCCCTAAGGTAGCTAGGACACAAACTATGTAGGGCTTAAAAATCAAAGCCAACATCTTGAATTTCCCTCAGCTATGTATTGCAAGCTGGCATGGTCTTGAAGCACAGCCCAAGTGAGTGGACAGCCATAGTGTGCACCAGCTGAAGTTTCCAAATGGTCTTCAGTAGTAGCTCTAAGAGCACATCCCAGCAACCCACCCCTGAGGGTGGGGGGGAAGCATGGATGAATGTCAACCGCATATTCAAAAGAAGAGGTCATAATGTCCTCAACAAATAAATGTAAATCGGGCTGGGGAAAGCATTCTTGGATCCTGTTGTCAATTTACTAGTTTGGCACTTCTGAATATCAAGACTGACTTCCAGTCAAGAACTCTTCCCCCCTTCCTATCCTCCCCCCCCAAAAAACAGCTACAAATGTATCAAGACCATCTAGCAAGAGTTGTGTTGCTTTTGATATTGCACTTCTGCTAAGAGGTCCATCATCACAGATTCCCACACGTGGGTCTGTGCTCCAGTGCTGGAGTTCCTTCAGTTCAGCTTTCTAAAGTTGTTGTTTCCAGCAGGGGCTGTCTTGTGCCAGCTCCTGCTATGGAACACCAGCATCTCCTGTTGCTTCAGCAGCCAGTTTCTTTCTTTCTCTGGCAGGTGAAGGAGCTCTTTAGCATTACTGTTCCTGCTAATTCAGGCCCTATAGCTGTCTGTTTCTTAACACCTCATTAGTTTCTTCTGCCACAGGATTTCATTTTAATTGTCTGCTACTTTGAATCCTAGTTTCATTTAAAAGAGGAAAATAATCAGCAGTTGGTGGTGTTGCTTCTTTGCTGGCATTGGAAAACTTGTGCCTTGAGCAGCTTTCTGTATCTGTTAGCACATCAGTTCTCTTTTCTTGTTCCTTGGCACCGTGTGAGTTGGTTGACTCATTAGGACTGTACTTCAGTTTGCATAGATGACTCCTGTTTTCTCTTTCAGGTCTGGAAAAGACAAAGCCCACTAGCTTTAAGAAGTGTTCTAAATGTGGTTGGACCATGTCCGTCAAAGACAAGCATGACTGCTGTATCCTGTACCTAGGAATGAAGTGTGATAGGCTTGGCTGTTAGGCTGCCTCTCAGATATCAGTGTAAGCAGTCAAGTCTTGGATGGGGTGCCTGAAAGCTCTTCCGGCTTCCTCTCATGCTTCCTGTAAATTCACTGAGAAGGTAGCTGAGAAGTTCCTGAAGACTTCAGCCCTTGAATCAACTGGAGTTGTGCGTCCCAGCTTCATATGAAGTCTTTGTTGGTTTGGTGAGAGGTCCTGGAGCTCAACTTTGACATCTTTTTAAAATAAGTCAGTGAGAGCTAGGGTGTTGGTGACAGCAGTAGTTGAGACTTCAGTGCACTTTGTGCCTCAGAAGTGATCTGCAAAACTTTTTTGAGTTCATTTTTACTTTTTCTTATGGTTCATGAAGATCCACTGCTGCTTTTTAGTTATTTTGTCAAAACCCATGTCTTCATGACCTTTGAAACTGAAAATAGTGTCTCTGACCCCCCTCCTCACTGAAAAACACAAATGAAAGGGATTTAAAATCTGCCCTCTGCTGACATGCAGAATTGTTTCAAACAGCATTCCCCTCTCCATCATACTCTTTGCATATATATTGCTATAGCCTTTGTTTAAAGTTATTACGTTGTTTAGGTTATATTGCTACCTCTCAATATAGAAAGCATGGAGGGGATAAAGCTTCGAGACTAGAAGGAGCTCTGATTAGTCAGTGATTGACGTGTCTGTAGGATTTAGACTGTCACTGTTTCACAGAAAAGGAAGTTCAACAAGTTGCTGAGGCCAGTGGGGTGTATCCAAAAGGCAAACTTCAAGGAGGCATAACAGCCAAATTAAAAAAAAAAAAAAAGTGGGGTGGGAGAAGAGATTAGGACTTGAAAAAATATGGGAGCTGTTAGAAATACTCATCAAAGTTTTGCAGGTCAACTTTAATGTGTCAGTCTTGTGTTTTGTACCAAAGCTTCGTTGAACAAGACATTACTACTTCTGTAGTCTAGGGAGAAGTGTCTCTTTGATTGCAGGTATGCAACTGGCTCTATCTACTTCTGGCAGCAAGCACCTGACATCTCTAGGGACCCAGGCCTGAATTGCTAGTGAGTTGGTGTACCAGTTATTTGACAGAAATAGACAAAAGAATGTGTTCAGAGTGATGTCTTCATTTAACCATACTGCTTTGCTTGTGTCAAGGCTGATTCCCCACTCTGGCACTTTGAGTGCAGAGTGGGAGCCTGCAAGGATTCTAAAAATTAATACTGGCCACTCCAGGCTGGTATCAAACTCCCAAGGTTACAGCTTTTATCTGACCTTGGATGGGTAGATGCTGCCACCACCCAAATGCAAAAAAATCCCTTTTTACCCAGGAAGGAGCACTTGTGAATTCCTCCCTGTGGGGTACCCTCAAGCCCCTTCACCCCCCATCTGGGGAAGAGCTGAGAAAGAAGAACATAGGAAATCAGCTGTTGCCACCAGCTAATTAAACAACATATGCACAAACCTCTTATCCTTAAAACTCCCAATCCTTAAAGGGAAATTTTATTAAAAACAAAAAGAAAGAAAATACATCTAGAATTTAGGCTATTGCTAGATTTAAAAAGAGCAATTATAATTAAGCATCAAGAATGGTTTTCTTGAGATCCAGCTTAAAGGTTACAAGCAAAACAAAAGCATTTGGGGTTAGCACAGAGGAGTCCACAAGCTTTAATCACGTCTTTTTAGACATTTTCTGATCTACTTACATATCTGGGGTTTCAAATTGAGTAGTTTTAGGTATGATCTGGTGATTTTCATAACTGGTTCACAGCTTTTTACAGCATAGCTTCAGCCCTGTTTTGCTCTGTCTCCTCTCTCCGGATAACAACAACAGACAGACAAAAGGGGAGTCTTGTTTCAAGTTTAAAAAGTTCTAGCCTTCCCATTGGCTCTTTTGACCCGGTGCCCACTCACTTCCCTTTACCTATGCATCTAGTCAGACTTTTTAACCCTCTACAGGTAAAGCAAGTGGAGAACAGCTAGTAACAGGGATTTTATAGCTAACGGGCTGTCTGTCTGTCCATAAAAGGTAGCTCTTCTCCCCCCACCCCCATTTATCACAGCTTGCACCAAAGATTTCGTGCCAACGCCACTACATTTTATTCTATAAAGGTTTCTATACTGCAGTCACAACTAGTATCTTGTCCTGACAGTATTAGGAACCCTTGACACTGCAAGAGTGTTTGAATTGGAGCTTGTGCCTCAATTATTCTGAAGCAGTTGGAGATTCTCTTGATGCTGGCTTTGACATTCAACTGACATGTCAACAGAATCAAGCA
This sequence comes from Emys orbicularis, assembly GCF_028017835.1. Classification (NCBI taxonomy): domain Eukaryota; kingdom Metazoa; phylum Chordata; order Testudines; family Emydidae; genus Emys; species Emys orbicularis. The sequence goes on along the minus strand of NC_088691.1, from coordinate 43,236,264 downwards.
GATTTGGCTGGCCTGCGCACAGCATCAGTGCAGTAGTCTGCAAGGCCTGTTAGAGACAAAGGGGCTGCTGCTGATGATGATCAGGAGTGAAATTCTGACAGATGGAAGAATCTTCTGAATACAATTATATTTTTACTGGAGGTGAAGGCAGAGGGAATAACACTCCTGCAGATGATAAAGTGTTAATATCAATTTGGTTATGGCCTTGTTTCACTTTGGAGACAGACCAGGTCCACAAAGCAGATCTTTCAAGGCACCTGGAGATGGTTCCCTCTGAAATGTTTATCCAGTACTTTCTGAGCTTGTTAATGAAGGTGTGGAAGCAAACCTATTACAGGTACTTGATAGAAAGTATCTTCTGCTTAGAGAACCCAGCAACTAGTCCTCACCATGATAGCCTGGTGCTGGTGTTTGCAGCGGCCTTAGACAAGACTTAGTAGATTTTCGGTATACTGTTTCCAGGCTTTTTCTGACACCCTGGATGTCTTTTGACGTATTTTAAGAGCCGCAATGCATGAAGTTCCACTGTGAAATGTCGGTTCCTCATGGGCAAACAGTTTAAGCTGTAGAAGAGGCCTTGCTTTCTTTTTTTAAATGGTTTTTGTTTCTGTTCACCAAAGAAAAGCAGGACATCTCTCCTTATTTGATACAGCTGCATATAACCATTAACTCCATCTAGAGCATCTCCTTCTCCATTTTAAATTGAAACACTAGCAGGGTATTTTTCCTTAGAGGTTCTCAGCTTTTATAATGTCTTAAAATGTCTGTCTTCATTTAGTCTGCAAGAACCTGGATTTGTTAACTTTTCCAGCATGCACTTGCTTTTTCGGAGTGAAGGCATGTTTGTGGAGGAGTTAAGTTGGGAATGTAGAGGGTTTGGCTCCAGGGTGTGGTGGTACAGCGTAGGATTATTGATGATGAATGGGTACTTTTGGAAGTAGATAAATGGATTAAAAAAATTAACTTACAGTTGTGTGGAAACAGCACAATATCAAGAGCAGGTGTCCTTTGCTCATGGTAAATCAGTGAGGGCAGCTGACTCTTGTCTATCTCAAGTGGCTCTATTTAGCAGGTCTCCACCTGGAGGTTCAGCAGTAGCTGTAGGCCCTGCCATATGATATGGGGACTTTTGAAATGGGGGGAGGGTGGGTGAAGTAGGAAGTCACTTCTGCAAAACTAGCTTCTTTCCTCCTTTCTGGTATGATGTTCAGGCATTGTCATAGGGGAGAACATAAGATTTATATGCTCACGACAAAAATTGCTTCACTTACCAAAGTTTGGGTGACAGACTTGTTGCGATGAAGGGGTATCAGGCTTCAAGGTGTTGCTTAGAGTCCTTTTCTTACTGTTTATGGCATTAAGAAGTTAGCCGTGCTTCTTGGGCTTTATGGTATAGTACTTGGCTTGCTTTTACCATAGTGACCTCACCGCAGAAATCCTTCCATACACTTCCAAACATCCAACAGACCCAAAATGGAGAGAACTCAAGAACTGGAATTCCAAAGTCAGATGGCCTTTCATTTAGGGAATGTTCTCTCCCCCCTTCTATTTATTTAATGTTAAAAAAAAAATCTTTCAAAAGAAACAAGTTGTTTTGAAAATCTGTTGCTGATACCAAAAAACTCTATACTTGAAAGAGAGAACACTAGTCAGCCATGCAAGCTAATGGACTCCTAATGTGTCAACCCACACATGTGTTGCTAGGGAACACAGTTAATCTGCTGTTTGGATTTTGGCTAACCAGTAATTAAGATTATCGCTGCTCTTTAGACAAATGCAAGAAGTACGGATAACTTCTGTCTTATTGTTGTGTACTGCAAGCAGGAACAGTGCACAAACAAGTCAGTTATAAACTTTCCTGGTTTTGGATGACATCTGCCTGGCATGTCCTGGCTAATTCCTACCAGTTCTCCTTCCTGTGAGGGCAAGGCTGTTTACACTGCCGCCTCCTGTTATGTCAGATGTAATCATGGTAATACAGAAATGCTTTAGTTTGCACTTGATTGGACAGAAGCCAAACAACAAAGACAGAAGAGAGAGAATATATTAGGAATTAAGTGATGCTCTTTCCTTCCTTTCTTTCCCAGGAATCTTAAATCCTGATACAGCAGAGGTTTTTTGTTAGGATTCAACTGACCTGCTATCATGATGTCCCCACTAGTCCAGATGAATCCAAATTTTTCCCCAGGGTGGCAGATGAGATCAACTGATGTGAGAAACTGTAGCATCATACTGCTGTATTCACACCCTATCCACTACTGTAATAATGTTTGTATAAATTATGCCTTGTAAGGGATCATTTGAAAACTCATAATTTGCTGGTCTGTATTGTCCTGGTAAAATAAGTTGCAACATTGTATGTGAAGTTATAAAAATCCCCTTTAGGGTGTACATGTTTCAAACACCACATCCCTGCCCATGCCGAAGCTGACAAACAGGTCTGTCCTAAATAAAGGAATGTGTGCTCCTCTTAATTTGCATTTAAGTAGTAAACAGTCATCAAGCAGGTAGGAAAGACAAAGGAAGTTCAAACAGGTTTAAAACCAGCAGGGAACATCCTTCCACATAAGATTCTTTGTTTCCTGGTTCTCAGCTAGAAATGTTTTTAAGAGGGGGACTGAGGCTATGTCTACACTGCAGAGTTTTGTCGCCAAAAGTTATGCCGTTTTAATTAAAATGCTTTAATTAAACCGGTGTTGCATGTCCACACTATGCTCCTTGTGTCGGAAGAGTGCATCCACAATAGCAGGTCTTGCATCGACACAGAGAGCAGTGCACTGTGGGTAGCTATCCCACTGTGCAACCGGCCGCAGGGTGCTTTGGGAAGGGTTTGCAATGCCTCATGGGGCAGGTACAGCGTCACATGATGCAGGTTTCTCAGTTCAGTTGTTCCATGGGCATCCTACTAGATTGCCAGCTGCTTTACAATTGAAGTGTGTGTGGAGGGGTGTGTATGTGTGAGGAGAGACTGCTGGGGGAGTGTGTATGTGAGAGAGAAAGAGTGAGTGTTGGGGGAGTGTGGGTGTTGGGGGAGAGTGAGCTTGTCGGCATGCTGTCTCGTAAGTTCAGACAGCTGCCAGAAGCAGCCAGTCCTGAGGCAGTGGACGAGGGACACCCCTGACATCAGCCCCCACCTCCCTCCCTGGCTCTGCACAGCGTGCGCACACACACACACTCCACGTTAATGATTTGCTCTTTGTTCCCCAGAGCAGAGCAGCATGTTCAGCTGTCAGAATGGAGCTTTGAAGGGGGAGTGGCGCATATCTGCAGGGTCGTAGAAACTGAAGAGTTTTGTCGCCAAAAGTGGCATAGCAGTGTGTCCACCTCGACTGTTTTGTCTTTTGGTGACAAAACTCTGCAGTGTAGACAAGGCCTGAAGCTAGTAAAAGGAGGGACAAACACCTCAAGGCATCCCTCAGTCTTTCCCTACCCATCACATTTAGTATACCCGAAGAGACAAAGGAAGCAGCTGTTGGATTCTGGGGGAGGGGTCCTGACCTACACAGTTTGGTCAGTTAGACTGCTGAAAGCATGTGGTGAGAAACTCTGCTTGGAATCTAATATAGTTTGTTAAATTAGGCACCAGTAAATGTTTTATCTTTATTTTTCTTGTAACTATTTCTGACTTAAGCCTCATTACTTGTACTCACTTAAAATCTCTCTCTTTGTAGTTAATAAAGTTGTTCGATTGTTTTTTCTAATCCAGTGTGTTCAAGCTGAAGTGTCTGGGTAACTCATTTTGGGGTAACAAGTTGTGTGCATATTATTTCCTTAAAGGAATCATATATTTAATAACTTGTACTGTCCAGGATAGGGCTGGGCAGTACAGGAAGTACATTTCTGGGGGAAAATCTGGGGCTGGGAGTATGTTAGGGTCACCCTGTGGTACTCTTTAAGGCTGGTAAAAGCTGCAGAACACACACAATAGGCAATGATTTACATGGTGGATGCTGTTTGTGAGCTGTCTGGGTTGGTGGCTACAGCAGCAAGGCATTGTAAAGGACACCCCAGGTTAGAGAGCAGGAGTGACACAACTACTCAGTCTGGATTGTACCTTCGTATGTCACAGTCCTCGCTAGTCCAGATTTAGCAGAAAATTTCCCCACGGTGGTAGAGGAGATCAACTGATGTGAGAAACTGCAGCACCTCTCAGGAGTTCCCTGTGCTTCTCACTCAAATGTGCAGAAGGGACATGATCAACCATCCCTGTCCAGTTTAGACCATTCTATTGCCGCAAATATAGACACTTCTTTCTGTTTCAGGGAATTCCTAGCTCATCATTATGCTACCTTGTGACCTTTGGGAATCCTTGGATGTCATTTGAGCCTAAACCAGCTCAGTTACCATGAATTAACTAAGGGGCCACCAAATGAAATTTAACAAGTAGCAAGTTTAAAACAAACACAAGGAAGTATTTTTTTCATGCAACACACTGTCAACCCCTGGAACTCCTTGCCAGAGGGTGTCGTGAAGGCCAATACTATAACGGGGTTCAAAAGGGAGCTAGATAGATTCATGGAAGATAGGTCCATCAATGGCTATTAGCCAGGATGGGCAGGAATGGTGTCCCTAGCCTCTGTTTGCCAGAAGCTGGGATTGGGTGACAGGGCATGGATCACTTGATGATAACCTGTCTGTTCAGTCCCCTTGGGGCACCTGCCATTGGCCACTGTCAGAGGACAGTATACTGGGCTTGATGGACCTTTGGTCTGACCCAGTATGGCCGTTCTTATGTATAATTAAAGGAATTGCATTGTTTTTTAAATTGCTGATAAAAATTGTGACACATTTACAGATATTTTGCCTGTTTTGGCTCATTGTGGATTTTTTTTTTAAAGATAGCTAAACTTAAAAAACAAAACAACCCCCCTCAACACTATTTTTCAATGCAATAGACCACATTCCTTACAGTTTCTTTTGGCAGATATTTCATACCTACATTAAACTGGCTGAAAGTTTACTAGTCCTCCCTCTCCCCCCCCCCCCCCCCATTCCCTAGCCATTGGGTTTATGAGGGCTTAGACATTTCTAATTAGAAAGCCGTCTGTGGTGCTGTTAATATGGTCCTGACTAAGCTGCTGAAAGCTCCTTTTCAGCCACTATGTGCTCAAGTTTCTTAATTTAAGGTCACTTTACTGGTATCAGAGACGTGAGCTCATAAATTGACTGAAGTCCAGGCTCTAAAGTGACTGATCTGCCTTATGTCAAGAGTCTTCAGGGATAAGGTGGTACTAAAGAAGCATCCTATATTCCTTCCAAAGGTGGTGTCAGTACACTACTCTACTTCTTCAGCTATCCTGCTAATATTTGCCCCATGCCCATATATCCATCCCAGCAATGCTTTTCTTTGCTGCCTCCAGGCCCCAGCTGCTTTGGACTCCATAGACAGGGACTAGGCCTCTTGGCCCCTAGCCTGCTATTGTTCCTGTTTCTATGGGGATATTGGTGCCCTCTGAATCTCTAGACTGCTCCAGTCTCCATAGAAGGGGCCAGGATGGGGGGGATTCTTGCTGCTTCCCAGCTGTAGCATCAGAGGTCAGTGGGGGATGCCACCTATACCCTGTAACTTCTGTCTCTGTTCCTGGCCTGGATTCTGTGGGGAAGGGACAGGGCTGGCTCCAGGGTTTTTGCCGCCCCAAGCAGCCAAAAAAAAAAAAAAAAAGCCGCGGTCACGATCTGCGGCGGGAGGTCCTTCGCTGCGAGCGGGAGTGAGGGACTGTCCACCAAATTGCCGCCGAATAGCTGGACGTGCCGCCCCTCTCCGGAGTGGCCGCCCCAAGCACTTGCTTGCCAAGCTGGTGCCTGGAGCCAGCCCTGGGAAGGGAGGTCTGCCATCTTTCCCCCCCATAGGCTGGCTGCTCCAGGTACTGTAGGCAAGTGTTTATCACTCATCTAGTTGCCTTCTCTCTCTCTGTCTTGATTTAAAAATTGCACTGGTCTACAATTTTTGAGAAGTCGTCTGCTTCAGAGATAAAATGTGCTATTTATTATGTATTTTGATGTGCTGAATTCAAATATGACAATTAAAACAACTGATTGGCTACTGTTTCTAAGATATTTAAGTTTTTACATTTTATGTCTATGTCTGTTGTGTAGATAGTAGAGTTTTAATCATACATTGTAAACCTAGGTCTTTTCATGTGTTTATGGTTGCTTTACATGATAATATTTCACCTGTCCTGTTTATGTAACACTTTAAAAATCAGCAAAAGGGTTATATAAATAAAATTTATTATGAAACAAAAGGCAAAAAACTATTCTGTACATAGTTTAGTCCTATTCAGTGTCTACTCGGCGCTTCTTGGCTTGTCTCTTGTATTCATTAAATGGAGCATCTCTTGTCACTGTCCAGCAATAGTCTGCAAGCACTGATGGGCTCCATTTGCCCTGATAGTGTTTCTCCATTGTTGCAATGTCCTGGTGAAATCGTTCACCGTGCTCATCGCTCACTGCTCCGCAGTTCGGTGGAAAAAAATCTAGATGAGAGTGCAAAAAATGTATCTTTAGTGACATGTTGCAACCAAGGCTTTTGTATGCCTTGAGGAGGTTTTCCACCAACAACCTGTAGTTGTCTGCCTTGTTGTTTCCGAGAAAATTTATTGCCGTCTTTTCCTTGCCACGCAGTGCATGGTCAAATGCATCATCTCGAAGAAGTTCACGAATCTGAGGACCAACAAAGACACATTCCTTTATCTTAGCTTCACTTAACCTTGGAAATTTTCCACGGAGGTACTTGAAAGCTGCTTGTGTTTTGTCAATGGCCTTGACAAAGTTCTTCATCAGACCCAGCTTGATGTGTAAGGGTGGTAACAAAATCTTCCTTGATTCAACAAGTGGTGGATGCTGAACACTTTTCCTCCCAGGCTCCAATGACTGTCGGAGTGGCCAATCTTTCTTGATGTAGTGGGAATCTCTTGCACGACTATCCCATTCGCAGAGAAAACAGCAGTACTTTGTGTATCCAGTCTGCAGACCAAGCAAGAGAGCAACAACCTTCAAATCGCCACAAAGCTGCCACTGATGTTGGTCATAGTTTATGCACCTCAAAAGTTGTTTCATGTTGTCATAGGTTTCCTTCATATGGACTGCATGACCAACTGGAATTGATGGCAAAACATTGCCATTATGCAGTAAAACAGCTTTAAGACTCGTCTTCGATGAATCAATGAACAGTCTCCACTCATCTGGATCGTGAACGATGTTGAGGGCTGCCATCACACCATCGATGTTGTTGCAGGTTACAAGATCACCTTCCATGAAGAAGAATGGGACAAGATCCTTTTGACGGTCACGGAACATGGAAACCCTAACATCACCTGCCAGGAGATTCCACTGCTGTAGTCTGGAGCCCAACAGCTCTGCCTTACTCTTGGGTAGTTCCAAATCCCTGACAAGGTCATTCAGTTCACCTTGTGTTATGAGGTGTGGTTCAGAGGAGGAGGATGGGAGAAAATGTGGGTCCTGTGACATTGATGGTTCAGGACCAGAAGTTTCATCCTCTTCCTCTTCCTCGTCTGACTCAAGTGAGAATGATTCTGGTGCATCAGGAACCGGCAGTCCTTCTCCGTGGGGTACTGGGCGTATAGCTGATGAAATGTTTGGATAATGCACAGTCCACTTTTTCTTCTTTGACACACCTTTCCCAACTGGAGGCACCATGCAGAAGTAACAATTGCTGGTATGATCTGTTGGCTCTCTCCAAATCATTGGCACTGCAAAAAGCATAGATTTCCTTTTCCTGTTCAACCACTGGCGAAGATTTGTTGCACAAGTGTTGCAGCATATGTGTGGGGCCCACCTCTTGTCCTGATCTCCAATTTTGCAGCCAAAATAAAGGTGATAGGCTTTCTTAACCATAGTGGTTATACTGCGCTTTTGTGATGCAAAAGTCACTTCACCACAAACATAGCAGAAGTTATCTGCACTGTTCACACAAGTACGAGGCATCTCTGCTCACTTTGGCTAAACAGAAATGTGTCCCTTTGCAAAATCAAACACTGACAAATAAGAGAGCATGACACTGTATGATTTCTAGAGCTGATATAGGGCAATTTGTTCAGCAGAGTGATGTAAGCTTCGTTATGATTGCATCATCCTTGACTTCTAGGAATAACATGATGCAATTCATATCATGTATGATGCAATACCAGCTTCAGATTGCATCATTCATTGTTTTGCCTAAAAAGCAAGTACTGTCCAAACCCAGTCATAGATTTATTCATAGATCCAGTCAAAGATGTATTTTAGTCATTTCTGGTTTAAATTGAGATCCCTTCCCTTTATAACTCACTTATCCTCCGCCATTCCCAAGTCAAGGGTCGTATATACTGACCCAATAGCATATCTTGAAAACTAGAGCCAATCAACAATTTTAAGCATCATTTTCGTTCTCAGTGACCCAGAATTAGTAAAGTTTGACTACATTTATTTCAGAAGCATTTTGGCTGTAGAGCAGTGTTGTTAGTGATGGAGAATCCACCATGACTTCCTTATTGCCAATCTGTTTGTCTCACTTCAGCTTCTAGCCTTTGGATTATATTATACCTTTCACTGCTAGATTGAAGAACCCATTACAAAATATTTGTTCGCCATCTAGATACTTATACACTGTAATCAAGTCGCCCATTAACCTCTTTGTTAAGTTAAATAGATTGAGCTCCTTGAGTCTCTCACTGTAAGGCGTGTTTTCTAAGGCTCCGTCTACACTGGCAAGTTTCTGCACAGTAAAGCAGCTTTCTGCACTGTATCTCCCGAGGTGTACACACTGCTAAGCCACTTAGTGCGCAGAAACTGTGCAGTTGTAGCGCTCTTAAAAAAAAACACCTTGATGAGAGGCGTAGAGCTTTTTGCGCTGGGGCTACAGCGCTGCGGTGCCAGTGTAGACACCGTGGCGATTAAAGTGCTGCGAATGGCCTCCAGAAGGCGTCCCACAGTGCCTGTTCTCACCTCTCTGGTTATCGGTTTGAACTCTACTGCTCTGCCCTCAAGTGACCAACCGTCATCCCCTCCCCGTACATTCCTTTGCAAATTTGAAAGTTCCCTTCCTGTTTGCTCGGTGATGCGTGCAGTGGTCTCAGCGCATCTTTCCAGGTGGCCATGCCCGCTCCACACACCAGGCGATCCCCTGCTTGGAGCAATGCCAAGCTGCTGGACCTCATCAGCATTTGGAGAGAGGAAGCTGCTCAGTTGCAGCTGCGCTCCAGCTGTAGGAATTATGATACCTATGGACAGATTTCATGATGCAGGATAGAAAAGGGCCATGACACGGACACACTGCAGTGCAGGGTCAAAGTGAAGGAGCTGCGGAACGTCTACCACAAGGCGTGGGAGGCAAACCGCCACTCCGGTGCTGCACTCACAAGCTGCTGGTTCTACAAAGAGCTAGACGCGATACTCGGTGGCGACTCCACCTCCACCGCAAAGGCCCCTGTGGATTCTTCGTTGGCTCACGTGCCAGTCGAGAGTGGACTGAGCCAGGAAGAGGAAATCTTGGACGAAGAGGGAGCAGGGGACCCAGAGGCAGAGGATGGCTCGGAGGCCAGAGATGTATGCAGTCAGGAGCTCTTTTCTACCCTGGAGGAGCCTAGCTAATCACAGTAGTCAGATCTTGGCGAAGAGCAAACAGGAGAGGAGGCCCAGTAAGTGGATCTGATTTTGGGAATTGCTGAAGTGATTTGTTGGGGGCAGGAGGGTTACAGAAAGCAGGCTTGTCTCCCACCGCATGCCTATTCCGAGCGGCGGAACAGGCTGTTGATAGACTCCCTCACTTCACGGGAATCTCCCTCAGATCGCCAGGAAACTCTCGTGGAGATACTGGGCAATCTGCTGCCTCAGGTTCCTCAGCAGAGCTGCTTTGTTTCTTGCCCCATCAACGGTAACTTTCCCGCGCCACTGTGCTGTCATGGGGGAGTGGGTGGGGGACCATTGCTGTACACAGGTGAGCAACATAGGGGCCAGGGCAGAAGCCGCAGGCTTGAAGAAGACTCTCTCTTGATTTCCTGATGACCCTCAGCAGCGAGATATCTTCCGTAATGATCACATCCGGTGGAAAGTGTGGGGACAGGAATGATTATCAAGCTCCCCCTACAGTGCTTGCTCTCCCCAAGAGCCACATGCCTAGTATACAGCAGAGTCCAGGAATAGTGATTCACTCTGCCCCTGCAGCTACTCACCATTTTGAGGGTCTTGTGGTTCATGTGTGCTTGCCTGGGGTCAGCCAGTTAGTGACAGGTGTGTGAGTAGTGGCTGTGTTTTAAAGCACTGAATCAGTGTTGTCTGTGTTGCGAACAATACTGCTTCTGTAAAATGTTACATTTAAACGTCACAGAGATGACCTTGGGAGGCCAGCCTTCCTTATCGGCGGCAGAATGGCTGCGCAGAATTAGAAAGCAGCCATGAAGAACTAAGGAGGACTTTCTCCGTGAGGTTATGATGCAGTCCGCAGCCGAGAAACAGGAATTGAAGGAGTGGCGGGACAGCAAGAAGAGGGACCGAAAGGAGAACACGGCACACCAGAAAGAAGCCATGGAGCGGCTCTTAAACGTTCTGGAGCGCCAAATGGACATGCTCCAGGCGATACTAGCTCTTCAAACCGAGCAGCTCCGCGCCTGCCCTCCCCTACAGCCGCTGTCACAAAACTCTTTCCCATGTGCCTTCCCCCCCCCCCCCCCACCGCCAACACACTCTTATCAACTTCCTGGCTCCACTCTCTACCCGCAGTATTCCTCTCCTCCCAGTCCAGCAGTGTGGACTCCCACTACCCATTGCACTCAACACCCATCCCTCTGCAGTTTGGCACTGCTGAAGTACAGCACCCACTGCATTGTACTCCAAAGGAGAAGGTTGGGTATGATCCCTGGACATACACAAATCTGTAGCCGTCCTGGGACCCCTCCTCCTCTGGAGACCTTGCGTCCCCCCCGCCCCCCCCCCCGCCCCGCTGATGTATTTTTGTTGTTTGACTCTCTCCTCCAATTGTTGTCTTTTAATAAAAGAATTATGTTGGTTTGAAAGCAATCTTTAGTCTATTAACTGAAAGCAAAATGAGCACTGTAAAGCAACATACAATTATGTTAAGGCCCCTTCTTGCATCATGTGCACCAATCACCTCCTAGCATTACAAGCACTGCAATAGCAACAAATATTAGTGGCTTTCAGCCTCAAATTGCTGCCTCATGGCATCCCTGATCCTTATGGCTCTGCGCTGTGCCCCTCTAATAGCCCTGGTCTCTGGCTGTTCAAACTCAGCCTCCAGGCGCTGAGCCTCTGCAGTCCAGCCCTGAGTGAAGCTTTCACCCTTCCCTTCACAAATATTATGGAGCGTACAGCACGTGGCTATAAGCATAGGAATATTGTCATCAGCCATGTCCAGCTTTCCATCGAGGCAGTGCCAGCGGGCTTTTAAACGGCTAAATGCAAACTCAACAGTCATTCTGCACTTGCTCAGCCTGTTGAACCACTCCTTGTTGCTGTCAAGTTGCCCTGTGTACAGCTTCATAAGTTACGGCATTAAGGGGTAGGCAGGGTCTCCCAATGGGCATTTCTACTTCCCCTATGGTGATCTTCTGGTCTGGGAAGAAAGTCCCTGCTTGCAGCTTCTTGAACAGGCCACTGTTCCAAAAGATGCGTGCGTCATGCACTTTTCCGGACCAGCCTTCGTTAATGTAAGTGAAACGTCCATGGTGATCCACAAGCGCCTGGACAACCACTGAGAAATACCCCTTGCGATTAATGTACTCGGTGGCTAGGTGGTCTGGTGCCAGAATTGGAATGTGTGTGCCATCTATCACCCCTCCGCAGTTAGGGAAGCCCATTTGTGCAAAGCCATCCACAATGTCACGCACATGGCCCAGAGTCATGGTCTTTCGGAGCAAGGTGCGATTAATGGCCCTGCACGCTTCCATCGACACAAGTTCAACGGTCGGCTTTCCCACTCTGAACAGGTTAGCGACCGATCGGTAGCAGTCTGGAGTAGCCAGCTTCCACAGTGCAATCGCCATGCGCTTCTCCAATGATAGGGCAGCTTTCATTCTCATGTCCTTGCGTCGCAGGGCTGGGGAGAGCTCATCACACAGTCCCATGAATGTGGCTTTCCTCATGTGAAAGCTCTGCAGCCACTGCTCATCATCCCAGACATGCATCACAATATGATCCCACCACTCAGTGCTTGTTTCCCAGGCCCAAAAGTGGCATTCCACTATGGTCAGCACCTCCGTGAAAGCCACAAGCAATCTCATGTCGTAGCTGCTACATGTGGCGAGATTAACATTGCACTCCTCTTGACTTTGTAGTTTAAGGAATAACTCCAACGCCACTCGTGACGTGTTGGTCAGAGCGAGCAGCATACTGGCTTGCAGTTCGGGATCCATTCCTGCAGCCTGAAAGAGGCAGGGTGTGAAGTTCACAAACCGTTGAAAGATGGCGCCAAATGCAGATGGAAGCACAGGGATTGCTGGGATGCGAAGCAATGCATCACGGGGCATTGGGACTGGACCCAGGATGCCTTGCGAGCCCCTCCGCCTTCCCACAAGTCTTAGCACCTCTTTCTCTTTTGCCACTCTGTGGGATAGCTGCCCAGAGTGCACCGCTCCAAATAGCGCTGCAAGTGCCCCAAGTGTGAACGCATTATTGCGCAGGCAGCTGTCAGTGTGAACACACAACAGTGGTTTTCCTTCTGTGCTCTCTGAGCGGTGCTGTAACTGCTGGCGCTGTAACTTTGACAGTGTAGACGTGCCCTATTCCTTTAACCATTCTTGTGGCTCTTCTCTGAACACTCCAATTTATTAACATCCTTCTTGAATTTTGTGCGTCAGACCTGAGCAATGTACTCCAGCAGTGGTCATGCTAGTGCTAAGTACAGAGGTAAAATAACCTCTCTGCTCATGCAATCTCTTGATTTTAACAACTGGGGCTTTATGAACACCAAATACTATAGGCCTAGACATAAAATCATGAGAGTTGGCCACACTAAGGAAGTACAGCTAATCATCAACACAACAGTTAAACTGACCAGATACAAAATGTGATTGAGGCACAAAGGTGCAGAGAAGAGCTACCTGGACGATCAGGGAAATGGAGGGCCTATTTTATGAGAGGAAACTGGAAGAGCTTGACTTGTTTAGCCTAGGAAAAAGAAGCCTAAGAGGAGATATGATCTGTCTATAAATATATTAGGAGGGTAAATACCAGGGAGGGTGAAGAGCTATTTAAACTAAAGAACAACTTTGGCTTCAGAACAAATGGGTATAAACTGGCCATGAAGAAATTCAGGTTGGAAATTAGAAGGTTTCTAACAGAGGAATGAGGTTCTGGAACAACCTCCCAATAAGAGTTGTGGGGGAAGCCAACTTAATTAGTTTTGAGAGATGGACAAATTTATGAGTGGGATTGTATGATGGGGTTGCTTGTGATGGTAGGGACAGGGTTTGGTAGTCCCTTCTAATTTTATGTCTTATGTTTCTGAAAGCTCATGCTTCAGGGCTTCTGCTGGTCAACTGCAGGGGTCAGGAAGGGATTTCTGCCCCCAATGCGTATTTTGTTTGTTTGTTTGGTCTCCTTACTCTGAAGCAACAGAGATAGATATGGCTGGAGATAGGACACTGAGATAGGATCCAGTGTTCTGAAATGGCATTGAGCGTTCACTTTCTCTCACACTCATGGTCTGATTGCCATATGTGGGACTGGGGAAGAATTTCCCCCCAGGTCAGATTGGCAGTGACCTAGGGTTTTTTTATTTTTTGGTCTTCCTCTGCAACATGGGATGGGTGTCACTTGCCGGGATTATCTGGTTATCAGGGTCTTCGGCACTGGTGCACCTCTCTCTGTCTCCTATTCTCTTCCTGTGGCACATAATAGTTTGGTCTCCTGTGCACTGTAATACTTTAGTCTAATTTTGGTTGTTGGTTTTCATGTGAGGGCGTTGAGTGGTATTATACATGAGGTCAGACTAGGTGATCCCTTCTGGCCTCTATGACAAAACAAATTAAAAAAAATACCGCACATTTAATTCTGTCAGTAATCTTTCATTTCTCTCCTATCTTAAATTGAAAAGGTGCCTCAGGCTCTAGAGGTTCCATGCTCTGCTGTCCTGCCAAAAATTGCTAATATACTGTATATATTCCATGAACTGATGCTGTTTAGCTGGGACCACCAATACAGCTTGTCTGACCTGCCTGTGCGGGAGTAGCAACACCCTTTCCCCCGAAGTGATGGCTGGGCACACTTCTGGTGCCTGAACATGATTTTATAGCATGCAAAATACAGGGTGGTTGGGGGTGTGGGCTGAGTGATGGGCAGCCCAATTGCATTTCGGAAGTATGCAGAGGGTGCAGTGGTAGCACCAGCCACTTTCAATGTAGACCTCGTTCAGGTACAGGTAAGCAAGGACGTGTTGGTTAGGCTGGTCTAACAGCTGCCCTCTAGTGGCTGCTCTGCATATTGGTCATACTTAAAAACAAAAAACCCCAACCAAACACCCAAACAAACCCGAAAACTAGCAGCTGGAGTAGGGGAGGGGACACTTGTGCACAAGTGTGAATGAGTTGCACCAGTTGGTGCTGACTGAGCCTTTTTGAAAACTCTGGTCATAGAAACAGACAAGTGAAAGAGCCAAGAGGCCCGATTCTAAATCAGGTGTGATTCTGTTGTGGTCAGTGGAGTTGGACTGGTGTAAAAGGAGAGGAGATACTCACAAGTATCTTCACCCAGTCCTGTGTGTCACTGGTTTCTGACTGCCTGGATTTAAAAATCTAGGTCTTTATAAACTGATTGGGGATAAATTGCTCATCTTCCTATGCATGTCCTTGGCTGTATGTTGGCAGGTAGGCAGGCCAGGCATTGGAGGGCGCTATGCATAACTGACCCTCATGGAGGAGGGTTCTGATTGCCTGTGTTCTGAATGCCTCGTTGTAGCTGTGTTGGTCCCAGGATATTAGAGAGACAAGGTGGGTGAGGTTGGGTAAGTTATTTCCTCACCCACCGTGTCTCTCTCATAAATGCAGGTCTGTTACAGTTGTGCATGCTCCCTTACCCCCCCGAATGCTGAAGCTATTCTGGGAAGCACATACATACCAAGCAAATGACTTTAAAACTGTCTGTAAATCCTAGAGGTAGCTTTACGTGCTGTGTCCCTTTACTAGCCAGAGTGGGCATTCAGAGGGAAGTTGGGAGAGTGCGAATGTGAGCTTGCTGTAGCGCTATATTGGCAACAGGAACAAACATTCTATGCTGCAGAATGCTCAGCAGTGTGGATAGGCTGTTGTGAGGGCAACGGAGGATGTGGTGGGGAATGGTGTCCCAAGGGAGAGGCAGAGACACATAATTTTTTAAATATTTCAAGTAGGGCTGTCGATTAATTGCAGTTAACACACACGATTAACTCAAAAAAATTAATCACAATTAAAAAAATTAATCGTAGTTTTAATTGCACTGTTAAACAATAGAATACCAATTGAAATTTATTAAATATTTTGGATTTTTTTTACATTTTCGTATATATTGTATTCTGTGTTGTAATTGAAATCAAAGTGAATATTATTTTAAATTACAAATATTTGCACTGTAAAAATGATGAAAAGAAATATTTTTCAGTTCACATTATACAAGCTCTATAGTGCAATCTTTGTCATGAAAGTGCATTTTACAAATGTAGATTCTTTTGTTACATAACTGCACTCAAAAACAAAACAAAGTAAAAGTTCAGAGCCTACAAGTCCACTCAGTCCTACTTCTTGTTCAGCCAATTGCTAAGACAAACAAGTTTATTTACATTTACAGGAGATAATGCTTCCCTCTTCTTATTTACGATGTCACAGAAAGTGAGAACAGGCCATTTGCATGGCACTTTTGTAGCCGGCATTGCAAGGTATTTATGTGCCAGGAATGCTAAACATTCATAAGCCTCTTCATGGTTTGGTCACCATTCCAGAGGATATGCTTCCATGCTGATGATGCTCGTTAAAAAAATGTGTTAATTAAATTTGTGACTGAACTCCTTGGGGGAGAATTGTATGTCCCAACATTCTGCCGTATATTTCATGTTATAGCAGTCTCGGATGGTTACCCAGCACATGTTGTTCATTTTAAGAACACTTTCACTGCAGATTTCATAAAACGCAAAGAAGGTACCAATGTGAGTTTTCTAAAGATAGCTACCGCACTCGACCCAAGGTTTAAGAATCTGAAGTGCCTTCCAAAATCTGAGAGGGACAAGGTGTAGAGCATGCTTTCAGAAGTCTTAAAAGAGCAACACTCAGATATGGAAACTACAGAACCTGAACCACCAAAAAAGAAAATCAACCTTCTGCTGGTGGCATCTGACTCAGATAATGAAAATGAACATGCGTCGGTCTGTACTGTTTTGGATTGTTATTGAGCAGAACCTGTCATCAGCATGGACGCATGTCCCCTGGAATTGTGGTTGAAGCATGAAGGGATATATGAATCTTTAGCGCATCTAGCATGTAAATATCTTGTGACGCCAGCTACAACAGTGCCATGCAATTAATTGCCTGTTCTTACTTTCAGGTGATGTAAACAAGAAGCAGGCAGCATTATCTCCTGCAAATGTAAACAAACTTGTTTGTCTGGGTGACTGGCTGAACAAGAAGTAGGACTGAGTGGACTTGCAGGCTCTAAAATGTTACATTGTTTTATTTTTGAATGCAGTTATTTTTGTACATAATTATACATTTGTAAGTTTAACTTTCATGATAAAGAGATTGCACTACAGTACTTGTATTAGGTGAATTGAAAAATACTATTTTTTTTTGCTTTTTTACAGTGCAAATACTTGTAATCAAAAATAAATATAAAGTGAGCACTGTACACTTTGTATTCTGTGCTGTAATTGAAATCAACATATTTAAAAATGTAGAAAACATCAAAAATATTTAAATAAATGGTCTTCTATTATTGTTTAACAGTGCGATTAATCACACGATTAATCATGATTAATTTTTTAATCGCTCGATAGCCCTAATTTCAAGTAAAGATTTATTTAATTTCATATTGGCCCAGTCTGAAGGCGTAAAGGGGTCAAAGATCCTTTGCATCACCACGCATAGATTACTTGGTAAAGCAAGCCTCTCTCAGTTCCTGCTGTAGTTGACTTGTATATCTCTGTTGGTCCATGACAATAGAGGAATTATTGTCTTGAAAACCACATGGAAGCGCCATTGGGCATACCATAAGGGGGATTGTAGATATACTCAGGATTATGCTGCAGAGTGTATCTCTGGTGTGTCCCTCTGCTGCTTGGTGTCTGGAAATACTGCATGGGGTAACTGGAACAAAAAGTCATTTCAAACTGAAAAATGAAACTTTTACCCCCACCCCCAAAATGAACAATTGGGTGAAGTTGACATGAATTCACAAAACCTTTCAGTGTTGCTGAATCTGTATTTTTTGCCAAAAAAGAGTTGTCTGTGAAACTTTTTATCCAGCTTTAGTTGTGTGCCCTTCATGCTGCCTGGAAGCAGGGAGAACTCTAACCAATTATCTGAATGAGGTGAGGGTCTGTTCAAGACAGTGGTTGTATTGTGATGACTTCTATCTCCACAGCTGGTTCAAAAATCGTTTCTAATGTGTAGCTAGCTCTGTGGGTTGGACTGGAAATGACATATGAAAAGTCTAAGGAGGCAAGAGAGGCAAAGAGCTTTTGGGCTTTTGCGTCAGAGCACTTGTTGAAGTCCCCAAGACATGGATACCTTTGCCACCATTGCTGACAGCAGCCATCAGCTCCGTTCTAAACCCCTAAGTCTGTGGAGATCTGTAGGTGACTAAAAAATCTTTGTTGGCTTTGGTTCTGGTTTCCATTGCTAGATGTAGGACCTGAAAAGTCCTAGTATTTCTTGGAATTGTTTTGCTTTTGAAACTGGTATAGAAGATAAATCCCATGCTGTGCTGACAAGGGGTACAGATAAATGGAGTCCTGTAACTTGGCATTTTCTTGTCTTAAGGGTTTGCGTTGAGGGAATGTGACATTCACCCAACCTCAGTCCCCTTTTAAGGTAGTTTTTGTTTCTGGCTATTGTGATGTTACAGCACATATTCTTCATAGAAATATGGTTATGATATGATATGGCATAACTAAGATATACTTTATGCAAGATGGCTCATGTAAGATATCATTGGAAAGGTTATGATTTACCGAATGTGATTATCCAATTGGCATGCATGTATCATTTCTGTATCTAAAGTTAGGAATATTGACTATGTAACAATTACCACTGTGGGTGTATTTGGGAGACACACATCAGACAACCGGCCATCACAGCCCTGATGGGCCATTAGGAAGAAACAATAAGACTGTGAAGATGTTAATCTCTTTCTTTCCAGTCCTGGGACATAGCTGTATCAGGTGATCTTATCACCTGATACAAATAGAAAATACCACCTTGGACACTGCTGGTACTTTTCCTCTGTAAGGGATGGGGATCAAACAAAGGATTCCCGCCTTAGGTAAATCCTTTTTAAAGGCTGGGGAGGGGGGTTGATCTAAACTCTCCTCCATTGCCTGCCCCAGAAGAAAGACTGCTGAAAGTACCTGAGGGGAAAGGCAGGGGTGAGTCCAGACTGAGACAGGGATCCAGTCCTTAAGAAGAGGTAACTGGAACTCTAAGCTACAGAAACTCTGCTTCCTGCCTAATTCAACATTTAGGGCGAGAAATTACATTTGTAACCTGTTTTCTTTAGTGAATCATGCTTAGTTTGCTTGTTTTGTTTTATTTGCTTCGTAATCTGCTTTGTTCTGTTTGCTGTCCCTTATATTCTATACAGTGCAAGACAATATACTTTTGGGTCTGCTCTCCAAGGGAGGTGGGCACCTGAGGGCTAAGGCAAGTCCCTCAAGCGGAGCCTTCCCAGAGCTGATCTCAGTGTCTGTGTCTTTCTGCAGCTGGGCATGGCCCTGCCTGTGTGTGTGCTAGAGGAGGCTTAAGAGCCTGACTCAGCAAGACAGGGTAAAGGGGACCCAGGCAGGCGGAACAGGCGGGCTCAATGGTATCCCAGTACATGAGGTGTCACCTTAAAGGGAGGCAACCTGTCACAGCTATATACAATTTTTTTGTAGCTCTGCAAATATTTTCGATGTGTAGATGAGTTTCAATAAACACTAAACCCTGACCATTCCTCCTTCCTTCTTTCAGCCTGAAGAGGTGGTGTTCAGTAGAATTTTTTTTTTTTTTTTTTTTAATATCTATACTGGAGCTTTTTAAAAATGACCACTTTTAGAGAAATTAGATGTTCTATTGGAATGTGAACTTTTTCAGAACAAAAGGAGTGCTGTGTTCTCTGGCACTTGTAATTGTGTCCAAGGCATTACCAGTGCTTAGCTGCTCTCTGTGCTAAGGCAGCAGCTTGCAAGGCTTGCATGTTGTGAAGTTCAGATGTGTCAGTTGCATGCCACTTTTCAAGTCACTAACATATGAAATCCCTTACCAATTCACACATGAACATGCCGCTAATTGCTTCTCTACCTGCTCTTCAATCTTCCCCCCCATCCAAGAGTCAGCCTATAAGTGTCAGTCACTGGAGACTGATGGTAGCACATGCAGCAGTGGCAGCAATTCATAAAAGCCAGTTCAATCCCTCATCCTCACGATTCCTGGATTTTCCACTGCTGCCTTTTGTGTAAGTGTAGTGTCAGTTGTACTAGCGTTAGGATCCTTCATTTGCTCTGGTTGCTGTAGGTCAGCTCCATACAAGTAACTGAGCTCAACAAGAGCATCCTATGTATGCTGAACTGTTGTGATCTTTTTTCTTTTATTGTGGAGTTGGGAGTGGCAGGGTATCTGTAGGATCTGTTGAGGAATTTTGCCAGCAGCATCTTGCAATGTTCCTGGTACAGTATACAGGTACAGTATATACTTTGCTCTCTTCCCCCCGAAAATACATTTCCCTGTGGTATTGCCAGGTGATCATTGTTAGAAGGTTATATTGGCTTGATAGTGGCAGTCATGTTTTATGCAGGCCTTATCTACAGTGGGTCTAGCAGTTTTCTATGTATTTTGAACTGATAATCCTGATTCCCCAGTTGTACATGAATTTCTTGCCTTGAATTGCACATGTCTGAGGTCTGTTACTACTATTAGGTTATCGCCTGGGGAGCTTGCATTGAAAAGCAATTTTCAAGCATTTGGCATTTTTCTGTTCCCCTCCCATTTTTCTTCACTCTACATTTTCTAATTTATTGCAATAGATTTGGAATGCACTTTAGAACGGGGACTTAAAGTGAATTCAGAATAGCAACTTCTAAACATTTTCCTATCTATTCAATTTTGAAATGAATGGCATTTAAACAGAGAAATATCACGTAATTTCTTCCCCTACAGCTACTGGCAGAAATAAAAAAAAGAAATAAATTGCTAGCAAAATGGTTACAGAGAAGCAGAACATCTTTTGGCATCAAGTTATTTCTTGGAATAGACCTAAGAGAAACCCATTAAATATCACAAAATGTCACCTTTGTGTAATACCATAAGTATTCAAGATTTCCTTGACATTTCTAAACACAGACATTGTTGCATTGTTAGAAATAAATGTGATGCCAGAATAAAGACTACAAGGCTTATAGTTCAGGCTGGTGAATATTGCTCAATGTTGGGGGAAAAAAATTCTAGTAAGGCCTGGGCCAGTTCATCCACCCCTCCACCCCACCGTGCAGTATCATTACTTCTACAGGGTATTCTTTTGTAAGTTTGTGTTCAAATAAATGACGTTGATAAGAGTAAAGGAAGTGAAGAATAGGACCCATTTCTGTTTTCACTGAGTGACAGACAGGTGGTATTTAGACTTGAATATGTGCATTGATTTTTCTCTCTAAGTGGATATCGGGGAGATGCAGTGTAGGGATCTGAGTCACGGTGTTTCAAGATTACTGTTTCAGAACAATGCAGTAAATTAGCTGTCTAGTCCAGCAGCTGGTGAATTGAATTGTGTTCAGTTAGAACAATAGACTTGTATACAGTGTCTGTGCATCCAGCTGATTGAAAAAGCTTCATGCTCTTTTCTGCATTGGTTAGCTTGTTTCATTAAAGACACTTAAAACTTTTGCCAGCATAGCTATGTCTATTAGGAGTGAAAAAATCACACCCCTAACAGACATAATTATGTCCACAAAAGCTCTAGCATGGTTGCAGTTATATTGGCAAGAAAATTACTTTTTCTAGTATAGCTTATTTTGTTTGGGGAACTGGTATAAGTTATACCAGCAAAAGACCTTTTTGCCAGTATAAATAACATCTCCACCAGGGGGTATTTGGTGGTTTATCTCAGTGGCTCTCAACCTTTCCAGACTACTCTACCCCTTTCAGGAGTCTGATTTGTCTTACGTACCCCCAAGTTTCACATCACTTAAAATCTACTTGCTTACAAAATCAGACATAAAAATACAAAAGTGTCACAGCACACTAGTACAGAAAAATTGCTTACTTTCTCATTTTTACCATATAATTATAAAATAAATCAATTGGAATATAAATATTGTACCTACATTTCAGTGTATAGTATATGGAGCAGTATAAACAATTAATTGTCTGTATGAAATTTTAGTTTGTTCTGACTTCGCTCATGCTTTTTCTGTAGTCTTTTGTAAAACTAGGCAAATATTTAGATGATTTGATATACTCCCGGAAGACCTCTGCGTACCCCCAGGGATACGTGTACTTCTGGTTGAGAACCACTGGTTTAGCTATACCAGCAAACCCTTTCCAGTGGAGACAAGGCCTAAGTAAGTGTTGGAGATCTGCTTGCCTGATGGTTTCAATGTCTTATTCAATAACTTTTATCCAAAAGAGCCATGTGCACATCCCTGAAAGAAAGGCTTCTGTGTTTTCTGTAGTTGTGACTGAATCAAAGCAGTACATTCTCTATTGGGATTTTACAAAACAAAAAATAATTAGGAAGATGCAGAGCATGATAGAAAATATGTAAAGTGTTTTTCCTAGAAATAGGATAATTTCTTACTTTACTGAATAATACAAATAAGACTGACTTGAGTTCTCACACTATGGTTACTATATATCTTACCAGAAGAACTTTTTCTTGGCAATGCAGTGCCTTGAAGAATATAGTAGTCACTTACTACAGTCATCATTTCAGGAGATGTGTTAAATAATGAACAAAACTGAAATTCCAGAGCTTTTAGGTTTAAAAATCTCATTTCCAGTAAAGAACTACAATTCTTTGTGATTCTAGGGTCATGCTAATCAGTGAGAACCAAACTTATTTAAATACATCTTTAAGAACCAGTGGAGCTGGTGCTTTTACAATGAGCTAAGTCAGTAGTTCTCAACCATTTTTGTTGGAATCCTGCTGGGATAGATTGACAGATTCTCCCCCCGCCCCCATCCTATGTCATGAAATGGTGCAAATTTGCTACTTTCTCTATTCCACTTTCTATGATTGGATGGTTTTTCAGAAGGATATGCACTAGGAATTATTTTGGGGGAAATTCTATGGTCTGTGCTTTACAGGTCATCAGACTAATGGTCCAATAGAATCTGTGACTTCAATAGAGTTTTCCCTTACTCAGAATGGCTGCCAGTTTCTATAACTTGCAATGGGATTGAAGCTTCTGATGGCCACTACCTCACTACTGTGATGGGGTGCCTCTGGTAATGATAGCTGCTATTTCCATTTGTTTCAGTTGGGATTGAAGCCACAGGCTACCCGCGGGAAGATGGATGCCATTTCACTGCCTGCCTTTATGCTTCTCGACCTTCAAACCTGCTGGCATGTGACACACGCCATATAAATGTGTGACAAATGACTGCAATACACAACAGAACACAGGGATTGCACATTGTGCCTAATTATTATTTTCATTTATTCATATTACAGTAATGCCTAGGCCTGGTCTATGCTGGAAAATTAGGTCATTTAACTATGCCACTCAGGGGTGTGAAAAATCCACACCCCAGAGCATAGTTTAAATGACCTAATCCCCGGTGTAGAAGCACTAGGTTGACAGAATAATTGTTCCATTGAGTTAGCTGTTGCCTCTTGGGGTGGTAGATTACCTATGCTGACAGGGGAACCCCTCCCAGTGACAAAGGTAGTGTCCACAGTGATGTGCTATAGCAGTGCCAGTGTAGCATTTCAGGGGTAGACAAACCCTGAGATTGAGACCCCATCGTGCTAATCACTGTACAATCTCGAGTAAGCCCCTGCCCGGAAGAGTTTACAGTCTAAATAGACATAGGGTTGAAGAAGAAAGGGATATAAATATAAACAAAATGAGTAATGTGATAGTTGGCAAATGTTAAAAGCAACAGAGGGTCCTGTGGCACCTTAAAGACTAACAGAAGTATTGGGAGCATAAGCTTTTGTGGGTAAGAACCTCACTTCTTCAGATGCAAGTAATGGAAATCTCCAGAGGCAGGTATAAATCAGTATGGAGATAACGAGGTTAGTTCAGTCAGGGAGGGTGAGGTGCTCTGCTAGCAGTTGAGGTGTGAACACCAAGGGAGGAGAAACTGCTTCTGTAGTTGGATAGCCATTCACAGTCTTTGTTTAATCCTGATCTGATGGTGTCAAATTTATTTATTTATTTATTTATAAATATATATAATTTATATTTATATATAATTTAAATTATATATAATTTATAATTTATATATATATAAATTTATTTGACACCATCAGATCAGGATTAAACAAAGACTGTGAATGGCTATCCAACTACAGAAGCAGTTTCTCCTCCCTTGGTGTTCACACCTCAACTGCTAGCAGAGCACCTCACCCTCCCTGACTGAACTAACCTCGTTATCTCCATACTGATTTATACCTGCCTCTGGAGATTTCCATTACTTGCATCTGAAGAAGTGAGGTTCTTACCCACGAAAGCTTATGCTCCCAATACTTCTGTTAGTCTTTAAGGTGCCACAGGACCCTCTGTTGCTTTTTACAGATTCAGACTAACACGGCTACCCCTCTGATACTTGGCAAATGTTATGTTAGTACCATTTTTGTTTAGTGTTTTTTTTTTTTTTTTTAACAACCTGGGTGAGGGGGCTTTGGATTACGATTTTTCACAATAAACTGTTTTAAAGATGGCTATCTCCCTGTAACTAAATAAAGAGAACTTGAATTCTGTCATATGCTGCTATAAAGTTAATAACTTGTCTTTTATAAATTCAGCATGAAATAAAAATCTTTGTCATTACAAAACTAAATTATTTCATTGTTAGCACCAAAAAGTTATTTAGAGATTCAATACTAACCAAGTTCATATTTGTGGTAAATTTTTATACACAACCTGGAAAATATTGTTGTTAATGCATCAATATTAATGTCAGAATGCAACATTTTAAACGTAATTCACAGTTTAGAAGAGTCATCTGTATTGACTCAGAGTGCTTTCAACATTAAAATGCTTAAAAAAGAAAAAACAGCTTTGAAGCCAAACCTGTTTCCATGCAGTTTCAAAACTTTTAGTACACCCAGCTGAATGAAGAAAACAGTCCTCCAACGCCATCCAAAGAAGCTGTAGCAGTCAACAGCTGAGATGCAATTTCCATGTATAGCTGTTGTTATACCTGTCTGTTCATTCCCTTTGGGGCACCTGCCATTGGTCACTGTCAGAGGACAGGATGCTGGGCTTGATGGACCTTTGGTCTGACCCAGTATGGCCGTTCTTATGTTCTTCTTATGTTCTTATATGTTGTCACTTGGCTTGCGTGTGTGCACGTGCGCAGATAGCTGGTGTAGCAGACATCTAGTGTAGTTGAGTGCTGATGGCTGGAACATTGTTGCCGTACTAACGCTGTTCAGGCTTCTCAGTGCTTCTGTTTTTGCTTATTTTTAGCCGCAGATAAGGTGGCCTGCTTGTTCAACAGACTTTGATGTTACTTATAAAGAAAGACCACAGGCATTGTTCAGTGACAAAGGCACTCGGCCAGGTTTATTGCTAACACCCTGGCTCCGTGAGACCTGGCTCCATGGTTACAGGTCCGCTAACACAAGAGCAAAGAACAGCTCAATCAGCAGCTGGAATTTCTGCTGTCCCCGTGGCCGAATAAAGGGTTAAGGCAAAGTACCCCGCCATTTATAGGCTAAGGCAAACAACTGGAATACACAACTTACACACCACCTTATGTATTTCATAACATCTGTTTGTTTCCTCTCCTTGTTCCTGATATCTTGGACAAAACATCCCTATTCATTATTTTGTTAAACTATTTTCTTTGGTACTAAATTGGGATGTATCTGTACTAGCTGGAATATATTTACGTAAATATCTAGTGCCTGGTGTGACGGGTTGGATCACAGAAACCCCCTTGGGAACTGCCAACTGACGTGCCAAGACTACTTCTGCCCCTGCTTTCCCTGCCAGCCTGGGACTCCAGCACCCTGTCTTGTTGAGCCAGACACGCCAGTCTGCTCCAACACAGACCCAGCATCTGAATCACGTGCGCCACTGCTGCAGACTTAGCTGAAAGCAGCTTACAGAAGTGTTCCTGTCTTTAACATTCAGATGCCCAAGACCCAATGGGGTCCAAACCCCAAGTAAATCCGTTTTACTCTGTATAAAGCTTTATACAGGGTAAAATCATAAATTGTTCGCCCTCTATAACACTGATAGAGAGATATGCACAGCTGTTTGCCCCCTCAGGTATTAATACATACTCTGGGTTAATTAATAAGTAAAAAGTGATTTTATTAAATACAGAAAGTAGGATTTAAGTGGTTCCAAGTAATAACAGACAGAACAAAGTGAATTACCAAGTAAAATAAAATAAAACATGCAAATCTAAGCCTAATACAGTAATAAAACTGAATACAGATAAAATTTCACCTTCAGAGATGTTTCAATAAGTTTCTTTCACAGACTGGATGCCTTCCTAGTCTGGGCACAATCCTTTCCCCTGGTACAGCTCTTGTTCCACCTCAGGTGGTAGCTAGGAGATTTCTCATGATGGCTCTCCACTTTGTTCTGTTTAGGGTGACCAGACAGCAAATGTGAAAAATCAGGACAGGGGGTGGGGATAATAGGAACCTATATAAGAAAGAGACCCAAAAATCGGGACTGTCCCTATAAAATCAGGACATCTGGTCACCCTAGTTCTGTTCCACCCACTTCTATATCTTTTGTATAAGGCGGGAATCCTTTGTCCCTTTCTGGGTTCCCACCCCCTCCTTCTCAATGGAAAAGTGCCAGGTTAAAGATGGATTCCAGTTCAGGGGACATGATCACATGTCACTGTAAGACTTCATTACCTACTTGCCAGCACACATGTATACAGGAAGACTTACAAGTAAAATAGAGCCATCTACAGACAATTGTCCTGGTTAATGGGAGCCATCAAGATTCCAAACCACCATTAATGGCCCACACTTTGCATAATTACAATAGGCCCTCAGAGTTATATTTTATATTTCTAGTTTCAGATACAAGAGTGATACATTTATACAAATAGGATGACCACACTCAGTAGATTATAAGCTTTGTAATGATACCTTACAAGAGACCTTTTGCATGAAGCATATTCCAGTTACATTATATTCATACTCATTAGCATATTTTCATAAAATCATACAGAGTGCAACGTCACACCTGGTACACTAGCAACAGCTTTGCCAAGTTCATGTACTGGAGAGTGAACTTGCAAGCATCTGCTTTAATACATGGCCTGACTTTGGTTCACAGCATCTGGTTCAGGCCTTAAATCTTGCACCAGGCCCAGTGCTCCAGGCTCTGTTTGCTAACCATGATCACATCCTTCTTTGAGCGATACTCCCTATGTGTATTCCACATGTTAGTGCACATGTGTGCCATGCCCCGACTTTAGAAGTTTCTTTCCCAGTAGCGTCTGTTGACCCACACATGCACAGTATGTCTCCTTGTGCGCCTTACTGATTGTATAAGGGCCAGTGTGGGTCGATGCCAGCCCAGTTCCCTCATACCACCGCATGGCCTGAGTCTGAGACCCTATTCTTCCTTCACTCTTATCCAGAGAAGAGAGTTACCTTTATTGTAAATAATTTAGACTTAGCTTATGCTGTATAGCTTATTGGGAGAGTTAATATATTTGATATAGTGATTATTGTTGTAGCACAGTCTGTAGTTTAGTAAAACCCCTCTCCAGTCGGGGGACTCGATCCCTCATCATTGCTCAGGATCCTGGGCTTCAAGAGCTTCGTCTCCTGCCCTCATTCCTTTTCCATCTGTGACGAGCATCAATGGTGCCTCTACTGCCTGGGAGAAGCACACATCTCGGCGAAGTGTACGATCTGTAAGTCCCCTCCGCCCAGAACCAGAGAGGCCAGTGCGCTGTGTCTCTGCACGTTCCTGATGGAAGAGGCAATGAGGCCTCCAATGCACTTGGCTTCTGGCCAGGGAGACCACCCTGTACAGTGGCCTCCACAGTCTAGCCGTGCCCCTCTGAGCATGAACCATTGTGTGGAACTGTTGGCACCAAAAAGTAAGAACAAGTCCCACCATGAGAGCAAGAAACACTCTCCTGGGCACAAGAGCAGATCCCCGCAGAGGATTGCTTATAAGAGGCATGTTTCTTCCCTGAGCTGTGCCAGGTCAAGAACAAATAATCTCAAACCAACCTAATAGCTTTCTTTTACAGGGTAACAAGGGATGGGGGGAAGTGGTAGATGTGGTATGTCTTGACTTTAGTAAGGCTTTTGATACGGTCTCTCATGACCTATAAACCAACTAGGGAAATATAACCTAGATGGAGCTACTATAAGATGGGTGCAGAACTGGTTGGAAAACCATTCCCAGAGAGTAGTTACCAGTCAAGCTGGAAGGGCATATCAAGGAGGGTCCCACAGGGATGGGTTCTGGGTCTGATTCTGTTCAATATCTTGATCAATGATTTAGATAATGGCATAGAGAGAACACTTATAAAGTGTGTGGACACTAAGGTTGGAGGGGTTGCAAATGCTTTGGAGGATAGGATTAAAATTCAAAATGCTCTGGACAAACTGGAGAAATGGTTTGAAGTAAATAGAATGAAATTCAGTAAGGCAAATGCAAAGTACTCCACATAGGAATAAACAATCAGTTGCACACATACAAAATGGGAAATGACTGCTTAGGAAGGAGTACTGTGGAAAGGGATCTGGGGGTCATAGTGGATCAAAAATTAAATATGAGTAAACAGTTTCACACTGTTTGGGGGGGGGAAAAAGCAAATATCATTCTGGGATGTATTAGCAGGAGTGTTGTAAGCAAGACATGTGAAGTAATTCTTTCACTCTACTCTGCATGGATTAGGCCGCAACTGGAGTATTGTGTCCAGTTCTGGGTGCCACATTTCAGGAAAGATGTGGACAAATTGGAGAAAGTCCAGAGGAGAGCATCAACAATGATTAAAGATCTAGAAAAATATGCTCCTCTAATGTGGTTAGTTACCACCCTTTACCTTGTACATGTTGGTTCGATCAAAATATCTCTATCCATCACCCTGTCATCCTGACCTTATCTTTAGGAGGGGTTAGAGTGTCCCTGTATTATTTTCGGGGAGTGTATTTATACTAAATTTGGTATCGGGGTATTCTGGTACTACCCTTCTGGAATGTGTTCACATGAATACTCAGTGCCTAGGAGTGCTTGTGTTTTTGCAATGCCAGCCCGGTTCTTGCCAAGTTCATGTATTGAATAGTGAACCTGCAGGCATCTGCTTTGTAACAGGGCCTGACTTTTGCTCATAGCCTGATTCTTGCTAACTTTGCCATATATCAGCAGGACCTGACTTTAATTTGGGCCTTAGGCCTTACACCAAGCCCTTATACCCGGCCTCATGTCTCAGGCTCTCTTTTTCTACTACATCTGGGTAATGTCACAGCCCCCTACCATCAGAGAGTGGGGTCTGACAGTTTTACTCAGCCCCTCCAAAGAATGTTTTGACCAGCTGAGGGGCGAGTAGAGTGGAGCGTGTGAATTGAGTGTGAGGCAGGGGAAGTGATGGGGTAGGAGACAGACAGGAGAAGGAGGAGGGTAGGGGGCAGGTTTAAGGTGGGGGGGTGGAGAAAGTGGATGGGGGAGAGGAGGGGCAGAGGGCAAGTGTAAGGTGGGGCATGGAAGGGAGAGGCAGGGCTCCAGGACTATAATATTTAGCACTATGTCACTATTAATATCTGAGCATCTATTGTCTTTTCTGGTGTTAAATTCTAGGAATCTATGAAAAGCATAGGTAGGGAAGTGTCCCAACCAGGAACCCCCATAATTTGCACGCTATGGAGATCCCCAGCGTTTTCCTCCAGTGCTACATAGAGCAGCAGGAGAGTGAGGCCAGAGCTACAGGAGACAGCTGCAGTGGTAGGTTGGGTACGCTGGGCACCAGTCAGCACATTCGTGAATATGCTTGGCAGAATTTGATTTTTTTAAATATAATTTTGATGGGTAATATCAATGTTTGTTTTTAAGCATTTTTTATATTTTTATCCATTTAAATTTTCAATTGCATAAAATTATGGGTTTCAAGCATTTTTTTCTGGTTTGTATTGATATACATTTTCAGAGTGGTGAGAACTTATAGGGAACCAGACAAAAATTACATAATGAGAGTAGACATTGAGATTTAAAAAGCTAACGTTTTATGACTATTAAAATACAAATTGTCAGCATCACGTCAAAATAGAAAAAGCTAATATCCTTAAATCAAACTCTAAGTTCTCATTTTACTTATTTTGCCTATCTGTAAATTTCAACTATTATGGATGGAAATATGTTTTGTGTGTGTCTAGTGAAATCAACGCTTGGTGACATATACTAAGAAAAATCGAATCCTTCCAAGCTTGTTTGTGAATCATAGTTGGTGGTGGAGGTGCTGATGGGGTTAGTGGGCTCATAGGGCAAGACAGGATGTGGAGTGGGTCTTGATTAGGACCAATCAAAGTCCTCTTGTCCCTCTTTCAATGGATGCATTTTGAGAGAGATTCATTGGCTTCTTTTGCACATTCTTATTTACTTAAGGAAAGTGGTATACTGTGCATGGAATGTCATTTACACACATTAGTAATTTTATAATATAAAAAACCAGCTTGTTCAATTGGCAAAGAATGTATCCTACATGGAGGGCTATGAGAAGGCAGAGTCTGAACTTCTGAAACAAAGCTGGTGTTTGGGAGTTATCTGTGTGAGGAAAAAATACTGAACATTTTTTAAACGTCAAGCTCTTTTTAATGCTGACATAATTCAATAAATCCTCTGGATTTTGTTCTCTGTTTCCGAGAAAGCTTCCACCACTGAACTGGAGAGTGATCACAATTTCTGTCCCAGAGGAAAATGTCTGAGCAAATCACAAGCTTCTGGAAAAGGAGTTTAGAGAAGACCAGTGTTGCCACTCGTGACACTAAGCCCAATAGTCTGAAAACAGTTATTCATAGATTCTAAGGCCAAAAGGGACCACTGTGATCATCTAATCTGACCTGCATAACACAGCCCATAGAACTTCTCCAGAATTATTCCTGTTTGAAATAGATCAGATCTTTTAAAACGGCATCCAATCCAGATTTAAAAATCGACAGTGATGGAGAATCTACCACAACCCTTGGAACTTTGTTTCAATGGTTAATTACCCACACTATTGAAAATTTGTGTTTTTATTTCCAGGTAGAATGTGTCTAGTTTCAACATTTCCAGCCTTTGTCTGCTCTAATGAAGAGCTCATTCTCAAATATTTGTTCCCCATGTAGGTACTTATAAACTGATCATCACCTCTTAATTTTCTCTTTGTTAAGCTAAATAGATTGAGTTCCTTGAGTCTATTACTAGAAGTCATGTTTTCCAATCCTTTAATCATTCTCATGGCTCTTCTCTGAACCCTCTGCAATTTGTCAACTTTCTGTGGACACCAGAATTGGATACAGTCTTCCAACAGTGGTCGCAACAATGCCAAATACAGAGATATATAATCTATCTACTCCTATTTGAGAGACCCCTGTTTATGCATCCTAGGATTGCATTAGCACTATTGGCCAGAACGTCTCACTGGGAACTCATGTTCAGCTGATTATCCACTGACCTCCCAAGTCTTTTTCAGAGCCACTGTTTCCCAGCATAGAGTCCCCCATTCTGTACGCATTTTGTAAAGTTGCTCTGCCGGTTTGAAGGAACATAAATCCACACCGCGTAGAGGTTAAGCATAGGAGTTCATTACGCACAGCGCTGGCGGAGTGTCACCTTGCTTATTAGGCTCAGAGACACTGTTAATCAATTTATTACAATGGAATATATGGATTTTCCATGGGCGGGGGAAAGTGACGGGGTAGGCAGTTCCACACCCCAGGATAGGTTTAGCCGCAAGACAAGATAGCACATTAGCCAATGGTTAACAGGTCACATAATGTCTCCGCCCATGGTCTCAAGTTAGCAAGTTAACATTTAATTAATACTTTGATAAAATGTTATTAGTATAAAATATATATGTTGAATTCTGATTTGGGGTTCATAGGAATGAAGCAACTCCTTTGATTGTTCAACAGGTACATTTCTAGGGGTTAAAACAAAGAAACAGTGAAAATATATGACAATAGAGATTGTCTCCTTTGTGTTTTAAGGCAGGCATTGGTCCCTGGGAAAGGGAGGTGGGAGGAGGCCATATCTTATACTGACATGTGCCAACCTTTCATAAACTCAAGGTTGGATATGTGGGAACAACATCTCTCTACAAAAGAAACTAACAACCGAAACAGGGCTTCTTTGTTCAATCTGCAACTTTGAATAAGACACAATTATTTAGTTCTCAGCTCCAGCACCTGGCAATTTGCTGACTAGGCTTATTTTGGCAACTCAAGGTTATCTTTTGTTTATTCTGCTTCTCTTAGCTAATCACTATTTGCTAGGCCTCTGGTCTCTTGACCAAACTCTGGACTTTGGGTCTGGAAAAGAGCCGGCACAATCCATGTACCAGGTTATTATATAAAATGCACATGGATTTTAACCCTTCACTGGTGCACACTATCTAGATCAGGGATTGGCAACCTTTGGCACGCGGCTCGCCAGGGTAAGCACCCTGGCGGTCCGGGCCGGTTTGTTTACCTGCCTCGTCGGCAGGTTCGGCGGATCACGGCTCCCACTGGCTGAGGTTCGCCGCTCCAGGCCAATGGGGGCTGCAGGAAGGGCGGCCAGCACATCCCTCGGCCTGCGCTGCTTCCCGCTGCCCCCATTGGCCTGGAGCGGCGAACCGCGGCCAGTGGGAGCGGCAGGTAAACAAACCGGCCAGGCCCGCCAGGGGGCTTACCCTGGCGAGCCGCGTGCCAAAGGTTGCCGATCCCTGATCTAGATGGTGATCCAAACCAGGGGCGTCAATATGGGGTGGGCAAGGGGCCATGGTCCTCTCACTTTTAAAAGTGGACGGGCCTGGCCCATCCGCTTTTCGCCACTGGCCCTTCCCTTCCTCTTACCCCTGAGGCCCGGCCCCAGCCAGGCTGGAAGCTGGAGCCCAGCCCGGAGGACCTGGGCAGCTGTGGGGAGCTGTGGACTGTCCACATGCCTGGGGTGGAGGGGCCTGAGAGCAGCCCCTGGCCCTTGTCCCCACCCCCCGGACCTCCTGCCCAACAGCTGCTTGGACAGCTGTTACCATGGCCTGACTGCAGCGCTTCGGTCTCCGAGACCCCATCCCCAGGCCAAGCTTGAGTCGGGATAAGAGCCGCATGGGCAGCTGTGGAGAGCTGCTGACCCTCCACCTGCCTTGGGAGGAGGTCCAGGACACAGGCTGGGGGCTGCTCTGGGGGGCCCTCCCATCCGAGGCCGGGGGAGGGGCCCAGGCTCCTTGGCTCCGGCTTGGCCAGGAGGCGGGGCCTTGAGGGGAAGAGGAGGGACAGGGGTAGGGCCACAGAGGTGCAAGGCCTCGTTCCCCACCCACTTTTAGGAAGAAACAGTCATTCCTGGTGCAAACATGGGAGGATATTCTGTACAAAAGCTCCATGTTAAATTGGAGCTGCCCCATGTTAGAGCAGTGATGGGAGAATTCCCTGGTATTTTTAGTGCAGGTGCCATGAGAAAAGCAGATTTCTGAAAAGAATTCCAGCCCATTGTATGAGGTAGAGAGGTTGAGTTGTTTTGAAGTAAAATATTCTGTCTCTTGGCAAGCTCCATTTGCCATTTTCACACAGACACTGGAAAATGTTTGTTTTGCATTAGGTCACCATATTTCATAAGTGACAAATTGCTATACAAGGTGGGAACTCTGTCTTTCTATGTGTTGTACAGCATCTAGGACAGTGGGGTCCCAATCCTGACTGGAGATTCTGAATGCTACTGCATAGTTATTTTCTTAGTTAGCTGTAGTTTTTGTGCACTAAACCAAAGATCATCCCTCTTCTGCACAAGGAAAGGGCACTGCTTCCTTTAGCCCAGAGTTTGCAAATCATTTGCATTTATATATAACATATTATTGCTTGTGAACTTCATGACCTGTCAAAGTTCAGGTATTTATAATGAGGTTTCAGACGTTTATATGGTGATATTTAACCCTCACAATAGGAATATCAGAGCTCAACCTTATAGGCTTTTAAAGTGTGTGTTGAAATCAAACACTCGTTCTACGCAATAGGGGCTGAAATAGTAGCCGGCCACCTGTCCAGACCATGCATGGTTTAGCTTGGAATCCTTACCAAGATTCCAGTCACATGTAAACACTTGTAAATGAAGAAGTTGGAATACAGCATAGCAGAAAGTGGTGAGGGAAGATGAACTCCACTGTGCTCCATGATGAACTCCATTGTGAACAGTCTCATACTGTTCCTAGCAGCTTTTGCTCCACTGTATCACATTGCCCCTTAGATTCTTGTTTAGCTTGTGAGATAAGTACATAACTGAGTATCTCTTGCAAAACTCTCAAACTCAGAGTCTAGTGCTGCTTCATGTAGTGGAATTTCGGTTGAGAGGCCTCTGCATAGTCCAACTTGTTGGACAAGCTTCTAGAACCATCTGGTGAGTCCTAGCCATTGGAGCCACTCTACCTTCCTTGTCTCCCCACTCATGGAAAGTTCCAGAGGTACACAAGGGGGAGCAAAAGCCCTTGACTCTGAGCGATTTGCCAAAGCGTTTCTGGCCTTCAAGCGTCTCTAGGTTAAGAGAATCTAGTATTGAGGGCCTGGTCCTGTCTTCTCTGGAGAGCCACTTACCAAAGTGGTTCTGTGCCCAGAGGGAGCAGCGCTGATGTCCTTGGATACCTCTAGGTTGATGGAATCCAGTAATGAGAATCTGGCATCCATTGTCTTTGAAGAACCACTTGCCAAATGGTTCTGTGCAGGGGCGGCGAGTTGTATGGGCCCGTGGTGCCCGGGCTCCAGCAATATTCAGGGCCCGGGGGCCCGGCTCCACCAATGTTTGGGGCTGGGTCTCATCCCCGGCCCTGCCTGCCACCCCCCCACACCTGAGTGTCCCCCGGCCCCACTTGCTGCCCCGGGTCCCGGAGTGTCCCTGCCTCTCCCCTGCAGCTCCAGGCGGACTCCGCTCTGCTGGCTCCCATCATCAACTGCTACCGCAGGGTCCTAGCGCCCCCCATCCACTAGTGGCAGGGCAGGCTGCCCTTACCCTGCCCTTCCACCTTGGACCCTTACATTTTCCGGCAGGACCCTCCACCAGCACAGGGGGGCCCCCCGCTCACAGTCACCGCTCCTGCCCCACGCTGGGCAAGGGGCAGCCCCATCCCTCACCCCCAGTGAGGCTACAGTGAGGGGCAGCAGCAGGGGAGGAGGCGCACGCACATGTGATGGCAGCCCCCCCCCCAGCACCCACCATAGGGGAGGCGAGGGGGCTTCCTGGACCTGAGAGGGGCCCTAGGAGCACGTGCAGTGATAGTGGTGCGGGGTGAGTGTGCTGCTAGGGGGGAGAGGGGGGCCCCTCCCTCAGAGCTCACTGCTGCCGGCGGGGAGAGGACTGAGGGGAGTCCTCCTCTCTGGCCCCAGCCCCGGGGCAGCCTGCCTGCACCCCTAACTCCTCATCCCCAGCCCCGCCCCACCCCAGAGTCCGCACCAACCCTTTACCCTAATCCTGAGCCTCCCCAACACTCTGACCTGAGTAAAGTAAGTGTGTCTGCAAATACAGTCAGTTCCTTATGTCTTTTCCCCCAGTTCATCAACAGGGCAGGGAGGGGGAGCTCATTCAACCCTGGTTTGCTGTGATAGCTATCAGACAAATCCCTGGAGAACAGAATGAGGGAAAGAATCCTGCACTAGTCCCTCAGGGCATGCAGTATATGGTATCTGATGTGTCTTTTCTTCTCCAATGTCTATATGAAGATCACGAAAATCTGAAAATATCCCCCTAATGAGTTATTTTTCTTTTACAGGATTAAGCCAGCTGCCCTTTGATCCTGCCACTAACAACGGACCTCTGCAGTTTACCAACACAACTGGCCCTCTGGTTTCTGAAAGTGCAGTTGAGAATGGAGGGGAGTCAAGCAAGAAGAGAAAGAGAACAAACATTCCTGCAAGTGAGCCAGACAGAAACACTATGTATTTAGCTGGGGAAGAGTATCTGAGGGAAACAACCGAGGCTTCTGCTTAAAATGGCAAAGCAAAGTAGCTTTTAGTCCCTGCTGTGTCAGTAATTCAGAGTTACTGGGAGATCTGTTTCTGTCACTTGTCACTGGATAGCTAGAAATAACTGCAATCACAGCTTGGTACGTGCTCAAGGCTGGATTAGCCAGCAGTAGGTGTTCATTTCTGTTTTGGATCAGATTGGTGTGAAAAATTAACATGGTCGTGGCTTCCTGTGTGTTCCCTTCACTTCTGTATATTGAGGCTAGTTGCCATTTATATATAGATATGAGGGTGTCTTCATCTGGAGAAGTGGATGTGCCAGACTCCAACACCCTGCGTGTTAATAATAGTTTTGAAATTGTGACTCAAAAATCATGACTCAGGCCCCCAAAATTATGAGACTGGCTAAAATCATGAGATATTAAAACACAATAAATGTTGAATGCCTTTCATTTGCTTTCTGGTCTTTGAGCCTTCAGAATTCACATTTTCAAGATTTTCTCTGCAACAATGAGGGCTAGAAATTTTTTAAAAAATGAAAACTGAGATTCTTATGTAATCTCATGATTCCAGGGACTGGGGCTTTAAGAAAAACACCAAATATTATGAGACTCTCAGTAAAATTGTGAGTTGGAAACAGTGGGTCTTTTCTCAGCTCTGCAAGCCTGCCATGTGCTGCTCAGATTGCAGGTATCACTATCTGCAGAGTACTCACACTGAATCCCACATGCAGTGATCCTTTTCTTGTAGGCTTGCAACCACAGGGAAGGCAATATTCCTATTCGGCCAGGTAGAATGGGAAAGAGACAGCCCATGTTATGAGGAAGACAGAGGGTCCCCAATTCAAAAAGCTTTAAACTACACGGTCAATTTACTAGCTAATGTCTGTTTAGGTTTCTTAATATTTCTTTTTCCAGACATTATTCTCTTTTTCATTCCACCCTTATCTATATTATCTTTGCTAAATTTGCATTGATTTCCACACTAGTTTTCCAAATCATGCAATGTTCTTGCAAGTAGCAGTGGATGGAGTTCAGGCTCCATAGCAGGTTATTATTGAATTGTGGTAATGTGATTTTTAGATCTTAACAGGGAATATACAGAATATCATTAATAGTTTATTCTTAGAAATGAAAGTGGAAAAGTAAACTTTATCTTTTTATTTCCTAGATTTATGTAGTTTGAAGGGGAAAAAAAGTCCAAGATCAACCTTAACTAATGTTCAAAAAAGTTTCAGAAAGCACATTTCTCTAGTTTTCTATGACAGTAAAATAGATGGTGAATAGAAATAAATGCAAGATACTTATTTAATTTGTACACCAATTTTTACTGATGACAGGTTAATAAAGAAACTTTACTACACCTCTACCCCGATATAACGCTGTCCTCGGAAGCCAAAAAATCTTACCGCGTTATAGGTGAAACCGTGTTATATCGAACTTGCTTTGATCCGCCGGAGCGCGCAGCCCCGCCCCCCCCGGAGCGCTGCTTTTCCGCGTTATGTCCGAATTCGTGTTATATCGGGTCGCGATATATCGGGGTAGAGGTGTATTTTCTCTGAGAAGTGAAAAGCCATGAAAAATGAAAAAAACCCATATAATTTGGAAAACTAAATTCTTATGGAAAATTCTCCTTTGACTTCATATTGACAATTAATTGAAACCTGTCAGAAACTGAGGTAAGAATGCTCAGGCCTAGTGGTCGGAGCAGTGGCACTCGGGCCTTGGGGGTCAGAGCCGGAATTGGGAGTCAGGAGGAAGGTTGGAAGAAGGCAAGGGTAGGGCTGGGAGCTGGGCTGGAGCCAGATCAGGGCTGGAGCAGGACTGGGGACTACACTGGAGCAAGAGCAGGGCTGGAGCCTGTGGAATCTGTCACCACTGTCAGGCAGAGGAGAGTTCCAAGCCATGAAGTGATGCTGAGCAGACTGAGCTGCTGTTTTACCTGTGAGGTTTATATACCTGGTCGGAGTATCCCCAGGCTAGCTCCTGGCTTGTGGATTGGCTGGGGCCTAGTGCAGGAATGACTCTCACTGCATGTGGCTTGATCAGGCTCCAGTTCAGGGATGACTCCTCATTCCACAGATCCTAAGAAATAGCTGCTGCTGCTGTTAGGTAGATAGGAATGTAAAGACATTCCTTGTATGTAAATGAAGGTAAATGAATCCACTTGTGTGTGAATTTTCCTGTGCCAATAGATGGATAAGTAAATAAGAGTGTTGTTTGACAACTATAAAATAAATAATAAAAGTGAACGTTTGTCTTCTGTTTCTTTTATGTGAAATAACTTTATATCTGGAAAATAAAATAGGTAATTGTATCAATGAGAGAAGAACTATAATAACAATAAACCAGTTTATACGAATGCCAATTGGTTTAAACACCTCTGCTGGGCCTCTCTCTGTGTCCACCCTGTCCACCCAACAATTGACACTCCCCTCCCCTTCCTCTCCTGAGAAGGGCATTTTAAAGGTTCTTTTGATCTGTTCATTAGCAGAACAGCTGTGTCACTTCAACCTGGAGCCAGGAGTCACTGTCTTGTAATTGCCCTCCTTGTGTGTTGGGAGGTTGCTTGTCTTGATCTATTGTGCTCTTTTCCTGCTTGTTTTACTCATCGCCCCCTATTAAGCTTGAACAACACATTCGTATAAGGAGGTCTTATAACCCAATATACAATAACTTCACTTCAGTGGCTAGGTAACACACAGTGGTCATAAAATTATAACATTTCAGTATTGTTAGATTATTAGATACCAATTCCATGTCTGTCAGAGATTTGTCAGCAGTGACCTAATATTAAAAACCAGAAAATTCAAAGTAAAGGTTCCAGTATACAAAACAAACCCAAAACATTCCAGAGCATTCACAATTTAGGTCACTAGAATTACCTTAATTTGCCCAATAGCTCTGTCAGCCTCCCACCTTCCCAAATACCAAGTTTGGAAGCTGTATTATTTCTGGATGAAAGCTTTTTCTAACAGCTTTAAGAAATAATTTGAATGGCTTGAGTCATAGAGTTTAAGGCCAGAAGGGACCACCAGATCATGTAGTCTGACCTCCTATATATCACAGGCCACCAGTACCACCCAGCCACTCATACACTGAACCCAACAACTGAAATTAGATCAAAGTATCACAGCCCACAGGAGACTAGACTGTTATGTGCCACAGGTAGAGAATAGGAGGGACTGAGGTGCGCCAGTGCCCAAGGCCCCTGCAACAGCAATAATCTTGGGAAGTGGCCCACACCCTTGGGACAATTCAAATTCAGAAGAGTCCCAGTGCTGTACTAATATCCTATCTTCTCCATCACTTTTTCAAAAGAGCATAAAGTTCAGTCATATGCTGAAGACCTCGTACATTTGGAGAAGGCCCTGTACTTGTAAAGTTAGTGGATGGAATATTGTAAACATGAACAACAGAGCATTGGCATGTAACAGGCTTCATACATGTATGCCTTTGACATGAAATGTGATGCTTTGTCACCACATGAATCTTTTTTCTATTTATATAGGTGCTATAAATTCATGACTTTGGCCTAGGAAGCTTCCCTAGCTTAGTTATATGGGCTCTGTGTCTAATGATGCTGACACATGGAATCTTTATGAACAATGGGAAATGACTGCCCTCAGCATGGATTGTGCATGGTTATAAAGAGGACCACTGTGCAATTAAGAGTAAGGCCTTTTCAGCATTATGCTGTTCAAGATGTGTGGGGGGGAGGAATAAACTGCCCTCTTCTGTGTAGTTCTGCGCTCTCCTCCTCTTTAGTCTCTTCGCTGAGGTCTGTTACTATGTCCCTCTAACCCCTTAGCCCCATCCGGCCCTATCTTCGGTCCTCCCTCCTTCTCCTTTAACTGATCTCTCTTATCTGGTTCCTATTCCTTTTGCTCTTGAATCGCTTGACTGGAGAAACCTATCCCCAATGCCATCTTTCCTCCCCCGTTATTGCCCTTCCTTTTGTCTTCAGAGCATTTGAGCAAGTTCACAGATTCATAGGGTCGAAGGCTGGAAGGGACCATTGTGATCATGTAGTCCAGCCTCCTGTATAACACAAACCATAGAACATTCACAAAATAATCCTTAGAGCAGATCTTTTAGAAAAACACCCAATCCTGATTTAAAAATTGTCAGTGATGTAGAGTCTATCACGACCCTTGGTAAATTGTTCCAGTGGTTAATTACCTTCACTGTTAAAAATTTACACATAACTTCCAGTGTGAAGGAAATACACTGAAAGTGGTTAATTTTTTCTGCTAATATGAAATAAATGTTTCCAAATGGGAAGGGGCCAGAGCCTCAGCTGGTGTATATTGGCCTTGACCTCATTTGAGCTATGTGAGTTTACAACCCCTGAGGATCTGTGCCCCGGTTTCTATGCTTCTGTCAGAAGATAAAAAGGCTGCCTCCCCCACAAAACAGCACATCTACAAGGGCTCTGTGAGCTCTTCTGAAGAACAATGGAGGAGCTACACCTGAAACTAATAGGTGTATTAGTCATGGGGATGACACCAACCTTTTTTTCTTTGGAAAGTCTTCTACAGCGTATGATGGCAGCAGCTCTTTTCCCAAGTGGCACAGTGCTGGTGCTGGGATCAAGGCCACTGTTGGTGCAGATCAGTGGTTCTCAACCAGGGGTACATGTACCCCTGCGGGTACGAAGAGGTCTTCCAGGGGGTACATCAACTCATCTAGATGCCTAGTTTTACAACATGCACATAAAAAGCACTAGTGAAGTCAGTGCAAACTAAAATTTTATACAATGACTTGTTTATACCACTCTATATACTATACACTAAAATGTAAGTACAAATATTTATATTCCAATTGATTTATTTTACAATTATATGGTAAAAATGAGAAAGTCAGCAATTTTTCAGTAACTGTGTGCTGTGACACTTTTGTATTTTTGTGTCTGATTTTGTAACCAAGTAGTTTTTAAGTGAGGTGAAACTTGGGGATATGCAAGACAAATCAGACTCCAGAAAGGGGTACAGTAGTCTGGAAAGGTTGAGAGCCACTGGTGTAGATACTGCAGAATCTTATTGGGTAATGCTTGCTCTGTAGAGGAACAGATGGAGCACCAAGTTTCCAAACGCTAAAATTAATCAACCTCTCCTTTTAGCAGATGGTGTTAGAAATCTGAATGCAGACTCCACCCCAATGGGCTTGCCTATGTCGGACCTCACTGCATGGGCCACTGCGATGAACAATCTAGGGATGGCACCGATGGGAATGTCAGGGCAGCCACTGCTGCCTGGTATGTAACTTAACTGATACTATGTCTGTCATTAATTTGCTAACTGCTGTCAGCACTGAGGACATATTTAGAGGAGTTTATCTAAACTGATACTTATTTCTGCCTAAAAAACCCACAAAGGTGATGAATGCTTAAAATGCACAGACCGTGCAAGGTGATTTATCTAGAGGCCAGAGTCTAAACCAGGGGTCGGCAACCTTCGGCACGCGGCCCATCAGGGTAATCTGCTGGCGGGCCATGAGACATTTTGTTTACATTGACCGTCCACAGGCACGGCCCCTCGCAGCTCCCAATGGCTGCGGTTCGTTGTTCCCGACCAATGGGAGCTGCGGGAAGCGGAGGTTGCCGACCCCTGGTCTAAACTGTGCTGATTTAAAAAATGAACATAAGTTTATTTTGATGGGAGTTTAATAACATTTCAACTCCCCACCCCGTGCTCTGGAAGAGTTACACACAGGGCCCAATATAAAGGCTCAGAAGGGAACAGCAG
The DNA here is from genome assembly GCF_028017835.1 of Emys orbicularis. Lineage (NCBI taxonomy): Eukaryota > Metazoa > Chordata > Testudines > Emydidae > Emys > Emys orbicularis. The sequence continues at coordinate 43,195,067 of NC_088691.1, read as the reverse complement.
GCATGAGCAGATCAGGAGTGAGAGGCGTTGGCTGAGTTGTGTGTGGCGAGCCCAAGGCTGCAGCAGCCATCTTTCATGTCACAACAAAGCTGTTCACTTCGCTCACTTCATACTGATGCTCTGGAACTGAGCCAATAATGGTTCGCTGACGAGTTAATTCAACAGTGAACAAGCTTTGAATCCATTAGACACAAGGCAGAGTAGAGAAAATAGTATGGGGTTAAATGATAGAGTAGGTCAGGGGTTAATGGAGGAGTCTATCTACACAGCACACTTGAACTCCGGTTCAAGCCTAAGCCCCCGTTCCGTCCATGACAGAAATTAGTCTGACTCAGGCCAGGAAGCCTTCTTGAATCAGGCCTGTGGACACTGCTAGGGGGTGGGTCAGAGCCTGAGTCCTGCTCTGACAGATAAATACTAGCACATGGAATGGACCAATGTACCTTGTACGTGCATCCACTGCTGTCCAGGTGTGGCCCACACATGCAAAACATGTGAGAAAAAACAAGGAGAGCATGGACTTTGACTGATTTTGGACCAAGTTCGGTTATACCACTGCACTCCACGCCATGATGGCAGCTGGTCTGCATTACTGGTTGGTACAACATGTAAATACTTGCATAAAATAAAATGTTTGATTTGCACACAAGGCTACAATAACAAGTTTTATTATACATAATGAAACAAGTGGCACAAACTTTAATGAATGTCATCACACACCCAATGTGAAAGTTTCATAATAAAAACTTACAAATTGTCATCTCAGTAATTCATAAACTATGAATGGCAGCACATTGCCAGGCTGAATAAAATACAGAACACACCTTCATACTCTTCATGAAAGTGTTTTCAGACCTCATGATTAAGGCTGCGATTTAGTCACAGAATCCGTGACTTCCAGTGGCCTCCATGACTTCAGCCTGCCGTGGTCGGGAGCTGCAGGGTCCCTTGCCGCCCACTGGGGCAAGAAGCTGTGGGGGCAGCAGGGAATCCCCCCATCTCCCTACCGCCGGGGGCAGTGGAAGACTGGTCTCAGGCGCATGGAGTGCATTTGTACCAACAGTGGAATACGGATAGGGACCACATGCCTCAAAGAACTCCAGTTACAAAGGGTAAATAACTTCCTTTTCCAAAGTGTTGATATTAACTATTTCATTACCTGTCATTTTATTAGAAACATCCAGCTAATGTGTTGCCCATTATGGTTAGATGCCATGCAGTGTGGGGGAGAAGTAGGGTGTCTGGTTCCTCTTAAGGGTTTGTGAGCTGGATCTGGGAGCTGAACTCTTTAAAAGCGTCAGGTCACCTCTGCCCCTACCAACAAGAGGCTGGGATAGCAGAGAAAGATTACCTACTCAGGGTTAGAGCTTCAGCCTCCTCCTGGGTGCTAAAACCCAAACTGCCCTCCTCGGTACCAAAACCCTAGCAGCCCATCTCCGCTGCCCCAACGTCTGCATTGCTGGTATGCATTGTCAGTACAAACCCATGTCACAGTAAAAGCTTGGGCATGGTGTAAATAAATGGAAAAATGTGTATTGAATTTAAGCAAAGCCAAATTAGGCAGGCAAAACCGAGCCATGTATCGAGATGCTGCAGAAATGCAGCCCTGGGAAAAACATGGCAGGATAAAGCAGAAGAAAGTAAAACTCATCTACCAGAGCCAGCCATCAGCTGTGCCAGGAACAGCTACAAGTGGCCAGCATCCAGGCCACCATCCCAGCGGAGGGACTGGCTTTTGTTACCTGCTAGACAAGCTTCCGCAAAGAAACAAGAACTGGTTCTCTAACCTTGGAGCAGCACATGAAATGCTGCCACCTTGTGGCCAGAGGAGAACACATGCAGCGCATCATTCAGAAGAGCAGAATTAGCTGAAATTTAGGCAGGTTGCAGTGAAGCCTACCACCCTGAAGGGAACAAATTGAACACACAAATATCCTCTAACTTGCTAAATTTGTTTTATCCACCTACATCCAAGACCTCATGGGCCCCACCACAAGCTGGACCTAAATTCTACAGCCTAATTCCAAGACTTTGCAGTCTTCTAGTGGTTACTGTTAAAAAAAGTGAGGTTGTAATGAATTAAATGTGAACATGAATAATGCACTCGGGCCCCCGTGTTGTTTATTTTGATATTGCATCCAGTTTGTTTTACGCTGTCCCCACACACCAAGGAGTTTTGTATTGATAAAGCAATACTTATCATGGGAGAGAGTTGGGGCTTTGATACCTGGGGAGACCTGGGCACAGTTTGAAGTTGAGAGACAAGAAGTGTGGCTGGAGATTTCTCTTCCAAAATCATCAGCAGTGCAGTAATTAACAACAAAGATATTTAAGTTACCATGTTTAGGTTTCCGATTTAAAGTCCTGTTGAGGTGAATGATGCAGTTCTCCCTCTCAGAGCTGCACTTCCAGGCTGGCAGCAGACTCAGGAAGAGCACACTGCACTGGTTACACTTTGGTCACATTTTCAGGTTTTCTTTGCAATCTTTATTTTAAAATGATATTCTTCATGTAAAATGTCCACACCATTCTGTCAGTGAACCTCAGTCTTGGCCCGCAGCTCTCCTGCTGTTCCATCCTGGGCTCCCTCCACACAGCTGTGTCAATGTACCTGCAGCCCTGCCTTTCTCCAGCAGAGACTGCCTAAATGGGCATGTAGGCATCTAGCTCATTTTCATCTGGGATGGAAAAGATTTGAGGCAGGCTAAGACATGAGTGCAGTCTAATGCTGTGCTGCCAAGAGCACCCTCTGTTATCACTGCACAGATTGGGGGTGGAGGAGAATCACTAGTGAATTTATCTTTGGTGCAGTATATGGATCCATCACATTAAGTATCCATGTCAATTTCCTTTGTGCTGTATTCCTGTCAGCAAACAATGAAGCGCTGGGCTATAACAATCACATGTTTCTGAGCTGGAAATTGTAATAACTTCCCTGCACAACTTCTGTTCTTGCTTCTGGGGGAAGATAGCGGTTCATGCTGCACCTGCAGAATGTGTGTTTGGGGGTGTGTAGGATAGAAAAAATTTCCTAGGTGTGCATGAGAAAGCAAAACATTTCCAATTTTCTGATAGAAAATGGCTTTGACAACATTTCCCATAGCTCTAGTTGTGAGTCTCTCCCTCTTTAGTTAAACTAATGGCCCAAATTGCTTGTGTGCTGTACCACATCTACTCACATATTCTTCTCTCTTGTCCTTCCCTTCCTCCCTATGTTTTTCTATTTACCCACCTGTCATGTATGGTTTAAATCCTAGAGTGTGAGCGCTCTGCCCCAGGGCCTGTCTTTGTGTAAGTTGTTTGTGTGCTGCCTATCAGAATGGGGCCCTGTTTGGGTGCCTAGGCACAATTACAGTAGAAATAATAAATAGTAACACTCTTCCTTATTCTCTCCCATTTCAGACTTTGACCCTGCACTTGGAATGATGACGGGAATCCCACCTATCAACCCCATGATGCCTGGCTTGGGGATAGTTCCACCACCTATTCCTCCAGATATGCCAGCAGTGAAGGAGATTATTCACTGCAAAAGCTGCACCCTTTTCCCACCCAACCCAAGTAAGACTCTGCTAATGTTCTGGCCCATCACCTCTGTAAGTTGGAGCATAAGAAAGAATGTCTTTCATTCCTCTTTCTAAATAAGAAGCCAGAAACCACAAGAAAGTGTGATTCATTTAGAAGCATGTGGGAGCCTGTTCCCTGTACAACCCACCAGCACAGCTCGCTGAGGATGTGCATTTTAAGGGGTCCATTGACTATAAAGCAAGTTATAAGGCAATAGCACAGATTGGTCCTAACACCTTGTCACTGGATGTTTATCATTTCACAGGCTCTTTACAAGCAGAAGGAATTAGAGCTTTTTCAGTAATAAGCCTGGGAATTGGTAGCAATCCGTGTGTATCCCTGCCCTTTGAATGTTCTGGGTCTAAACTCTATGGTGTGGTTTTCTGCGCACATAATTGGGTCACAAAGATGGGAAGATTCTGGAATAATGATACAGAAAGGCAGCTTTTATCTTAGACACTTGCTGGTGAGAGGCTGAAGAGAGAGTGCTGGTTGATGATCCATGTTTCAGTTCTGTAGTGAACTCTGCAGGGGTGGGCTGGGAGTATGAATGGACTGGTGGAGCCAAGCGTGGTGTAGCACATGCAAGATAAATGCATATAACAGTCTGTACAAATCAATAAGAATCACAGACAGGAACCAACGGAAACCCAAAGACAGGAAGACTAATGACCAGGAGTCTGAAAACCCTTTCTCCACTTCCAAGTCCATCAGGGGGCTGGAGGGGAGCCCAGGTCTGCCCATGCCTCTGGGTACTAGCTCAGGGCCCTCGAGCTGGATAAGCAGGATCAGAGTTCATTGACTCTGACAGTGCCCTGAGCTTCTTCCTACCTTCCCCTGGGTCTCTGCAGGCTCTCCAGCCTGTCAGGCAGTTCATCCCCACCTGGGCTGTTGTCTATGGGCAGCTCTTTACTAGCTTGTTGGCAGGAGTTCCTTTCTCCAGCCTGCTCACTCCTCTGGTAGCCACCCTGCCCCTCTGCTTCCCAGACCTTTTATCCTCCCACCTGCTGTCAGGCTTCCAATCAGCAGTGGCCGGCAGTGCCTGTATTAACCCTTTGGTCGCTGGGCCAGCGTGGGATACATACACCCCATGACTGTCCCTGAAAGCAGGTGTGGGGTGCTGCTCCTCAGCGTGCACGGAGGGGAGGGCTCAGGACAGAATCAATCAGGCAGGGGCATTAGCTGTGAGTTATAGAGTGGCCAGCAGGGGAGATGTGCAAGTTTCCTGGCTTGCTTTGATTTTCTTCAGGACACCAGCCTCTCCTCAGCACATGTAGACAGTGCTGGCTCTTGGGAGTAGTGCTGGGCCCTGTATGGATAGCGCCTGACGTGCTCTAGGGGGATACTGTTCTTCCAGTTGGAGGTGCATGTGAATGCTGCGGGCAGAGCTAGTACCCCCTGTGCTGGGAGGTCTTGGTCTCCATTCCCCCGGCTCTCCGCTTTGATCAGGTTCATGAGGAGCATGGATTGTGGCTCCAGTAGAGGGCTGTCAGGGTGAGGCATGGGCTCAGATCCCTCCCTCCAATGTCCTCTCCCCCTTCTCTTCCTCTGCAAGGGCAGCATACCAGTTGCCTCTGGGGTCCTGGCTGGTTTGGCTAACTACTTAGAGCTGGGGCCTGGCGAGTGTGCACTTGTGTAGATGTTTCTGTGTGAGCAAAATAGACAATACAGCCTGTCACACATTCAGCTCCTGCAGACATGGGGGTTCAGTTTCATGGATATTAGTCACAGGGCTGAATATCTGCATCACCCTGTACCCAGTGCAAGGCATTTGGCATCTGAATCATAGTCAGGATGGGGAAGAGGATTTACAGCTGGCAGTGGTCTGCCTTTCTGCTGTGGAGCTGAAGATCTGGACGTATGGGGAGCTGCATGTCTGCTAGGCACCAGGGCAGCATCAGGAGAAGCAATTACACGTTTACAGCCACAGAAACAGCCAGTCAGGCCTCCTCCCGGCTAGAGAGTGGGCTCATGAGTGAGGTGTCTGCACCCAGCCTACAACTCTGCTCTCTCATAGGAGGGAACCTTTCCCCACCTCTGCCCTTGAGCATCCTTTTACAATGGTTGCAAGGTCAACTGTCTTCTTCACCACTTCAGGGGAACTCTTCCATGCCTCCTTCAGAACCCACCCTATCAGGCACCTCTTCCCACAGTCCAGTAAGTGGCCTACATGTGCCCCAGAGCAGGAGGCATCACTCCTCAGTCACCTGGGTTAGTATCGTTACCTTTTGCTGAGGAACATTTGCCCTCACCTGACCTAGAAACACCACCAGAAGCAGAAGCTTACATGCTGAGAGCAGCTGTCACTCTCACCCTCTGAGTGTCATCTAGCAGCTTTTCATAATCCTGGGTTAGGCATGGAAATCAAATTAATGTATGCTACTAGCTCTCCAGAGGTACAGGCAGGACCTCTCTGTTTGGGGTTATATATCCCGCAAAGTCCCATATTTATCCAGTCATCAGTGTGGTGTCTGAAAGGTTCTCCTGCTCCTACTCAGCAGGCTCCTGCAAGGCATTGTTCATCAGGACTCCTTGTTTTGTAAAAGATATACTTTAGTTTAAATGGGAATTCATTCAGAGATCAGACTAGATTATCACAGTGTTTTTTTCTGGCTTTACAATCTATGAATCCTGGTCACTTTACAAAAGTCCATGTAAACAGAAATGCCAGAGCTTCAGGACAAATCCCCTGTAAGCAGCTGTTTTTGAGTTTTCTGAATGTGAAAAAGGTGATTCTCAGCAGCTAACAGATTGTTTTTTCCCCCTCATCTGACATGCGTCTGACGAAGTGGGTATTCACTCACGAAAGCTTATGCTCCAATACATCTGTTAGTCTATAAGGTGCCACAGGACTCTTTGTCGCTTTTCCCCCCTGAAATCTGTTTGAAATGAGGGACATGAAAAAAGTATAAAATGGTCTCCAGAAGGAAGATCTGGAACTTGTGCTGTCCCTGCCTCATAGCATAAGAAAAAGGGGAAATTCAATTACATTAAACAGTGGCAAATTAAAAACTGATATAAAGAAATATTTTTTCCACATAATACAAAATTAGACTGTGGAACTCATTGCCACAGGTTGTTGGTGAGGCCAAAAATTTAGCAAGATTCAAAGAGGAATTGGACATTTATATGGATAACACAACTAACCAGAGCTATCATAGTTAATGTTAAAAAGAGAATTGAAAGGGAGATAAAATCTCATGTTTAAAACAATCCACGGGGAGATTATCCCACATCTGCGTACTGTGAGGTTCTTGCACCTTCCTCTGAAGCAGCTGGTGCTGCCACTGTCAGACAGGACACTAGACTAGATGGACCTCGGGACTGATCCTATCCGGCAGTTCCTATGAAATAAAAGTGGGGCACTGAAAAGAAACATTGGCTGCAGAAGTGATGCTTACAGAAGGGAAGGGTCAGAAAGGCATGCACATTTCATAAGACCACAGCAAGCCATAAAGTCCTGTGTATGCTCCATTGGGCAGTTTACTAAGGATGTCATGGCACTCTCAGGTATTTAGGACAGGGTAGTGGCTGTATGAATTGACTGGAGTAGGATGTTTCCCACATAATGTGCTGCATGGAAGAAGGCGCTGAGATGTTGGTAGGAGATGAAGTGGCTGGGGATCTCTGGAGCATGACTGTGCTCCTGATGTGCCCGTTCCTGTGGGTGTTCCTCTACTATGTGTGTGAGATACTGAGCCAGCACAGCCAGCTCTGTCCCACAAAGTACCTCCCAGACCAGGGGAATCCCCAGCTGCCCAGGTCAGAAGGAGCAGGGTCAGACGCTGGTGTCGTCCGTTGCCTGTCAGTTTGGTTTTTGTAGTTTGGCTGGATTTCTCCTGTGACCAGAGAGTGCAATGGATATTGATTCTGTTGTGGAAAATGGATTTGATGTCTCAATGATTTTGGGTTTTGTATCCATTTCAAGATGTTCTTTTAGTCTTCTCGCTTCAGTGGGATTCTTTGTATTCACATGGAGGGGATAGTTTTAATATGTCATCTTTTCTGGTTTGTTGTTCTAGTGTCAAGAATTTGAAATAATAAATTAAAGAAAAGCAAAGTAAAAAGCATGTAATGAGTATCTTATCTCTTTACTAACATTGCTGTAGGGACTACTGTGCACCTGCCCTACTGCTCAGGGCTGGGGCGCAGCCTTTGGCGGTGTTCATTGCAGTTGGTTTTGTGTTATCAGTACCCTTGAAGTCCAGCGCTCTCCAGGAGTGATGTGCCTCACATTGACTAGGGGAGTGCTTATTAACACTGGGAAATCCATTCATGGCTCTAAAAGTCCAGGATATATCAGCTAGTGAACAAGTTCTGCTTGATAGGCCCTGGTGAATACCATAGATGCCAATGCTTGGCAAAGTGAGATATACAGGGACTAAGCACATGTTCAAAGAAAGTGATGGTTGGCTCTGAGGACTGGATATGTGGAGCATTTGGAGAGCGACCTTCTAACCTCCAGTATTTTACCCCTTGCTATGTGCAGATCTTCCTCCTCCTGCAACAAGAGAGAGGCCCCCAGGGTGCAAGACGGTGTTTGTAGGAGGACTGCCAGAAAACGGGACCGAGCAGATCATTGTGGAGGTTTTTGAGCAGTGTGGAGAGATCATAGCTATTCGGAAGAGTAAAAAGAACTTCTGCCACATCCGCTTTGCTGAGGAATTCATGGTGGACAAGGCGCTCTATCTCTCTGGTAGGCATGCCTTTGCTTCGAGTGATGGTTTTGGAAACTGGGACAGAGAAATAGCTGTTTCTGTGTAGTTATATGTGACATGCTCTGTTATTGCTATCTGAAGAGGCATTTCCTCTTGTTCCCCGTGGTTACTTCTTTCACTGCTGTGGGGTTTGACATCCTCATGCTGGTTTAAATATCTGAAAGTGCCTGCTGGTGTCTTGTTCCCCACAAAACGCTGCAAAGTATCAGGATGAAGTGAGGTATAGGCAGAAAATTCCTCCTGCTGTCCTGTGCATTAATGTCCCACTGGGTCTGTTCCAGCAGACTCCCCAAAAGATAAATGAGGGCCATTTAGAATCATAGAATATTAGGGTTGGAAGAGACCTCAGGAGGTCATCTAGTCCAATCCCCTGCTCAAAGCAAGACCAACACCAACTAAATTTGAACATTTAAACAGTAACACTTCAACATTTCAGGTATTGGAGCCATTAGACGGGGCTCTTAGGTTTCATCAACATCTTTCCAATAACACACAGAGCTCCAACAGCACAGAGCATTCCTCCTCTGACACTCTGATCCTCTGGAGCAATGGTTCTCAACCTGTGGCCCAATCAGCACACACTGCGGCCCATGTGACATCCTCAGGGCCATACAGGTAGTATATATATTGTGTGGATGCGACCCACGTAGCACACAGAGAGCTGCATATGTGGCCCACAGTGGTAAATAGGTTGAGAACCACTGGTCTGGAGACATCTCCCCTGTCCCCTTTGTTTTTTTTGTGATCCACACATCTCTTTTAGTCATGAAGGTAGCTTTCCTGATGTCAAGAGTCACTGAAGAGTTCTCCTTTACCTGCTGGACTCCATCTGAAGAGGTTTCTTTCCTTACCATTCCCAGGCTTTATCATTAGGAATTACCCAGTGCCCTTTGAATGTATTGCATCTGCAGACCTGCATCACTAGGATTCGCACAGTCTGATGCACCAGACTCAGAGCCATCTCCAAAGCAGCGACTCCTAGCAGTGATGAGTGCGTGCACTGAACTGATCGTGCATGGGCATAAAAGGGGGCACCACAGAAAATATCTCAGCTACGTTCCAGTGCTTGTAGGCTGCAGGAGCTGAGTTCCATCAGACCGTTATTTGTTTTATGCCTTTCCTTTGTTTTATTGGGTAATGTTTAAACTGTAGCTGCTTGGTCATTTCTCAGCTCACTGCATGAGAGTGGGTGCACATAGTTATAGGTAGAGTAGATGTGTAGAAAGCTTTCCCCTAAGGATAAGTGGTGGTGCTGGGGGCTTTGTGCAGGGCCCTGAGGCCTCATCACTTCTAGGGCACCAGCCTCTTTTCAGCTGAGACCAACACCACGTTGTTGTTTTTCAAGTAATGCTGGCTCTGCAAGGCTTAAAATTCCCCTCACAGACTGCCGTGCAGGATGCTCGAAATGCCTTGGAGCATGTCTCCAGCAAGAGCTCTGTGTCACACAGCGCTCCCAAACTCTGCCTAATTGGCAGTTTGTTCGCTGTCCGTTACTTGTGTGAGGCACAGCTGCACATGAAACACTTGTGAGCTCTCCAGCCTGACCTTCATTTTGCCATATTCCAGAAAAAATAAGGTGGCTCCTTGTCCCTAATCAAAATTCCTTCCTAAAATAGTTTTGGATTTTCCTTTGAGGCAGTCATGGACAGAGGACTGTTCTCTCGGGAAGGACTTCATCTGAGTAGGGCAGGAAATAGACTTCTAGGGTGGAGGCTGGCACAACTGATTAAGAGGGCTTTAAACTAGGAATTTGGGGAAGATGGTTGGGAGATGTACAGGTAATCTCCATGCCGGATTTTAACATTGAGAGGGAAGAAAATGAAGTAAGAAAGGATACAGCTGTGGGTAGGAGAATGGACATAAGGAGGAAGGGTAGTGTAGATACCAGTCTAATAGGTGGTACTGACAGTAGAATGTCTGTGCCTAATCGGGTAAAGAATGTGAGTGAAGCCAAACAGCAAAAATTAAGATGCTTGTATGCTAATGCAAGGAGCCTAGGTAACAAAATGGAGGAACTAGAGTTACTGGTGCAGGAAGTGAAACCAGATATTATAGGGATAACAGAAACATGGTGGAATAGTAGTCATGACTGGAGTACAGATATTGAAGGGTATGTGTTGTTTAGGAAAGACAGAAATAAAGGCAAAGGTGGTGGAGTAGCATTCTGTATCAATGATGAGGTAGACTGTAAAGAAATAAGAAGTGATGGGATGGATAAGACAGAGTCTGTCTGGGCAAAAATCACATTGGAGAAGAAAGCTACTAGAGCCTCCCTTGGGATAGTGCTTGGGGTGTGCTATAGACCACCAGGATCTGATTTGGATATGGATAGAGACCTCTTTAATGTTTTTAATGAAGTAAATACTACTGGGAATTGTGTGATCATGGGAGACTTTAACTTCCCAGATATAGACTGGAGGACAAGTGCTAGTAATAATAATAGGGCTCAGTTTTTCCTGGATGTGATAGCTGATGGATTCCTTCACCAAGTAGTTGCTGAACCAACAAGAGGGGATGCCATTTTAGATTTGGTTTTGGTGAATAGTGAGGACCTCATAGAAGAAATGATTGTAGAGGACAACCTTGGTTCGAGCGATCATGAGCTAATTAAGTTCAAACTAAATGGAAGGATAAACAAAAATAGATCTGTGACTAGGGTTTTTGATTTCAAAAGTGTTAACTTAAAAAAATTAAGGAAATTAGTTAGGGAAGTGGATTGGACAGAAGAACTTGTGGATCTAAAGGCGGAGGAGGCCTGGAATTACTTCAAGTCAAAGTTGCAGAAACTATCAGAAGTCTGCATCCCAAGAAAGGGGAAAAAATTCATAGGCTGGAGTTATAGACCAAGCTGGATGAGCAAGCATCTCAGAGAGGTGATTTAAAAAAAAGCAGAAAGCCTACAAGGAATGGAAGATGGGAGGGATCAGCAAGGAAGGCTACCTTATTGAGGTCAGAACATGTAGCGATAAAGTGAGAAAGGCCAAAAACCATGTAGAGTTGGACCTTGCAAAGGGAATTAAAACCAATAGTAAAAAGTTCTATAGCCATATAAATAAGAAGAAAACAAAGAGAGAAGAAGTGGGACTGCTAAACACTGAGGATGGAGTGGAGGTTAAGGATAATCTAGGCATAGCCCAATATTTAAACAAATACTTTGCCTCAGTCTTTAATGAGGCTAATGAGGAGCTTAGGGATAATGGTAGGGTGACAAATGGGAATGAGGATATGGAGGTAGATATTACCACATCCGAGGTGGAAGCAATTGGGGGGCCCAGCTAATCTTCATCCAAGAATATTAAAGGAACTGGCACATGAAATTGCAAGCCCATTAGCAAGAATTTTTAATGAATCTATAAACTCAGGGGTTGTACCGTATGACTGGAGAATTGCTAACATAGTTCCTATTTTTAAGAAAGGGGAAAAAAAGTGATCCGGGTAACTACAGGCCTGTTAGTTTGACATCTGTAGTATGCAAGGTCTTGGAAAAATTTTTGAAGGAGAAAGTAGTTAAGGACATTGAGGTCAGTGGTAATTGGGACAAAATACAACATGGTTTTACAAAAGGTAGATCGTGCCAAACCAACCTGATCTCCTTCTTTGAGAAGGTAACAGATTTTTTAGACAAAGGAAATGCAGTGGATCTAATTTACCTCGATTTCAGTAAGGCATTTGATACAGTTCCACATGGGGAATTATTAGCTAAATTGGAAAAGTTAGGGATCAATATGAAAACTGAAAGGTGGATAAGGAACTGGTTAAAGGGGAGACTACAACGGGTCATACTGAAAGGTGAACTGTCAGGCTGGAGGGAGGTTACTAGTGGAGTTCCTCAGGGATCAGTTTTGGGACCAATCTTATTTTATCTTTTTATTACTGACCTTGGCACAAAAAGTGGGAATGTGCTAATAAAGTTTGCGGATGACACAAAGCTGGGAGGTATTGCCAATACCGAGAAGGACCGGGATATCATACAGGAAGATCTGGATGACCTTGTAAATGGGAGTAAAAGTAATAGGATGAAATTTAATAGTGAAAAGTGCAAGGTCATGCATTTAGGGATTAATAACAAGAATTTTGGTTATAAGTTGGGGACGCATCAGTTGGAAGTAACAGAGGAGGAGAAGGACCTCGGAGTATTGGTTGATCACAGGATGACTATGAGTCACCAATGTGATATGGCCATGAAAAAAGCTAATGCGGTCTTGGGATGCATCAGGCGAGGTATTTCCAGTAGAGATAAGAAGGTGTTAGTACCATTATATAAGGCAGTGGTGAGATCTCATCTGGAATACTGTGTGCAGTTCTGGTCTCCCATGTTTAAGAAGGATGAATTCAAACTGGAACAGGTACAGAGAAGGGCTACTAGGATGACCGGAGGAATGGAAAACCTGTCATATGAAAGGAGCCTTAAAGAGCTTGGCTTGTTTAGCCTAACCAAAAGAAGGCTGAGGGGAGATATGATTGCCCTCTATAAATACATCAGAGGGATAAATACCAGGGAGGGAGAGGAATTATTTAAGCTCATTACCAGTGTGGACACAAGAACAAATGGATATAAACTGGCTGTCAGGAAGTTTAGACTTGAAATTAGAGGAAGGTTTCTAACCATCAGAGGAGTGAAGTTCTGGAACAGTCTGCCAAGGGGAGTAGTGGAGGCTTCAAGACTAAGCTTGATAAGTTTATGGAGGGGATGGTATGATGGGATAGCCTAATTTTGGCAATTAATTGATCTTTGACTATTAGCGGTAAATATGCCCAATGGCTTGTGATGAGATATTAGATGGGGTGGGATCTGAGTTACTACAGAGAATTCTTTCCTGGGTGTCTGGCTGGTGAGTCTTGCCCACATGTTCAGGGTTTAGCTGATCGCCATATTTGGGGCTGGGAAGGAATTTTCCTCCAGGGCAGATTGGCAGAGGCCCTGGGTTTTTTTTGCCTTCCTCTGTAACGTGGGGCACAGGTCACTTGCTGGAGGATTCTCTGCACCTTGAAGTCTTTAAACCATGATTTGAGGACTTCAGGGGCTCAGATATAGGTTAGGGGTTTGTTACAGGAATGAGTGGGTGAGATTCTGTGGCCTGCGATGTGCAGGAGGTCGTAGATGATCATAATGGTCCCTTCTGACCTTAAAGTCTATGATTCTATGATTAACTGTCTAAATGGATTAGACTTGTGATGCCATTGGTCTGGGTGCTGTATCTGCCGGGCTTCATTGCCGTTCCACAAAAGCCAAAGCAACCCTGGTAACTTAAGGAACAGCTTACATCAAGCTCCTGCTACAGCTGCTGCTTGGAGCTCTATTCATTCTCTCAGACTTGACACTGACTGTAAGCCTTGTCCTAGGAGAGCCGTGTTTGTCTCTGTTTCATTGAGATTTGCTCCTCAGCCCTTTTCCTCCTCACTGTTTTCCCACCAGTGGAGATTGATGGAGGTGATCCTTGTAGGAGACAGGAAGGTTCCATACCAGTGTCAGGGATTGTGCTCCACCTTTCCCAATCTTCCCTGTCTTCTCCACAGTTCATTGGTGGTGTTTGTAACATCTCCCAGTCGGAGAGAATGGTGCCAAGGATGTGTATGAATAGAGCTCCACGCAGCAGCTGTAGCAGGGTCTCGATGTAGAGGTCTGCTTGGGCCTACTTCTAAAACCCAACCTGGACCTGAATTTGACCTGAGCACAGGCTGCTCCCTGCATCAGACTCAACTTGTTGGTGCTGAGCTGCAGCTACCAGTAGCACTTTCCAGTCATGCAGAAATCGATGCACTAGCTGAGGCAAAAAAAAAAAGGGGGGGGGGGAGAAATCTTTTTTCCTTTTGAATCCCTTGACTAAAGCCCAAGCAACAAGTGTCTGCAGAGAGTGCGTGGGAATCATGAAGAGTGAATACAGAGGTACGGCTACTGCTGCGCATTCTGTGCGTGGAGTGTGCCAGCTGCCACTCAGCTCAGCACACGTGAAACACCAACCTTCCCCAAATGATCCAGCTGGGCTGCCATAAGCTTGAGATGTACCATCCCGTATCCCTGCGAGGAGTATGTGGGGAGATTGGTGAGTTAGGCCACCTTCCGGCCTCTGTACAGTAGATTGCTCACTGGACAGCAAGTAGGCAAGGTAGTGTTCTTCTTTCAGTGATTGCTCATGTGCATTCCAATAGGTGTGTGCGCGCACCGCGTGCACGATTGTCGGAAGGTTTTTCCCCTATTGTTATCCATCGGGTCAGCTGTGGAGATCCCTGGAGTGGCACCTTTATGGCAGTGTACATAGGTTCCTGCCAACCTGTCACCTGCTCAGTTCCTTCTTACCGCCAGTGATGGTCATTGGAGTAGCTCAGTCTCTTGCATTTGCATGTGCCTACCTAGTGGTTCCCTTTTCTTAGTTGTATATAGTTGTTAGTTCATGATATACTAGTTTGTAGATTAGTTGGACTTACTTTGGGGGGCTTCCCCTCCCATTCTAGTTTCCCCAGACACTGGGGCTTGCCTCGGTCGCAGGGGTTTAAGGCGTGCAAGAGGTGTGCGAAACCTATGCCCACAGGCGATCCGCATGCTGCTTGTCTCAAGTGTTTAGGAGAGGGCCATCAGACAGATAAGTGCCCAATTTGCAGGCGCTTCAGACCCAGGACTAAGAGGGAGCGGACTATCGTTTGAAGCTCCTCCTGATGGAGTCGGCTCTCCGCATGCAGCCGGCACCGGAAGCGGCACTGGCATCATCGGTGCGCAGCGCCCCAACTTCGGTACGGGATGTCCCGGCAATGAGGAAGGACTCCTCCAAGAAGCACCGGCACCGCTCCCCAACCTGTAAGGCCAGTGCCACCAGGCGGAACCGGTCGCAGTCCCCCACAGTATTCTTGCCGGCAAGTTAAAGAAGTATGGGCTGGTTTAATGGACTATAAGGTGGATAGAAAGCTGGCTAGATCGTCGGGCTCAACGGGTAGTGATCAATGGCTCCATGTCTAGTTAGCAGCTGGTATCAAGCGGAGTGCCCCAAGGGTCGGTCCTGGGGCCGGTTTTGTTCAATATCTTCATTAATGATCTGGAGGATGGCGTGGACTGCACTCTCAGCAAGTTTGCAGATGACACTAAACTGGGAGGAGTGGTAGATACGCTGGAGGGTAGGGTTAGGATACAGAGGGACCTAGACAAATTAGAGGATTGGCCCAAAAGAAACCTGATGAGGTTCAACAGGGACAAGTGCAGAGTCCTGCACTTAGGATGGAAGAATCCCATGCACTGCTACAGACTAGGGACTGAATGGCTAGGCAGCAGTTCTGCAGAAAAGGACCTAGGGGTTACAGTGGACGAGAAGCTGGATATGAGTTGACAGTGTGCCCTTGTTGCCAAGAAGGCTAATGGCATTTTGGGCTGTATAAGTAGGGGCATTGCCAGCAGATCGAGGGACGTGATTGTTCCCCTCTATTCGACATTGGTGAGGCCTCATCTGGAGTACTGTGTCCAGTTTTGGGCTCCACATTACAAGAAGGATGTGGAAAAATTGGAAAGAGTCCAGTGAGGGCAACAAAAATGATTAGGGGGCCGGAACACATGACTTATGAGGAGAGGCTGAGGGAACTGGGATTGTTTAGTCTGCAGAAGAGAAGAATGAGGGGGGATTTGATAGCTGCTTTCAACTACCTGAGAGGGGGTTCCAAAGAGGATGGATCTAGACTGTTCTCAGTGGTACCAGATCACAGAACAAGGAGCAATGGTCTCAAGTTGCAGTGGGGGAGGTTTAGGATGGATATTAGGAAAAACTTTTTCACTAGGAGGGTGGTGAAGCACTGGAATGGGTTACCTAGGGAGGTGGTGGAATCTCATTCCTTAGAGGTTTTTAAGGTCAGGCTTGACAAAGCCCTGGCTGGGATGATTTAGTTGGGGGTTGGTCCTGCTTTGAGCAGGGGGTTGGACTAGATGATCTCCTGAGGTCCCTTCCAACCCTGATATTCTGATTCTATGTAAGAAAAAGAAGGCGGACAGGGCTCGTTCCCCCATCAAGAAGCAGTGAGGGGACTCCAGCAGGGTGCGTCCCCTGGTGGGACACCCACGGTCTAGGCCTCAAGATCCGGCACCATTGACTCTGGCCCCAACGGGAGGCTTGTCAAGTCTGGTGCTGATGGACTCCTCGACTCGGGAGGACTTGGAGGAAGAGCTCGACCTTCCCTCCACACTGGACACCTACGAAGCAGTGCGAAACCTCATTGCCATGACGGCGCAGTCCCCAGGCACCATCAGCGTCACTGGCGGCGGCACCAGCTGCAATGTCTAGCCTGGCACCGCATGTGACTCCGGCACCCTTTGCGGCACCGATGGCGGCACCGCCTCTGGTTAATCATCGTGGCAAACCTATGATGTTACGGTGCTGCTCACCATCTCCCTGGTACCGCTCCCCACCACCGTCCGGCTCTACTCCCCCCATGGTCGGGCACAAACTACTCATCCAAGTCAGACGCCAAGTCTTCTGTCTCTTGACGCAGCCACTACCGCTCCCGGTCCTGGCACTGGTCCCGGCACCGCAGACCGGTGGAATCATCGGCACCAGCAGTCACCTGGCCACACCAGTGGCAGGGCCCAGTCCAATGTCCCTTTTGGACCCCTTGGGCCTACCACCAGGCTCAGGGTCAGGGCTCCAGGCCGGCATCGGTGGCATCTGTACCCTGTGCCCCCCCCAAGCAACATCGCTGGCTCGCCACACCCCAGGGCTCCTGAGGACCCCGTATGAAACAGGGACTCTGGGCTGTCACGCTCAGGTGCAGCACCCGATCCAGTGCCATCAGTGACACTAGAGCCACCTCCAGTCACGGGAGGCTCCAAGGTACCTGACCCGACCTCCAGAGAGCCAGAAGGGCAAGAAGAACCTGTCCCACGTGCCTCCTCCTTGCCAGACGAGGTGGTGGCGGGCACCACCACCACCCTACCAGCGATGGACACCAGGACCTCCTTAGGAGTGTGGCCCTAAACCTCAATCTCCAGGCAGAGGAGGTCATGGAGGAGTCTGACCCGATGGTGGACATCCTTGCCTCTGAGGGTCCTTCTAGGGTGGTCTTGCCCCTCATAAGAACAATCCAAAACACCACTAAGGTGCTGTGGCGGACTCTGGCCTCTATACCACCCACCACTAAAGGGGTGGAAAGATGATATTTTCCTGCAGAAAGGGTATGAACACCTTTTCACCCACCCCCAGTCGGGGACTCTGGTGGTTGGTGCGGCAAACCACAAAGAGCGGCAAGGACAGCCGGGTCCCATGCCTAAGTCATGGGACGGTAAGAAGCTAGACCTTTTCGGCCGGAAGGTCTACTCAACTGGGGGGCTCCAGCTTCAAGTGGCCAACCAGCACGTGGTACTCAGCCACTATGCTTTCAACTCTTGGAGCTCATTGGCAAAGTTCCAGGAGTTACTCCCAGCTGACTCGCGCAAGGAGTTTAGCACACTCCTTGAGGAGGGCAGGGTGGTCTCCAGAACCTCCCTCCAGGCTGCATTAGACACTGCGGACTCAGCGGCTCGGACCATGGCCACCGCCATCACAGTGAGGGGCAGTGCGTGACTCCAGGTCTTGGGGATACCACCTGAGGTCCAGAACACAATACAGGACCTTCCCTTTGACTGTGTGGGCCTGTTCGCCCAAAATACGGACTCTCGCCTGCATAGCCTTAAGGACTCGCGGGTGACTTTGAAGTCTTTGGGGAAGGAACTGAGCAGGTGGCAGGTCGGCAGGGACCTATATACACTGACATAAAGGCGCCACTCCAGGGGTCTCCACAGCCGACCTGACGGGTACCACGAGGGGAAAAACCTTCCGACGATCATGCACGTGGTGTGCACACACACCTATTGGAATGGACATGAGCAACCCATCTCGAAGAACAACAGTTACGAAAGATAGGTAACCAGTTTTTATTGCTGGGGACTTTGCAATGGCAATTCAGGGCAACCTTAAAAATAAGTGCTTGATGCAGGATGTCCCACACAGTGCAGGACACATGAGAAGTATGAGCACAGCTAACCCAGACCTGACCAGAGAGTGCCGAGTCATTTTCAGATCTGACCCAACCCGATACTTCCACCCAAACTTGTGTCAGCACTGCCGCCATTGCCTTGTCCTGGGGGCTCAGCCTGGTGGGGCATCCTGCTCCTCACACCTTGTGCCTACAATCCATCTCCAGCTGCATCCTGTCTATGGCACCAGCATGGTGGCTGGGACTGCATGCCATACTCCTTCCGGCTGCTGCTGCCTCACCATGCTCTGCAGCATACGCAGTTTAGTGAGTTAGCGGTGGCAGCTGCGCAGATCCCACGGACAGGAGGAGGTGATCAGAGACCA
This sequence comes from Emys orbicularis, assembly GCF_028017835.1. NCBI lineage: Eukaryota > Metazoa > Chordata > Testudines > Emydidae > Emys > Emys orbicularis. The sequence continues at coordinate 43,176,475 of NC_088691.1, read as the reverse complement.
CTCAACTGGCCCCAATGCTGAGTGTGTCAGGCTGTTTTCACACCTGACCCAAACCCAACACTTGTAGTCAGGTCCCGTCAGGTTGTGAGGCTCTAGTTGTTTGTGCAGAATATTAGATGGATGTGTGAAGGACCCAAGGTGGTTTCTGAATGCTCCTCTATGCAGCCTCCATGCATGCTCAGTCCCATGCACAAATGGGTGTGCTACTGGTCTAATGCTCATTGCTTTGGATATGGCATATACACGAGCCCAGACGGAATGGTGGATGTTGAATTCTGCCTAGCAGACGGTGCTAGTTGATGTGAAGTTGACAGCATCAAACATGTTACGATTGCTCTTAACTCCCTAGCTCAGAGGCGGGCAAACTTTTTGGCCCAAGGGCCGCATTGGGTTTCAGAAATTGTATGTAGGCCGGTTAGGGGAGGGGGTTGTAGCCCTGCTCCTACCTCATATCCGCCGCCGCCCCCCCCCCCCCCGGGACTCCTGCCCCATCCAACCCCCCTGTTCTCTGATGGCCTCCCCGGAACCACTGCCCCATCCACCACCACCCCCGCTCCCTGTCCCCTGACCGCCCCCGGAACTCCCACCCCTGACTGCCCCCTGCTGCCCCATCCAACCCCTCCTCTCATTCCTGATGGCCCCATCCTCTGCCCCATCCAACCACCCCTTCGCTCTGTCCCCTGACTGTCCCGGGAACCCCTGCCCCGACTGCCCCCCGCCGGCCCATCCAACCCCCCCCTCCTTCCTGACTGCCCCCCAGGGACCCCTGCCTCATCCAACCACCCCTTCGCTCTGTCCCCTGACTGCCCCGGGAACTCCTGCCCCGACTGCCCCCCGCCGGCCCATCCAACCCCCCCTCCTTCCTGACTGCCCCCCCGGGACCCCTGCCCCATCCAACCATCCCTTCTCCCTGTCCCCCTGGGACTGCCTCCCGTTGCCCCATCCAAACCCTCCTCTCATTCCTGACTGCCCCCCCAGGACCCCTGCCCCCATTCAACCCCCCTGTTTCCCACCCTCTGACCGCCCCGACCCCTATCCACACCCCCACCCCCTGCCCACCCACCCCCGCGCTCCCTGCCCCCTTACCACGCTGCCTGGAGCACCGGTGGCTGGCGGCACTATAGCCGCGCCGCCCGGCTGGAGCCAGCCACGCCACCGTGCAGCACAGAGCACTGGGTCAGGCCAGGCTCTGCAGCTGTGCTGCCCCAGAAGCTCGCAGCCCCGCTGCCCAGAGCATTGCGCTGGCGGCGGAGTGAGCTGAGGCTGCGGGGGAGGGGGAACAGCACGGGAGGGGCCGGAGGTAGCCTCCCGGGCGAGGAGTTCAGGGGCCGGGCAGGAGGGTCCTGCAGGCCGGATGTGGCCCGCGGGCCATAGTTTGCCCACCTCTTCCCTAGCTGCTGTCTCTGTTTCTCTCTGGCAGGAGAGGCTCCATGTGCATTGTACCCTACACTGTAATCACTGTTACTGGTTGATTGGGTAGCTTTGTGGCACCAACAGGCAGTCTCTGTAGAGCTGTATGAGCTAGAGGCACAATCACCATATGGGTTAGTTATTGTACAAGCTGTCTTTGAATTTTTTGTTGTGACGATTAGGTTATCGCATCAGGCTAGGCTCCAGCACTGACAAAAAGGATACCGGACGCCTCCATGTGGACTTTGCTCAAGCTCGGGATGATCTGTATGAGTGGGAGTGTAAGCAGCGGATGCTGGCACGAGAGGAGCGCCATCGTAGAAGAATGGAGGAGGAGAGATTCTGTCCTCCTTCTCCACCCCCTGTTGTCCACTACTCTGACCACGAGTGCAGCATTGTTGCTGAAAAGCTGAAAGGTATGTAGTTCTGAAGACTGGTTGTTTTTCATAGCAAATAGTAAGAAATGAAACACACCCAGATTTCAGTGGCTTCCTTTACTAGACTGAATAATACCACCACCTGGTACCCTGTAATGGGGTGTTTACCCCTCACAAGGCAGGACTGATAAAGTAGAATAATTAGCCTGATAGTCTGTACCTGGGAAAGAGCCAAGGATTGGAAGAACTGATTGAAGATGGACTCCAGCTGGGGAGGAACAGGAGCGGCTGGTATAAAACCAGGAAGTTGGCAGCAGAAAAGGGCTGCAGGGGAAATAGTCCGCAGTTACTCCCTGAGAGAAGGGAGCTGTGTTTGGGTCTACGGTGCCAGGTAGCCTGCAGTTACTGTCTGGGAGGAGGGAGTTTGGGCTGGTAAACATGAGAGGGAGGAGGGAGGAGCCAGAAGTAGAGCTGAGAAGTAGGAAGATGTAGGAAGGAGTTCAGGGGAAGAGCAATATGGTCAGGGAGTGAGCAGGCCACTATTGCTAGTGATAATTGGGTCCCCTACTAGCCACTGGAGGAGTGGCACAGTCAGGGCAGTGAAGGGGAGCCTGCCGTTTTGTATAGAGGGACTTTTGCATTATGGGGTCCTTGTATTCCCCTGTCTTGATGACTGGCTCCTAGCAGTGCAATCCAGAGACGAAGTTTGGATCTCGACCTCCATGTTGCTCAGACTCCTTTCCTTCCTAGAAGTCAGAGTCTGTCAAAAAATCAACTTTGGTTCCTGCACAGTCTTGAGTCTTCAGAGAGGCCTCCATCAATTCAGTTTCAGCACGAGCTTACCTACAAAAGGACAGATTCCAGACTCTGCAAGAACTCATGACCCAAGTAGTCAACTTTCCATCTGTCCCAGTCAGAAGTTGCCTATCCCTCCTTGGCCACATGGCAGCCTGCATGTATGTCACCGCCTTCACCTGCCTCCACCTCTGTTGCCTCCAGATGTGTCTCCAGGGAGTTTACTCGCCCATGCAGCACATCAGGGACCTTCTGCTGACAGTCCCCCCCCTTGAGGTGCTCTCTTCCCTCCCGTGCTGGATGGACCCATAACATATCTGTGTGAGGATTCCCTTCCTCCCAGGACAGGAAGATCATCACCCACACACATCCCTCTTAGTATGGGGAATACACATGGGAGACCACATGATGCAAGGCACACGAGCCTCTGAGGAATACTAGATGTATATCAACATCCTGGAACTCTGGGCAGTATAGAGAGCATGTCAAACTTTTCTCCCATTCACTCCTCCCATCATGTTCTCATCATGTCAGACAACACTACCACCGTTTATTACATCAACAAACAAGGGGACACAAAATCAACTGCTCTGTGTGTGGAGGTAGTCAATCTTAGGATTAGTGCATTGCCCACAAGATCCTGCTTTTGGCACCCTGTCTTCTGGGTACTCAGAATGTGATTGTGGATTCTCTCACAGCAGAAGATTCGTGGCCAATCATGAGTGGGAACTCCACGACACTGTATTAAGCGACATCTTCAACCAATGTGGGTCTCCAACCAGAGACCTCATCGCCTCCTACGCCAACCACAAATGCAGCACATACTGCTCTGGGGGTGCATCGGTCCCCACTCTCTGGGCGATGCTCTCGTACTCCGCTGGTTGGAGCAGATCAACTACACCTACCCTCCTCTACCACTCCTGCCACGAGTACTCCACAAGAGTAAAAGAGGGAAAGAGCTATGGTCATCCTGATTTCCCCATTCTGGCCAAGACAGTTCTGGTTTCTCAACCTTCTCCACATGTCAGTGCGTCCCCCACTTCCCAGTCCCACTTTCCCTGAGCTGTTAACGCAACACAATGGCAGGATCAGACACAGATGCTTCACCCCACCTCAGAGTGTGGTATTTGGATGGGCATCTTCTCTAGAATGAGAATGCTCATCAGAAGTGCAAGAAAGAGTCCACTAGGCATCCCTACTGGACCAAGTGGAAATGATTCACCTTCTGGGCCCAACAGAAAGGGCTTTCCCCAGAGGAAGTGGAGATTTCCCTTCTTTTGGATTATTTCCTGTCTTAAAGTTGTTGGAGTTAACCTTAATCTTTTTCAAAGTCCACTAGTGGCAACCAGTGCCTTCCACCCTCCCGTGGAAGGACACTGCATATTTACACATCCATTAGGTTTTGGAAAGGCCTCTTCAGAACTTTTTCACCTGTACAACCTATTGCTCCCCACTGGGACCTCAACCTCATTTTATTGGCACTGATGAAACAACCCTTTGAGTCACTGGCTTCATGCTCTATGTCCCTTCTTTCCATGAAAGTCACCTTCCTTGTGGTTATCACTTTGGCAAGAAGGGCAGGGGAACTTGGGGCCATGATGGGAGACCCCCTTTTCACCACTTTTCATAAAGACAAAGTGTCCCTGCACCTACATCCTAAGTTTCTACCAAAGTTCATCTCTCAGTTTCATGTCTACCAACCCATTCACTTACCTGTTTTCTTCCCAAAGCCTCACATCTCGGAAGAGGAACATCAACTTCACTCCCTTGACATCTGCCGGGCCTGCAGAGGACAAGATCAATCAGAAAGTCTGCTAGATTGTTTATCTCAATAGCAGAGAGACTGAAGGGGCAAGCAATTTCCACACAGAGAATCTCCAAATGGATTTCCAGGTGCATTACACCAGTGGCTCTCAACCTTTCCAGACTACTGTACCCGTTTCAGGAGTCTGATTTGTCTTGTGTACCCCCAAGTTACAACTCACTTAAAAACTACTTGCTAGGGGTCACCAAATGAAATTCATAGGCAACAGGTTTAAAACAAACAAAAGGAAGTATTTCTTCACACAACGCACAGTCAACCTGTGGAACTCCTTGCCAGAGGATGTTGTGAAGGCCAAGACTATAACAGGGTTCAAAAAGAACTAGATACATTCATGGATGATAGGTCCATCAATGGCTATTAGCCAAGATGGGCAGGAATGGTGTCCGTAGCCTCTATTTGCCAGAGGCTGGGAGTGGGCGGCAGGGGATGGATCACTTGGTGATTGCCTGTTCTGTTCATTTCCCTCTGGGGCACCTGGCATTGGCTGCTGTCGGAAGACAGGATACTGGGTTAGATGGACCTTTGGTCTGACCCAGTATGGCCGTTCTTATGTTCTTATTACAAAATCAGACATAAAAATGCAAAAGTATTACAGCACATTATTACTGGAAAAGCTGCTCACTTTCTCATGTTTACCATATAATTATAAAATAAATCAATTGGAATATAAATATTGTACTTCCTTTTCAGTGTATAGAATATAGAGCAGTATAAACAAGTCGTCTGTATGAAATTTTAGTTTGTACTGACTTCTCTAGTGCTTTTTATGTAGCCTGTTATAAAACTGGGCAAATATCTAGATTAGTTGATGTACCCCCTGGAAGATCTCTGCGTACCCCCAGGGGTACACGTACCCGTGGTTAAGAACCACTGCATTACACTATGCTATCAGTTGTCAGGACCGTCTCCAAACCTCAGTGTGAGGGCCGATTCCACGAGAGCCCAGGCATCCACCAGGGCTACCCTCCACAATGTGCAGCTTAGAGACATATGTATGGTGGCCACATAGAGTTTGGTACATACCTTCGCTACACATTGCAGCTTGGTTCAGAACTCTGCAACGGATGTCTCATTCAGCACAGCCGCCCTCCACGCCACTCTTCTGAATTAGGTACTGCTGGTTAATCACCCTCAGTGGAATACAGTAGGTACCATCACTCGAAGAAGAAGAGGAGGTTACTTACCTGTAAGTGGAGGTTCTTCGAGATGTGTTGTCCCTATCGGTATTCCACTTGCCGCCCTCCTTCCCCTCTGCTGCAGATCTGTTGGATTTGCGGTGGTGAAGGAACTGGAGACTGTCCATCTGACCTGTCTGTTATCACCTCAGATTAAACCATGAGGTGAAGCAAGGGCAGAACAACAGAAATTACTACTTTCAAATTCTACAGCTCTGGATGCATGCTGCACATGTGTAAACCCTCAGTGGAATACAGATAGGGACCATGCATCTCGAAGAACCTCCACTTACAGGTACGTAACCTCCTCTTCTCATCTAATGACTGTTTGGTGGCCTGTACATGAGGTGAGTCTGTGGATCTAGTTCCAGCCCGTTACCTCTCACAGGCGTGTTTATCCTGCCTCAAAGAGATGTCCTGGTGCCCTTCCTAGCAGTTACCTATCACCAAGATCTGCTGATGCAGATTCCTATAAGGTGCCAAGATCCAGAAAAATTCCAGCTGATGGCTTTGAACATGAGGAGCTCAACCTCTGGAAGCTCAGATACTCTGATCAGCTGCTGGCCTCTGCCAGGATGCTCTCTGGCCAGGTTAACTCTCCAACTCCTGAAAGGATTCCATACACAGAGCTTAAATACTCAGATCTCTGAAAGATCTGCAGATTCTGGAGTGCACAACATGGAGCTCTGAGTGTTGTGTGGTGACTCCATTAAAAAGCTGAGCCTCAGCAGTGGCTTTGGGTTCTTCTTTGAGTGATTGCTCATGTGTATTCCACAATAGGTGTGCGTGCTCGCTATGTGCACTGGTGCCAGAAGTTTTTCCCCTAGCAGTACCCGTAGGGGGGGGAGCGCTCCCCACGACCCCTGGAGTGGCACGTGCCTGGCGCGATATAGGGGAGCTGCGCGTTCCCCACACCCTCAGTTCCTTCTTGCTGCCAGTGAAGGTGCGTTAGAACTGCTCTGCTCCAGCTTTGCTGTAGCTTGTCCCCGGAACTGTTCATTCATTCATTCATTCAGTATTAGTACCTGTAGTTAGTTAGCAGTTTAGATAGTCGGTGAGCCCGGGCTGGGGCATGCCCCGCGCCCCGGGGTTTAAGTCGTGCGGCTCTTGTAGGCGTTCTATGCCAAGAAGCGACCCGCACGCAGGCTGTTTGCGCTACTTAGGAGAAACCCATATCAGTGAAAGGTGCAAGATTTGCAAGTTGTTTAAGCCTCGGACCAAAAGAGAAAGGGACATTAGGCTCCATGCCATCCTGATGGAGTCGGCGCTGACCCCGACCTCGGCACGCCACTCCGAACCAGTACCCAGCACCGCGGCGTCGGTACGCGGCGACCCTCCGGTACCATCGACCAGTCGGCACCGCTCCCCATCCACGGGGCATGCCAAGAGGGCCAAGAAGACTCCTTCTTCGCAGCGGCACCGAGGGAAATCTGGGACAGAGGATAGGCCCATGTCGGGCAGTCCTCGATCCCCACCGGGCCCCAGGCCTCTGACTCAAGATGAGCGGAGTAGCCCGGCCCCTTCAGAACAGGCCTCTCCGGATGTCCGGATGCCTTCCACACCTGAAGCCCTCCAGGTGGCCCGGGACGTCATGTCCATGCCGGTGCCCAGAGCGCCACCAATGTCGGCCCTGCGCTCCAGAGGCAAGCTGCCGCTGGGATCTCTGCAGTCGCCTCCGGCCCGGTACCGGTCTCGGTCGAGGGAACGTTCCCGATGCCGATCACTGCCCAGCGACTGCTTGGGGCAGAGTCCAGGTGGATCGCCCTTGCCGCCGACCAGACTGTCTGGCTGGGTACCATCCGTCCGGGACTCGTGGCACTGCTCGTCCTCAAGGAGGGAATATCGACGGGACCGCGGCGGGTGTTGCCATTGGTCCTTGTCTTGGAGAGGGTACTGCAGTCGGTCATGGCACGGTCGTCGACGCCATTCCCGCTCGGACTCCCGCTCCAAGTCTCCACCAAGATACTGCAGCCCCGGGCGTCGATCGCCAGCGTCTCGCCGTCACGGGTCCGCCCGTTGAGGCCATTCACGGAGCAGCTATTACTGTTGGTACCTGTCCTCCACGTCGAGATCACGGTCCTGTGGCCATTGTAGATCCCGGCACCGCCACTCCTCCTGGTCCAGAGACAGCAGCGGATCTTACGCCAGCCCAGTCTCCATTCATAGCCGTCCTTTGATGGGCCAGGCCAGCCAACTCAGCCAACCGGGCCCGTTGGTGCCACAGCACGTGCAGTGGCACCGAGTGTCGTGGACGGCTGAATGGTACCAGTGGGCACCATGGCCTCCAGCACGGCCCCGGTAGGAACTCGCTCTGTGGCCGGAGCCTCGGAAGCACCATCGGCCTCCCTCTCCAGACCCCTGAGAAAGGAGTCGGTGGGACGTACATCCTTGGCACCATGCCCAGAATCTGACCAAGTGGTGGACCCTCCGGTGCCGAACGACACCCAGAGCACCACACCTGCCTCTTCGCCCCGCCCGGAGGAGGCGGTTGCGACCCCGCCCCCCTTCGTCCTGCAGGAGGACTTTAGGGCCCACCAAGAACTCTTAAAGAGGGTGGCAGCAAGCCTACACCTCCAGGCAGAGGAGATGGAGGAGCCCTCGGATTCCCTTTTTAACGTGTTGTCCCCATCGGCACCGGGTAGGGTGGCCTTGCCTCTTCATGAAGGTGTGGCTAAGATTTCAAATGCCCTATGGCAAACATTGGCCTCGATGGCCCCCATCTCTAAAAAGGCGGAACAACCTCTCCGGATGTCCGTATAGCCCACAACATCCATCTGAAGGCCTTCCACCTACCGGGCTCCCGGAGCGAGAGGGTAGATCGCTTGAGCAGGGACTTTTTCTCGCAACACGAGTGGTCCCTCCACTCGGGAGTGGCCCACTGGCTCTTCCAAAGGTGGGGAACTCCCCAGGTGGACCTATTCGCGACTCGGCAGAACTGGTGATGCCCCCGGTTCTGCTCCGGGGGGGGCCTGGGGAGGGGCGCTATCTCTGATGCCTTTCTCCTGTCCTGGTCAGGCCGGCTTCTTTACGCCTTTCCCCCGTTCCCCCTAATCAGCGGGGTTCTGGAGAAGATAAAGTCGGACAAGGCCCGGGTCCTCCTGATCACCCCGGCATGGCCCAGGCAGCATTGGTACGGGACCCTCACGGGCCTGGCAGTAGCTCTGTCATGGCTGTTGCCGCTCCGCCCGGACCTGCTCTCTCAGGACCAGAGCTGCCTCCTCCATCCCAACCTAGCGGCTCTTCACCTGGCTGTGGCTGTTCAGTGGTTAGGTGGAGAGGAAAGGTCATGCTCGGACCAGGTTCAGCGCGTCCTCCTCGAAAGTAGACGGCCCTCCACCCGCCGCGCTTATTTGGTGAAGTGGTCCCGATTTTCTAGGTGGGCAGCGGACCAGGGTGTCTCCCCGGTGACTGCCCTGATCCAGTTTATCCTTGATTACCTCCTCTGCCTGGTGCTCTCATCGGTCAGGGTGCACCTGGCAGCCATATCGGCCTTCCATCCGCCGGTGCAAGGGCACACATTTTTTTCCCATGCTACGACTGGCCGGTTCCTTAAGGGTTTGGACCGTCTTTTTCCATATTCTAGACCCCCAGTCCCGCAGTGGGACCTAAACCTGGTGTTGGCTCGTCTCACGGGGCCCCCGTTTGAACCACTGGCCAGGTGCTCCTGGTCTCACCTCTCGTGGAAGGTGGCCTTCCTGGTTGCAATCACGTCGGCCAGGTGAGTCTCAGACCTCAGGGCCCTGACCTCCGAGCCGCCGTACACGGTCTTTCATAAGGACAAGGTCCATCTCCGCCCACATCCCGTATTCCTCTCTAAGGTGGTCTCCGCCTACCACATGGGTCAGGACATTTTTCTACTAGTCCTCTGCCCCATCCCTTATGCGTCCAGTGAGGAGCACCGTCTCTACACGCTCGATGTGCGGCAGGCTCTGGCTCTTTACCTCGAGCGGACTAAGTCATTCAGAAAGTCCTCGCAACTGTTCGTCGCCCTGGCTGAGCACGCAAGGGGCCAGCTGATTTCCACTCAGCGGCTTTCCAATCGGATCACTTCGTGCATCCGTTCCTGTTATGAGCTGGCGGGTGTTCCCTCCGCCACCCATTGTGAGGGTGTACTCGACTCGGGCGCAGGCCTCGTCGGCTGCCTTCGTGGCCCACATCCCCATCCAGGACATTTGTAGGGCTGCCACATGGTCTTTGGTTCACACGTTCACCTCGCACTATGCGATCGTCCCCCAGACAGGGCCATCCTCCGTCCTGGGAACTTGTGAACTCCTACCCACCTCCAACAGATATAGCTTGGAATCACCTATTGTGGAATACACATGAGCAATCACTCGAAGAAGAAAAGACAGTTACCTTTTCCGTAACTGGTGTTCTTCGAGATGTGTTGCTCATGTCTATTCCACATCCCACCCTCCTTCTCCTCTGTTGGAGTTGTCTGGCAAGAAGGAACTAAGGGTGGGGGAGAGCGCTCAGCTCCCCTTATACTGGGCCAGGCAGGCGCCACTCCAGAGGTCACAGGGGGTACTCCCCCCTATGGATACTGCTAGGGGAAAAGCTTCCAGCACCAGTGCATGTGGCAAGCACGCACACCTATTGTGGAATAGACATGAGCATCACATCTTGAAGAACACCAGTTACGGAAAAGGTAACTGTCTTTTCTCTCACAATGTCATCTGACAAAGGCAGTCTGGCTTCTCTCCTACACATCTCCCGGTTTCTTAAAGCAGTGGCAAAGATTTCCTTTCTATTAAAGCTCCTATACTAGCTGGAAGCTAAACCTCGTTATGGAACACTTCACAGAGCAGCCCTTTCAGCCGATGGTTAACTCATGATATTTCTTCTCTATCAAAGATGCCTGCTTAATTGCAGTCACATCTGCTTGAAGGATTAGCAAGTTAAATGCACTGTCTGTCAAGAGGCTTTTCTGCAGCTTTCCCCCAAAAGTAATACTCAGATTTCCTACCTAAAATCCGTTCTTCTCACCAGCTCAATCAGGACTTCATTCTGTCCTGAGCCCTCTCATCCTCAGGAGATAGAGTTGACACCATTTGGATGTCAGCAGGGCCATCAGGTTCATCTTGGGTGGACAAAGTCATTCAGGAAATTGGATATTTGATCCATCACTTATGTCACCAAGAACAAGGGACTAGAAGTTTCTGAGACACCCTTCTCTAGGTAGAATTGAACATGTTTGTGGTTATTTAGGGGTTAAAGCTGGGACATTTTTCAGCTGAGGTGGTGACACTTTCCAGGCTAATGTGGGAGGAGCAGCAAAGGCATCAAGACATTAACAACTACCTTTGTGGTCTTGGGGGTATGGTTAACCGACTTAGAGTAGTAAACTTTCTGCTATGAAAAGACACATTTACAACAAAGTTAAGTGATCTGTTTTTGTGTGGCATAAATCTACATAGGGCATATATATTAAACAGGCCCAGATTTTCAAAATCTAGTGGCATTGGGTGCCCAACTTGCGACTCCTAAAATGGGCCTGACTCTGAGGGGGTGAGGGTGCTCAGCACTTTCTGAAAATCAGCTGCTTTCAGGTGTCTCACGTTGGGCACCTAACATCACTAGAGACTTTTGAAAATTTGGGCTGCAGTTTCCCAGCTGGTCAGCATGGAACCCCTCTCAACAGCTAGAGGGGTGACGTAGGCTGAGAACAGCAACCCCTTTCACAAAGGCTAGACAATAGCCTTCATCTGGCAAGTCCTCTCAGTTACTGTTACCTGAGGCAGATATGACCCAGTGACCTAGAGGTAAACAGCTTTTGTGGCCAAGCATCTCCCTGAATTAACTATTCACCAGTCCCCTGAGCCAGGCACTCCCCAGCACCTTGCCCTGGAGCCAGTCACTCACCAATTCCTGGGCCATCCGTTCACCAGTCCCCTGAGCCAGGGACACCCTGCTGCCCACCCCATAGCCAGCTCACCTGCTCCTCAGCCAGCCTTTTGCCAGTCCCCTGAGTTGTAACATTTGTTATTGTTCTTTAGTAGCCTGAAAGTGACATTCCTTGCTAAACTAATTTTGTTTGTTTCCATTAAGTAAACATGAAGCTAAATCTTCATGCCTTTACTCAGGCAAACTGTCTTTGAGTCAGTGGGCATTTTGCCAGGGCAAAGAGTGACTAAAACTGGGTAGGCATTTCAGGGTTTGATCCATGCCTTTGTATTGTGTCTTCAGTAGAGCTGCTGCAGTTTACCCAACTCTGCTCCAGCACTATGGTTGTGAGCTAGCTGGGGGCCTTGCCTTCCTCTGTATAGTATTTCAGCAACTACTTTTTTTTCTTGATTTCTCTGCAGCAAAGAGGCAGATTTAAAACTATGTATAATTCTGAGGACAATTCAGATAATAATTTTAAGACAGATTAGGCCTGTGGCCTAATGTAATGAATTTCCCCTTTAAAATATTATCATAATTGGAGAATATTTAAAAATAGTAGTAGCTAGCCAGATTCATAAATTATCATCAAATACAGAGAAACCAGAAAACCTCTTAGATAATCTTTGCAAAGCATGCTTTCCATAAATTGCTGTGCTGGCAGCCCCTATGTATTTGATATTTGACTGAAAGCTGGCCGTGTTGTGTTTTGAGGAATCTAATCCTGCTAGACTAAGCAAATAGTTCAGTGCTGACTGCTGGGAAGGTGGCTGCTGAACAGCTGTGCCACTGGAAATGACTCTGCAGATTTTGCCTGTTCTAAAAATTTTCTGTTTTGACCCAGATGATTCCAAGTTCTTGGAAGCAGTGCAGACCTTGGTGACCTGGATAGAACGTGGGGAAGTGAACAGGCGGAGTGCAAACAACTTCTACTCCATGATCCAGTCAGCTAACAGTCACATTCGCAGATTGATGAACGAGAAAGCAGCCCATGAGAAAGAGATGGAGGAAGCTAAGGAGAAGTTTAAGCTTGCTCTCTCAGGGATTCTAGTTCAGTGTGAGTAGTATTTCTGCACTGAGCGTTGTTCATGTATTACTGGGAGATTTTTTTGTTTTTGAGGGGGCACAGCAAATACAGCAAGACCCCAGAAAAAATAATCACCATGGCTGAACAAATACAGTTAATTTACAGATATATGTCATTTACCTCCATAAACTTCTTCTGGTGTATCGTGGAGGAAGCATTTACGCACGGGGGAATGAACTCATTTGTTCTCTCTCAAATATATTCTGTTAATTATTCTACTGTAGCAATGCCCAACATTCTGCCCCTTTGTGTGCAGTGAAGGTAAGTCCCCAGCAGCCCAGTGCCTCGGTGCAATGTTCAGGATTGACTCACCAAAGGTAGGATGTAACAGAATGTTTTCAAAGTCCTGTTTCCATAAATAGGAGATTAAATCAATTTCTCATGGTGATGTAGGACCAAATTTTAAACCTTTTGCATTTGGTTTTCCTTTCATGCTTAATCTTTTTTAATCTTGATTCAGATTTTTTTCTATTCTTAACATAAACAAATATGGGCATTGAATCCAAGAGATGCAGTGTTTTCTGCAGAGTAAGTAGTAATAGAGAGAGCAGGAAGTGTTGTGTAATTAGTCACAGACAGGTCACGGGCAATAATGAAAAATTCACGGAAGCCCGTGACCTGTCCTTGACTTTTACTAAAAATACCCATGACAAAATGGGTAGCCTGGGCAGCTGTGGGGGGAGGGAAGGGGGACAGGGAGTTCCAGGGGTCCCCCCCACTGCAGCTGGGAGCTGCCGGGGCCCCCCCGCCACCTGCAGCAGCCGGGAGCTCCATGGATCCCCCCGAGGGCAGCAGAGGGAGCAGTGGGATTCCCCCTGCTGCGGGTTCCTCCTGCCGCCCATGGCAGCGGGGAGCGATGGGGGTCCCTCTTGTCACCAATGGGGATGGGGAGTGGCGGGGATTCCCCCCCAGCCGCCGGGACCTCCTGCTGCCCTCGGGGCAGGGAGTGGCAGGGTCCGCCTTGCCGCCTGCAGCGGCTGGGAGTGGCGGGGATTCCCCCTGCCGCCGGGTCCCCCCTGCTGCCCGCAGTGGCTGGGAGTGGTGGTTCCCTCCTGCTGCCCATGGTGGCCGGGAGCGGTGGGGAGCTGCGGAGTTCCCCCCTGCCACCTGCGGTGGCTGGGAGCTGCGGGGGTACCTCACAGTTCCCTGCCTCCACATGTTGCAGGGGACCCTGCAGATCCCAGTCACAGATGTCTTTGGAAGTCACGGATTCCGTGACCTCCGTAACTAAATTGCAGCCTTAGTAATCAGTCATTATAGCACACCCATTAGTATTCTTATTACAGCTGCACTGGTTAGTCTAAACATAGAGTGCACTGAGTTTTATTTCATCATGCCCACTGCAGCAGGCCAAATATACAAAGCCAATTCTAGCTATGCTTCTTGTTGTGAGGTGAATTCTACCCCTTTGCAGCGGGAGATCACGTACTTCCTTTAAAAACTTCTCCAAAAATTGGCAGGAAAATGACTCCGGAGCCCTGGTTTGACAGGTGAGTGTCCAGGGAAAGGAGAGAGCTTCCTGGTTTTGCTGCCCTGTGGTGGAGGATCCTTCCCTGTGTTTATGTGGGTGGTGTGTTATAATGTCCAGGTTATGCCTCTGTGCTTTGGGACTGAAACAATGGGACAGAAGAACATCCATAAAGCCAGCTACAAAATCCTTCCATTCTAAAGAGTGCGAGACCCTGTTCTGCTGGATTTCCAGGAAATCCTGTTTGACTTGTTGGCTCCACCTCTACAATGTATCCTTCGTGCATTTAACCCTGTTTCGCTTTTGTTCTGTTGAGAATGACACTGGCGTCCCCAGTTGTTAATAACTTGATAGACACTTAGGCTTTGGCCTTCTGGAGTCCCCTCTTTCCTTTCTGGGCACTGAGTTCCTCCTGAGCATGGCCTCAGCATAATACAGTGTTATAACAAAAGATTAGCCAAACCACCTGCCTGATTCCGCTCTTTTACTCCTTTACTCCTCTCGTTCGCATTCTCTGGATGATATTCTGGCCCGATTTGACTGCTGATTTCACACTACAGTTGAGCAGATAGTGGCTGTGTACCATTCCGCCTCCAAACAAAAGGCTTGGGACCATTTCACGAAAGCTCAGCGTAAGAACATCAGCGTGTGGTGCAAACAAGCCGAGGTTGGTAATTTTTTATTGTGTTAGATCCTCCAGAGTACAGTCTCTTTCTTAACAGGATATTGATTTTAAGTTTACGTGGGCACTGTACTCACATGGACAGAAACAGCCTTAAATGAAATGGTGCAATATGGGCCTTACTTAGATCATCTGCTGAAACAAAGGTAATATGTGTTCCATTGATGTCTCTGACTGGAGAAGGATCCTGTGTATGCTAACACAGCCCTAGTAACGATAAATTGAGCCCTGTAAGCCATTGGTATTGTGTACAAGAATAACTATTGGGCCATGGTTTCTATTGTGGTATTAGGGCTGTAAACATTTGTGTACTGGTATGGAAACTGCATGGAATCACCTGAGAGAGAATCCTAAAAAGGACTACACAGTCCTTTATCTAATTCTTGTAACAGTCTTTAGAGGTGCAAAGTTTAAAGCTGGCACAAATCCAGCAGGTCTGATGAAGGACATCATTATACTTCTGTGCCTATAGAATGTAATTAAGGCTATGTCTTCGCTGGAGACCTCACAGCGACATAGTTGTACCGCTGCAGCTGTGCCGCTGTAAGGTCTCCTGTGTAGCCGCTCTGAGAGCTCTCCCGTCGGCGTAATTAAACCACCCTCAACGAGAGGAGGTAGCTATGATGGCTGGCAATTTTGTCAGAAGCTGGGAATGGGCGACAGGGGATGAATCACTTGGTGATTACCCGTTCTGTTCATTCCCTCAGAAGCACCTGGCATTAGCCACTGTCGGAAGACAGGATACTGGTCTAGATGGACCTTTGGTTTGGCCCAATATGGCCGTTCTTATGTTCTTGTGATTTAGCACTGTCCACACTGCCGCTTCTGTCACTGTAACTCAGTGGTTCTCAGCCTATTTATCATTGTGGTCCTCAGGCTGAGAACCACAGCGCCCCCTGCCCAGAGATCCCTCAATAGAGTGGGGCCAGGAGTGGAGCCCTGGGCGCAGGGACAGGCAGCTGGACCCCAGGCCCTGCCGTGGAGGGCCGGGCAGCCAGGACCCGGATTTTTTAGCACACAGCTGGGCCGCAGCTGTTTGTTAATTAGGCCGCATACGGGCCCGTGGGTTGAGAACCACTGGTGTAACTTATGTCAGTCAGGGCGGTGTTTTTTCACACTCCTGACTGACAAAAGTTTTACTAACAAATGTGCTAATGTAGACATAGCCTAAGTTTACAGTGTAACAGTGGAATTACTTTGGGTTGTGGTTACAACTGCAGTTCCTTCTAAAGTGAGAATAAAAGATGAGAGAGACAAGGTGGGTGACGTAATATCTTTTATTGGACCAGCTTCTGTTGGTGAGAGAGAGAAACTTTCAACCTTACACGGAGCTCTTCCTCTGGCCTGAAGAAGAGCTCTGTGTAGCTCCAAAGTTTGTCTCTCTCACCAACAGAAACTGATCAAATAAAATATATTTCCTCACCCACCTTGTCTTTCTCATATCCTGGTACCAACACTGCTTCAACACTACAAACAATAAAATATGAGGCAGAAGAGATCTGTTCTTACCTGGCCCCTGTATGAAGCAGTGCTGCACCTTCACAGGTTAGTTCCGGAACAAATTCAGATCACCGAACACTTATTTTTATGGAAGTGATATTCTCCCAGGATTTGGCTCTCAGTTTCTAAGGATGGAAAATTTGTACACTGGAACCCATTCTTCCATCAGACCACTGGAAAGGGTCATAACACTAGATCCCTGCCTGTAGAGTTCATCCAGCTCCTCTTTGGCATGCCTGAGGAAGTGTGCAGGAGGAGACTCTGCTATAGTGAACCTTGTAAGGTCTGCAGGAGTGGCTGCAGAGATCTGCTACGCTGAGGAGATCTGTAGGCATGAAGCTCCTCTCCTGAAAACCTCATAGGATGGGGCTCCTCCCACACTGAGTCCCACTCTTACACCTCTCCCGTTAGGAAGGCTGATGGTGTCTTCCAAACTATTATCCCCCCAGGATATAAAGAGTGATGTAGAACATGCAAATAATTCAGTTATTTTCAGCTAATGAAACTTAAAAAAGAAGTCTCAGTCTAGATTTAATAAAATCCTCCAGTGAATCAGTCATCGAGTCTCACAACAAAGACATTCATCAGCTGCAGAGATCCAAAACAGGCTAGGCTTGTGAATCGAAGTTCAAGAAGGAATAATTTTAAAATACTCCTGCCTCTTACACTGAACAGTGGAGACATTTGTGAATTCACAAAGTCCATTCTTTATTCACAGAGGGAGTGCTGTAAGTTTGGAAATAATCTTTTATGTTTGAAAAATAAAGTAATTGAGTCCCTGCTAATCTCAACATAACCTTAACCATGGAGCTGCCCTGGCAGCTGCATAATGAGCAAGCTGAGCCCATGCGGAGAAGTACAATGCTGTATTAATAAGAGACTGCAACTTGGGTAGGTATTTGTAGCCATTGTTTACAAAATTCGGATGGATGTAAGATAGGGTATTGACTAATCAAAGCTTGGGATGCAGAGTCAGGAGATCTAGGTTATACACTCCAGTATGCCACAGACCTGCTGTGAGGCCTCGAACAACTCATTACATCTCCAGGTCTCAGTTCCCTGTTGGTAAAATGGAGATCTATCTGCTTCTGTGGCCCCAGCGATGAGGTATCTGGACACATCACAGTCATTAATGAACTGATCCCTGAGGAAGGAATATACCAATACTATCAACACTACCATTTTACACATGGGAAGCTCAAGCACAGAGTAATTAGGTGGTTGCCCAAGGTCATGAACTTTATGACAGACAGGACTTTTGTCTTCTGGGTCCCAGTTCAGTGCTTGAACCACAAGACCATCCTCCTCCCAGGATGCTGTCAGGCATAGTTAAATCCTTTGTGACCCACAGAAGGAAGGGGGTAGCAAGGTTTGTCTTTCCAGGCTGACAGTGCTCCCCTGGCTTAGAATTGGAATGACAAAGGTGTGCAGCTCTCCAAAAAGATCCAGGCTGGACCCTTCCTCACCCCATACAATTCCCCTGCCACCTGGGCAGACCCTGCCTCCCACCAAGGTGTCCTATTCACCTCACTTACTATTGCTTACATTGTGCACAGCCCCACAGCATGCTGTTGCCAGGCTGCTGCACCCTCCCACCGCCTGGAACACACAGAAGACTGTTCTTCTCTAACTGTAATTCTCAGAGGTCCTGGTGCTAGTTGTGGAGTGTTCCTGTCTTTCTGGCCATGCTGTAGTGTGTGATGTCAAAGCTGGCCACTGGAGCTGTGAAAAATGTAAGCACCAATCCAAAAGCAGACAGTGTTCCCCTGGCTTAGAATTGAATGACAAAGGTGTGCAGCTCTCCGAGAAGATCCGGGGGGACCCTTCCTCACCCCATACAATTCTCCTGCCAACTATGGCACCTGGGCAGACCCTGTCTCCCACCAAGGTGTCCTACTCACCTCACTTACTATTAGTTGACCAATGGGGATAGAGTTTTCACCCTCAACAAAACTTTTAGGGGAGCTGGCTTGGACATTTCCCCAGCTCAACATCTTTGTGGATGATGGAGGCACATGTCCCCCATCCTTCAGGGGAGCATGCTGCTGGGCTGTTCACCTCCCATTTCCTCATTTGGGAGAGTCAGTACCAAGAAATCCTCTTCAGTACAGTTTGCTTCTTATTTTGCAACCATCCCCATGCTGTACGAGAGACTCCTGTGGGTATGTTTACACTGCAGGTGGAAGGTGTGATTAAAACACGTGTAGACATTCCTCAGCTAGCATTGATCTAGCTAGCTTCAGTAACAATAGCAGTAGCAGTGGCTGCCCAAGCAGGTACCCAGGGTGCTGGGCATGCAGGGCTAGCCTTTACAGGTGCCCCTGCTGCATCTTCACTGCTATTGTTACCCAAACTAGCTTTGACCTAGATAGCTCAGGTATGTCTATACGTGTTACAGTCACACTTCCTGATTGCAGTGTGGACAGACCCTAAGAAGAATGTTGGTAAATTGGTGAGGATTCAGAGAAGAGCCATGAGAATGATTAAAGGATATGAAAATGTGCCTTTTAGTGATAGACTCAAGGAGCTCAATCCATTTAGCTTAACAAAGAGACGTTTAAGGGGTGACTTGATCCCAGCTTATAAGTACCTACATAGGGGAAAAATTGATAATGGGCTCTACATTCTAGAAGAGAAAGCTATAACATGCTTCCATGGCTGGATTCAAAGCTAGACAAGTTCTGACTGGAAATAAGGTATAAGTTGCAAATGGTGAGAGTAATTGATCATTGGATTTTTTTTAGATATGCTCTAGGAATTCTTTCGGGGAAGTTCTGCGGCCTGTGTTATACAGGAGGTCAGTCTAGATGATCACAATGTTCCCTTCTGGCCTTGGAATCTATGAGTCTATGAAACTCCCTCTGTGTCCTAGCTGCTAACGGGTGACACAAAGCCACATTGTGCTAGAGTAAGCTACAGAAACATCTGGAAGGTTATGTAGCAAAGCGGGTAAGATTTCTGTTTATCGTAGGTATATCTTAGAGACCTCGGTTTTACTCCCAGCTGTGCCTGAAATAACCTTATACAGGCTCTGAGTTATGTTATCTGTGAATAATAGTTATCTCTCCAGCAGTATGACACTTTGGCTCAGGATAAGGGTGGTGAAGTGCACAGAACCTTTAATAGCTGTCAGTGGAAGATGTGTGACAAGGATTAATGGCCTATGGATGTGCACCTTCCGCTGGGTTAAAGGGGATCATGTGAGGTAGCCCATGTCTCTCATATTTTGCTTCACCCAGATTGTATGATTGACAGATTTATCGTTGCAAGACTGCCTGCAGCAGGGACCAAAATTGTGAGTTGGCAGCACTGCAAAAGGAATCCTCTCCCATAAGGGGTGTTGCCTGCAGGCTCAGGGTCTGATGGGCACACAGGAAGTGTCATGGATGGAGAATCAAGCTAGAGGGATGGAAGGTGACAATTATTCATTTTTCTTATAATTAAGAACCATATAATCAAACTGGCTGTGTCTAACTGGTCAGTTTACAACCTCTCTAACTTGTTCCACTTCCTCTCATAACTATGGGTAGCCCTCAAAATCAGAATAGAGTGGATATGTAACAATAAAGGTTACGCTTTTCGATTTAATGTAATGTGTAACAGTGACAGAAGGCTCTTTGCAGCTATATTTCTGCTTAGAAAAAGTGCAGTCTAACCTACCCCTACTGAGGTCTAACTTACCTCAGTGTATTTCCTGTGCTATACTTTGACATTAAACCATGGTATTATTTCAGTCAGCACTGCATACTATTTGTTACACAAAAGGCTTTATGCAACGTGGGAGTGAAAGACCCAATGACCTAACCTACTGAGAAGCATTGCTTTTATGCAGGGGGACGTTGCTTAGTAATCATAACATAGGCAAGCCATAAATCACTGTGAGGCAAGGAGCTCCACGCGGCTTCACTGCAATGGATGGGGGTTCTGATTCATCCTGCTCTGGTGCAACAAATTAGCAGGGCTGCCAGAAATTCTGTCATTAGCCTGTCAAACATCGTGTGAGAGTATCCAGAGGAAGCTAAAATCCTGACAACACATCATTATTTTGCAAATTAAATAAATGCACACCTAGGCAAAACCATGAATGCAGGTGACAGAGGATTCACGTTAATAACATATTTTAGCACTAATGACCCTAATTAACATGTTGAGTGATTATTTAGATATAAATGATTTGCTTGGTGAAAAATATAACCTCTCAGCCTCCTATTGAACTTTTCTTACTCATTGTGATTTTATTGTTTTATTTACATCATAAACACAAAATACGCTTAGACATGCTTTTCTAAACTTATGTCTTTAAGTAGTACTAGTAGCTGAAAGCCCATGCCGTCACAAAATAATTCACCATCTGTGTCTCCCTCATACAGCCAATGAAGCTGTTGCATGCAAATTAGCTGTGGAGTAAGGGTGCTGATTGGTTCAGCTACTTCTGATATCACAGCTACACACTACGTGCATTTGTCATATTGTGTAATACTTTGTCTACCCTATGTAACGTTGATAAATATTTACAACAGACACATTTGTATCATAATTACAGGAAGTGCACACTAAAACACACAGCTTTCAAGAATAAAAGCTCATCCTGCTCAACAGATAAAGCAGCCCAGAATACAAGCCATAGATGTGTGGCTGAGCAATTCTGAGGTTTTGTTTGTAAGCATGTGGAACCCTCGACGAAGACACGAGTCACTTGTCCGTATTTTATAGACTGTACTAAGGGACTCGGAGATGACCTTTCTCTTTACCACCAGTACAGTAACTCCTCACTTAACGTCCTCCCGCTTAACATTGTTTCAGAGTTACGTTGCTGCTCAATTTGGGAACATGCTCGTTTAAAGTTGTGCAATGCTCCCTTATAACGTCGTTTGGCTGCCTGCTCTGTCCAGTGCTTGTAAGATTCTGTGGAAGAGCAGTGACTTTACAAGGGAGCATTGCACAAGTTCCTCTTCTCCGCCTCCTCCCC
The DNA here is from genome assembly GCF_028017835.1 of Emys orbicularis. Classification (NCBI taxonomy): domain Eukaryota; kingdom Metazoa; phylum Chordata; order Testudines; family Emydidae; genus Emys; species Emys orbicularis. The sequence continues at coordinate 43,155,304 of NC_088691.1, read as the reverse complement.
CTACCTCCCAGTGCTTCCCCCATTGCCAAACAGCTGTTTTGTGGCACTTAGGACTTTCTGGGAGGGAGGGGGAAGAGCGGGGAAATGCCGCATCTCCACTCCTCCCCCTCTCTCCCAGAAAATCCTAAGCACTGCTAAACAGCTGTTTGGCAGCACTTAGGACTTTTGGGGGGAGGGGGGAAGGGAAGGAGCGGGTATTTGGCGTGCTCCGGAGAGGAGGTGGAGTGGGGGTGGGAAGAGGTGGAGCGGGGACAGGAAGAGGCGGGCCTGGAGCATTCCTGGGAAAGTCAGCGCCTGTTCTTCTCCGGGGAAGCTGCTGCTGCAAAGGTGCTTCCTAGCGTCCTTGCCTGCAGTGGGCTGTGCCTGTGTAGGGTAAGACAGGGGCACTTCCCAACCACAGTACAGTTCTGTACAGTATATCATGCCTTTTGTCTGCCCCAAAAAAATTTCCTTGGAACTTAACCCCCCGCATTTACATTAAATCTTATGGGGAAATTGGATTTGTTTAACATCGTTTCACTGAAAGTTGCATTTTTCAGGAACATAACTACAATGTTAAGTGAGGAGTTACTGTACTGCATAGTGTCATGGAAAGGCAATTTGTTTTTGTTTTTCCTTTCATGAGAGCTACTTGGTGGCTGGTTTTCATGCAGGAAGTCACTGCTTATCTGTGAGAGAGGCTCTGTGGCTCATAGATTATTCATAGATTTTAAGGCCAGAAGGAGCCCCAATGATCATCTATAACTCACCCAGTAAACTCTGTATCAAGCCCATAACTTCTGTGTGAGCCTATGACACTATGGGTTTCACCCAGGCCAGTAAGGGGTTGTGTCACTGGCTGCCCTGTATCCCTGGGTGCTTCTGTGCTGTGCTGCTTTGGCTCAGAGCCCTGACACCAGTAGCCTGTTCACAGAACAATGGCCTCACTCTGGCTTTCACCAGCCGGGCTATTCCTTGAAGGGTGACACCAACAGCTTCTCCAGTCCTGTGTCTCCTCAAAACCGTCTCCCTTGTAGTGTCCAGTCCCTCTCACTGGAATCACACATCTATAATTCGTTATGTGCTGCCCTCACATAGATCACTCAGTAATAGCAATGAACAGCGTGTTACCAGTTGGCATATGATATCTCACATGATACTTTTTAGAAACAGATTATGACAACAGGGTGTTGGGGCAATGAGAGTGTCAGGCCTGATGTGAGTTATGGTATGGTGTGTTCTCTGTCTGTGGGCATTGAGGGACTCCCTGGCTCACAGAGCTATAGTAGCTCTCTTAGAGAGAAAGTCAGTCTTGTATTAATGCCTTCCAGTGATGGATAACCCACCAGGTCCCAAGGTAGGTTATTCCACTGCAGCAAGAGCATAAAACAAATTAGTTTTGATGTTACATTCAATAAGAGGGGCTGCTGTATTGTGTGTATTATTCAGTCCTGGATTTAGTTTATTCTAAATAAAGCTGCCATAGCACCAGAGTGCTACAGAGTTAGATCCTGCTTTCAGTTGAGTTCAACAGACAGGTTACACGGTAATGTGAGGGTCTGAGAGGTGGCTTGGTGACTTCTTGTAGGGGGGAGGGATAACTCAGTGGTTTGAACATTGGCCTGCGAAACCCAGGGTTGTGAGTTCAATCCTTGAGGGGGCCATTTAGGGATCTGGGGCAAAAATCTGGTCTGGGGATTGGTCCTGCTTTGAGCAGGGGGTTGGACTAGATGACCTCCTGAGGTCCCTTCCAACCCTGATATTCTATGATATGTTGGGAGTCATTTCAATGGCTGGGGTCAGGTATAGGCCCTATTCAGTACTTTGCCTATGAGGGCCTGCTGGTGCCCAGAACTGCCAAATGCTGTTGCTGAGTACAACTACTGAAGGAGTCAGTACATGAAACTTTGTAGGCCAGGGTAGCTACCTAGCTACCAAGCATCTTCCCTTGAATAAGATCTCTCTTAAGTACCTGCACTCTCTCCAGCTCCACCCTCCAGAGCTCACATTTTGGGTGCTGGCCAGTCCTGTCCCAGACCTTGCTATGCACCCTGGGCAATGCTGGCTCCTCTGCGCCTCTCTGGCTTCAAGGCCATCAAGAATGCTAGGTATTAAAGAGTGTGAATTAATGCATCTGGGAAGATTTCCCTCCTGATTCCTGTTCCCCGTCACATGTACCATTGGATCAAATGCTTGACAGAGGCCCTTGTTTGTAGCCTAGCCAGCTCTGGCTCCTGAACTTCATTGCACTGTCATCTCTGACTCTCACTAGCAGAGTCTGCATTCATTCCTGTCCTTTTCATGGTACCTTTCCTATGGCCTCCCCTTTGCACCGATCTGAGAATGTTTCTGTTTCCCACGGCTTGGCTGCTCTTTTCATGGGTAGCCGAACATGAATAGAGAGAATGCTTATTGGCTCCAGGCTCTTGTGGTAAGGTCTCCTCTTGTTTTGCTTAGTAAATGAGACTTCTCTGCATTCTCTACAGTCACTATTTATGGGACACTCAATCTTAGCAAAGCTCTTTCTGGTAAGTTGGCATTAGGAGGGGCACTTTGCAACCTCTGACGGACTCTGGTAAGTAACTTTGGCATCCTAACACCTGAACATATTTACCCATCTCTCTTCCTGTGTGGTTTCTGTATTGATATTGTGCCCTATAACAGCACCCTGGGTGTGAATGACACTTTGCAGCGAGAAGGTCAGAAGTTGGGAATAGGCGACAGGGGATGGATCACTTGGTAATTACCTGTTCTATTCATTCCCTCTGGGGCACCTGGAATTGGCCACTGTCAGAAGACAGGATACTGGGCTAGATGGACCTTTGGTCTGTCCCAGTATGGCCGTTCTTATGTTCTAATGAAGCTGCTGGACTGGCTTCTCCGCTGTCTTGCATGTGGCGCAGGCAGACATTTACACCTGTGCAAAGTCGGGGTGAACTGCTGCCATTCTCCCCCAGTACAGGTGCAAATCAGTACAAGGCTGAGGACAGTCAGGCCCATGGCTGTGCCCTGAGCAGCTGCAGGCTAGGCTGGCTCTGACATCACGTGATGAGAGCAGAGGTGAGGCCAGGCAAGGGCGAGGTGGAGGCGGGTTGGCACTCAGTCCCTTTTGGAGCCTGGTTGTGCCATCGTGATTCCTACCCCTTTTAGCTCCAAAATCTGATGTGGGAGGGCAAGTTCCTGACAGAGAGTGGAAAGGAGGGAGGGAGGGTTTGATAGAGGAACAGGAAGGCTGCATGGTGCACAGGCCCAGGGAGGGCATTGCAGGCACAGGGGACAGAATGGGAGCATGCTAAAAAGCATAATGCACAGAAATCGGATCAGCATGGCCCAGAGCATATGTGGGAGCGTGTCCCCAACTCCCTCTCGTACTAACAGCTGCCCCAACTCTCTCTGCAAACAGTCTTCTCCTCTGCATCATTGTGCAGGTACAAAGGGGCTCCCTTGGCTGTGGGCTAAAGGGGCTGCACTAAGAGGTTAGCATAGGTGTAAAACATTCACTCTTGTGGGTCATTTGTATGAAACCCTCCCATGCAGTGAGTGAAGAGCTGGGTGTATTCTGACTTGCTAGCTTTAGGCAACATTGTCATATCTCCTGGGTATCACTTGGCTGTCAGAAGGCTTTGGTACCTTCCACAATTGGGAATGGCTGAATGGACACAGTGTCCCGTCCTCAGCTGGATCCTTAATGGAGCTGCAGTAATGGTTCGTGGCTCCATTGCTCCAGCTTTACGTTGATGGAGCAGGGGGGCAAATACAACCCCCTTGAGTGATTCACCATTTCCTCCTGTGAGCACTTGGACATCAGCAGCTCATACAGGTGATGGCTCAAATCTGGTTCCTGGCTACCTCTCAGCTGCTTAGCAGTACAATACAATACAAAACCAGAGAAGAGGCTTCTCCCAGCCTGCAGCACCAGAACTGGCACTAAACTACTTCATAGACCTGCTTTGCAACCTGGGCAGGTGTGAAGAGGATGTATGGCAGGGCAGGGCTGAGCAAGGGTGATGGGGAGGGACAAGGTGGGGCATTGCTGAGCAAGGTGCATGGTGGGGAAACACTGGGTGAGGGCAATGATTCAGGTGGAGGGCAGTGCTGGGTGAGTGTGCTGGGGAAGTGGGTGGAATATTTTATGCCAGGAGTGTTTTACAATGTGAATGGTCTTTGCTGTTATGTGGTTGGGGCAGTGAAGTACTCCTCACATGCTCTTTTCTGGTAGCACTGGGTCTGTTCCTTGCAGACTCTTAAAACAAACAAGTGGCTTGTAACCTTACATTGAAAGATCTTCTGTTTAAACCTTAGGAAATCCGCAACATTCATAATGATGAACTCATGGGTATTCGAAGAGAAGAGGAAATGGAAATGTCTGACGATGAGCTAGAAGATCCTTCAGAGACAAAAGAAACAGAAGAATCAGGTACAATCGTTTGCTATGGATGATAAATATATCTGCATGTGTGTCTGCAGTGTGTGAATTCCTTGGGGAGCCCCGAATGACCAGCTCATTTCCACAGCTAGGAACCTATCACCTAGTCTGAACAATGGAGCTTCTACTGCAGTTTTCTACAATTAGGATTTAGAAGCCCAAAATCTCAGGAATATTGGACTCTGGGCTTTGGTTATCCCTGGGCTAATGTGCTTCAGATTCCTGGAGAATAGAAACAGAGGAACTGCCAGACTGCATCAAAGCCGAGGTCCAGTTAGCCCAGTTTCTCATCTCCAACAGTGGCCAGCACCAACTGCTTCAAAACGAGGCGTAAGAACCTTGCAGAAGCAGATGTGGGGTAATCTTCCTCCCCATCAGGCTCTCATCCTAATCCCTAATAGTCAGAGACTGGCTTAAATCCTGAAGCAGGAGGTTTTATAGCACTCAAAATGTCTGTTAATATTAACTATTATAACTCAGGATATTCTTGTTAGTGATACAAATGTCTAATTCCTCTTCGATTCTTGCTAAAGTTTTGGCCTCAATGACACCTTGTTGCAGTGAGTTCCACAAGTTAATCACGCTTTGTGTTAAAAGGTATTTATTTTTGTCAGTTTTGAATTTGCCACCTTTGAGTGTCATATTCTTGTGTTATGAGGCAGGGAGAATAGAAGTTCCTAATCTCCCTTCTCTAAACCGTTCATTATTTCTATAGTTTTATCATGTCCCTGCTTATTTGTCTCTCAGCCTTTTCAATCTCTCTTACAAGAGTTTTCCAGGACCTTGATTATACTTGCTGCCCTTCTCTGAACCCCTTCTAGTTCTGTAATATCCTTTTTGAGACAGGGTGACCAGTAGGCTGACCAATTTACATAATAGTATTAGAATATCTTCTGCATTATTCAGGGGCAGCGCCAGCCTCTTCCCGTTGGGGGCTAGACAGAAAATTGTGGGAGGGGGACTGCTTCCTCCTCACCACAAGGCCCAGCCCTCTCCATGGCTCTGCCCCTGCTCCTCCTCAGTTAAGTGCCACCCCCACCTTCTTCCCTCTAAAATCCCCAGGTTGGAGGCCAGAAGCCAGAGCTGGGCAGCGCAGGGTGGCTGCTGTGCTGTCTGGTGCCATGGTGCAGGAGACTGCAACGCTTCCCTGTCTCCTTCTCATGCTGCTGCTTGGGGCCCTGGGGCTGCGGCTGCTCCTCAGCTCCCCCCCGCCCTTTGACTGCTCACAGCCCGTAAAAGCCGCCTGGGTGGGGGGACCCAGCTCTGGGGCCGGCAGAACCCTCAGGGAGCAGCAACCACATGGAGTGGGGCCCAGGAGCCTTGGCCAGACTGTGTCAGTCTGGGCTGCTGTGGGGAATCCCGGACTCTATACCTGCTGTGGGCGGTGCACCCCGTTGGACAGGGACACAGGCCGGGGGCTGCTGTTGGGCACCCCAGCCCCTGCCTAGGCTTACTTCTGCACTGCTGCTGGCACTGCCTTCAAAGCTGGATGGCCTGAGAGCAGCGGCTCTGGCCGGGTGCCCAGCTCTGAAGGCAGCAGAGAAGTAGCAGCAGCAGCAGAAGCAGCAGCAGCAGCGAAGTATCTATGTTTGACCTTTGCGCTGGGGGGTGCCTATAAGGGGAGGCTAAGGTAAATTTTGGGGTGGCTATAGCCCCCGCAAGCCCCCGTCTAGCACCGCCCCTGGTATTATTCACCTCTGCATTCCTTATGCACCCTAACATCTTGTTTGCTCTTTTGACTGCAGCAGCACACTGAGCAGAGGTCTCCATTGAGCTATCCACAGGGATGCCATGCTCTTTCTTGAGCTGATGTGGTTAATTTGGATCCCAGTAAGAATTATAGCTGAGTGAGAGCTTTGCTATCGTAAAGGTTAAGACCCGCTTTCAGTTTAAGGGTTGGCAGTTCTAAGTGCTCTAAACTCTATACGGTTAATCAGATTGCCTTGAAATTTAGGGTGTCTCATGGGGGTGCAGGGTACAGTCAGTGATCCAAATTTGGAGCCATTGGACCTACTATCTCAAGGTAGTCCTGAGATATAGTCCCCTAAATACACCTTTACACATACTCTATTATTATTATTCTATTACATACACAGGATTTTAAAAAGACATTATTAAGGTTGCAGTATCAAACACTCAAAAATGCCAGACTGAAAATTGCCCATGCAGCCCATTCACCGGCCCCTCTCCATGCTTAGGCATTATGATACATCTTAATTACATGCTCACAATTTTTTCCACAGGATCCCTGCCTTGTTCAGTGCACAGGATAGATGGTGCTTACTGAATTAGCAGCTATTCACTATTTTGTTTTGTCCTCATTGTTCAGTGTGTGGCCTATGCTTTATTTACTGCCCATTGCTCAAATCCTGCTCTGAAGGATCTCTTAATTAATTCCTCATGCTGTTCATCAATATGGTATCTGAATGCTTCACAAATATTTGTGAATTTCTCTTCACAACAACCTGAGATGAGGGGGTAATATGATTACCATTGTGCAGATAGGGAACAGAGTGATTAAGGTCACACAGATCTCTGCCACTTGAGCTAATGGAGAAATGGATAGTGGTAGTAGATTATCATCCTCTGTGTGGGCCAGCCGCAGAGGGGATGGGGCACTTTGCCATTGGGTTTCACAGCTGTTTGCTGACAGCAGAGGACTGGTGAGACTCAGGGATGCTGGATTCCATTCCAGCATCCAGAGGGGAATGCATGCTAGTGGGCACAGACCCTTCTGTCCCCTCCCCTCCAACCTGTCCCAGTCCCTTTTCCCCAATCCTGGCTCTTCATCCCAGATCCAGTTTCCTTAGCTAGTAGATCCTAGTCTCCTCCTCTCTGGATTCCATGTACCAGTTTCCCCCCCACTTTCAGTCCCAGTCTCCTGGCCCAGTCATTTCCTGTCACCTCCTCAAGTCCCCAACTCCTTGTCTCCATTCTCCTTGTCCAGCCAGTCCCAATTCTCCCCCTGCATCTTGGCTCTTCATCAGATCTGTCTCCCCATGCCCCTCACCTCCCTCCCACAAATTGTCATTCCCAGTCTCCTTGTCCAGCCAGTCCCAGTCTCCCCCTCCTCAACTCCCAGCTTGAGTTTCCCTCTCTCCTGCCAGCCTCCAGTTCCTGTCTCTCCATCACCACCCCTTGTTTTTTAGTCCCAATTTAGTCCCTCTCCCCCCACCCCCAGGATTCAAATCAGGCAGCTTTTTCCTCCACGCTGCCTGGGCCTATGGGGCTTGGAGTGGGGGTGGGAGGGGTCGCTGAGAGCACAGGAGGAAGAGTCTACCTTCTCTCATTTCTGATGCCCTGCTTGGGGCCACTCCATGGTAGCCCAGAGCTGTAACTACCCACTCAGCTGCGGGATAGAGCATGCCCAGTATGGCCAGACTCTTTGGAGATATTAGCTGTTAAAATCTAAGATGTCTTTACTGAGCATGTGCAAACTGCTATCTTTCAAAGTCTTGTAACTTGGTCAAATTTGGGCAGATTTTCGTGGGGATGACAAAATGCACATCCTTGATACAAAGGTCACCTCCCGCCAGATTTCTACTACTTGCTCCAAAGTGTGGGATGCTAGAGTTGTTTGAATGAAAAGTCACCAGAGCTTTTTAACATTGGCAAAACAGTGTATTTTTCCCCAGCCTTGTCAGAAACCACTGAACTGCTTTGGCTGGGGAAAAAAAAAATTTCAGCCTGGGGCAGGCGCCTGGCATGGAAAATTTCAGCTCAGATGGTTAAAGTTTGGCAAAATTCTATGCAACTGAAAACAGGGTCTTGTAATGGAAGTGTCAGGCAGCCTTAATAACAGATAGTGCTACCAGCCCTGCCTATAATCACATTACTTGTAAGACAGTTGTACCTAGAGGCTTCCGTTGATATCAGGGTCCATTATGCCAGGAACCACACAGACACATACTGACAAACACCCCAGCCCCAAAGAACTTATAGTCTAAATAGACTTCGCAGACAAAGGTTGGGAGGAAGTAAATTGTGTTATCCCCATTTTACAGATGGGGTCTGAGGCCCAGATCCTCTGAGGTATTTAGCACCAGACCTCCATTGATTTCAGTGGGAGTTAGGCACTGAAATACCTTTCAGGATCTGGGTCTACGTGATTGGCCCAAGGTCATGCTTTGGGGCAGAGCCAGGAACTGAACGCAGGACTCTTACTCACAAGACCGACATTGCTTTCCTTTTATTTGTTTTTTTTAAATGTTTGTTCCCTGTCTTCATCATTCTTCTAGCACTGATATCCCAGGCAGAGGCCCTAAAGGAGGAAAATGACAGTTTGCGCTGGCAGCTGGATGCCTACAGGAATGAGGTGGAGCTGTTAAAGCAAGAGCAGGGTAAAGCGAACAGAGATGAAGACACAACTAGAGAGCAGCAGTTAAAACTCCTCCAGCAAGCTTTACAGGGAATGCAGCAGGTAAGGCTACTCTTTGCTATAGTCACAACCTTGCTACGAATGCAAAGTGGCCTCAGCTTCTCTCCATGGCTCTAAAATGGGAGTAATGGCAACACACTCAAAAAGCCACTTTCCTTTTTTTCAGCTGGAGCACCAGCTAATATCTTGGAAGTTTATATTCAGATGAAAGCAGCTTTCTGCCATTCCCAAGGTTACAAAAACAATAGAACTCCTGGGTGGATATGAACTGATGACAATCACCTGGAAGTCTAGTTCTGTTATTTACACATTAATGCATCCTACAGCTGTGTCTGAAATGTAGGTGTCAGGGACCCCAGGGTCTGGTATTTGCCCCAGCCTGTAACGAGTCCCTTGGGAGTGACACCTTTGATTCTCCGAACCCCCAGGGTTCACACAGTTCCACACCTGTGACCGCCAAGACTCCAAAACTGGACGTTTGGGCACCTGTGATCACTGTTTCTCTCTGTGTCTTCTTGCAGCGAATCCGGCCAAGGCAGACTCCTGTGGGGCACTTGTACAGTACCCCTCCAGGCCACAGTGCTCTCAGTGGGTATGCCTACACTGCAGTGTAAGCCTTGGCACAGTCTCAGGATTGAGCCCAAGCCCTCCTTCCATCTTAGACACAAATCTGTCAGACTCGGGCTCAGACCCGAGGGCCTAGTACCCTACAAGAGTGGAGGGTTTGAGCCTGAGTCAAGCCAGGACCTAAGGTTTGAACCCTATCACTTTGCACTGTAGATGCAACCGCTCTGGGATAAACCACATGCCTGATTGCTTCAGAAACCTCTGCCACCACTTTACCCACAGTCGGTGTTCCAACACCAAACTTGCTGGCAATGAACCTGTAGCAATCTGGGATAGCCAGCTTCCAGATGGTTACAGTAACTCGCTTCTGCACCAGCATGGACGCCCTCATGCATGTGTCTTTATGCTGGAGAGTTGGGGCAAGCTGCTCACAGTGCTCCAGAAATGTAGCTTTCTTCATGTGAAAGTTCTGGATCCACTGCTGGTTGTTCCAGGTTTGCAAGACAATGTGGTCCCACCAGTCTGAGCTTGTGGCCCTGCACCTGAAGCACTGGTCTATGTAGCAGCTATGGCAAGCGTCATGAGCAGCATCAGCCAATTCGAGTCTGCGATGTCTGTGTCCTCCTCCTCCTGCTCCATCATTAGCTCTGTCAGGTGCCTTGGGCGGGTCAGAAAACTCTGCTGAAAGTTCACCAGCGTCTCATAGAAGCTCTGCCCACCTGAAACAGGAGTGAAAGCCCAAGCAGAAGTAGTTCTTCAAATCTCTTCTCCATTTTGCTGGCTCCAGTTGTTGGGAGCCTGCAGACCAAAACGATGGCTTGGCAGAATGTGTTTGGTGGGCAGTTCAAACTTCCAGTAATGTGCCAGGTGGACAGCCAAATTTTCCCATGCTGCACCTCAAACAAAGGGCTAGAGCAGCCACATTTTGAGAGAGTGCTAGGGAGTCTGGAATACAGTTGGTTGGATTTGGGTCTGCATACTGTAGTGTTGATGCCAGAGCCCTGGCTTCAGGTCTGGGTTGGAAAATCCTTGATTTAGGGCTGGCAATCAGTGTAGATGCTCAAGGCCATGGTTCTCAAACCCGGGATCCTCTAACTCAAGTTCCACTAGCCCTGGGCTTACATTGCAGTGTAGCCATACCCAATGAGCATTTGAAGCACTATCAAAACAGAGTAGAGTTTATTAGTCAACTGGAACACAGCATCGGGATGTCCATAGATAAGCCTAGAGAAGCAAAGGTTAAAACAGAGTCCAAGATGGCCAATGCCGGGACTCCCTTAAGTCATGCTGCTGAAGGAAACGTCTTGGTTTCCTCTCTCTTTCTCTGTCCCTTTGTCTCTCAGTCCCAGGTGAGTTTGTGAGTCTCTGCAAAGGCCAGCTCTGAGACCAGCCACCTGATACCTTTCCCCTTTGTTCTCCATCTGGGACCTTTGCTCTGCTTCCCTGCCGAGGTGTGGGGGAAAATTGTCTTCCTCTTGGTTTTTGGTTGCTAAGTGTGAACAGCCTGGCCATTGGGGTTCCTGTTGTTTTTCCAGATCCTCCATTTCTCTGGGTCACTTGCAGCCAGTCCTTTAATGTCCCATTCATACCACCCTAGACAGTTAAAATGCCTCATGTCCCCTGCTCTGCCCCAAGAGCAGCTTTTAACTCTTTACACTCTGTGCATAGCAATGCAAAGCACAGAGGAAAACTGAGGCATGTGCAGGAATGATAAAAAATAGTACCAAAATTTCTACTTTATCACAATAGGGTCTACAGTTAACATCTCAGTAACTACATGGTGTGAACTATCTATTTATTGTTAACTTGGGTGTGCAGGAAAAGTGGGAATTACAAGCTATTTTTGTCTTTATTAATGGAATGTTCTGGGTTTCTAATACAGCGAGGGGGCACTGGGGGCAAACATGTTCCCAGTGACTTCCCCTCTGGTGTATGGATACATGCTATAACTGGAGGTAGCGAGGAGAGAGAGAAAATATGAGGCCTTTGCAGCTACAGCTTTAATCTCCCTAATGCCAGCACAGTGTTGCTTGTAAATCTTAACAGCAGCCTCAGACAGTTCAGGCAGACTGACCTCCAAAATTTATGGAGTCCATGACAGACCAGTGGGCCACTCTGTTGAAACAAGAGTGTCTGAGGTTCTGAGTGAGTTGGATATCACTGGGGGATGTGTTGCAGTTTGCTGTGTGTTGAGGATAGCGGTGAAAGCCTTATGGAGCATTGGAGTGTGATATTGGCCCATTGTAGGTCAGGCACAAAGGATGCAAGGCACTATTCCCTCAACTTTATATTTCCATATTTTAAAGATTGTGGGTAGGTGGGATTGGCCCTGAAGCAGCCTTCCCAGTCTTTTAAACACTGTTGCCAATGCTCACAGCTGGGGACAAGTCTTGTGAGATTTGGTGGGGGGATGTTTTAAGCCCCAGCTTCTGGGGCCACGTGATGATGTGAGACTCAGCTTTCATTTACAGAGAAGTAAGTTTCTAGCTCAGATGGGCAAATAATTGATTTGATTCGTTGGCAGTGTTTTCAAAAATTCAAAACCAAAGTTTATCAGAATATTTAGTTAATTGAAACACTGGAAACATTTTTCCTTTGGGTTGGTGGAATCATTTCATTCAGCACAAATGGAAATGTTTTGTTTCAGAAATATTTAAGAAGACCAAAGGAAATGAAGGGGTCAATTCAAAAACTGCCACAGGAAGAGGAGGAGTCCTCTCCCCCCCCCCTTAAAATCTTTAGCTCTGTGGTTAGGACATTCACCTGGGATGGGGGAGACTAGGGTTACCATCCGTCTGTATTTCCCCGGACATGTCCGGCTTTTGTGTCTCTAAATAGCTGTCCGGGAGGAATTGGTAACAAGGTTAAAAGATCCGGGATTTCCACCCCTCGCCTCCCTCCCTCCCTTCCATGCAGAGTGCGGCTGCTGATTGGGTGGCTGGGCCTGATTGAGCCGCTCCCATTGGCCTCCAGCAGCCAGAGCCCCTCCCCTGCTCCCCCCCTGCTGCCTGCAGCATGTTTTGCCTACACATGGACATGGGCATGGTAAGGGGAGTCCCGGGGGGCAGTCAGGGAGCAGGGGGAGGGTTGGATGGGTCCCCGGCCTCCACCTGCCACCCCCCCTCCACGCGTCCCGTCCCCCCCCCGTGGGTCCCCCTCCTCCCTGCCTGCCTCTCCCTTGCCTGCTTGTACTGCCAGAGCCAGCAGCAACTGCTGTCTGCTGCCCCCAGGTCCTAGTGCCCCCCATCCACTAATGGCAAGACAGGTTGCCCTTATCCTGCCCTTCCACCCTAGCCCCGAGCCTCTCCAACGCCCCAAACCCCTCATCCCCAGCCCTCATCCCCCGCACCCTAATCCTCTGCCCCAACCCTGAGCTCCCTCCTGCATCATGAACCCCTCATCCTCAGCCCCAACCCTCATCCCCCCGCACCCTAATCCTCTGCCCCAGCTCTGAGCCCCCTCCTGCATCATGAACTCCTCATCCTCAGCCCCAGCCCTCATCCCCCCCGCACCCTAAACCTCTGCCCTAGCCCTGAGCCCCCTCCTGCATCATGAACCCCTCATCCTCAGACTCACAGCCCTTACCCTTGCACTCCCTCCTATCCCCAAACTCCCTCCCAAACCCCCTCCCCACACCCCCTCCTGCCCTCAAACTCCCTCCCAAAGCCTGCACCCCCTCCCTTTGCACCGCCTCCCACCCCCAAACTCCATCCCAGAGTCTGCACCCCTCACCCCCTCCTGCACACCCATCCCCTGCCCCAGCCCGGAGCCTGCACCCAGCACCCAAACTCTATCCCAGAACCTGCACCCCTCCTGCACCCTAATCCCCAGCCCAGGACCTGCACCCTAGACCTCCACCCCCCTCCCAGAGCCTTAGGCAGGTGAGGGGGTGGGTTCTGGGCACCACCAAAATTTCTACAACTCTGCCACCCATGCGAGTGGATAAGGGTCGGGGCAGTCAGGGGACAGGTAGGGTCCTAGGGGGGCAGTTAGGGTGGGGGGGGATCTCAGCAAGGGGCAGTCAGGGGACAAGAAGCGGGGGGGGGGTTGGGAGTTCTGAGGGGGACAGTCAGGGGGTGGGAAATGGGAGGGAGTGGATGGGGGTGGGGCTAGGGCGGGGCTCCCCCCCCCCCCAGTGTCCTCTTTTTTGATTATGGAAATATGGTAACCCTAGGGTAGACCCAGACTTGAATCCCCATTTTAAGACCAGGAACTTAAACCCAGGTCTTCCAGCTACCATATTAGTGGACTAACCAGCAGGCTATAAGGTATTCAGAAATAGGGCTTTCCTATGTTGAAGCTGTTCCACTTGTATAAGATACAGTCATTGGTCCAGAAAGAGAATGTGTGACACTGACTCTAGCCCAGTGGTTGGGGCTCTCATTGGTGGGAGAACACCTAGCTTCCAGTCCCAGCTCCACTCAGGGTACATCTACACTACCTGCCGGATTGGCGGGTAGTGATCGATCTATTGGGGATCGATTTATTGTGTCTAGTGTAGACACGATAAATTGATCCCCGATTGCTCTGCCATCGACTCCTGTACTCCACTGTGGCGAGAGGCGGAAGCGGAGTCGACAGGGGAGCGGCAGATGTCGAACCCGTGCCGTGAGGTAAGTCGACCTAAGATACGTCAACTTCAACTATGCTATTCTCGTAGCTGAAGTTGCGTATCTTAGGTCAATTCCCGCCCCCCAGTGTAGACCAGGCCTTAATATCCCACATCCCAGGTGAGGGCCCTAACTGCACCACCTTCTCCTCCTATGTTTTGGGGCCTAAATCCCATTGTGTATCTAGCCAGAAAAATCAAAACAAGACTTTTGGGGAAATATCAAAGTTTTGGCATTTCCAATTTTTTTTTTTCGTTTTGACCAAAACTAATTACCACAAGTGACGCAAATTTATGAAGTGTTTCGGTTGCTCTATAGTTGTCTTTTTTTTCATCAAAACCAAGTTTGTCAAAAAATTTCACCCCGCTGTAGTTCTTAGCCCTCATGCTGCAAAAAGCAGCTTGAAAATATGATCCAAGTGCAGCCCAAAGGCTCAGTAACTATTAGGCAAACCCAACCTTTTTTTTCTTCTTCAGATCTCATGATTTTTAAGCAAATCTCATGATTTTAGGGCCTGACTCTTGATTTTAACTGCTCAGGGTTGGCAATGTTGCTTAACAAGGCTTGTGTTTGTGCTATATAAATAATATCCCAATGTAAAATATGATAGCGTCTATCAGCCAAGTTGCTTCACAATAGGAACTGTGCAGAATAGCCCACCACAAGATAGACCCCAGGACCAGCAACCTCGGAGATCCCTCACCTTATCTGGTGCTGGGTCAGTCCACTGCCCTTTTTAAACAAGTAAAGGTCACAGAGGAACAAAGGTCGTCACAAAAGCACCTGAGCTTTAAAAAAGTATTAACATTTTAATGATCGCTTGTTCCTGGCCTCCCCACATTGACAGTTCTCCTTCCTGGTTGTAGGGAAAGCCAGATCCTCTGCTGTCTCTTCTGCTTCAGCTGTTGGGCTCAGGGGGGCAGAATTTGCTGCAGAAGAGAAAATCTGCTTCTGCAGGAAGATGATCAGGAGAGCTAAGGGACAAGCAACCACAGGCCCTTGAGGCAGGAGCCTTCCTTGGCACCAGCTAGCCTGCAGGAACCAGGGATGGGGCTGTACGTAGCACACGGTTTAACCCAACTCTTGCAACCTCCCAAGTGAGCTGTGCTGGAGGAACTGAGAACGTTCTGGAAGGGCCGGATTAACTTTTCGTGGGCCCGGTGCCAAATATATTTGTGGGCCCCCATGGGGCAAGGTGAAGGGGGATGGGACGGTCAGTCTCCAGGGTGAAGAGCGGGCTGGGGGCAATGAGGCACAGCGTGGCAGGAGCAGCACCGCTCTGTGCAGCCCAGCAGGAGAGCACTGTTTACAAACCTGCAGCTGCCAGATGCACACTGGCCTGCTCAGCCCTGTGCTGCCAGCATGCCCCTTCCCCTTGAGGGTGGGCCCGCACCACACTGCCCCCCTGCCCAGCACCCCACCCTTATGCCCAGCACCCCCTCGCCCTGAGACCTCCACTATAGATCTCTATGCCCAGCCCCAACCCCTCCCAGAGACCTCTCCCACTGGCCTTCCACCACAACTGCACAGCACCCTGCACACCACACCGCTCACCCAGTGCCCCCCACCCATAGACCTTCCCACTACTCACCGCCTTCCTCAGAGTCCCACCATCACAGCTGCACAGCACCCCATATTCCTGAGGGGATTCTGCACCAAAAAATTAAAAATTCTGTGCACAATATTTTAAAATTCTGCAAATTATATTTGTCAATAAATAAATGTGGAGGCTCCAACATGGCAATGGGGAGCACAGGCCACTGGTTGCAAGAAGGTGGGAGATTACCCTGCAGCCTCCCCCACCCCACTCCGGGACAGGGACTCGGCAGTGGGGCTGCACCCAACCCTGACACAGTGCAAGGGCCAGGCCCACCCCAGAAACACCCTGGGGCCCTGCCCCCCTGTGCCAGGCGCACCAGGTGTGGGTGAGCAGGCTCAGTCTGGCAGCAGGATCCAAGTGCAGAGGGACTTAGTGTGGGGGGATCCAGATAGGGGTAAGAGAGTTCTCCGTGGGGCAATCTGGGTGTGGGCAGCTCAGTGGGAGATCTGGATGCACTGAAGCTCATTGGGGGGTTCCAGGTGCAGGGGCAATTGGACTCTGCTGGGGATCCAGGTGAAGGTGTTTGGGGCTCAGCAAGGGGGGGGGTCTAGGTGTAGGGGAGGTGGGGTTCATTTGGGTGGGGGTGCAGGTGGTTGGGGCTTAGATGGGAGGGTGGTACATATGCAGGGGAGGTGGGGCTTATCAGGGTGAGGGTTCGATGGGCCTGCTTAACAGGAGAACCCCAGCTTCTGCCAAGGGGATGCCGCATGCTGGGCTCCAGCTTCCCCCCTGCCCCCACTTCCCCCATTCCCTTCTCTTCCCCATCCCATGCCCCTTCCCCACCGCTCCATCTCCTCCTCATCCCACCCCCTTCCTTCCTCCCTGTCTCTTCCCCCCTGCCTCTTTCCCCAGCCCCTGCTTCCCCTGCCCCCATCCCATGCCCCTTCCCCACCACTCCATCTCCTCCCCAGGCTTGGGGGGCAGGGGGGAAACTGCCCCCCAGCACGAGCCAGCGGAGCGGGCTGGGGCCGGGTCGCTCTACTTCCCGCTGCCCAGTGAGTGCAGGGCGGGCCCGACCCCTGCTGCAGTCCCCCAGGATGCGTAGCTCATGGGAGGAGGTTTGGGGGGGGGGGACGGGGTGGAGAGGGATCAGGGCTGGGGTGGAGCAGGGGTGGGAAGAGGTGGGGTGGGGGCAGAGCAGGCGTGGGGGCAGCTTTCCTGGCCGGCTCAGCCTGCCGGGGGATCGGGCTGGCCGGGGCCCCTTCTGACTCTGGGCCCGGCGCCATGGTAAACTGCATTCTGAGACTATATAGATACCAGGAGGAACTCCCCAGAAGCTAAAAGATATTTGTTTCCTGTTGTGACGGTCCACGCTCCTGGGGTCATCCGTCACCATCTGTAAAGCAGCCCTTCAGCGCAGGGCAGCATGGCCTAGCAGCCGGAGTCTATAGCGCCACCCTTCGGTGCAGGGCAGCATGGCCTAGCGGCCAGAGTCCATAAAGCGACCCTTTGGTGCAGGGTAGCATGGCTTAGTGGCCAGAATCTATAGCATTGGAGTGTGGCTGCCCCGGTAGGGGGGCCCGGGCCCACACAACTCCACTGGGCCCCGACCCAGGGCCCTAACAGTGTCATAGCGGCTTGCCACTGACTCAGCGGGGGGGTCCTACCGAAACATGCTGAGTTTCCCTGGGTGGGAGGTACCACTCCGACACCCTCCCTGGGTCACTTCCAACCAGAGTCTGTGATGGGGTTTCCCATGAGACGTCGATTCCCCTGTGTTCGGCAGGTCCAGTCGTCTCCAGGGTCTCCTCCAGTCGCCAGGATGCAGGCGGGCTGTGGACGGCTGCGATTCCCGGCGTAGTCAGAGGCTGTGGCTGGCCCTCCGCAGGAGCTTCCCAGGCAGGTCCTTCCCCTGCAGCCTCCAGCCCAGAATGAGCCAGTCTCCCTCCCTTTATACTACTAGAGCACTTGGCGCATGCCCAATCTTGCCAGGGAGGCGGGACTTCCGCTGTCAACACCTGGGGCTTAACCCCCTGTCTGGGCTAGTGCGGGGTAAGCTGACCCCATCACACCTGTAGAAAGACAAAGCAATCTCATTATAAATCAATCTTTGGAGGTGCCCTATATTAGCATTGCTATGAGTAGATGATAATTGTTCTGAAGTGTAGCAAAATATGTTATTTCAATAATTATTATTCTGTGGGTGGGGGAGAAAAAAGTGCTGTCAAGCTGGACAGATAGGGGGGAAAATGGACTATTTTAGGCCTGGAAAAATAGCTAGCCTAAAACATAACTACACAAAAAGGGGTTGAACGTTTGCCTAGTGTTCCTGAGAAACGCAGTTTCTGCATGAACATTTTCTCTTTCATGCAGTCTTGTAGTTTTATTGTGTTGTTTAATTTTTATAGGTGCTCATTTAGGAATTATGTGCAGTTTTGCAAATCACCATTATGCATTTCCTAGAAATATAAAACTAACATTACAAAAAGTAACACATCACTTTTTGTTTAGAAAAACATGCAACAATAGAGTTATCATGGTGTTTTTCTGTTAGTCTGGATAAAACAAAGTACAGGACAAACCACCCTACACAACCTAGGATGTAGTGTTTTGGGGTATTTTCTTGAGCTTCAAGAAAGTTCTGCCTTACCTCATGTTAACAACCCAACACATTTTTTTAATATCTAGCAATATTCAAAGAAGTTTGTCACATGCCATAGGATTTTGTGGAAGTTTTTCTTCCTTTTATGGATGGAAACTTTAAAAATGTTCTGAATTTGACCCACGTCTTTGTCTAAGAGTTTGTTACTCATTCCATGTTCTTTAAAACAGTGATGTGTGAAAGTCAGGCTGTGGTCTGAATTGACCTTTTCTCTTCTAGCATCTTCTGAAATTGCAAGAGGAATACAAAAAACGAGAAGCCGAGCTAGAAAAAGTGAAGGAAGACAAAGTACAAATGGAAATGTTGTTAGAAACCCTGAAGGAGCAGGTATGTACAGTCTAGGCCTCCAGGCTTCTGTATGACGTTTCAGTAATAGACTGTTGCTAGGCTTGTTGCCTTTGGATGTCATAGCTCGCTCTGTGTGCGGCACAAGGTACAGGTGGAGGAGATGGCCTGGGCCTGACTTGAGTGGCAATGGTCTGCTTTGTTTGAACAACTGGCAGACTCCTAAAGAGATTTGCTACCACATTTATCAATGTGGACTTTGTGGATATTTTGGAGTTGGAACCACCGCATGAATATACATGGCAGAATTTCTGGTGCTTACAATGCCATTCAAATATCCATGCCTCTTTTCATGAAAGTAAAGTTGTTTCGTGCACCTTTGCTTTCCATAGCAAAAGGGAACAAAACTAAGTGCATGTCTTAAGAGAATGCTTTGCAAAATGCAGACTCATCTACCAAATGTTTGTGAAAACTACAGTACTTGAACACTGTTACTTTCAAGAGCAAGCTAAATTCCTTTCCCCTCCCAAATAGATCTTCATAGAGGAAAGCTGATAAGAGCCTAAAATGCTGAAAACATGGAGCCAAATTTTACATTCCTTAGTCCAACAGAATTCCATTGAAGACAGAGTTTCCAGGCACCATCTGTAGTAGAGAGAGAGCGAGAGCTGGAGCACTGGGCTTGGGTGCAAGATCTGAGGCCTGAACCAGAGGCTGTGAACTAAAGTCAGGCCATGTATTAAAGTAGATGCTTACAAGTTCACTGTTTGGTACATGAACTTGGCAAAGTTGTTGTTAGTGTACTAGGCACTAGATACTTATGTAAATATATTTTAGAAGGCTAGTATAGATATACCCCAATCTAGTACAGATAAGGTGGTTTGACAGAACAATGAATAGGAATGCTTTGTCCAAGATATCAGGAACAAGGAGCGATGATAAACAGATGTCATGAAACACTCAAGGTGGTACGTAAGTTGTTTATCCCATTGTTTGGCTTAGTCTATAAATGTCGGGGTGCCTTGCCTTAATCTTTTGTGCGGCCGAGGGGACAGCAGAAATTCCCGCTGCTGACTGAGGCACTCCTTGCCATCTGGCACTCGTGTTAATGTGCTTGTGCAAGTTGTGCGACTCTTGAGGACAATAAACCTGGCCGAGTACCTTTGTCACCCAACCATGCCTGTGGTCTTTCCCTATGAGTAACATTGAGGTCTGCTGAATTAGCAGGCTGTGCTTCTGCTTGTGCTGATAACAGCGGAGTTCCAAGGACAGAAGCATTGAGCAGCTATAACAGCGTAGCAGTCTTGACAGCGTCACAGCAATAACATTCTTTAGTGCTCTTCTACACTACCTGCACCTTTTGATACAAGAATTCCAAGGAGAAATTGTAGAAGAGGGGGGAGGGATAGCTCAGTGGTTTGAGCATTGGCCTGCTAAACCCAGGGTTGTGAGTTCAATCCTTGAGGGGGGCATTTAGGGATCTGGGGCAAAAATCTGTCTGGGGATTGGTCCTGCTTTGAGCAGGGGGTTGGACTAGATGACCTCCTGAGGTCCCTTCCAACCCTGATAGTCTATGAATGCAGGGGAGAGGGCTCTGTTCATAGTTTTCAGGCTCACAGAAAGGATATAGAAACATAGTTTTTCCACCAGAAAGTACCACATAGTGCATTGGGAGTACAGCCCACCCACCAGGGACGCTCAGGAGGCACAACAAGGGTTGCTGACTGTGGCTTCTGAAAGGAGGCCCCTGTACCTTGTCCAAAAATCTATACAAACCCTATGGGACCAAACTCATTGATCCAATTTGCTCTTAAGCCACATGGAAGCATCCAGAGTGCCAGTTCTGAAATGCACAGATGGTGGAGCATTCCCTAGAGAGAAACTGATACTGTGTTTTTTGGGTGTCCATACACATGGATGTTTTGGGTGTCCATGCACACTGAGATGTTGTAGGATTGATTTACCTGAAAAAAATCCTTTCGAGCCTCTGCTTGCACAATGTCACCTACCCCTCTCCCTTTCATCTGAATCTCATTTGGACCCCAGAAGGACAGGAAATGTCACTGAAGGTGCAGTGTGCTGAACCATTACCTGCATAGCCTGAGGATTTATGTCAGCAGTGAATCTGCCTAATGTCAAGTATCGGGGGTAGCCGTGTTAGTCTGTATCTACAAAAACAACAAGGAATCTGGTGGCACCTTAAAGACTAACAGATTTATTTGGGCATAAGCTTTCGTGGGTAAAAACCTCACTTCTTCGGATGCATAGAGTGAAAGTTACAGATGCAGGCATTATATACTGACACATGGAGAGCAGGGAGTTACTTCGCAAGTGGAGAACCAGTGTTGACAGGGCCAATTCAATCAGGGTGGATGTAGTCCACTCCCAATAATAGATGAGGAGGTGTCAATTCCAGCAGAGGAAAAGCTGCTTCTGTAATGAGCCAGCCACTCCCAGTCCCTATTCAAGCCCAGATTAATGGTGTTAAATTTGCAAATGAATTTTAGTTCTGCTGTTTCTCTTTAAAGTCTGTTTCTGAAGTTTTTCTGTTCAATGATAGTGACTTTTAAATCTGTAATAGAATGACCAGGGAGATTGAAGTGTTCACTTACTGGCTTTTGTATGTTACCATTCCTGATGTCCGATTTGTGTCCATTTATTCTTTTGCGAAGGGACTGTCCAGTTTGGCCAATGTACATGGCAGAAGGGCATTGCTGGCACATGATGGCATATATAACGTTAGTGGATGTGCAGGTGAATGAGCCCTTGATGGTGTGGCTGATGTGGTTGGGTCCTCTGATGGTGTCGCCAGAGTAGATATGGGGACAGAGTAGGCAACGAGGTTTGCTACAGGGATTGGTTCCTGGGTTGGTGTTTCTGTGGTGTGGTGTGTAGTACAATTGACACCTCCTCATCTATTATTGGGAGTGGACTACATCCACCCTGATCGAATTGGCCCTGTCAACACTGGTTCTCCATTTGCGAAGTAACTCCCTGCTCTCCATGTGTCAGTATATAATGCCTGCATCTGTAACTTTCACTCTATGCATCCGAAGAAGTGAGGTTTTTACCCACGAAAGCTTATGCCCAAATAAATCTGTTAGTCTTTAAGGTGCCACCAGATTCCTTGTTGTTTCTGCCTAATGGTTCTTCTTTCAGGCTGCAATGAGGCAAGCTTCCCTAGACACTTGTGTACATTTCCAGGCTAGCTCTCATGTTCCAGTGCACATCATTTCAGCTGGAACGTTGGTTTTTCTGTAACAGCATCAATGCTAAATATGGTAAAGAATACATTTTAAAGAGATAAAGAGCAGTTCTACAGTATCCCCAGTAAATCCTATACTTGCATTTAAAGATATGTTCTGCTCTACACTCTCTAAAATATGTTGATGGATTTAAGGTTTCCAGCAATGTTGCTACAATATATTTACATTTATTTTGTATGACATGAAGGGAAATAATAAGTACTTCTTTAGAATTAAAGCTTTTACATTAGAAGATTTTATTTCTAATCACAGAACTCTCTTGGACAGTAATTTGTTTTCTTGCTGTCTTTTTGCTGATGGCTCAGATAAATGTGGCATTCCGTTAATTAGGATTTTGTGATCTCAGAAGCTTGATAAAGTGGATATGCTAGCAGAACATGATGCTGTAGAGAATTATTACTTCATCTTGAGTTTGACACAAAGTGTCAATTGAACAATTCTTCAATAGGTCACCTCTTGGAGATGCTGGATTCTGTGATCAGTATTGCAGAATCTATGAACCTATAACTAGATTGCAGAGCTAGGAGTTGGTGCAGAACTTCTGTATGTGAAGCTAGAGGGTCTGCTCAGTGTTATCCAAATGCTAATAACAATTTTAAGCCAGCAGATGGAGGATTCATTGCTATTTGTGCTGAAATACAGCTGTGTAGACAATAGGCTGGGATTTGCAAGGGGTGTTAGGTGTCTGAGTTCCAGTGAAATTCCATGGGCATTGGGGACCCAACTCCTTTATAAATCCCAGCCTAAAATTCTACAGGCTTGGAGTTGATTGTTTTATATTGTTCTTACAAACATTTATCTGGAAGGATAGAGGGAGTATCAAAAACACCACTATATCCTGTTAAATTAATGTAAAATAGATGACTTTGCAGTATTTGTAATGTCTTGATTTAAATCAGTGGTTCCCATGCACTGGGATTGATCCTCTATACTCATCCCCACTTCTTTGAGGATGAGCCTCTGTAATGTCCCTCATAAACAGCTGTTACCCACCTCCCATTCAGTTGCAATGTGCTGTTGGAACAGCCTAAGATCCACTGTGGCTCAGAGGGTAGAGTTAATGGGAGGCAGTGGACTGGAACATCGGGTGAAATGTTACTCTAAGCAGAAAGGGCTGGGCTGGACAAATACATTCCTGTAGCCTAGGCAAGTGACAAAGAGGAAGGAATACTGTTTGTGGCAAAGCTCTGACCTTGCCCCCGTGGGTCCTGCGCTTCTAGGCGGTTTATGCTAGCCTCAGTGGCTCACTGTGACCCTCCACATAGCCCTTCTCTCTCTAGGGCCAGGGTTACAGTCTACTGAGCCCTTTTCATCATAGGCCAGCAAGGAGGTTGGTGAGAGAACTCCCACAGTCTCTGTTGTCCCTGGGGGCTTATTTCAGAACAGTTTAGCCTCCTGTGCTGACAGGGGCCTGACTTCCCCTCCCAGGAGATTTTCCTGTAGTGGTGGGTTGGGGGGAACCCAGGCCCCCCCTCTACTCCGGGTTCCAGCCCAGGGACCCTAATGGTAGCAGCTGTTGGCAGCCAACCTTTCACTGCCAGAGTTGCTACATTTCCCTGGGCCACTTCCCCACAGCTCTCTTGCTTCTCCCTTCTTCACCCTTACCTTAGGGCTCCTTTACTGATGGTTTGAGGGTGTCTTCATTAACCAGCCCTTCAGCCGCACTTCCTCTCCCCTGGCTCTCCTCTGCCTGACTGGAGTGAGCCCTTTTTATAGTATCAGCGGGGCCTTAATTAGAGTCAGGTGGTCACATTAGCTTAATGGCCTCACCTGACTCTTTGCAGGTTAATTAGAGTCAGGTGTTCTCATTAGCCTGGAGCAGCCCCTGCTGTGGTCAGTCAGGGAACAGAAAACTGTTAATCCAGTGGCTAGTATATCTGCCTTCTGCTATTCTGCTGTACCCAACTGGCCTGGGTCCATCACATGTTGAAGAACAATAGGTCGCAATCCTGAGGCACTCAGCACTACACAGGACTGGGCCCATTACTGGACTCGTCCACACAGAACCCATTTAGATAGAATTTAAGACTAAATTGGATTAAATTTTGGAGAAGAGCATCTGATGAATGGAAGTTACCTTACCGTACTCCTGGTGAGAGATGATCAGGGTTAGGGCAGGAGTTGTGGCCATGTGGGCAGAGAGGATGGATCCAGTCTTGGAGATGTTCAGGTAGAAGCCACAAGATTTAGCCATGGGCTGTTCGTGTGGAGACAAAGAGAGGGACAAATCAAAGAAGCAGCTGAAATTTTGGGATTGAGCAACACAGAGGATGGTGATACTCTTCACCATGATATAGAAAGTGGGGAGGGAGAAGGGCTTCGGGGGAAGATCAGGAGCTCAGTTTCGCCCATGTTCGGTTTCGGAGATGACTGGACACCCCCAAGGAGATGTCAAGCAACCAGGCTATTAGTGTGGATGGAGGGAACAGGTCCCAAGCAGCGAGGTAGATCTGTGAGGTGTCAGTGTAGAAATGGTTGCAAAGCTAAGTTGGCAGAAATGATAACCCAGAGAGAGGCTCTGAGGGAGCTGAAGAGGAGGCCTACAGTGGGATGCCCCATGAAGAAGGGGGGGGGGCACGGGAGGTGCACCTTCTGTTTGAGATACTGAGGGCTTGAGAGGTTAGAGAATCAGGAGAGGATGAAATCACGGAAACCCAAGGGGGAGAAGATTTCCAAAAGTGCCTGTCTGATGATGTCAAAGGCAACCAATAGAACAAGGAGGGAAGGCAGAGGAAAGAGAAGGTAAAGGCTGTGAAGGGTTCCACAGCATGAACTTCTAGCTGTGGTTTATTAGATCCCCTGCACCAGTCCTGGCCTGTTGAGAGAGAGAGAGAGAGAGAAAGAAGGGTTTGCTGCTCCAAAAATGAGCACGGATTGAGCTCCTTGGGGAGCTGGAAAGAGCTGCCTGGTCTGGAATGGCCAACATGTTCCCAAGGTTCCCAGTTGGCCCCCATCTGCACTGTAGCTGCTGTTGTGAGTGCCACAGGGAATGCCCTGGCAAACATTGTCTAGTTAGTGAGCTAGACTCAGAACCCGCAGCCAGGATTTGGGACTTGGCTTTAATGAGGATTCAAAAGTCTGGAGCGTTTGCACTGTAGCTGCTGTTGTGAGTGCCACAGGGAATGCCCTGGCAAACATTGTCTAGTTAGTGAGCTAGACTCAGAACCCGCAGCCAGGATTTGGGACTTGGCTTTAATGAGGATTCAAAAGTCTGGAGCGTTTCCGCATGGGGTGTCTGTGCTGGGCTGTGAGTAGAGGAGCCTCTTGGCCAGCTCTCACACGTAGATTCTTGCTGTTGTTTGACTGCACCTTGTAGTCACACCCATTTGTCAGTGCTGGGCCCAGAGAGAAGTAGAGCTCCCTTAACTGTTAACTGTTCCTGTGTGTTGCAGCAAGCTTGCTAAGACCACCCACTGAGGTCTCAGGGACATGGGTATGGTCAGCAGGGGAAGTGGGAGTTGTTTATGAGTCAACGGATTGATTTTCTGTTGGCTTTATAAAGTGTCACCTTCCTCTCTCTGCTCCTCTCCCAAACCACCTCCTCCCCCCTGTGCTCTGCACTAGCTGTTTTCGTGAGGTATATCTTGGCTGGCCATTGCCTCCTCAGAGCACTGTCTGTTGTGTGCTGGGAGGGAGGATGACAGCCATTGTGTACACATCCTCACACGAGGTGAAGGCCCCACACAACTCTGTTCACTGAGTACAGTAGATCCAATTGGACAGTGATGGCACAGATCTGGTCAATACCTCCCTGACATGAGAACTCGCCCTCCCCCTGTGCCTTAGAATCATAGAACCATAGAATATCAGGGTTGGAAGGGACCTCAGGAGGTCATCTAGTCCAACCCCCTGCTCAAAGCAGGATCAATCCCCAGACAGATTTTTGCCCCAAATCCCTAAATGGCCCCCTCAAGGATTGAACTCACAACCCTGGGTTTAGCAGGCCAATGCTCAAACCATTGAGCTATCCCTCCCCCCTCCCCATAATTAATGGAGATATCCTATCTCCTAGAACTAACTAGTGCTATCTACTGGAGCAGGGGTTACACACAGTAATTGTCTTTCTGGTTGTTAAAGTATCTGAATCTCAATTAGATTGCTCCAGTTTGAGAGCTTCATTTGCAAAGATCAATGAACAAAGCTAATATTTTACCAACTATGCTAAAGATTATAACCTTTTCCCTTTCTGTAACGGAATGTAGCAAGAGATGGCAGATGAAGAGGACAAGGAGAGAGACGTGGCTGATAATCAAGGAAATGTAAGTCAGTGTGTTTCTTTCTGCTACTTTAGGTAGAGCATCTTACTGAGAGAAGTGGTGACAGTTCATAATAAATAGATCCACTGTTTGGAGCTAAGTATATAAGCCTGACGCATCTAGGCTAGGAAACAAGAAACCATCACATTAAGCATCATCAGCAGTCTCAGGCTGGTAAAGAAGTACATTTCTGCAGAGCTGTGGTATGGGGAGCAGACTCAGGGTATGAGATGACTTGCTGCATCCTAACGCCCTGTCCCTCTGCAAAAATATCTGTTCCCTGATTAAAGAACAGGAATACTTGTGGCATCTTAGAGACTAACAAATTTATTTGATCATAAGCTTTCGTGGGCTACAGCCCACTTCATCAGCTGCATAGAATGGAACATATAGTAAGAATATATATATATATATATATATATATATATATATATATATACACACACACACACATACAGAGAACATGAAAAGGTGGAAGTTGCCATACCAACTCTAAGAGGCTAATTAATTAAGATGAGCTATTATCAGCAGGAGAAAAAAAAAACTTTTGTAGTGATAATCAAGATGGCCCATTTCAGACAGTTGACAAGGTGTGAGGATACTTAACATGGGGAAATAGATTCAATTTGTGTAATGACCCAGCTACTCCCAGTCTCTATTCAAGCCCAAGTTAATGGTATCTAGTCTGCAAGTTAATTCAAGTTCAGCAGTTTCTCATTGGAGTCTGTTTTTGAAGCTTTTCTGTTGCAATTGCCACCTTTAAGTCTGTTACTGAGTGACCAGAGAGGTTGAAGTGTTCTCCTACTGGTTTTTGAACGTTATGATTCCTGATGTCAGATTTGTGTCCATTTATTATTTTGCGTAGAGACTGTCCGGTTTGGCCAATGTACATGGCAGAGGGGCATTGCTGGCACATGATGGCATATATCACATTGGTAGATGTGCAGGTGAACAAGCCCCTGATGGCATGGCTGATGTGATTAGGTCCTATGATGGTGTCACTTGAATAGATATGTGGACAGAGTTGGCATCCAGACAGAGTTCCTGATTGCGCCTTGAGGAAAATATTGTGCCCCCTTTTATTGATTTAGTAATATGTGATCTGGCTCTTCTACCTACAGACTGCAGGAGACCCTTATGTATGTCTCTCAAAGGGCCACACTCCTTGCTGGCTATCTGCAACAATACAATTAGGAAAGCAGGCTTCGTAGGGCTGCTACATCTCCTCCCCACACAGGAGGGTGTTAGGGGGCAGGAGTGGGCAGAGCATGCACCCATCTCTGTAACTTCACTGGCATGTTGGGGAGTGTATGCTGCCACCGAGTATAGACCCGGTGCAGGTTACTCCCTTTCTGGAGCAGCAAGAAGACTGAGAGGGAGAGTGGGACTCTGCTAGTCCCAATCTTCAGGCCAACACACTACCCCTTTGGTTAAGTAATTGGAATTAGAAAGTAGCTTCCTTGCAGATTGATTAGTTCTGGGGATTGACCCGTGTCTGTCACTGGTTCAAATCCAGCCACATCAGAAGTGACTGAAAGTCATTGCCAGCTGATGGCTGTCTGGTTCATAACTAGTGAGGATGATGAATTCACTTTCAGCACCTACCAACAACTGGCCAAGTGACTGTCCTTTTTTTGGCCTCTGCGGAGAGGTGAAAGGTTAACTGCCGCACCCGGCTGAGCAGGGTTGATGTACAATGGCAGGAGATGACGTAATAGGCAACACTTGCATTTTAATGCTTTGCTACACCTGTTCTGTGGATAAACAGACTATTCGTTCCCTAGAGAAGTCTCTGTCCCTTCTTAGATCAGTCAAGAATTCAGGACAACACTTAAGTACATGCTTAACTTTAAAGTGTGGTTACATTGTATTGATTGTTGAAGTGCTTTCTTGAATCAAGGCTGCAAGGGGAAGTTCTATTCTGAAAAGGGGACGATGTAAAAACAGCGCTCCTTTACCAGCAGGGCTGCCCTAAGTGTGTATTGAGTTAGATCCATTCAGTTTAGTAATAATGATTTACTGCTTTTTATTCCATAGCCTTGCCGAGCTGACACAGATCTGGGAAAGTGAGCTAGAGTCTATTCCAATCTTATCATAGAATCATAGCAATTTAGGGCTGGAAGGGACCCTGAGAACTCATCAAGTCCAGCCCCCTGCACTGAGACAGGACCAAGTAAACCTAGACGATCCTTGACAGGTGTTTGTCCAACCTGTTCTTTAAAACTCCAATGATGGGGATTCTACAACCTTCCTGGGAAGCCTATTCCAGAGTTTAACTACCCTGAGAGCTAGAAAGCTTTTCCTAATATATACCCTAAATCTCCCTTGCTGCAGATTAAGCCCGTTGATTCTTGTCCTTCCTTCAGTGGACATGGAGAATAATTGATCATCATCATCTTTATAGCAGCCCTTAACATATTTGAAGACTGTTATGAGGTCTTCTCAGTCGTCTTTCGGCAAGACTAAACAACCCCAGTTTTTGTTGTCAGGTTTGCTAAACCTTTTATCATTTTTGTTGCTCTCCTCTGGACACTCTCCAATTTGTCCACATCTTTCTTAAAGTGTGGTGCTCAGAACTGGGCACAGTACACCAGCTGAGGTCTCACCAGAGCTGAGTAGAGCGGGACAGTTACCTTCCTTGGCTTACATACAACAGTCCTGTCAATATACCCCAGAATAATAATATCCTTTTTCGCAACTGCATCATATTATTGACTCATATTCAATTTGTGATCTACCATAACTTCCAGATCCTTTTCAGCAGTACTATCACCTAGCCAGATATTCCCCATTTTGTAGTTGTGCATTTGATTAGTCCTTCCTAAGTGTAGTCCTTCACACTTGTCTCTGTTGAATTTCTTTTTGTTGATTTCAGACCAATTCTCCAATTTGTTAAGGTCATTTTGAATTGTAATCCTGTCCTCCAAAGTGCTTGCGGCCCTTCCCAGGTTACTATCATCCACAAATTTTATAAGCATACTCT
Source organism: Emys orbicularis (assembly GCF_028017835.1). Taxonomy (NCBI): domain Eukaryota; kingdom Metazoa; phylum Chordata; order Testudines; family Emydidae; genus Emys; species Emys orbicularis. The sequence continues at coordinate 43,126,352 of NC_088691.1, read as the reverse complement.
CCACTCCATTATCCAAGTTAGGAATTACTGGACCCAGGACTGACCCCATGGGACTCCACTAGAAATGCCCTCCCAGTTTGACCGTGAATTATTGATAACTATTCTTTGAGTAGTCTTTCAACCAGATGTGTACCCACCTTATAGTAATTTCCTCTGGACCACATTTCCATAGTTTGCTTCTGAGAATGTCATGTGGGACTGTGTCAAAAGCCTACTAAAATCAAGATATATCATGTCTACTGCTTTCCCCCCAACCACTAAGCCAGTAACCTTGCCAGTGAAGGAAATTAGATTGATCTGGCATGATTTGTTCTTGACAAATGCATGCTGGCTGTTCCTTATAGCCCTATTATCCTCTAGGTGCTTACAAATTGATTGTTTACAAATTTGTTCCAGTATCTTTCCAGGGATTGAAGTTAGGCTGATCAGTCTATAATTTCCCAGTTCCATCCCTTTTTAAGGATAGGTGCTATGTTAGCCCTCTGGTACCTCACCCATCCTCCATGGATTCTCAAAGACAATCGCTAATGGTTGAGAGATTGCCTCAGCTGGTTAGTTCCTTAATTGACCTAGGATGAATTTCATCAGGCCCTGCTTATTTGAATACATCTAATTTATCTAAATATTCTTTCCTTTTTTTTGGCTTGTGCTCCTTCACCCTTGTTAATATTAATTGTGTTGAATATCTGGTCACCATTAAGCTTTTTAGTGAAGACTTAAGCAAAATAGGCATTAAACACCTCAACCTTCTTGATATCGTCAGTTATTAGTTTTCCTTCCCTGCTAAGTAGAAGGACCTACACTTTCCTTTGTCTTTCTCTTGCTCCTAATTTATTTAAAGAACCTCTTATTGCCTTGTCAGGTGTAACTCATTTTGTGCCTTAGTGTTTCTGATTTTGTCTCTACATGCTTGTGCTATTTTTCTGTACTCCTTCATAGCAATTTACACATATTCCCATTTTTTGTAGAATTCGTTTTTTGATTTTCAGGTCATTAGAGAGCTCTTGATGGAGCTATATTGGCCTCTTACTGTTTTTCCTATCTCTCCTTCGCATCAGGATAGTTTGCAGTTGTGCTTCTAATATTGTCTCCTTGAGAAACTGCCAGCTCTCTTGAACTCCTTCATCCTTTAGATTTTCTTCCAAGGGGACCTTACCTACCAGTGTTGGGATTTGCTCCAAGATCTTTCCACTTGTCTTATCCAGAACACCTCGTCCAGTTTTGGAAGAAGACTTATCCAGTTCTCTGGTATCCAAAAAATTCTCTTGACTCCAGCTCATCATTCAGGATACTTTTTTAGGCATGTTACAGCTCTTTGCCTACGCTGGCCAGGCCCAGATGCAGGGCGTTTAGGTACAGGGTGATACCACAATTCCAATTCATGTCACACATCACAGTTTATATACATCTTTCCTAGCTACTAACGTCTATACTTCTTGCATGTAAAGACCAATTGCTTTGCAGATTGTGTAAGGCAAGTTTATAAGTTCAGGGTGTTTCTGCCTACTTTGTTTACTATAAACACACTCGCAATAGTTAGCTGTTTCAGCAGTTATGTCTTCAGGCCTGTTCAGCAGTTGCTTGTTCAGGCACGTCCTGTCTTAAGTTGGGCCTGCTCATGTCAGCTAAACCACACTTACAGTCAGTTGTCTGAGTTTGTTAAAGTCTGCTGTTTTGAAGTCCATTGTCCTTAATCTGCTGCTGTCACTCCTTCCTTTCCCGAGAATCATGAAATCAATCATTTCATGATCACTTTCACCCAAATTCAAATTTCACCTTCAGATTTACAACCAATTTCTCCCTTTTTCTCAGAATCAAGACTAAAATAGCTGTCCCCCTCCTAACTTCTTCCTCCATTTTCTTAAACATCCCCAACTCATTCTAAGAACTTAGTGAAAATTTTGTGTTTTGCCCGATTATTTTTCCAACAGATGTCTGGGTAGTCCCCCATTACTATCAGGGCCTGTGTTTTCGATATTTCTGTTATTTGTTCTAGAAATGCCTCATCCACCTCCTCTTCCTGATTTCCTTTACTGCAGATTCCTACCGTGACATCACCCATGTTTTTTCCCTCTTATTTTGAACAGCATCAGCTGAATTGTATACTAAGTTCCAGACATTTACTCCTGTGGAAAACTATTGGAGGCAATGAGGTTACATAGGGATTGCTAGGGGCCTACTATGGCCTGCCAAGGCCTTTATTAATGGTGAGGATGCATGTTGGAAAGAACCCAGCTTGACTTTCCAATCCCAGTGTGACTTAAATTCAGGGAATTTAATACCTAGAGAAACAGAACACAACTGTTAATAATAATACCAAGCTCTTATATGGTGCTTTTCATTCATAGTTCTCAAAGTGCTTTACAAATTAGGTTAGTGTCATTATCATCATTAGTCTTACTGTTTCCATCTAAGATTTATTTTTAAGCTAATAGTCTGTTACATGCAAAATACTGTAAGGACACTTTTTTCTAACAGTGGGAAGAATTGATCAAGGCAAATATAAAGGTTCCCACAGCAACATGACCAATGTCCCCCATTGCACATCCCATGTGTTTTGTGGGATGTATTTTATGACGTAAACAATGTATTGACACATTGAACCAGGAAAACAAAAATTGCAACTCTGTAAAAACTGTTCAAGTTAAAAACTAAGCTGGCATTTAATTAATTAGAATGAGTGCTGTATTGTGCAGGTATGGAGTGGACGGTGTTGTTTTTGCAGGAGAGCAGTACTTACAGGATCTGTGCATCTAGCCAGGAGAAGGAGTGCCCACTTGAGAGGACCCTGAGCTGTAGCCCTGTCAAATCTGAACGAGAAGCTTTATTAGTAGGTAAGACTCATGGTACAGTATGTCTGCTAATGGCAAGACTGTTGTAATGCTGCCATCCATGCTATATAGATTCAGACTCCATGAGAGATCCTCTCAGGAGGTATTGTAAATGCAGCTCTTCCAGTCTCACTGAATGTGCTTCTTTCCTCAGTTTCATGGACTGCTACAATAGCAGGCCAGGGGTGAAATGCTGGTCCCACTGAAGTCCATGGCAAAGCTCCCACTGACTTCACTGGAGCCAGGATTTCACCCTTTGTGCATTGCTCACGTAGAGGTCTCATGTCATGTACCTAGATCTGTTCTTGTCACCCAATGACACATGCTGTACACTTGTGCACATTGGTACTATGTATGGGATGGTGGCTTTCATCTGATATATTGATATGTTATGCACCTTTGATCCCCTTGCCTACACTCTCCCTGCTGGGCTTTTATCACTTTAGCACTTGCTAAAGTGCAGTTGCTTTGTCACAGGTCGAGCTAGGGCTAGCATCATTCCACTGAACACTCTCCATCTAGACAAGGCCACATCTGCCTCCCTGGGACATATTTTCACATTCCAAACCTCTGAGCAGTTTCAAACACTCTCCATTTTTTTTAAACAACCTGCTACTAAAAAGTTTCCTCCTTTTTTTCCAATTGACAGTGCTCGGAAGTACAGGATAGACAATATATAGTCCTGGACCCAGGACCATGTTTAAGGTCCAAAATCTCATGGACCATAAGTGCTCCTCCATCATAGCAGCTGCTAAATCATGACCCACTAAACTGTTCTAGACTGAATTATGTTGTTAAACTACACTTGCCTTCACGCATGTCCACAGCCTGGCACCTCCTGCTGTGAAGAACCATTAGCCTGTTCTCACATTGGAATTGGGACACCAGGAAACGTATAATGAACTTACGTTGATAATGTGATCTCTTCCTTCTCTGCATTTGCTCTATTTACACAATAAAGTCTGAAAAAGTACTGCAGGAAAACTGAGCTCCCTGCCATGCTGATCCAGTCCTTTACTAGTTAAAGCATCTGGGATGCATAATCATTGAGATTAACAACTTTTCATTTGAGGAAGGAAATCCACCACCACCACTTCAGAAGCATGCTAAAATTCAGCCAACTGACCACTCTCCAGCTACCACCCAGCGCCACCCATGCTGGACTAACTAACTAAGAAGTTCACCCAGGGTCGGTCGCATGACAGCCAAGATACTAGACCCTTACCAACAGGCTTCAGTCCAGTTCATGGAACAGAGACCATGCAGTGAGATGATGTTCTCTTGGCAATGAACAAGGGCCACACAGCCAGACACTCAGATAATATGATGAGAAGAGCCTTAAAGTTTTAGACAGAGCAGAACTGACTCACTTACACAATCTGATTCTTGGATCCCATGGTGCAAAGGGGCTGGAAACTCAGTAGATCTGGCCAGCTGGAAATTCACCTGGTGTAGAGGGAGTCCCCACGTGGTATATTCCAGTGTACTTAGGTATATTCCTATGTTGTGTCCCCAGCTCCCCTAGTGCTCCCCTGGTGTAGGGGCAATGGCCGACTTGCCTCTGTGCCGGTTATTCCCAGCTGCCCAAAAGATCTGCTGGGGACGTAGGCAGCCAGGTATAAGGAAGAATAACCCTAGGGGCTGATTCTGCCTTTGGCCAGACCCGGGCCCAGGGGAGAGTAAATGTGATGTAAAACCTGTTTTGCCACCCATCACCCTGTGCTAAGCAGAGCTCTGTCTGCCTCCAGAATCCAGCCGTTAGATTGTATCAAGCTCAATGTTATTGGCTACTTTAAAAATGTATTAATATGTTAATTTCTGTTGTATTGACACTGTTAATCATAACTCTAGCTTTGTCATGATAATTGCTGACAAATATTTTGATCATCAAATCAACTTGTCATCTCAGGGTAGCTCCAGAATTGAAGCTTCCATTTAAAAGATCTGCTTCTAGACCTCATGGTGAAGAGGAACCCTTGATTACACTCCTTTTTTTCTTCCAGTATTAAATGAGATTGGTTCCAAGACCAATCCGTAACCTCCCTCCCATCCGATAATTCACCTTTCAACACAGCGCGTTGCTTTTTCCCCTTTAGTCAATTCTTTATCCACCTTACAATTCTTGGACTAATCCCCATTTTCTCTATTAATAATCTCCCAGGTGGTACCATGTCAAATGCTTTACTGAAGTCCAAACATATTATTTTTACTGCATTTCCCTTATCTAAAAAAATCAGTTCTTTTCTCAAAGAAGGAAATCAGGTTAGTCACCCCCTTTTCTGTTTACCTCATTAATTTAATTATTCTCTTTCACAATTTGTTCCAAAGTCTTGCATGCTACTGAGGATAAGGACATAAGAATGGCCATATTGGGTCCAACCAATTGTCCATCTAGCCCAGTGGCCAATGCCAGATGCTTCAGAAGGAATGAAAGCAAAGATTTTGGAGCATCTGATATGGTTGTTTTGTAATTTTTCATGCCCAGCAGTTTTTGTTGATAATTTTACATTGTTATCACTCGTTTTAGAAATACTGAGTTTAGACATAATGATGTTGAGTCTTTCAAGTTTCCCTGTGACTGAGACAGTCTTAAAAAGAGGTAATGGGCAGCTCCCAACCCAGGTCCTTGACAGCAGACTCTTGACAGAACGCTGCTTAGCTGCTCTCAAAGCACCTGCCAGGAGGAAAGTGGAGGGTGCTGCCTTGTTAAAGCAATCCGGACCCTCAGGGCATGCCCAGCCCTGCTTTCTTCCCAGTCCCAGTGAAACCCCCAATCTGGCCCCGGTTCCTGAGGGAAACTTTCGTTTCCTTCCCGGGGAAACTGCAGCTTTGAGCCCTCAAACCAGCCCATCTCCCCCTGCACACACCCTGTGCTCCCCCTTGCACATTCTGTCCCACCCCAAATCTGTTCCTCCTTTCCCCCATGCTCCTCAGGAATAAACCCCATCCTCCAAATCCTAATTCCCTCTGAGCTGTCTCCTCCCCACAAATCAATTAAAGTCAACTGCAGAAAATTTCCAAACTGCTTTCCTAGGGGTCAATCCCAAAGAGTTAAAGTCTGGTATGTAGAGGACCATGTGTCTCTGGGTGGGAGACAGAATCCTAGGGCTTGGGTCTCATGGGCCTGGGCTCATTTTGCTTCTGGTGCTGTGGGCGCTGCTTCATGGATATGCTGGGGGCCTGTCTGCTTCATCTACCTGCTGCCTGCTTGCTCTGTTGATGGTCAGGTGGTGTCTGCATGGTCAGGTGGTTTCTGCTCCTGTCGGGCACAGCCAGACCTGCCTTCATTTGGTTCAGCAAAATGTTTGGGAACTAATGTGCATACCTGCCACTACCTCCCTTCTCTTTGTCTCTCCCCCTTCTCCCCCTTTGTCTCCTTCCACCTCTTTGAGGGCCCGTCCTCCTCATGTTGATGCAGACCCGTTGCTGCATCTCATAGTGCTTCATGTTGCCCATTGCAGGAGCTTCCCAATCACTTTGAGAGTTGTCTGTATGGGACTGAGGGATATTGCTGTCTGACAAATTTTAGTCTCTAAGGTGCCACAAGTACTCCTGTTATTTTTGCGGATACAGACTAACACGGCTGCTACTCTGAAACCTGTCATTGCTGTCTGAGTTGCTGCCCAAAGAAATGCTTTGCTCCACATTACATTGCAGCACACAGGCCAGGACCCAGCACAGCGCATGCAGGGAAAAGCCCTGCATGCAGACCGTGCAATCTTGGTGCTCTCAGCTGAATCACAAGAATGACCCCTGCCATGTTATTTCCCTAGGTATAATTTCAACATTTCTTCATGTTCACCCATTTGGAGCAAGCATAGAGTACATCTGTTCCTACTTACAGCGGCTCGACACCAAGGTAGGTGTACTGGGGTCTCGGTCTCTCTGGGCAGACTCAGATGGGGAGGAGGGTCACTCTCTGTCTAGGCAGGCCAGGAAGGTGGTTGTCTTTCTGTGTGGTTGGGCAGGGGTCTCTTGCCCTCGCTTCCCAGAACCCAGGCCGCCATCTCCTTACACCCTGCTCTGGCCGGTCACTGACAGCTTCAGCTGCCACTTCTTCCCCATCTCCAAGGACCAGCTCTGGGTGAGAGAGACTGGCCGGAATCTCCATTCCCTCCACTCCACTCCTAGCAGATCTACCAGGACCAGCTGGGGACTCTCCCCACTTCCTCCACCTTCTCACTGGAGAGACCAGGACGTCTCCCCCCTTCCCCTCCCACTAGAGAGACCAAGACTGGTCAGGACCTCTCCGCCATCCCCTCTCACTGGAGAGACTGGGAATGGCTGGGACCTCTGCACCCCTCCCACCTGAAAGACCCCTCAGACCTGGCTCCTGGCTTCCCAGAACCCCGGGTCACCATCTCCTCATGCTGCCTCCTCCCCTTCTTCCACTTCTGGGCTCACTCCAGAAGTTGAGATAGCAGCTTGGCGAGGACATTCACGTGAATTTGTAGTAGCATCTAGGGCTTGGTGTGGGGAGCCCACACTTGTTGAACACCTGTCCGTGCCCTAAAGACCTAGCAATCTAGGTTACAACAGAGCAGAACAGGTGGATGGAACAAACAAATGGAGGGGGAGAAAGGTGATGAAAATAAGAGCTAAACAGGCAAGTTGTAGCACAAGGAGCATGAGTCATTTGTTCTGGCTTCTGTTTTGTGCAGCATCTCTTAACCAGTTTCTGATGATGTCTGGCAGTTTTTCTCTCTTACTCCATGTCTTGGTTTGCTTAATAGCCTTAATAGTGAGGGACTTTGCCAATGGCTTTTGAAAGTCTAAGTGAATTATGTCTTCCTATTCTTCTCTATCCACTATTCTATTGACTTGCCTTTATGGTCTGTCCCTGGTGTACAGTATCATGTTCATCAAGGTTGTTTTATAACTCTCTTTTTAATTAATTTGCAGATAATTTTCCTGACTGGGAAGTAGAGCTCATTTTTCTGTATTTCTAAAGGATCACTCTAATGCCTTTTCTAAAGATGTATACAGTATTCACTCCCCTCCAGTTCACCAGTGTAATATCCCGTTACAGGATAGATCATGTATTTTTGATAGCAACATAACCACTTAATTCTTAATTTCCCTCAGCTACCTTGAGAAATACCCTCTTGTCCTTTTGGCTCATTACCATTTCTTCCAGTGTTTTCTGTTTGGACAGCTCAATCTCTAAGAGAGCCTCACCTTAATTACTTTGGAATAGATATCTTCACATTATTCTCTGTGGCAAAGACTGAGGCACAGAAGTTGTTTAGCTTCTCTGCAACTTCCTTATTCTCCTTGTTGTTCCCTTAACTTCCTCGTGGACCTGCTGATTCTCTTCCAGGTTTTCTGCTGCTGATTTAGTGAAAAAAGTTCTTGCTATTTGTTTTTATATCTTAGACTGTTTGCTTTTCAAATTCCATCTTGGCCTTCTCATTTCCTGCTTGTTTTGCTTTCCTCTTAGCGATGGTGGAGCTGGATACCGGCCTGGCCTGGTGGGGATGATGATTTTCTGTCTCGGCAGACACAGAGGTGGATGGGTGGAGGGGAGGTTTGGAGTATCTCTCTGGGTACAACCAGCCATTGAGGGGATAGTGATGGGCTTCCCTCTGGGTATGTAGGTCTGACCTTTTGTGTGGGGTGGGGTGACTGTGTATTCTGGCCCTGCTGCGTTGGTGGTGATAGCAGGGTGTGTGAGAGCGTCTCCCTTGATAAGCCCTGTGTGTCAGGTGCTGCCTCTTGGTAGTCAGGCCTGGTGGTTGGAGTGGAGGTCGAAGCTGGATGTAGGGTTGGGACTGGGCCAAGGGTGGCGCTGGAATCGAGATCCGGGGAGTCGGAGGTCAGAACTAAGATCAGAGTCTGTGGACAAGCCACGTAGCTGGAGTCCAGGTGCAACCCTGGGGTTGAAACTGGGTGGCCAGAGTCCAGGGACAAGCCAAGCTGGCGTCCAGATACAGGCCAAAGGTCGAAGCCGGGCATTCAGAGTCCAAGCATCCAGGGAGGGCCAGGAAGCGGAGGCAAGGCTGGAGCGGGTTGGTAACAGGGCTGGAACAAGGTCAGAGTAGGGCAAGGACAAGACTGGAACAGGGCTGGGGCAGGAACAGAAACAGGATCAAGAGCAGGCTGGGAGTCTCTAGAGTATGTTCTCCTGCTACCTCACAGTGTGGTTCTTGGCTTGGTAGGGCTGTTGCACAGACTGATCTGCAGCTCTGGTGGGGTTGGGGAAATAGCTGAGCCAGGGGTTATCTGACCCAGACTTGGCTCAGGGATAGGTTGCTGCCGTATGCAGGCTCTGTTGGAAGGGTAAGTCAGTTGCTGCATGCCTGAGTGGTGACTCACCTCATCTCCCTTGGACAGGCACATGTTGAGCACTGTGGAGTTACACCGCAGCTTGCTGCTCAGTAAGTGTTCACATAGACATGCCCTGGGAGTCCAAGATGCCCACTTGTGTCGCTTCCTGGATGGCGTCCAAATTATGGTCAAGTCACATCTAGCCCAGGGAGGTAACAGCCCAAGCTCTGTAACCTTTACAAGATGATGCTGTCGCAGATCCACGGGGTCTGTTCTGTGTTCCAGCTAATAACCAACAAGACCTTTGGAAGTGACCCCTCTCATGGCCTCAATGCTCTCCGTGAGAATTTGCAGCCGCAGCAGGCAGCCTTCTCGAAACAAGGCGACAGTGTATTAGGCACCTGGCTACATAATCTTAAAGTCCTTAGGTTAGCAAAGAGAAACAAAAGTTAAGACAGAGTTCAGCCTGGCCAGTGCCAGGCCAGAGCTCCCTGGAGCCATGCTGCCACTGAAGCCATCTTGGTTCTCTGTCTCTGTCTCTGTGCCTTTGTCACTCTGTCCCAGGTGAGTGTGTGAGTCTCTGCAAAGGCCAGCTCTGAGCCCAGCCACCTGACACCTTTCCCCTTTGTTTTCCAAAGGGTGGAGGGAAAATCACCTTCCTCTTGGTTGTTGGTTGGTAGATGTGAACAGCCTGGCCATTGGGATTCCCGTTGTTTTTTCGGACCCTCCCTTGATATGGGTCAGTTTCAGCCAGTCCTTTAACGATGCATTCATACCACCCCACAGATGAGCGGGGAGCGTGTCTGCTTCCCTGTGGAGCCAAACACTGCCCCGCGGGAGCGCGCAGCCCCGGCCCAGGGGAGAGGGGAAGGCGGGGGAGGGGCCGGCGGCTTGCTGCGCTCGGCCGGGCGCTCCGGCCTGGGAGCACGGACCCCGTGGCTTGCCGTGCCAGGAGAGTGGGGCCATGTGGCAGGGTGTGCCTGGGCACACCCCGTGCACACGCCTATGCTTCTGTCCCCCTGCTCCTGCGGGGGGGAGGAGGGAGCGGAGAAGAACGGGCCGGGCCAGGCAGGATTTTTAATGGCACGCTGCTCGGGCAGGCAGCAGCATGCCATTAAAAATCGGCTTGTGTGCTGTCTTTGGCACGCGTGCCATAGGTTGCAGACCCCTGCTCTATAATGTGTGTTTGGGAGGTTGATAGAGAATATTCAACCTTGAAGGGGAAGGCAGTAGTGGGGAGCCAGATTTTCTTTGCCTTAGATTGTAATATAGTATCTAATGTCTCATGTCCCCCTGATTGCCTTTCATGACTCTCCTGGGATGCCGTAACCCTCTGGTTGAGGCGCACTGCTTCACAGGAAAGGCTACAGAGCTTAGCTCACGAGTACCATCAGTCAAACCAACAGAGAGAGGTGAAGTGATTTGTTCAAGGCCACACAGCAGGTCAGCTGCAGAGCTGGGACCAGAACTCATAATACATTACTCCATAAGAAGATAGCTGGAGAGTGAATCCTGAACTACAGTTCTCCCAGCCCCGAAATGTGCTACTCTGTGCTAACCTAAGGGCTTTCCAGTGCTGCATTCCAGTTGACTAATAAACCCTACTCTTGTTTTGAAGAGGCTGTCGGGTATCACTGCAAATACTTACTAAGGTGCATGGATCCCTGAAGAGTGTAAAAGTCTCTGACCAGGAGTCTTTCTCAGTTGGACTTACTGGGTAGAACTTATGGTGCAAAACAGAGGCTCAGTCTCGGACGTGTTGAAGCTGTGTGCCCTGCCCTTAAGGAAGGGTGGGACCCATTGGGGGTCTGCATACTGAAGGGGTTCCTCCAAGGGACTGTTTAAAAGCTGGGACATAGCACAGATCCTGTGGATCCATGACAGAGAGCAGCAATATGTGTTTCAACTTCTGGATTTTCCAAAGACTGTTAAGGTCTTCCAGGGAAAGTCATGTCAGGATCTGATATTTGAAACATAAAAACAAAATTTTGTGGGGGACAAAGCAGAAACTAGCAGGTGGCCTTTCCTGTTCATCCAGGTGTAACAGAAAAAGCAACAAACAAAGTAGGGTTTGATTTGCAGTTCCCCTTTGAAGGGGCTACCAGTGCTGCGATTGTTTAGTGTCTCTCTAGAACTCCATTTGCTGATTAAGTGGTTCCCTGGCTGTTACAGACAAGCACCTCCAGTAGATGCACATCGAGATGTGACTTGAATATTTTGCATGTCTGTGATTCCTCTCCCCCTTCAGAAGATGTTCTTGAGTCCATAGCAACATTCATTTGCATTTTGTTTCTATTTGAATTCATTATTTCAAGTCTCATAATTAAGTAATGAGAATAGTTTTTCTTCCTCCTCTTTTTAGTATTCCTTATGTTTGCAGCCATCCCTCCTCAAACTGTGATGACAACACATCTCATAACTTAACCAGAAGCAGGCTGGGTCACCATTAGCACTTGGACGGGAGATCTTGGGAAACCCTAAATACTGCAGAAAGTGGTGTTTGTGCCTGGGGTCAGCATTTTCAAAACTGCAAACATGTAGCTAAAGAGTTGGGATTCTCAAGCCAGAAGTCAGTTAATTTTCAGTAAAAGTTTCACTTCTTTCCCACAGATTTGTCCCACTGAAGTGGAAGTTCTGATGAGCAGACTGCAGCACACCTTCAAACAAGAGCTGAGTGGAGTTGGGGCTAGCCTGGAGAAAAGATGGAAATTTTGTGGCTTTGATGGACTGAAAATGACTTGAATTTTCAGCTTGATTGGCTTTGGTCATTGAAAATAATCACAGACTATGTACCTCAGACAAACCTAGGATGTTACTCTAACCTACATGTACAATGGTATTCATGAATAAATTATAGATTCTTTTATGGAATATCCCATGACTGAAATCACAGATGTAAGACAGCACCTAGCAGGAGACTCATGGAAGAAATTCAAATGAATCTCAGGTGCTGTAACATTTTTGTTCAGTTGTCTTTTGTCTTATACTTAAGTACTGTCCAACATGTTCTATGAACAAACTCTTTGCTACTGTTTGACTTTTTGATATATTTTAAACCCAGCTAGCTAACTAACTAATGTTTTGACAATTTGTATGTGTTTTGTGTCCCCAATCTCTCTCACCATGCATGTTTTTGCTGTTGAGAGCAGCCATACACTATAATATGGAATAGCAAAAAAGAGACTTTCTGGCTTCTAGCATTAACAGAAGGGGAAAAAATCAGTATTTTATACAATTATATGCTAGAAATTCTGCACATTATAAAAGAGAAGAGGAGGTTTATATGACTTTGCAAAATGCTTATGAGCCTAAAGGTCACTTACTTTACAAAGCTATTTTCTCTACTATATCAGATATGAGACTTTTTCAGATTTAAAAGCAAACCTAGATTAAAGCCAGTGTCATGGCAGCAGCACAGTGTGACATGTGTCCACGCTGTGCGGAATCATTTTGTAAATAATCTGATTTTAAAGGGGAAGGGTATTTAATTTTCTATACAGCTGGGAAACAAGAGTCCTAGTAAATGCCTGTATTTTAATAGTGACCTCTCCTTTGGGTTTACCATTGTCTGTCTTTCGTTGCCTTTGTCTTGCTGAACTGTGGAAGAACTGCTGCTGCAAGGGTCATAAACAGAGCATTTCCCTCCTCTTGAATGTTTCTAAAGAGTGGATCTATGTATTCATAGCAAACTGTGAACTGCTCAAACCATGGACAGGGATTCCTGAGATATGGGGAGACATGAGAACACAACCTCCATTTACAAACAGTGCCTATTGCACACACATCCTGCCAGACACCGCCCCATTGGCATGGTTGTGTACTCCGTGTCATTTCATGTGGAGATGGAGACAATTAATGGAACTGTTCTCTTCAGATCTGCTCTGTGAGATTCAGGCTGCGTTGGCCTGTGGTGCTTTGTGGTGTGGGTCACTCGCTCTCACGAGTCCTAGTGCTTGTGCTGACTAAGCAGAAAGCAGGTGGAAAGCATTTCAGGGAACTTGTAAATGCCCATGTCACAGCTGTTGAAAGTTGTATTTTTTAAAAATAAAACTTTTTTACATCCTAGTTTTGTCTTTGTAAATTTCTTGATTCCTGTTTTATTTATTCTCTACCTAGGAATAATAGAATAACAGAAATAATAGGGACCTTGATAGGTCATCTAGGCCTGTCCCCCGCACTGAGGCAGGACTAAGTATTATCTAGACCATCCCTGACAGATGTTTGTCCAACATGTTCTTAAAAACCTCCAATGATAGAGATTCCACAATCTCCCCAGGTAATTTGTGTCAATGCTTAATTACCCTGACGATTAGGAAGTTTTTCCTAATGTCTAACCCAGTGGCTCTCAACCTGCGGCCCACGGGCTTAATGCAGCCCAATTAGCTCACAGCTGCAGCTCAGCGGTGTGCTAAAAAAAAAATCTGGCCCCTGGCTGCCCGGCCCCTTGCGCTGGGATCTGGCACCCAGCTGCCCGGCCCCCCACGCTGGGGTCTGGATCCTGGCTGCCCAGCCCCGTGCCTGGGGCTCTGTCCTGGTCCTGCTCTGTGGAGGGGTCTCTGGGTCAGGGTGCTGGACATAGGGGTCTAAGAGGTTTTTTTTTTGGGGGGGGGGGGCGCTGTCATTCTCAGTCTGCGGCCCACAATGATAAATAGGTTGAGAGCCACCGGTCTAACCTAAATTTTCCTTGCTGCAATTGAAGTCCGTTATTTCTTTTCCTGTCCTCAGTGGATAAGGAGAAAAAAATTTCACTCTCCTCTTTAAAACAACCTTTTACATTCTTGAAGATTGTCATGCCCTCCCTCAGTCTTCTCCAAACTAAACAAATCCAGTTTTTTCAGTCTTTCATCATAGGTCATGTTTTCTAGACCTTTAATAATTTTTGTTGTTCTCCTCTGAACTTTCTCCAATATGTCCACATTTTCCCCAAAATGTGGTGCCCGGAACTGGTTTTTAAGGTCAGGCTTGACAAAGCCCTGGCTGGGATGATTTAGTTGGGGATTGGTCCTGCTTTGAGCAGGGGGTTGGACTAGATGATCTCCTGAAGTCCCTTCCAACCCTGATATTCTATGAACTGGACAGTACTCCGGTTGAGGCCTTACATGTGCTGAGCAGAGCGGAAGAATTACTCCTTGTGTCTGGTTTACAACACTCCTGCTAATACATCCCAGAATGTTGTTTGCTTCTTTTGCAACAATGTTATACTGTTGACTCATATTTAGCTTGTGGTCCACTATGATCCCCAGATCCTTTTCTGCAGTACTCCTTCCTTTCTAGGTAATCATTTCCCACTTTGCATTTATGCAATTGATGATTCCTTCCTAAGGATAGTACTTTGCATTTGTCCTTACTGAATTTCATCCTGTTACTTCAGACCATTTCTCCAGTTTTCCAAGATCATTTTGAATTCTAATGCTGTGCTCCAAAGTGCTTGGTATCATCCACACACTTTATAAGTGCACTCTCTAAGCCAGTGTTTCCCAAACTTGGGACGCCGCTCATGTAGGGAAAGCCCTTGGCGGGCCGGGCCGGTTTGTTTACCTGCCCCGTCTGCAGGTTCAGCCGATCGCGGCTCCCACTGGCCACGGTTCGCTGCTCCAGGCCAATGGGAGCTGCTGGAAGCCGCGGCCAGTACATCCCTTGGCCCGCGCCGCTTCCAGCAGCTCCCATTGGCCTGGAGCAGCGAACCGTGGCCAGTGGGAGCCGCAATCAGCCAAACATGCGGACGGGGCAGGTAAACAAACCGGCCCGGCCTGCCAGGGGCTTTCCCTACACAAGCGGCGTCCCAAGTTTGGGAAACACTGCTCTAAGCCATTATCCAAACCATTTATGAACATATAGACTAGAACTGGTCCTAGGACAGCCTGTAGGACCCCACTTGATATGTCCTTCCAGTTTGATTGTGATCATTGACAACTACTCTGAGTACAGTAACTCCTCACTTAATGTTGTAGTTATGTTCCTGAAAATTGCGACTTTAAGTGAAACGATGTTAAGTGAATTCAATTTCCCCATAAGAATGAATGTAAATGGGGGGGTTCGGTTCCAGGGAAATGTTTTTTGCAATACAGTACAGTACTATAGTTGGGAGGTGCCCATGCCTTACCCCACACAGGCACAGCCCACTGGCACTGGAGACAATGAGGCAGGCAAGGAGGCTGAAGGTGCTGTAGGCTAGGAGAAGCACATTGCGGCAGCTTCCCCTACTCTACAAGCACCGGTGGCGGGGGGGGGGGGGGGTCAACCCTCAGCCCACCCACGCCACCCCTTCCCCCAAGCCCCCACCCTTAACCCGCCTCTTCTCCCCCCTCCTCCCCCTTTACTCCGCACGCCGCATCCTCACTCCTCCCCCCTCCCTCCCCTGCCTCCTGCCTGTGGCAATTAGCTGGCTTGCAGTGTTCAGGAGGGAGGGGGAGGAGCAAGGACACCACACAGGCTCCCACTCCCTCCCCTGCCTCCTGAACACGGTAATCAGCTGGTTTGCGGCGTAGGGGAGGGAGGGGGAGCCTGCACGCCGAGTCCTCGCTCCTTCCCCCTCCCATCTGAACATCGCAAGCCAGCTGATTGCCGTGGACAGGAGGCGGGGGAGGCGGCGGAAGGCACTGATACGCGGGGTCTGCCGGTGGGTGGGCGGCGCTGGGGGGGGGGCATAGGGGGGCTGCCAGTTGTGGACAAAGCAGGCAGCCAAACAATATTATAGTGAAGCATTGCACAACTTTAAATGGAGCATGTTCTGTAATTGAGCAGGGATGTAAGATCGAAACAATGTTAAGCGAGAGGACGTTAAGTGGGGAGTTACTGTACACTTTTCCAACCAGTTGTGTACCCACTTTACAGTAGGTTTGTGTATATTTCCCTACTTTGCTTATGAGAAAGTCGTGAGAGTATCAAAAGCCTTACTAAAGTTGAGATATATCAAATCTGCTGCTTCTCCCCTATCCACAAGGCTTGTTACCCTGGCATAGAATGATATTAGGCTGGTTTGACATGATTTGTTCTTGACAAATCCATGTTGTTTATTACTTATCATCTTATTCTAGGTGCTTACAAATTGTTTGATTATTTGCTCCATTGTCTTTCCAGGTACTGAAATTAAGCTGCTGACTGGTGTATAATTCTCTGGATTGTCCTTATTCCCCTTTATATAGATAGGTACTATATTTGCTCTTTTCCAGTCCTCTGGGATCTTTCTTATCCTTCATGAATTCTCAAAGATAATCATCCAGTCGGGACAGTGCCTTTGCCTACAGGATGTCCAGGATCTCAGAGCAGTCTCCCCTGGGATGCATGGCCAGGACTCAGGAGCACCTCCATGCCTGGAACCCAAATACAAAGCTCCCAGGTTTTTACATTGGTCTCTGCCGGGCCCCATGAGTCACACAGAGCTACTCATTCCCTACACTGGAGGATCCTGGGATGGAAGCATTTTCTTTCAGGCCCCTCCTTCATTGCAGGCAGCTTTCTCATATGTCTATATGGGGTCTTATACCAGGCCCATCACTGTGTTATAGGGTGCCCCTGCAGCGTGACTGGCTGCCTTGTTCTCTGATAGTGATCTTTACAGCTCCCTTGACATGGCATTGAGATGCTCTCTATAAATTCAGATTTAAAGTCCAGATTTAAAGTGGATTTTGCCACTAGATATCCTGAGGCAGTAGCTCTGTCTAACATTGAGACAGAAACTGTGGCAAGAGCCCTTCTCACTATCTTTAGCAGAGGGGGTTTCCCTACAAAGAATTTACCTGACTGTGGGTCAAATTTCATGTCTCAGCTATTCAGTGAGCTATGGAAGTTATGTGGGGTGAAGCAACTAAAAATTGCCCCATATCACCCAGAAACAAATGGTTTGGTGGAAAGAGTCAATGGGATCCTAAAATCCATGCTGGGAATGTATGCAAAAAAAAAAAGGTTTCAAAACTGGGACTAATTGTTACCATTTCTGTTGTTTGCTTATAGGGAGGTAACCCTGTTTGATCTCCTATATGGAAGGAAAATGAGGGAACCCCTCAATCTCATCAGAGACTTCTGTGAAGGGAGCACTTAGGTGAAGGAAGATGTGCAGTGACTGAATATGTTCAGAGGTTCAGAAAAGAGTTAAGACGTGATGAGTATTGTTCAAACTAACCTCAAAGACAGTCAATCCAAACAAAAGGTGTGGTATGATAAAAATACTTGTAAACATTCTTTTATAATAGGAGAGTTGGTGTTGGTATTAAGCCCTGTGAAAAAGTACAGAATGCAAAATTCTTGGGAAGGACCCCTTGAGATAATAGAAGTGGTAAATGAAAGTTCATGTTAAAAAGCCCCATGGTAATGCTGTTCCACACTAATACATGTGAATAGACTTAAAGCCTCTCGCAGCAGAGAAGCCCTGGTAAACATGATCAGCTGTTGAGAAGGGAAAACTGAGGCACATCACCTCATTTATTGAATGGCTGAATGCCACACTGACTCAACTCTGGAAAGCAGTGATATCTGTAGTGAGTTAACGTCAGTTGAAAGGGCAGAGGCGTTGCCAGTGTTGCAAAAATACGAAGAGGTGTATTCTTGTTGTTTGTCCTTTGAGTTCAACTATGACCATGACATCACTGTTTCGTTTAGTTTCTGTGAACATGTGTGGCTGATCAGGGTAATTTGAGCTTTGAATGGTCTGTGGCACACTGAACAAGAGCAGCGGACATGCTGCTGTTGTGAGATGTACGCTGCTGGTGCTTCTACTCTGCCTCTGCTCATAGACTGTAGCTCCAGTATGGATGAAACTTCACCAGGTAGAATGATCATGAGCAAGATCTTCCCAAAATCTTCTAGGTCAGTGTTGAAATGCCTAAAGGATAACTTGAGGGAGTCTTTGAAATGTTTCTTCTGGCCTCCCTGAGAGCGCTTTCCCTCCTTTAGCTCACCATAAAATATCTTCTTTGGCTGTCACTCATCTGACATTCTGGTGACATGGCCTATCCATCTCATCTGTGATTTCATCAACAGAGTATGGATGCTTGGAATGTCTGCCCGTATGAGAACCTCAGTGTCTGGAACCTTGTGTTGCCATCTGACCCCCATCAGTTTCCTCAGACAGCCCATGTGAAAGTGATTCAGTTTCATAGCATGGCATCTGTACACCATCCAGGTTTCACATGTATAACTCAGAGCTGGCAACACAATGGCTTTATAGACCTTCAATTTTGTTTGTAGACTGATACATCTGTGCTCCCATACATTTGCATATAGTCTACCAAAGGCCACACTTGCTTTGGCAATTCTGGCGTTGGTTTCATCATTGTTGTGAACTGCACGTGACAGTGTACTGCCGAGGTAGGTGAACTTGTCTATTATCTGAAGGGCTTGACCATTCACTGTGATAGCAGGCTCTACATAAGGCTTTCCTGGTGCAGGCTGGTACATCACTCCTGTCTTCTTAATGTTGATTGTGAGACCAAAAGTGTCACAAGCTGAAGCTCTTCCTGGAGTTTGCTAACTTTTATAGGAGCTTCATCTCCAGGTTTTCATGCCAAATGACCCAACTGACAGCACTGCTCCACAAAAGCATTGCCTTCACCTGGTCTCCAGGGGGAAATGGCAGGAAACAGAACAATTAGCATTTTATCAAACACAAGTGGGGGAAGAAAAAGCATGGAGCTTCCTTCACCACCAGACTCCATGTCTTTTTCCTCACTGATTGAATGAACTTTCTTTGGGGGGTAACCTTCAGAAGAGTCCACTTGAAAGGGTCATTGGACTGCAAAAGAAAGTGGCAGAAAATCCCAAGTTTTCTCTTTTTCACCTAAGAAGAAAAAGGGACCAGCACCTTTAGGTCTCTGGGAGAGATCCTGACCATCTTGCTGGAAGATTGTTGATGAGAAACGCCATCTTAAGCAAATCCTTCAACCAAAACTTGCTATATTAAGTTTTAGACTTTGAGATGCATGTTTTCACTTTTATTTGCTTTCTAACTTTATCTCTTATACTTGAATTCACTTAAAAACCTTTCTTCTTTTGCTAATAAACTTGTTTTATTTTTAATTTTAAACTGTTCAGGAGAGGGCTGCACGGTGAAGAACACACGGTTGTAGGAAAATTCAGGACTGGGAGTGTGTTGGGGTCATCCTGCACATAGTAACCAATGCTGCTAGAAGCCAGAGTGTGGCTGGTGTGTTGCTGGCAAACTGCTGGGATCAGAGCTGCTGGATCAGAGCTGCAGCTACACACAGACACCCAGGGTGTGACCTGCATGCTGGTAGGCTGGTTGTGAGCAGCACAAGTTGGGAGCTAGAGAAGCAAAGCATTGTGAGGCACCAGGGTTACAAAGCATATGGTGACACAACCCCTCGCTGGTCTGGATTGAACCCCAGAATGTGACACCCACAAACTGATGGTCAGTCTGAATGAGTGAATCAAGTGTTAGAACAACACTTGTGCTGCTTCAAGAATTTCCACCAGATCAACTGGTCGAGCCTCCTACCCCAAGCAGAGTTTGTTTACAACAACACTGATCACATCCTCACTGGGCAGAGTCCATTCTATGCAACCTGTGGCTTCCACCCCCATCTCCACTCAGCCATACCCATCAACTCCACCAATCCCGATGGTGGGGTGTCGTCTCGGGTTGCCCCTTCTGATATCCCCACCAACTGCTACTAGCTTTCTTCTTCTCCGCCACCTCCACCCATTTGGCTCGGATCTCCCCCACCTTGATTACAGTTTTGGGCCTCATATCTAGGATGTACCTTTGTATTTCCTCGGGAACACCCTCTAAGAACTGCTCCATTTGTATTAGGAGAGACAGCTCTTCCAGAGACTTAACATTTGCTCCTGATATCTAGGCATCCAAATTTTTTACAATGTGGTAGGCGTGTCGGGAAAATGCCACGTGTGGTTTCCACCCTAGGGCTCTGAACCACCGACGGGCATGCTCGGGTGTTAGCCCCATCCTAATTCTGGCCTTGTTTTTAAAAAGTTCGTACTCGTTCATGTGTTCTTTAGGCATTTTAGCTGCCACCTCTGCTAAGGGTCCACGTTGTGGCCTCAGTTCCAGCATATACTGGTCTGTAGGTATGTTGTACCCAATGCAGGCCCTTTCAAAATTTTCTAGGCAGGCCTCTGTATCATCGCCTACCTTGTATGTGGGGAATTTTTTGGAATGGGGAGCGGTACCTGGAGAAGGATTGTTAGGGCTACCTGATTGATCCAGCTTAGCCTTTTCAGCTCTAAGTGCTTCAGTTCCACTTCCAAACGCTTCTGCTTCCAAGCGCTTTGCCTCTAGGAAGAAATTCTTTTCTCTCTCAGTTAGAACTCGGCCTGGGTTAAGGACATCCCTCCATCCTGGCACCTGGATCTCGGGTTGGGGAGGGCTGACCCTTCCCTCTTGGGAAGTTCCCGGTCCCCCGTCCCCTCCCTGCATTTCCGTCATGGAGCTGGATGTCTGGGCTTGATCTGGGTCTGTCTTCTCGGTGGTGTGCTGCTTTGGGAAGACTGGTTTCTCTAAGGTTTCGGTGCCTGACCTCAACCTCATGCACAGGCTGCCCTACTCTAGCCTAGCTATTTCGTTGCCACGAAGCTAGAAAAAAATAAACTGCTTGTTGGACTCCCTGGCATGGCAGGCTGAACCCTTTGCGTGCCTGTTCTCCCTCAGGCAGCAAAGAAAAGAAAAGAACTAAAGAAAAAAAACTTCCCTGGCTTTGCAGGTTGCCAAAAGGAAAAATGTATCCTTTTAAAATCCTGAGGTCTGTGCTTCTTGTTCAAAATGATCCCACCGCTCTGCCACCATGTCATGGCTGATTCCCCACTCTGGCACTTCGAGTGCAGAAGCTGGGGGCCTGCAAGGATTTTAAAAATTAATACTGGCCACTCCAGGCTGGTATTAAATTCCCAAGGTCACAGCTTCTCTCTGACCTTGGATGGGTAGATTCTGCCACCACCCAAGTGCAAACCCCTCCCCCCTTTTTTAGAGAACCCAGAAAGGCGCACTTGGGAATTCCTTCCTGTGGGGGTACCCTCAAGCCCTTTCACCCCCCCTCCGGGGAAGAGCTGAGAAAGAAAAACAAAGGAAATCAGCTGTTGTCACCAGCTAATTAAACAACATATGCACAAACCTCTTAGGACACCAAAAATCCAATCCTGTTCTTAAAAAAGGCAAATTTTATTAAAAACAAAAAAGAAAGAAAATACATCTGGAACTTATGCTTTTGCTAGATTTAAAAAACCCAATTACAAAAATTAAGCATCAAGATAGCTCTCTTGAGGTTCAGCTTAAAGGTTACAAGCAAAACAAAAGCATCTGGGGTTAAAACAGAGGAGTCCACAAGCCAATAAGAAATAAAAGAAATAACCCTAATCGCGTCTTCCTCGACATTCCCTGATTTACTTACATAATTGGGGTTTCAGATAAGTAGGGTTGAGGTATGATTTGATGCTTTTTCATACCTGGTTTTAAAACTTTTTACAGCATAGCTCCAGCCCTGTCCTGCTCTGTCCCCTCTCTCCGGAGAACAACAACAGACAAAGAGAAGGTTTCCCCCCCCCCCCAATTTTAAAAAGTTATACCCCTCCCATTGGCTCTTTTGATCAGGTGCCCACTCCCTTTCTTTTACCTATGGGCTTTTTTAACCCTTTACAGGTAAAGCAAGTAGAGAATAGCTACTAACAGGGATTTTGTAGCTAACTTGCTGGCTGGGTGTCCATAAAAGGGAGCCCCCCCCCTTCATTTATCACACCTACATTGACAACACCTCCACTTACTGAGCTCATCAACCATTGTCACCTCTGGTGCGGATGCAAACACACGACTAGTATGAGGTCCACGGGATACTGGATTTGAAAATCAAACATGGCTCCCTCTGATACCTTGTAGACTGGGAGAGCTATGGGGCAGACAAGCGATCCCAGGTCAATGGCCCTAGCCTTGCGACAGCCTTTGACACAGCCTACCCAGGCAAACAGTATCCCTAGAGGGACAACGTAAGGCCCAGTGGGTCTCAAACCTGTGTGCCTACCAAGCTATCAGGCATGAGACAATGCCATGCGGCCACCCAGCAGCCGTGGTAACCAGCTCACACTCCACTACCCACGATTCGCTGTGGATGCAGACCCTGGGAAGTCACACCTCAAGGGGTCTGACAGGCAGCAGCCTCATGGCTCCCCACCCTAAATAAACCCAAGGGACATTCCAAGAAGAATGTAGGCAACAGTGTAGATCTCCTGTAGCTGCTCTGACCATTCCTGTTCTTGAACTCCTGGCTTTGACTTTGGCTTCATTAGGACCTTGCCTCTTGACCCAGATCCTGAAACCTGACATGGACTCTGATCCTCAGTACTGACCCTGGCTTGGAACTTGACTATGAACTCCTCTGCTCCTCTCAGCTTCAGGTTTGACCCTCTTCTGATCCTTGGTCCTGACTGCCCTTGTCAGAATCCTGACACCAACAAGGTGTATGAGGTGTTCAAATGATTCCTTCCAATGTGCATTATGTTGCATTTGTTAATGCAATGTCCTGAGGAATATTTGTTTCCTCAGAAATGAATTGAAGACCATAATCGTACCTGATTTCTTCAGGTCATTCATACACAGATAACAAATTAAGTAATACTTCCTCAAATTTAATATCAGACAGGTCTCGTTGTGAAGATCACTGAGGCCAAGCGTTTAACAGGGCTAAAAATAAAATAAGGATTAAATATTTCTAAGGCTTGATGTTTACATTAGAGAGGCAAAAGTAGAAGGGCTCTAACCCCTCCTGTGTGAGGGCATTAGTTGATGTGCAACTGAGAGGGCTAGGGAAGCAGTTATCCTGTCATTGTCCAGGCTGCACTTTGCACTGAAGCAGTTGTTACAGGCCATTGTTGGAGAGAAGTGAGGGCACTTTGGTCTGATCCATGTCGCAAAGCCTACTGATCAGTACTGATGCAAAAATGGTCATTGATAGAAAGATAACTTATTAGCATTTGATGTTATTGCAAGCTTGTCTTTTGTTTTCATTGGATTTTATGAGCTAATGACTCTTGTGTTCATGCACAAGATGTTCGTGGTAGTTCACGTTTATGTTCTTGGATGTTCATGTTGTGAAATAGTAGGATATAACCATGCTAGGAATTCCCTTGTAGAAAATCCAGCTTTCTGTCAACCAGTGATATGTGTCAAAAGCATCAGAGGATGAGACCTTAGCCAGGAAACCCAATTTATCCCATCTAAGTGTGTTTGCACAGACCCTTGAATCCAGCTTTATAACTTCTATTTTGCTTCAACAGCCTGTTATTTTCCTATGGATCATATCTGAAATACATAGATAAATGTCAGTTACGGTGGTCTCTGTCTTGCATAGAGTATTTGAGAGGAGTCTCTGTGATTGTAAGTGTACTGCAAATGGTACGTTATAAATGTCAGAAAGGCAAACAGACAACACGTGTCTTCTGGAGAACAGAACTTCCATCTGTGCAAGACATCAGTCGGGTACAGACACAACCTATAAAAAATAAATAGCCTGGGATATCTACGTCCTGATGGAGAAGGCTGGCTCTGTAAAAGACTATTAAAAGGTTCTTATTTAGGAAAATCCAAGTAGGAGTGATGTTTATAGACTGGTGTTACGAAAGCCATAAAACCTAAGCCAGGGCCTCTTTGTGCCTCCTTTCAACCCCCCTCCCCTCTGCTTTTGCCTCTCTTCAAAGACAAAGCACTGAGTTTTGAACCCACACAGAGAAGTGTATGTATTGAAATGGATTTCTTGTGTAAACTGTCTACAATCTTTGTCCGTCTTAACTTTAAGGAGACCATTTATAGTTGGGACATGTTTTATAGAAGTTTTTGGTTACTTCTTACCTCATGCTTCTATTTTATGGCAAAAACCTTTGTTTATTCCTTGCTTGTTTAAGATGACATGAACTTCTTTGGGGATTTTTTTTGGGTAAGTGTTGTGTATCTATGCCCTTCATATGGTAACTCCCAGATATTATTATTCTGTGAATAGTGAGATGTTTTATGTACAAATATGGAAGCAAATGGCCTTGCTATGAATGGTTACTAACATAAGAATCCACTGGGATATTACAATGCTATGTTTAGTAATTTTTTCCTGTTAAACACCAGTTTGTTTAGACTGTGAACTCCTGGAAAGGAGAGATCAGCTAACCTTGGTTAACAGAGCGAGAGTGGAATTTCATTTCAATCTAAGTGTTTTTGACTTTCATTAATTTGCCTGTCTCAAGGCCATTCCTGAAAGTGAATTGGTGGGATTGTATGTAACATTGCTATTTTAAATGAATGATTTATTGAACAGCTTCTTTTAAGGAACTGACTCACAGGGCTCAATTAAGATTATTTACCTCTGCCCATTGACAAACTGTTTAGGTTATCCATGAAAAACCAAACAGGATTCACTGACCTGTAAACAAAGCTCCTCTGCCCATTCATAAACTGTTTAGCTCTCTTTAATACACTGAGCTAGGACTCCCTACAGATATGGGGGAATAACATGCATTGGAGCATCCTGCAGTGGAATGGACCCACTCTCCAAGGTGCAATCTCTGCTGAAAGAGCTCCACAGGTAGACAGTCAGAGGGGACTGTGACTGAAGGGACCCTTGTTGTTTGCATGCTGGTGTTCTGTTTTTTGTTTTTGTTTTTCCTTTTTCTTTCTTAAGAAGTTATTCACAATTACTTTGAGTATATATTTGCCTTTAATCATGGTGTCCCCCGAGGCCTAGTAAGAATGCCATGTCTCTGAAGTACTGGAGGTCACGCACATAATTGATTGTTGAGGTTTGGCCCAACCTTTTGTTGTTTCTCTAGACAATAACATTTTAGTAATTTATGGGATAAATTTACTCAGTACTCAACACCCTAAAACACCCGTTTCTCATCTACACTAGATCTCCGTTCATTCAGTTTGAATGGGAGCTGCAACTGCTCCACCTCTCTGAGAATCAGGCCCAGTTTATCGAAAGCTGAACACCCCAAAGAAAGAGTTCACTGTTTTGAGTCTCATTTTTGGGGGACTTCGCTAGCTACTGTGCCTTTTTTAGACTGCCTGTGTACCCCTTTCATTGAGTTTAGACTCAGGCTACATCTACACTACAGGGGGGGGTCGATTTAAGATACGCAAATTCAGCTACGCGAATAGCGTAGCTGAATTCGACGTATCGCAGCCGACTTACCCCGCTGTGAGGACGGCGGCAAAATCGACTTCCGCGGCTTCCCGTCGACGGCTCTTACTCCCACCTTCGCTGGTGGAGTAAGAGCGTCGATTCGGGGATCGATTGTCGCGTCCTGACGGGACGCGATAAATCGATCCCCGAGAGGTCGATTTCTACCCGCCGATTCCGGCGGGTAGTGTAGACCAGGCCTCATTGAACACTCTAGGCATATGTGAATAATTGTATTGCAGTAGGCCCAGCCCCATTGTGCTAGGAGCTGTACAGACCTAAAACAGAGATATGGGCAAATTTGCTAATAGCATTTAGGAATGTAGGGTCCTAAATAACTTTTGACTTTCAATCAAAGATAGGCTCCTAAACCCCAGATTTTCAAAAGTACTTACATGCCTAAAGATGCAGACAGGCTCCTAGTGGGATTTCAGCAGGAGTCAGGCCCCTAATCTGTCAGGTACCTTTGACAATCCCACTAGGTCCTATGTGCATTTTTACGTGCGTAAATGCCTTTGAAAATCTGGCCCTAAATCGCAATTAAAAATGCTTCTTCGGCTCTGGGACAGTAAGCACCCCTGTATTCACACCCTACATACTATTGTCGTAATCTTTGTACAAAATGTGCCTTGTGAGGTATCATTTGAAATCTAATAACTTACTGATCATTAATATTGTGTTATGTATATGGTGGGTATTAAGAGTTATGGATATACACTGGGATGGTAACTAAACTGTGTTCAACCAGATACGTCAGGGGAGTTGTTAAACAGATTTATCCTACAGGAATGTGTGTTTACCTCAAGGTTGTTAAGGCCACATCAGACTGCGATCATTTACCAAGGGATCTTACAAATTGGATGACTAGGCAAGAAAATGGCAGATTAAATTCAATGTTGATAAATGCAAAGTAATGCACATTGGAAAACACAATCCCAACTATACATACAAAATGAGGGGCTCTAAATTAACTGTTACCACTCAAGAAAGATCTTGGAGTCATCATGAATAGTTCTCTGAAAACATCTGCTCAATGTGCAGCAGCAGTCAAAAAAGCGAACAGAATGTTAGGAACAAATAGGAAAGGGATCGATAATAAGACAGAAAATATCATAATGCCACTCTATGAATCCTTGGTATGCCCACCCCTTGAATAGCTTTTAGGAGCTTTTTGAGCTTTCGAAAATTTCACCTATGGTCCTTTCCTCTCAGAGTTTTCAGTCTAAATAGAAGATGAGAAAACTGGTGGATATGACAAAGGGATGGGGGAGCACAAGGTCCCATGTGACAGTGCTGCTCGGTAGGACAAGCAGAGGTCACAGTGCACCAGCTCCCTAATAATTGTTGAGATTTTTGTAGACTTCTTAGGGAGATACGGTAAGTTTTCAGGAGGAATGTGAAGGATGATGGTGCAGTGGCCTTGCAAATGCTACAAGAGAGCTTGAGGCATACAGGGCGGTGTGGAAGAAGGTGCAAAGGGATTTGTTGGACAACTTAACAAACAGGTGCCTTGGCGGAACGGGAGCAGAGTTGGGGCCATACCCTGCAGTGAGGCCATGAGGGGAAAATGAAAAATAAATAAATAATGTTTTTACAAATCAGTTTCATCCAGTCTGGACCAAGCATGCTGCTAAGTGCCAGCCATGACTATATGGTTCTTGCTGGGGTCTCTGCAGGTGCCGTGTCCCTGACACCTTCCCAGCATTGCCCTGTTGGCCAGTGGACCTAGCAAAGCTCAGTGCAGCACAGGTCCCTGCCTTGCAGCAGTGCTGCACAGTTATCTCCTAGGGTGCTACGCTACCATTATTTCTCTAAGTAGCTCTCAATTCCTAAAGCTCACCTCAATGGGCTAGAATGTGAAACCTCTGAGGCTACCCAGCTGAACCTTGGTTAGGATGTGTAGCCTCAGGTGATGTTTCATATTCTAGCCCAGGTGGAGAGGAG
Source organism: Emys orbicularis (assembly GCF_028017835.1). Classification (NCBI taxonomy): domain Eukaryota; kingdom Metazoa; phylum Chordata; order Testudines; family Emydidae; genus Emys; species Emys orbicularis. The sequence continues at coordinate 43,099,183 of NC_088691.1, read as the reverse complement.
GGATGGGTCAGTCGACAGGGCACTTGCTTAAGGCTTGGAGACCTAGATTCAGCTCCTTGTTCTGTCACAGACTCCCTGTGTGACCTTGGGCTAGTCCCTTAGCCTCTCCGAGTGTGTCTACACTGCAATAAAAGATGGACGGCTGGTCTGGGTCAGCTGACTTGGGCTGTGGGGCTATACAATTGTGGTGTGGAAGTTTGGGCTCAGGCTGGAGCCCAGGCTCTGAGACCCCCATGAGGGGGGAGGGTCTCAGAGTCCGAGCTCCAGCCCCAGCCTGAACATCTACACTGCAACTTTATCACCCTCTGAGCCTGTGTCAGCTCTGAGACTCGGTACTGCAGAGTTTTTATCAGTGTAAACAGAGTCTCTGTGCCTTAGTTCCTCGTGTGTACAATGGAGACGACAGCCATGCCCTGCCTCACAGGTGTGTGAGGGCAGGTGCCCACAGATGCTATGTTGATGGGTGGCCAGGTAAGTACCTTAGATAGTTATTGCACATGTGCAGTGTCTGAATGCTAAACTACAGCCAGTGCTCTGGGGAGGGGAGGGAGACAGAAGAGCCTGCAAACTGTGCCCAGTAAAAGGCTCCCTCTGTTTGTAATTTTTTTGTTCATTTTTGCAAGAAAAGATCCAAGCAAGCAAATTCCATCAGCGTTCTCAAACATCCGGCCAGCCTGTGAGCTGGACCCAGTGGCTCTGAAGAATTCCCCACATGCCAACTAGCTCCTTCTCATTTTTTTAAACAAGGCCACTGCATTCAATATTTACTGTCCATCTCCTCAAGGCGAATGGACCTTAATAAATCAAGTTGTGTTTTGTGCTGGAGCCAAGAAAAACTGTGGGTGTGAAAGAGATTGAATGAGGGCAAGCTGGGACTGAAGAGTACAGCACTGGCCCTTTCACAAACAAGGGTCCTTCCGTGAAAGGCAGAGCGACATCAACCGGCAACTGCAGCCACCTGCTACATGGGGGAGCACTGCACCTGGGTGACTGGTAGGAGCCCGGTGCAATGAAAAGCCAGCGGGGCAGAGCCACACTGACTTTTCCTCTGGGTGTTTCTGCTTTCTGGATCATGAAATTATGTTGTGTGGTTTAGGAGCCATTCTGATGTCTGTATGGCTGTTTGTTCGTCAAGGACAATTGAGGTAACACAATCCATTGAGAGTAGCTTGTGGTTCAGTGGGCAATGGGGCTGGACAATGGGTGCTTGGGTGCATCTCCTCTCACACTGGTGTCACAGGGAGTTGGAACCTCCCTTCTCCAGGTGGAGTGGCTTGTTTCTCAAAGTGGCTGAGCAGCTCTGGCTGGGCATGGACCCCCCGATCCCAGTCCCTCCCTTGTTCTTCAGCGCACATGGCTGGGTGTTTAGCTACAGGCAGTGTGTACTGTAGCTCCAATCACTAGTGCATCTGTCTCTGTCTCACCCAGGGCCTCCTTGTGGGGGTTCACATTCATTTTCAGCAGTGACCTTGGGAGATATGTGATTAGCCTTGGCCAAGGCTCTGCTGGTGAGTCACTGCTCTGCCTGTGCCTGCTGAGTAGGGTGACCAGATGTCCTGATTTTATAGGGACAGTCCCGATTTGGGGTTCTTTTTCTTATGTAGGCTCCTATTACCCCCCACCCCCTGTCCCGATTTTTCACATTTGCTGTCTGGTCACCCTACTGCTGAGTAAGGTACCCTCAGGTACGACAAACCAGCAGCAAGTGCCTGACCTGAGCGTGTCACCCGTTTCAGACCACTATCCCATGGCTGTGGCCAGCTTACACACCCCGCCTCGCTCCCCCTCCACTGCACTGAGGAGGTCGAGTACTCCTGCCCAACCCGCGCTGGAAATGCTGAGAGGCCAAAAGCTCTGTGTAGCATTGCGAGTGCACAACCAGCCCCCTGCACCAGCTCAGCACTTTGGGATATCCTGGCCTTAGTGACAGTTGAGCGTGCATCCAGGCACAGCCACCCACATGCTCATCTCTGTAAAAGCACGACAATCAGAAGCCCCCGAAATTGCTGTCAGTAATGCCACTCTGAGCCATTCTCTGCCCTCCCCCCCACATAGTGACATGCAATATGTCCCCCAGCTTCAGCCAACTCACCATCTCGCACACAGCCTTACCTGTCAGTTCATGGGTGCTGAGGAAGAGGAATCTGCCAGCAGATACACGGCCAGCAGGTTAGTCAGATGATGTGATCTGTTGGGACAACCAATTCTTCGAGTGCTTGCTCAAGTGTGTGCTCGCCACGTGCACCGGTGCCGGAAGTTTTTCCCTCAGCAGTACCTGTAGGGGGAGCGCTGCTGCGACCCCTGGAGTGGCGTCTCTATAGCGCGCTATAAGGGGAGCCGCGCGCTCCCCCCACTCTCAGTTCCTTCTTGCCGCCAGTGACGATGAATCGGAACTACTTGCTCCAGCTTTGCTGCAGCTCGTCCCAGAACTCGTTTAGTTGTTAGTAGTACCTGTGTTAGTTAGTTCAATAAAGTTTCAGCTTAGTTAGTTAGTTAGTGTTCAGGCCGGGGCATGCCCCGGGACCCAGGGTTTAAATCATGCAAGTCTTGCAGGCATTCGATGCCTAGAAGTGACCCGCACACGGCACACCGACTGTCTCCGCTGCTTGGGCGAATCTCACATCAGCGACTGCTGTAAGATCTGCAGGTCCTTTAAACCCAGAAATAAAAAAGAGAGAGACATTAGACTTCGGGCCCTTCTCATGGAGTCGGCACTGGCCCCAACCCCGGTGCGCCGAGCGGAATCCGCACCGGGCACTTCGTATTCGGTGCGCAGCGATTTCCCGGCACCTTCCGGTGGCCGGCACCGCTCCCCGTCCAAGAAGCAGAGAAAGGCACTGTCCTGTCAGAGGCGTAGAGAGAAAGCAAGGGGTGAGGCTAGACCCGTGTCGGGCAGCCCCAGTTCCCCTCCCCCCCCAGGCTCTAGAGCTCTGACTCAGGTTGAGCGGAGCAGCCCGGTTGCGTCGACTCAGGCCTTTCCGGACATCCGCATGCCTTCGACGCCGGAGCCTCTGCAGGCGGCCAAGGACATTATGACTCTGCAGGTGCCCGGGGCACCGCCAGCACCCAGACCCCGCTCTAGAGGCAAGCCGCCGCTGGGCTCTCGACAGTCGACACCGACCCGACGCAGATCCCGGTCAGGGGATCACTCTTGGGCCCGCTCGCCACTCAGTGTCCTGTCAAAACACAGCCTCCAGCCTCCGCTTTCGTCGCCCAACAGGTTGTCTGGTCGGGTGCCGTCGGAGCGCAGTTCCAGGCACCGCTCCACGCCGAGTACAGAGTATCGGCAGGACAGGGGCAGACGCCGTAGATGCTCCCATTCTCGGAGGAGCTACCGAAGCCACTCCCGACACGGGCGCCATCGCCAGTCACACTCCAGCTCTCGCCTCGAGGCACCGTGCCCACGGCTCCCGGCGGGGATTGCCAGCTCCGCGTCATCGCAGATCCAGGTGTCGAAGCGTCTCGAGGAGTAGCAGCTCGAGGCGGCACTGTTCATCGACGTCGGAGTCCCGGTCCCATGGCAGACGTCGCTCTCAGTACCACCGCTCGTACCGCTCCCACGGCACTGATAGGTCGTTGGTAACCCCGACCTTGACCTACATGCAGTGCCCTAAGACTCAGCCGGGCCAACCCGACCAGCTGGTGCCGCTGGTGCCGCACCAGAGTCAATGGCAAGGGCCCCCGTGGCAAGGCCAGTGGAGCCAGTGTACCTCCTGGCCCCCCGTGTACGCCCAGCAAGGCCCTCGGTCAATAGCAGGGGGATCGGAGGCCCCTTCAGCCGCACTATCCAGACCCCCGAGGGATAGATCGGCGGGTCATGGATCCTCGGCACCACACGAGGAGTCCAACAAAGGGGTGGATCCCGTGGCACCGGCCGACGTGCAGAGCCCCGTACCGGCCCCCTCCCCCGCACTGGATGACAAAATTGCAGCCCCACCCCCCTCCGCACCGCAGGAGGACTTCAGGGCTCATCAGGAGCTACTAAAGCGAGTTGCATCCAGTCTCCAACTCCAGTCTGAGGAGATGGAGGGACCCTCAGACTCGCTGTTTAACGTGCTCTCGTCCTCGGTACCAGGCAGAGTGGCCCTCCCGCTGCACGAAGGGGTGGCTAACATCTCCAATGCCCTCTGGCGAACGCTGGCCTCCCTCGCCCCAATATTGAAAAAGGCAGAGCGCAAATACTTCGTGCCCATGAAAGGGCACGAATACCTTTATACCCACCCGGTCCCCAACTCCCTAGTGGTGGAGTCCGTAAATCATAGGGAAAGACAGGGTCAACCAGGACCCACACCCAAAAATAAAGACTCTAAAAGACTGGACTCGTTTGGCAGGAAGCTTTATTTGTTGGCCAGCTTCCAGCTCCGGGTGGCCAACCACTAGGCCCTCCTCAGTCGATATGAGTTTAACTTGTGGGGGTCACTGCTGAAATTCGAGCCCTCCCTTCCGGAGTGCGAAAGGAAGGATTTTAAGGCGCTGGTGGAGGAGGGCGCTGCCGCCGCAAAGGCTTCTCTGCAGGCGGCGTCGGATGCAGCTGACACGGCTGCTTGGTCCATGGCCTCAGCCGTGTCCATGCGCAGGGCATCGTGGCTACTGCTGTCCGGGCTCTCCGCAGAGGCGCAGTCTGTGATGCAGGATCTTCCCTTTGACGGCAAGGACCTGTTCGCAGAACAAACAGACGTGAGGCTCCATGGCATGAAGGATTCACGTACTACCCTTCAAACCCTCGGGCTCTACATCCCGCCCAAGGACAAGCCTAAGACGCAAGCCTCCGTCTCTGTGCCCCAGCCGAGATACGAGCCCGCCTACAAGAGGTCCAAGACCCAAAAGAGGCGACCTCAGAGGCAGTCTCGCAGTGCCCCGCAGCCTGGGCCCTCCAGGGGCAAGCAGCAGGGCAAGAGGCAGTTTTGAGGGCCCCTGTTCGAACCTCTGGCCACATGCTCATGGTCTCACCTTTCATGGAAGGTGGCCTTCCTCGTGGCCATCACGTCAGCCTGGCAGGTCTCAGAGCTCAGGGCCTGACCTGTGACCCCCCCTTACACAGTCTTTCACAAGGACAAGGTTCAGCTCCGCCCACACCCGGCATTCCTCCCTAAGGTGGTCTCCGCTTTTCACATGGGCCAGGACATCTTCCTGCCTATCCTCTGCCCCAAACCTCATGCCTCTAACAAGAAATGTTGCCTCCATACGCTCGATGTGCACAGAGCACTGGCTTTTTATCTGGATCGGACTAAGCCGTTCCGCAGCTCTTCACAACTCTTTGTTGCTTCAGCTGAGCGCATGAGGGGTCAACCGATCTCCACCCAGAGGCTTTCCCGGTGGATTACATCGTGCATCCACACATGCTACAACCTAGCAGGGGTTCCCGCATCACCTATCATAAGGGCTCACTCGACAAGGGCTCAGGCCTCAGCGGCGGCCTTTGTGACCCATGTCCCTATCCAGGACATCTGTAGAGCTGCTAACTGGTCCTCAGTGCACACGTTCACGTCACAGTATGCGATCGTCTCCCACCCCAGGGATGACGCTGTTTTCGGTAGGGCTGTGCTTCAGCCAGGAAATCTGTGAACTCCTACCCACCTCCATCAGACATAGCTTGCAGTCACCTACTGTGGAATACACATGAGCAAGCACTTGAAGAAGAAAGGACAGTTACCTGTTCCGTAACTGGCGTTCTTCGAGATGTGTTGCTCATGTCTATTCCACATTCTGCCCTCCTTCCCCTCTGTTGGAGTTGGTCCGGCAAGAAGGAACTGAGGGTGGGGGGGGCGTGCGGCTCCCCTTATAGCACGCTATAGAGGCGCCACTCCAGGGATCACAGCAGCGCTCCCCCTACGGGTACTGCTCAGGGAAAAACTTCCGGCACTGGTGCACGTGTCCTTTACGAGGTTACCGTCAAGGCTTTGCCTGTGAAGTACACTGTGAACCAGATTGTTATGAACTGAAAAGCAGTGAGAAAAGTATGGGATGGAAGAAACGTTATAGGATGGAAGAAAGAGAATTGTGGGAAATCGCCCCAAGCTCCCATAATTCCCTGAGTGTAGTGCTGGTATCCCACAATACACTGGCATAGTGTTCCACATGGCAGCATGCAGGATGATGGCACAGGGAACAATAGGATGCCTAGCCATGGTGAGCCATGTCTTTTGATGACACAACCTCGTGCGGTGAGGATGTGCTGCATCAGCCAAAGCAGCCACATGTGTATACTCTGTTGATGTAGCGACGTCAGCGGATGTATGGCTGCAAAAGTCCTGCTAGCAAAACTTTCTAGTGTAAACGCGGCCTGAGAAGTGCTGCTTGCATATCCTTTGCTGCTGAGTGCTCTGTGCCCATTCCTTCTTAGGGAGCAGAGAACAGCCCTAATAAATGTGTTCCTGAAACACCCATCTCTCTAAACATAGCATATAACCCTCCAGTAGTGCGACTGCAATCAACAGTGACTGCTGAAAATCAGCCTATTATGAACAATACTGGTCATTTCAGAAGGATCTTGTAAGTTCTTGGGCTTCCCTTTGTGCTCATGAATTAATAGGATCTTTGCCCATTCCCTAATTTTTTATGGCTAATGGTAAGAAAAGAATGGGAGCAATTAAGACTGAGACCAGAAATGAATAATGATCCCTTTGCTTAAGGAATAAACACCAGTAGCCCTGGGAGCTGTATTTCTCTTTTAAGCTAATCCTCCCCTCTTCTACACATGATGTTTCTGGCTTTCATTTGTCTTGGCAGGAAATTCATCTCTTCTCTTCCCTTTCCCACCCCCTCTTTTCTCTGTTGCCAGATGCTGTTCTTCCCTGCCTCACTTCTCATCCTGCTAAAGTTGGGGTAAGCTCATCTAACGCACGCTGCACGGTGTCTGGGGGGACGGGGTGGAGACAACGGTTTAAAGCAAGCGTCTTAACGATTTCCAGAACTTCACCTTGAGAAAGGAGCCCCGATGTAAGTTGTGAGCTGAAAATGAAGCTGTAAGGTAAACAAAACTCCTTTGCTCCTGTTTGTACGGGGGATATTTATCTGCTGCAGGGCAGTGGCAAATGCAACTCTGGGTAAACTGGGTCTATAAACAGCTTTGGAAACAGAGGAACTGATGCATCTAAGAGTTTGCTGTTTGATTTAATGAATCTCACAAAGATCCAACCCTAAAAACAGGTGGGGAGGATTTCATTGTAAAGAGGAGAGAGGTTGTAAATTTCGCTTGGAGGGAAAGATTTGCTCACATTCATCAAACTGAAGTTTGAAGTGGATACTTAGCACTTCTGCTTTTAAAGCTTCCAGAGGCTATTCAGCCATTCAGGTACAGACTAATTAAAGCCTTAGTGCTTCTTGCCCAGTGTGCTTTGGAGTTTGAGGGGATGTGCGAGAAGAGCTTTTCAGACAGCGAGGCACTGTACTGGGCTGGATGTGAGAGCTGTGCTGCCAGTTAGCTACTTGGAGTTTATTCTCACCCAATTTTATATCTGCTGGACAAAAATGAGCATCACCGATTGCGGTGAACAGGAGAGGGCAAATGGGAATTTCTTCTGCTGTCTCTTTCTATGCTGCAGGGCTAATGGGGGCTGGAGAGCAGTGCAGACTATTATGGGGTGAACTGAGGTATAGATATTAAGGCAACAAGGTACCCTTAGATTATCTGGTCTGAATCTTTTGTATATCACAGGCGACAGAACCTCACCCAGTGATTCCTGCAGCGATCCCAATAGCTTGGATAAAATGGGTATGCTCAATGCGCAGCCTCTCATGTGGGTAAAGGGGCATACACTGTGGTCAAGCTATAACAGGACTGAAGTGTTGTGTTCCAGGATGCGGGTTAATGGAGGTCAGGTGGGTTAGGTCACTGGTGCATCCTTACTGGGGTTACCAAGGGTTTAGGTGGCCAGGACCTATGCACTAGCCCTTACAGAGCTGCTGGGATTCATGGAGGCAGGCACCATAGTGCAGTCTGTTACAGGGTTAACAGCAAATGGGGCAGGCCCTGGCAGGAAAGCTGTTTTTCAACTCTAGTGTTGCATTCCTTGTTACAATGAGTGCCTGACCGTGTTCTGTTTAGTTCAGATTGCTCAAGAGTTTCCATTGTAACCCCCTGTTTTTACATGCAGATAATTGGGACTATATACAGAGTCTGCTGCAGCTGGCCCCAAATCTATACTTGTTCTTTTCCCACCCTCCTCTCCATAGTCTGTGCACCCTCCAGTTATGCAGCAAGTGCATGACTAACATCTGTCACATGTGGTTCATTCTGTCTCTCAGCCTCTTCCCAGGGGAAGTGTGGGTGCAGTGGAGTGTTTTGGTTTGGTAGGGTGCTTTTATTATTCTTCTATGCACATGCTGCTCTGTGTTTCCATTAGCAAAGGCAGGTTGGAGCAGTGTGTCTTGCGCTGGGGAGGTTAGTGATGATCCTTAGCTCCTGGAGGAGTTCATTTCTCCAGTCTCAGACCATCCCCAAAGAAAGCTCTGTCTCATGCACAGACGAGCTTTACCCTTGCAGTGGCCTGCGGGGGCCTTGAGGAGAAGGAAGGTGGCTTCTACAGGGTAGAAGTTTCTCTCTGGTGGCTTTAAAGGTTATAAGTAGAGGAATCTTCAGTGGGAAGTACATCTGGGGCAGCATGATGGAGTCAAGAGGGTATCAGGATGGACATTGACTGGCCAGATCTGAGTAGTGGGTCAATGGAGAGACAGGCAGCAGAGGTGGATGTGATAGTAGTGTACCACTGTGTCATTGATTCTCTTTAGGGTGAACGGCTGGTCTACACTAGTGGAACCACCATTGCTAGAACAGGTGAAAAATTCTTTAGCCTGGTGCACTCCACTGGCTCCCGAGGCCAAAATGCCCTTCCCAGCCCAGTGTGCTCCACTGGTTTCTGGGCCCAGTGCACAATGTATCCTCGCTGCATAGCCCAATATCTCCTTTCTGTTTTGGGCAACCAAGTTCCTCTAAAGTAATGTGCGATTTCTCAAGGAGCTGATTCAGGAGATATCTGAGCCATTAGCAATTATCTTTGAAAACTCATAGAAGATGGGAGAGATTCCAGAGGACTGGAAACGGGCAAATATAGTGCCAATCTATAAAAAGGGGAATACGGACAACCTGGGGAGTTACAGACCAGTCAGCTTAACTTCAGTACCTGGAAAGATAATGGAGCAAATAATCAAGCATTCAATTTGCAAACACCTAGAAGATAATAAGGTGATAAGTAATAGTCAGCATGGATTTGTCAAAAACAAATCATGTCAAACCAACCTAATAGTTTTCTTTGACAGGGTAACAAGCATTGTGGATGGGGGGAAGTGGTATACGTTGTATATCTTGACTTTAGTAAGGCTTTTGATACTGTCTCACATGACCTTCTCAAAAACAAACTAGGGAAATACAACCTACATCAGTGGTTGTCAACCTGCGGCCCGTGGGACGCTTGTGGCCCAATCAGTACACAGCTGCAGCCCATGTGACATCCTCAGGGCCATACAAGTAGTATTGGAAAACTGATCCCAGGGAGTAATTATCTGTGGTTCAGAGTCAAGCTGGAAGGGCATATCGAATGGGGTCCCGCAGGGATCCGTCTATTCGATATCTTCATCAGTGATTTAGATAATGGCATAGAGAGTACACTTATAAAGTTTGTGGACAATACCAAGCTGGGAGGGGTTGAAAGTGCTTTGGAGGATAGGATTAAAATTCAAAATGATCTGGACAAACTGGAGAAATGGTCTGAAGTCAATAGGATGAAATTCAATAAGGACAAATGCAAAGTACTCCACTTAGGAAGGAACAAAGTTGCACACATACAAAATAGAAGGAGCCTGAAAATGTAACAAAGTGGCGACGAGGATGGGATTCCTGTGCTGCCCCAGCAACAGAAGGAAGTAGAAGTCAAGGTACAAAAAAACAAAACAAAACAAAACAAAAAAACTTTTTTGCTGTTGGAAGGGGGTGAGAACTGGCTTGTTTGCACTGACTGTGCAACCTGAAACTAAAACCATGGCTACACTTACGGGGCCGCTGAAACCTTTTGAGGATAGTGCAATGGCACGTATATACTGAGCATTTTGAGCTTTTTGTTATTGCAAATGACATTACAGAAGAGAAGAAGGTGCCAATATTCTTAAGTGTTGTAGGGGCTAAGACCCCTACTCCCTGCTATGCAGCTTATTACACCCTGTTAAGCCTGAGACCAAATCTTACAGTGACATTGTGGAAATTCTGGGGTCCCATTTTTCTCCAAAACCACTGGTAATTGCTGAAAGATATAGGTTCCACAAAAGAGACCAAAAAGAAGATGAAACAGTTGTACAATTTGTAGCAACTTTGAGAAAGCTTGCAGAACACTGTGAATTTAAGGAGATATTAAATGACGCCCTATGTGACAGGTTAGTTTGTGGCCTGCACAGTGAAGCTATACGGAAGCGCCTATTGACAGAGGCTCAACTTACCTTACAGAAGGCTGTTGATATTGCGGTCTCCATGGAACTGGCTACAAAGGAGGCACAATACATCGGTGCGCCCCCTAGGGTGCATAAGGTGTCACAAGAACCTACCCACAAAACTGTGCGGAGTCAGGAATGTTACCGCAGTGGTAAGCCGGGTCACCATGCATCAGAATGCTTGTGTAAGGACCTGGTGTGTCGACACTGTGGCAAAAAGGGACACATAGAGTGTGCCTGTAAACAAAAGAAAAAGAGGCCTGTGGTCTGGCCGACCAAAAAGGGAAACCTGCATACCCTAGAGCAGACCCAGGATGACCATATCATCCATCCACCAATGGATTAACTGAAAGATTTGTGCAGACAATGAAACAAGCTTTGAAATTGGCAAAGGGATAATTATCCGTTCAAAAGCATCTGGACACCTTCTTGCTATCCTACAGAAACACACCTCATATTACGACCAAGGCATCCCCGGCCTTTCTAATGATGGGACGACAGCTGCGCACTTGCTTTGATCTGCTGAAACCTTCTGAACCCCAACAAATTGTGCAACGTCACCAGCAAGATCAAGTCATCAGGCGTGCACCCAGAGCAAAAGATAGGACCTTTAGCCCAGGACAGCCGATTTTGGCTTGGAATTATACTTCTGGAGCTAAATGGGTCCCTGCCACTGTCATCGCTCAAACAGGACCTGTTTCCTACACAGTCCGGACTGCAGAGGATCTCACCTGGCGGCGACATGTAGATCAGCTGTTGCCAGGTCATACGGGTCCTCAGGACACATCTTCAGTTGAGTTGCCTGACTTCACCACTTCTGTCGAGACACCGAATCAAGAGTCACCTGTTCCTGACTGTCCCCCTCCATTACTGCCGGCGGCTGAGATACCCCCCTGCCTGGAATGAGCTGATACCACATCCTCACCCATTCACCCTACGAACCCGGAGCCCGTTGTCAGGCCTGCGCCCAAGACACTTTCGGGTGCAACAATACCAGAAGTCCGCCGTAATCCACCTAGAGACAGAAGGCCTTGTTGCCAGCCCAGATGGGCCCCGAGGGGGCAACAGGGTTTGTTGCCCGGTGTGCGCCGCACCAATAGACACACCAGGGGTGGAGAAGCAAACCAAGTTTATTTGAGATCTCAAAGTGGTGCAGGGAGACAGGCACGTCTCAAATCAAGCACAGCACATACAAGCAAGTTTTCCCTTTTATACTCCAAGCTGTTTCTGTGTAAGCTTTGTTCTGTTACTCTTCCCTCTACCCCTTCTACCCCTCCCTCCTCGAGCAGTTACAGTTAGAAAAATTCCCATTCACATGCTTATCTTTGGCCTTGCAAACTCTACGCACTAGGCCTTTCCCTCCCCCTTTTCCCCCACATTATCACTACCGTTTCTGTTAGTGCGAGCAAAACTGCAGCTGTCTGCTAAAAAAGCTGACCATTACATTTCTGCTTCAGCATGTAAGCAGTTAGCATGTAGATAGGTGAAAGTTCACAAGATGGAGTTCTGTGGTTCACTTAGACCCAGAGCAAGGGAGTTTCATCGGCACTTATGGCCTTCCACTCCCCTGAGTTACCTGGTAGCTATGCCTAGTGACACCAACAGCCTCCTCAATGGCTGGATCTTTAGCTAGGGCGAACCCACGGTTACGGGGCAAAATAATCCCCAGGGTTTAGCCGGGAATGGAGGCAGTCTACCCTCCTTCTCTAGTTTAGTGTTTGTTTTATTTAAGGGATGTTCTCATTAAGGGGGGAGGAATATGTTGTGTATTTGGTTGTCGTGGTAATAGAATCTTGTTGTTGCTATGGCAACTGAGTTAGATTATTAGGGGATAGCCCAGCCAGTTTTGGCTGGTTTGGTTAGTTCAGTGTGTGGCAATAAATGGCTGCTTTTAAGGTTTACAGCTCTCTGTGTCTCAAGTGATTTCTTCCTAAAACTGCTGCCCCCAAGGATACAACAGAAATGACTGCCTAGGAAGGAGTACAGTAACTCCTCACTTAACATTGTAGTTATATTCCTGAAAAATGCGACTTTAAGTGAAACGATGTTAAGTGAATCCAATTTCCCCATAAGAATTAATGTAAATGGGGGGGGGGATAGGTTTCAGGTCAGCTTCCCCTATTCTTCAAGCACCAGAGGCGGGGGGTTCAACCTTCAGCCCATCCACTCCACTCCACTCCTTCCCCTAAGCCCCCACCCTTGACCCACCTCTTCTCCCCCCCACCTCCTCCCCCTTTACTTTGCTCACTGCATCCTGGCTCCTCCCCCCTCCCTCCCCTCCCTTCTAAACGCCTCAAGCCAGCTGATTGCCAAGTAGGGGAGGGAGGGGGGAGGCGCGCCGAGTCCTCGCTCCTCCCCCCTCCCTTCTGCCCGGGGCAATCAGCTGGCTTGCCGTGTTCGGGAGGCAGGGGGAGCCTGCACGCCAAGTCCTCACTCCTCCTCCCTCCCTCCTGCCTCCAAAACGCCGCAAGCCAGCTGATTGCTGCCAGCAGGAGGCAGGGGAGGGAGTGGAGGTGCGCCGAGTCTTCGCTCCTCCCGCCTCCCTCCTGCCCAGGGCAATCAGCTGGCTTGCGGAGTTTTGGAAGCAGGAGGGAGGGGGAAGGAGCGAGGACTCGGCGCGCAGGCTCCCCCTCCCTCCCCTGCCTCCTGAACACGGCAAGCCAGCTGATTGTCCCGGGCAGGAGGGAGGGGGGAGGAGCGAGAACTCAGTGTGCAAGCTCCCCCTCCCTCCTGCCGGTGGCAATCAGCTGGCTTGCGGCGTTCGGGAGGCAGGGAAGGGAGGGGGGGCCTGCGCGCTGAGTCCTCACTCCTCTCCCCTCCCTCCTGCCTCCAAAATGCCGCAAGCCAGCTGATTGCCCCCGGCAGGAGGCAGGGAGAGGAGGGGGAAGGCACTGATCCTCAGAGTCTGCCAGCGGGTGGGAGGTGCTGGGGGGGAGGGGGCCATAGGGAGGCTGCCAGCTGTGGAGAAAGCAGGCAGACAAACAACGTAAGAGTGGAGCATTGCACAACTTTAAATGAGCATGTTCCCTAATTGATCAGCAACGTAACAACTAAACAACGTTAAGCGGGACGACTTTAAGTGAGGAGTTACTGTACTGAGGAAAGGGATCTGGGGGTTATAGTGGATCACAAGCTAAATATGAGTAACAGTGTCACACTGTTGGGAAAAAAACGTGAACATCATTCTGGGATGTATTAGCAGGACTATTGTAAGCAAGACACGTGAAGTAATTCCTCCACTCTACTCTGTGTTGCTAAGGCCTCAGCTGGAGTATTGTGTCCAGTTCCAGGTGCCACATTTCATGAAAGATGTGGACAAATTGGAGAGGGAAGAACAACAACAATGATTAAAGGCCTAGAAAACATGACCTATGGGGAAAGATTGAAAAAAATGGGTTCGTTTAGTCTGGAGAAGAGAAGAGTGGTGGTGGTGGTGGTGGTGGTGGTGGTGGGGGGGGGGAGGCAGGAACACGACGACATGATAATAGTTTTCAAGTACATAAAAACTTGTTACAAGGAGGAGGGTGAAAATTGTTCTCCTTAACTTCTGAGGATAGGACAAGAAGCAATGGGCTTAAATTGCAGCAACTTCCTAACTGTTAGGGTAGTTAGGCACTGGAATAAATTGCCTAGGGAGATTATGGAATCTGTCACTGGAGGCTTTTAAGAACAGTTTAGAGAAACACCTGTCAGGGATGGTCTAGTTATTACGTAGTTCTGCCTTGAGGGCAGGGGACTGGACTAGATGACCTCTCGAGGTCCCTTCCAGTCCTTCACTTCTATGATTCTTCCCCTGCCATAAAAGAGAAATGACAATTCTGATTAGGCTAATGCAAAAATGAGTATTTCAATAAAGGGATGCAGCTGGGCAGGATAACCACATTTATTACACTGCTCTGTCCATTAGTGACCGAGGGAGGATCTCCCATCTACTAACATCTTCCCTAATATTTACAGTTAGTTGCCAAGTTATCTTTATACATATCCCTTAATTCTGAAGTATAGAATTTTCTCCTTTGCTTTTTGGGAGGGAAATTCCTAGGAAGGTAGTCTGGATATTCAGATTTGTAGTAATTTATTTTATATTCTGAGTGACTCTGGTTGTGTTGTGGAAACAAGCATCTCATTCCCATGCAATGCCACTTTGTGTGCCTACCTAGCTGTTTCACTACCTCTAACTTGTTCAGAGAATCTTCTGGCTGTGCTAATACTCCTCTTCAGTTGAATATGAGGAGGGGTTGTGGGCAGCCCTGACTTGTAGCTGGTTCTAGCTGAAAAAGACGTGATGTATTCCACTAAGGACTAGAGGCTCGCAGGGAATTGTGTTGTTCTGTTTCATAGATTAGCCTCCTACATCCAGTTTTTTGCAGTGTGATTATCATAAAAAGCAATTACACCAAATGTAAAGGCCTTTGTGGTATGTGTGTTACCACTGTTGATGGGTTGTTGTAATGTTTTGAGTGGGGAGTTTGGTTAAGTAGCTTACTCAGATCACTGGCTGCTTTTCTCTGTGACAAATCCTGCCCCAGCAATCGTAAAAGCTGTCCCAGGAGATCCGCTATTACCTTTATTAGAATCTCTGCATCCCTGTTTGATAATGACATAGGCGGACATGCATCACATAGGGCCTTTGCGTGGCTTTGGCATTAACATGGTATGTGCTTCCCCCTGGGAAGCTAGTAAGTAGGTTGTTATTCCCAAAGCTATTTTATAAACATATTCAGCATGGTTTTTACTGGATATATTCAACCTTTTTGTATTAGTCACTGCTGAATCCATCTGATCTCGGGGCTTTACCTCTAGTCAGAATTTTAACGGCATTTCTAAGAGCCTCCTGTGTGATTTGCTCATAGAATAATTTTATTTTTGTGTTAGGGGTTAAGTAGCAAAGGGCCAGATTTTCAAAGGTATGTAGGCACCTAAAATACAGATGGTGCCTAGTGGGGCTTGTAACAGTATTTAAGCAGGCCAGGTGCCTAACTCTCCTTGATTCCCATGGGAGTCAGCAGCCTAACCTGCCATGTGCTTTTTCAAATCTCACTAGGAACCATCAGCATCTTTAGGTGCCTCCATACCTTTGAAAATCTGGCCCAAAGTTTCCAATTGCCCTTTTTATGTCTCTATTCACTCAGAGGAGGAGAGTAGCTTTTGTAATAAACTTGAACTATTTGAAGAATGCCTTTAGTTTTAGTTATGAATTCCCTTGATTCTGTTTAAAGATAGAATATGCAGTTGTTGGCTTGCTTTATTTTCGTAAGATTAGCTAGCAAATGCTGCTATTTGCTGCTGTGCTCGAAATAGCTCTGCTGTTGGATCATATAACTATATTGTGGCTTTTGAAAGACTGGGGAGTCAAGAGGCTTTCTCAGGACATCCAGTCCCTTTAGCTTGTCCCTGCCAAGGTTCTCATAATAGTCTTTTTCCAATTTATATAATTTTACTAAGTCTCTTTAACTAACTAACTAATTCAACCCCCCTATCAAACCAAAACATAAGAACGGCCATACTGGGTCAGACCCATGGTCCATCTAGGCCAGTATCCTGTCTTCTGACAGTGGCCAATGCCAGGTGCCCCAGAGGGAATGAACAGAACAGGTAATCATCAAGTGATCCATCCCCCGTTGCCCATTCCCAGCTTCTGGCAAACAGAGGCTAGGGACACCATCCCTGCCCATCCTGGCTAATAGCCATTGATGGACCTATCCTCCATGAATTTATCTAGTTCTTTTTTTGAACCCTGTGATAGGCTTGACCACACACTATACCACACACCCCATTCTCCTCTGAGGAAGCGCATGAGAAAAAGAATGAACCGTTCATGAAAGCTGCTAATAATTTTGCTCAATGAATGATTGGAAGGTGCTCTGGGCTAGATCACAAACTGCTTCTAAGTCCACCAGCGAGGCACCATGGACATTCTCAAGAGCACTGCTCAGCTAGGTGCCCAAGGTTTCACTGGCAGTCATGCACTAAGCCACCTTAGATATAGGCCCTGGCAGGATTCTCAAACGAAGCGTTTCCCCTGCCTATCTTGCCAGCAGGGCCCAATCCTGCAGGCATAATCAAAGCATGCCTAAGACTGATACCTGTCATAAAAGACAGCTGGGGCAGAGCAGGTGAGATGTGTGCCCAAACTTAGAGGTTAGGCCACTTACTAGGCTGTGGGAGATGGAAGTTCAAGACCCTGTAAAAATAATTAAACATTTGTTGGAGCAAATTGGAACTGCTCCAGCAGGAGAGATTGAGAGAGACGTTCCATGGTATACTCTGTAGCCTAGTGGTCAGGGCACTCCCCCGGGAGGGGAAGAACCTGCATTTAAGTCCCAACTGCAAAGCAGGGACATGAAAGCAGGTCTCCCACGTCCCAGGTGAGCAAGGATTTCACTTAGCATGGTGGCTGGAGGTTTACTGTTGTGGGCTTAGCCCTCAGACACTGTGGTGTTGAGGGTAGAGTTGAATCTATATAGAACAGACTCTTTGAGCAATTTATTTTTAACTAACCATTTCACAGTATTTTTCTCCATCACAGTTTTTAACTCAAGATGTTTTGATTTCTTTTCCTTTTATTAACCCCTTTTGGGGAAGCATTATTATTGACTGTGACCTCTGTTCTGGTAAGGGATGTTTTTCTGTATGGCTGATAATGACACTCCTTCCAATTTTAACTCCATCTGCATCAAATTTTTGGGGTGGGGATTTCCTTCCAGGTTAGTGACTTCCCTACAGCAATGGAACCAGGTGAGCAAGGAGGTTCTGTAGAGCACAGGGATCCATGGGGAGGCAGGGATCAAGGAACCAGGAGAGTTAGGAGCTTTCCTGAGTCAGCTTCTGAGTCATTTTCCCACTACTCCTCAGGCTCCAACATCCCACACCTTGACTCCTGCTTCCCCCCACAGCACTGCATCCCTGTGAACTTCCTGAAGTCCACGGGACCTGCTGCAGACTTTAGTAGGCCTGCGCATAAGCCCAATGTAGACACTACACAGATCCACAGCAGCTCCTGCTCCTTGATATCTGGGACTGGGAGTAGGCATAATGGTATGGAACTGGGTGAGCTTTAGGCAGGGGCTAGATGACTCAAGGAAGATGGGGGTGAGCCATGGAAACAGGAGAACTACCCTGGCCAAGAAAAGGCTGTAGCGCCTAGGAGCTCTGCAGGTGTGCTGAGCTGAGGCTAGGGGGGAGAATCTGGGAGTTTAGGATATATGCAGGGTTAGAAGTGTTCCTGAGGCCAGAGGACATCCATGTGGCTGCCTATACGGGGCTGTATACTGCTGATGGCTGCCGTTTCCTACAATTCCCCTTTTCACACAGCAGCATGTTGTAAGGGGGCTCTTCAGAATGGAGTATTCCATGCTTCAACCTCATCCCAGTGCCAGGGAAACAGATTGAGGTGCTTTGACACAGTACGGTTTCTGCACAGGGAAATAGCACCTCATCAGTCCATCCGAGTTCTTCGAACCTGGACATAAAATAGTAGATCAAGGAGAACTGGGTGACATTATTTATTTGGACTTTCAAAAAAACCCTGACAAAGTGCCTCACAAGAGACCAAGGACAGGGCCGGCTCCAGCTTTTTTGCCGCCCCAAGCAGCGAAGCTGGAAAAAAAAAAAAAAAAAAAAGATAAAGCCACGATCAGTGGCACTTCGGCGGCAGCTCTACCACGCCGCTTCATTCTTTGGCGGCAATTCGGTGGCGGGTCCTTCGCTCCGAGAGGGACTGAGGGACCCACCGCCGAATTGCCCCTTTCCATTGGCCGCCCCAAGCACCTGCTTCCTTCGCTGGTGCCTGGAGCCGGCCCTGACCAAGGAGATGGAGCAGTCTTGAGGAGAGAGGCAAAGTACCGTCATGCATCTGGAACAGGTTAAGAGATAGAAAATAAAGACTAAGAAATGGGAGAAGGAGACAGATTTGGGGGCAAAGCAAGGGGAAAAAAGTTGAACACCGTGAAATGTCTTTGTTGCTTCCATTTCCTTTTTTAAAATGTAGAAAATTCCTTACAAAGTAGCTACATTAAAAGAAATGCAAAGTAAGGCCTGAAAAGTCAGGAAATGACAAAGTTACAATTGCCTGTGAAATCTTAATCCTGCCTCCTTGTGAGTTTGCCTTAGGATACAGCTTTTTTTAATTAACATGATCACATGGTCTTAAAATGAAAAGCCTGATCATAATGCTCTCTGAACATTTTGTCATAATCTAATTGTGGTTCAATAAACATTTTTTCAACCTTCTTGTGCACTTTAGCAGCTTCAGGAATTGAAGTGAATTCCTCTGCACAGAAACAAGGGGCATTGCTACTGACTTCAATGTTTGGAGTAATTCCCCAGTAAACCTTCAATTCCCCACTAATTCCCCAGCCCAATATTTGCTGCCATCTGGCAACCAACCGATTCATAGATTCCAAGGCCAGAAGGGACCATTGTGATCATCTAGTCTGACCTGTGTAACGCAGGCCGCAGAACTTCCCTGAAAAAATTCCTAGAGCATATTTTGCAGAAAAACATCTAATCTTAATTTAAAATTGCCAGGGATAGAATATCCGCCGTGACTCTTGGTAAATTGTTCAGTGTAACCAACTCTTGCAATTTTATCTGAGTTGTGAGATATTTGGTGTTTTTCTTAAAGCCATAGCTCCTGGAGCCATGTGACTACATGGGAATCTCAACTTTCATTTTTTTTAAAATTGAAGTTTCTAGTCCTCGTGGTTTCAGAGAAGCCTGAAAATGTAACACCTAAATACCCAACCTCCCCTCCCCCCAAAAGAACCCAAAACTTATTATTTTAAAAATCTGACAATTTTAAGCGAATCTCTATTTTGGGGGCCAGACTCATGATTTTTCAATACTTGGGTTTGGCCGTATTGTAACGTCTTGTCTATATTTGGATCACAAATTAGGTATGAGCCAACAATGTGATGCAGTTGCAGATAAGGCGGTTTGAATCTGGAAGCTGCAATGCATTTATTGTGAAAGAATTTGCACATACAGGTCCTGATGCTACGGGGGTGATCAGTGCACATGTGAGGGACCCCACTGAACTCCAGGTGCAAATTTTAACAGTAAGGGTAAAAAAACAACAACATTTGAACGACTGGCCTGGGGATGGGATGGACACGCTGTCACGTGGAGTCTTTCAATCAAGATTGGTTGTAGCTTTCTCAAAGATACGCTCTAACTCAGTGTTCCTCAGCGGCTGGGGCACGACCCACAAGTGACCAGGAAAGGCAATCAGGGGGGTTGTGAGGTGCAGAAAATTATTATAATTATAAAGCAAAGAAAATAAAATTTCCAGAATAACTTTGGAGCAGCCTAAACATTAAAAACCTATCTCGCTCCCCCCACTACTTGCAAATAAGGCCCTTCAAGACCAAATATTCTCTGTCAAGCTCTCAACATACACAGGCTAGAATTGTTCTCCTTGATACATTTTTACTCTGACTTTTATAGTAAATATAAGCAGGGGAACGGGGCTTGCAAACATTTTTGACTTCCAGTAAGGGGTCGCCAACCTGGAAAGGTTGAGAAACACTGCTCTAACTTAATCACAGGACTCTGGCTTGTGCTGTGCAGGAGGTCAGACTAGCTGATTATAATGTCCCTCTTGGCCTTACAATCCTTGACTCTGTGAAAATCGGGCTCTATAGACGCACTGGAGTCTGGCCATGCACAACCCACTGCTGGATTGGGACCATATCTAGTATCATCTCTCATATTCTTTCCATCCAAGTCTTTTGAGTGCAATTTTAGAGTAAGCCCACAATGGCCCTATGTTACTACACGAATATTTTTCTTGAAAAAGCCTCATCTTAGCCATGTGGGTCTGTCACAAATCTAGTCACATGGCACTTATGCTCTTTCTCGTGTCTTTAGATTGTATCACTAGTGACTGTACCCAAATATTCCAGTGAATGGGGATGATCAGTTTGTCACACTTATAAATAGCTCCTCCCTCAGTAGTTATTTTTGCACGCCCAGCAGACAGCATATAAATACACTCTCTTGGATCACTTCAGCCATTGTTACCCTGACACAGGATGGAGCATTTCAGCTTTCTTGACAAGTGGAAGTTCAGTGTTTTGGAAGACATGTTGGTTGCAAATATAGCACGAGCTATATGCTTATCTATGTCGTTTTTGAATCAGTCACGGTAAGGATGCTAATGATGCCAGTGCTGCAGAATCATTAATGCTGCTAGTGCTGCTGTTCTTGGAGCTCCAGTGTTAGTTGCATGAGCAGACGGTGCAGCTTGCTGATTCAGCAGACCGCCATGTTATGCATAAAGAAAGACCACAGGCTTGGTTCGATGGCGAAGGCGCTCAACCAGGTTTATTGTCAGCAAAGCATGGTACTAGCGCCCTGTCCAACAGGTCACAGGGACACTAACACATGTATGCCCATGACAAGCTAAAGCTCCATCAATATAACAGGATGCTGTCCCCTCAGCCAATCCAAAGATACCCCTCCTATGACTTGCCCTTTTGTATATTGATACAAACAAGTTACATGTTATGCTCCTGATGTTAGTTACCACCCTTCTCCTTGTACCCGCTAGTTCAGGAGTTCTCAACCTTTTTCTTTCCGAGGCCTCCCCAACATGCTATAAAAATTCCAAGGTCCACCTGTACCATAACTGGTTTTCTGCATATACAAGCTACATTGCTCAGGGTTTGGCTTCAGCCCCGGGTGGCGGGGCTCAGGGCCCTGAGTTTCAGCCCCATGTGGTGGGGCTTCAGCTTTCTACACTGGGCCCCAGCAAGTCTAATGCTGGTCCTGCTTGGCAGCACCCCAGTTGAGAACCACTGCACTAGTTCAAACAAAACATCCTCATCCCTTATCCTGTCATTCTATCCGTCTCTTATGAGGGATCGGTGTGTTCCTGTACAATTTCCTGGGAATTTGTTTATGTAATTACTTGAGAGATCTGTGTGTCTTTGTACCATCCTCTCTGGTCAGGAATGTGCTTACTCGGTTAGCCAATACTTGGTGTGTTACTATTCTGCCAAGGCCAGGCGTACTTTGGTTTGCAGCCTTTGGTTCACACTGTTAGTTATGTCTAGGGCTCCAGCAAGGCCTACATCCTGGACTTGTCTTTTTTGGCCCAGATAAGCTTTAAGTGTGAAATTGCTTAGTAGAGGAAACCTCTGTGTAAAACAGAAAATTCTACTAACAATTAAGAAACAAATTAAAGTGATTTAAGACTATAAAATGGGAAGAAAACAAAGGAATAATGTAAATAATCCATGTATTTAGATCATATCTATTTAAATGAAGAAAAATCTTGATTTAATAAAAAAAATACGGTTTTAAATTTAAAAACAAAACCAGGATTTGGATGCACCCTGATGGGAAAGTATTAAGATTGCACATCTCTAGGATGAGCCATTTCCTTCTCTACCCCACTATGTAGGGGGCATGTTGAGGGAGGGAGAGAGGAAGGAAGGGGAATGAATGGAGTGCAAGTCACTCAGGCAGTTGCAAGCTGTTTCTCAGCCTGTAGGAGGCTATTGCAAGCTGTCTTAAGTTAGAGCAGTGGTCCTCAACCTTTCCAGACTACTGTACCCCTTTCAGGAGTCTGATTTGTCTTATGTGCCCCCAAGTTTTACCTCACTTGCTTACAAAACCAGACATAAAAATACAAAAGTGTCACTGCACACTGTTACTGAAAAACTGCTTACTTTCTCATTTTTACTGTATAATTATAAAATAAATCAATAGGAATATAAATATTATACTTACATTTCAGTGTATAGTGCGGGGGGGGGGGGGGAGGGCAAACTACGGCCCGCAGGCTGGATGCGGCCCATGAGCCATTTGGCCCCACTCCATTGCTCCAGCCCTGGGTTGGGGGAGGGCCCGCTCCGGCCAGGGCACTGGGTCGGGGGCCACACCACGCGGCTGGGCCCCACTCCGGCGCTCCAGCCAGGGCGCAGGGTTGGGGCCGCACCACACAGCCGCTCAGAGCCTGCACCCCTGAGCCTCTCCCCACGCCCCAACCCCCTGCCCCAGCCCTGATCCCCCTCCCACTCTCCAAACCCCTCGATCCCAGCCCAGAGCACCCTCCTGCACCCAAAACCTCTCATCCCCAGCCTCACCCCAGAGCCCACACCCCCAGCTGGAACCTGCACCCCTTCCTGCACCCCTGCCCCAGCCCTGATTCCCCTCCCACCCTCCGAACCTCTCGGTCCCAGCCCAGAGCACCTTCCTACACCCCAAACTCCTCATCCCCAGCCCCACCTCAGAGCCCGCACCCCCTCCCGCACCCCAACCCCAATTTTGTGAGCATTCATGGCCCGCCATACAATTTCTATTCTCTGATGTGGCCCTCGGGCCAAAAAGTTTGCTCACCCTGGTATAGTATATAGAGCAGTATAAACAAGTCTTTATCTGTATGAAATTTTAGTTTGTACTGACTTCGGTAGTGCTTTTTATGCAGCTTGCTGTAAAACTAGGCAAATATCTAGAAGAGTTGATGTACTCCCTAGAGACGGTTAATGTACCCGCTGCGAACCCCCAGGGGTACCTGTACCCCTGGTTGAGAACTACTGAGTTAACACAACCCTGAGGTGGCATCAGGAAATGAATTCTCTTTGTGGCACAGCAGAACTCTGTACGCTAAGAGTAAATGTCACCTGGGCAGTAAAGCTCACAGGCACTACATACACTTGCCCAGTGTTCAAACACTGAGCCTAATACCCAACAGAACACCATAGTGTTAACAACCATTTCATTCCGTTTTATAGCCTCTTCACATTTGCACACAGGATACCACTTAAACCAATACGTCCCCTTTTCCCCTATCCATTGTTATATTTACAGGCTGCTCTCGTGTCCACCCCATTACTGACAATTCCCAGGGCAAGAAGACCCCACTGCCCTGCTACTGACACAACCTACACAATTCTCTATTGAAATTATGCTGTCTGCAAAGGCTGAGCTATTGCCAGGCAAACTTAACTCTGCGTTAACTAAGCTTTTTTGCAATTTAATTTCCTAGTTTTTTTTTTTTTTTTTTTAAACAGAAAGAGAAATGTTTGTCTGTAGGAGTTTATGGTCATCTAGGTTTTGTCTACACTACAGACCTTACAGCAGCACAGCTGTACTGCTGCATCTGCGCCACTGTAAGTTCTCCTGTGTAGCTGCTCTATGCCAACAGGAGAGAGCTTGCCGGTCGGCGTAATTAAACCGCTCCTAATGAGTAGCAGTAGCTATGTTGACAGAAGATGCTCTCCCACCGACATAGCGCTGTCCAAACTGGTGCTTCTGTCGGTGAAACTTATGTTGCTAAGGGGTGTTTTTTCACACCCCTGACCGACAAAAGTGCTAGCATAAACAAAGCCTTAGACAGTTGCAGTTCTCACCTAGGTTTGCAGTTGATATGCTACTGTGGCTAGGTAATAATCAAAAGACCTACTTTTTATATGGTGCTTTTCACCAGTAGATCTCAAGGAGCTGTACATCCCATTTTACAGGTGGGAAACTGAGGCACAGAAGTGCTGCTCCCCCATCCTGTGGTTTAGTTACAGTGGAATGGGGATATTGACTGTGCTTTGAAATGTTTGTAGGGTATAGTTGCTAACAGGGCCAATGAGAGAAATCTCATCCATGGTCTGTCACAAAACCTTATAACAGGTTGTTACAGTAACTGTCAGCAGGTGAGAGCAGGCTGGTGTGTCTCCTTCTCCACCCTCTGCCCACCATTCACCTCCAACCTTCTGCCGCCTGCTCCCATTCCTGTCCCACGAAGCCAGTGGCTGGCCCTGCAGAACCCATTACCAGGTAAGAAGTTGCTCCTTGCTGTCTCCTGCCATGTGCTGCTGTGTACAATATCGCAGGCAGCAGCTCACTGGAGGCCTGCACCCTACCATGGGTATGTAGCCGGAGCTGCACGCTGGGCCCCAAAATCCCATTACGCATCTTCAGCTGGCACTCCTGCCTCTGCTTCTGTCACACTTCCCCAGCCATGCCCCTAGCCCCTGCCCCCAACCTGCTCCCCTCCAAACTGGGTCCCCTCCCCTCCCCACACAGGGGGATGTGTATCTTAACTATTCATTTTCTGGATTTCAGATGTTTAAATTTGTTACCTTCATTCCCTGCACCCCAGATCCCAGCTCACATGGAGGGGCAGGGAGAGGGCCTGAGACAAGAGAAGCAGGGTCCCCAAGATCCCAGAGCACACAATGGGTGGAGGATGGCTCAGACCCCTACAGAAGGATAGGACTCCCCCTGAGCCCAGCACACACATGTAAGGGGTGAATTCAGGGCTGATAAGGCCCCCACTCCTAAACCTCCAACTTCCTCTGCTACCTCAAATTCACCAGCCCCTCCCATCTTCTCCCCTTCCCCTTCCCTGAGCCCCCAACCCGACTTCCCACCCCTACTACACATTCCCATTATTCACCTCCTCGTAATACCCCCTCCCTCATTGCAGACTGTGACCAAATGCACCCATGTATTCACACCCTACACACCATTGTAATCTCTAGGCAGGTGTCAGCAAACTTCATTGGCAATTACCTGTCCAGTGGACATTCTTTGGCAAGGAAGGGGGAAGGAAAATATTGAGGTGTATTTTAGCAAACAGCATGGAACCTCTTTAACCAGGAGATACCATAGGAAGGAACTTTATTTAGGGGTAAACCTCAGGAAAATGCATTTCAAAGCAGGACTGGACTATAAAATTGAGGGACAAATTACCCTTGGGATTCTCTCTCTCTCTCGCTCACTCTTTCACCTGAGAAGACAAAGGAAACAGCCCTTTGGGGGCAGATGCTGATTTAAGAATTTGGTCAGCTATCTTGCTGGAAATATGTGGTAAGAATTTTACTTTGAACGAAGTCTAATTTGTTAAATTTAGTTACTAAAAAGCATTTATCTTTATTTCTTTTGTAACTGTTTCTGACTTTAATGCCTTGTACTCACTTAAAATCTATGTCTTTGTAGTTCAATAACCTTGTTTTATTCCTTAATTGAAACTAATCCAGTGTTGTGAATTGTTTGGGTAAATCCATTTAAAGTAGCAGACTGTTGTATATTCTTCCCTTGCAGGGGCAACGGACCTAAAATATCTAAACTCTCCAGGAGAGGGCTGGACAATGCAGGACACATGTTTTGGGGGGGGGAAATTCAGAACTGGGAGTGCATTGGGGTCACCCTGTAAGTGGTAACCAAGGCTGGTGGAAGCCAGAGTGTGACTGGTGTATTGCTGACAGGCTGCTGGGGTCAGAGTTGCTGGACCAGGACTGTGGCTATTCACAGACACTCAGGATGTGACCAGTGAGCGAGCAAGCTGTTTGTGAGTGGCCCAGGTTGGGAGCTACAGCAGCAAAGCACTGTGAGGCACCCCAGGTTTCAGGGCAGGTGGTGACACAATCCCTTGTTAGTCTGGATTGCACCCCTGAATGAGAGCCAGACCCAAACCCTTCTTCCCCTATTCCCACCTATTCTTGCATCCCTGATCACCTTCCCCATCCAGGGACCATGTGCTTATGTAGTTTGTTTTCAAAACAGTTTAAACATTTTCTAAATATTCTGCTGTATTCAGATTACACTTCCCCAAAATAATAATTAAAAAAAAACTTTGGTGGAGGCAGATTGGAGCAATATGCTTACTCTTTTACTTCAGAATTCTGCCCAAACTGGATTTGAATTTACAGTGCAGTGCTCAGATTCAATGAGCCGAATATAGCTCCTGTTACGTAGAAGTAGTTTTCCAGATGGTTAGCCTCTCTCTGTGCACGTGCTCAGTGTAATCTGTTAGGCATGCGAATAGGCAAATAAGCCTTCCCAAGTATCTAAATGGAGAAGCAAAAAGGGGCTGGTGGTTGCCAGGCACTCTGGTGGGCAATGGAGACCCTGCTTTGAAGATCTGAGCCCTGGTTTGCTCACTATCTGTGAGCAAAAAAGGTTACCAGAATCTGTCACCTTTTTAAAAAAAGAGTTTTCCCCTGGGTGCTGTATTTCAGGAACCCCTTGGTTAAATGCCCCCAAATTTGGATCACTGCCCTTAACTTGCACCTCTGTGAGACATCCCAAATTTCAAGGCAATTTGATAACTGTATAGATTTTAGAGCATTTAGAACAGAAAGTTGGTTTTGACCTTAACTACAGCAGACCTGTTTCTTTGCTATAATAAAAAATAATAATGGCAATTAATAATAAAACAACACACTGCCAAAAAGAAGACAGTCCACTGCATATGCTTCTTCCTTTGGGAAGAGGATGAAAGAACAACCAACATGCGAGAGATGAATAGTCACATGGCTTAATGGACTGCTGGAAGGTGCTCAATCTGTGGTATAAAAACATATATAGAAGAGAACTAAACTGGCCCTCTGCTGCACTCAGGATCAGGAATGCATAGCTTGGCTGGACCCAGAGATCTGGGCTTGTACTGTAGTGATACATGTGCCCCAGAAGCCAGAGTTAAGGCTGGCTGCAGAACCTCAGCTTCTCTTTGCAATCTGAACATCATTAATGTATTTTTTGGTGTAATTGGGGGTAGTTGGGGTTGAAAGTTTCTATACAGTTGTCAGATTTTTACCACTCCTCGCCCAAGCAAAACAGTTTTGATTTCCCACCTTCCATGTTTTCTCATTTATATTTCAGGGGAATTTTACCAAAGCTTCTATGTTGGGACAGAGAGTCAGAATGAAGCCTGTGCCCCTGCACAGCCTCTCAGAGCTGGAGAGAGCCTGTCTGCAAGAAATCGCCTTTTACCAGCTGCAAAAAAAGAACATGATCAGTGGTATCAGCCTTTCTAAAGGTAAGGAGAGGAGACATGCCTTATCTAAGGGCAATGGACTCCATCAGTGGTTCTCAACCAGGGCTCCGGGGCACCCTGGGGGGCCACAAGCAGGTTTCAGGGGGTCCACCAAGCAGGGCTGGCATTAGACTTACTGGGGCCCAGGGCGGAAAGCCGAAGCCCCACCACATGGGGTGGAAGCCCAGGGCTCCAAGCTCCGCCATCCAGGGCTGAAGCCAAAGCCTAAGCAATTTAGCTTTGTGAGTCCCCCGTGGCATGGGGCACTGAGCAATTTCCCTGCTTGCTACCCACTAACGTGTGCCCTGGCTTTTATATGCAGAAAAACAATTGTTGTGGCACAGGTGGGCCGTGGAGTTTTTATAGCATGTTGGTGTGGCCTCAGAAAGAAAAAGGTTGAGAACCCCTGGACTACATAACTCTAGTCATTGTCATTATCTATTACTGCTGCTGTTTTTAATAATAATGATAATATATTGGTTGACATTTTGGACATCTCTGCACAATTGTTTCTTGGTTTTGAACCCAATTGTTACTGCTTTGGGTCACAGCCATCCTCACTGCATGAGCCCTGCTAATAGGACTTGCACTTCCTTTGGAGCATGGGAACATGACCTTGCCTGTTCTCTGCCTATGACATGATCCCTTTAATCTCACACAGATGTAAACACTTCTGGCAGATTCTTCAAATGGGAACAAATTAATCCATGTTGGATGGGACAGATTCTCTCTGCTCTGCTTTGGAGAATCCTGGAGTTCAGCACAGAGTCTTGGTTCTAGGAGATTGATGCTTAGTTAGACTTATTAAAATACACAACTAGGAAATGTCACTAATACGATTTGACAGATAAATATAGCAGATCCACAGAGACAGTTTCTCTGCATCTTGGCATAAATAGGAGCTGCCAGACTAAATGAGACCAGACCAGGGCTCCAGCTACTCAAGTATCCTGCCTCCGACAGTGGCCAGTGAAAGCTGCTGCAGAGCAAGGTTCAACAAAGTCTATGGTGGCAGCTGTGGAATAGCCTGTTGGCTGGGAAAGTTTCTTCTTCACCTCATCAGTTAGAGTTTTGTCTATGCGCTGAAACAGGAGCGCTTAAAGCCCTTCCAAAGCATTTGGTTATTTATTTCATCCTTTCTATTACAAACCCTGCTGTTCTTAGCCATTAAATAGCCAGTCCTGCTCAGAACCCTACTAAGATCCTGGCCTCAATGGTATCTTGTGGCAGTGAGTCCCATATGCTATTTCTGCATTGTGTGAAAAATATTTCTTTGTATCAGTTTGGCATCTGCTGCCTTTCATTCATGGCATCCCCTCGTTCTTGTGGCAGGAGAGCAGGGGTGAGGTGCACACAAAAAGCAACATTAGGAACACTAAGCCTTAAGGTGGCTCTGAGTAATCAGACTGTCAATTTGATAAGGGTACATGAAAACTCTGTGAGCACAAAAGAAACCAGGAATGATGATTAGTGGAATAAATTTTTAATTTAACTATATCCTTGGGGTTTTGGTGAATTAAAAGGTAGGGGTGTCATGCATATAAGCAAACCCCTTTTGAAGCTGTCTTTAGATTTCAGCACTGTGCATACACACAAAAAAGTATTTATTTTTCTACTTAGGGTTAACCTGTCCCTCTTATTCTTAGGGTTGGCTTCTTTTTTCACCTTTCTCTGGAAGGTCATAATTTGAGCCTTTTGGTTTCAGGTAGTTTGTTTGCTGACCAGGTATGTCCTTTATCTGCAGCTCCTTTGTGCTGCCATTTATGGGCAGTTCTCTCCTTCCTCTATCAGTTAGGTAATTTGCAACAACACAGACACTTTCTGGCTTGCTTTTGGATCCAAAGCCATCAGCAGAGCTCAGAGACTCTGTCTTAAAGGGGACATAATCAACTTCCATCAGAGTTTTGATTTCTTTCCACTTTCAACTCCTGCTTTCAAAACACACAGAGATCTGAAAAAGAAAACACAACCTATTGTGGCTCCCTTTGGAGCCCTAATAGGATTTTAATTAAGTGGCATGTTTTGTTTGCATTTCTTTTACCCCTTCTACAATATACATTGCCCATGTCCTGGGGAAAATGCACATTCCTTCCATAGTTTAACTATTATAACATTAGCCATATCAATTTTTATATATGGTGTAACTGTTTCTTTTGTGCTCACAGAGTTTTCATGTACCCTTATCAAAGTGACAGTCTGATTACTCAGAACCAGGGGCGGCTCCAGGCACCAGAGCACCGAGCGTGTGCCTGGGGTGGCAAGCCGCGGGGGGGCGGCCTGCCAGTTGCCGTGAGGGCGGCAGTCAGGCTGCCTTCGGCAGCATGCCTGCGGGAGATCCGCCGGTCCCGTGGCTTCGGCGGCAATTTGGCGGCGGGTACGCCGAAGGTGCGGGATCGGCGGACCACGCGCAGGCATGGCTCCGAAGCCTGCCCCACTGCCATGCTTGGGGCGGCAAAATACATAGAGCCGCCCCTGCTCAGAGCCACCTTAAGGCAGAGAAGGGGGCAAAGCCTTGAGGATAGAGGTGGACCGGGGCAGGGCCTGGGGGAAGAGACAGAGCAGGGATGGGGCCCTGGGGGGAAGAGATGGAGCCGGGGTGGGGCCTTGGAGAAGAGGCGGGGCAGGGCCTTGGGGGTCCGGTGACCAGCAATTAGAAAGGTAGCAACCCTAATACACTCACCTACCTCACTTGGGGGGTGTAAGGTCTAATCAGTTAATGTACGTACAGGGCTTCAAACAGGCAAAGTTCTAGATAATGCCAAATACTCCAAAAAATCAGGCCCAACATTTCTCAAATTGGGCACCCAAAATTAATGGAGATTTTTGCAAATTATAAATTTAATCTCTCAGCCTCCATGCCCCATTTCTGCAAAATGAGACAATACTCGGTCATCTCTTAGGGTATGTCTACACTACGAGAGTAGTTCGATTTTACTTAAATCGAATATGTGGACTCGATATTGCAAAGTCGAACGTGTGTGTCCACACTAAGGACAGTAATTCGACTTTGTGAGTCCACACTAACGGGGCAAGCGTCGACATTGGAAGCGGTGCACTGTGGGCAGCTATCCCACAGTTCCCGCAGTCCCCGCTGCCCATTGGAATTCTGGGTCGAGCCCCCAATGCCTTCTGGGGGAAAAAATGTGTCGAGGGTGGTTTTGGGTAACTGTCGTCATCCAACCGTCACTCCCGCCCTCCCTCCCTGAAAGCGCCGGCGGGAAATCAGTTCGCGCACTTTTCTGGTGATTGACAGCGCGGACGCCACAGCACTGCGAGCATGGAGCCCGCTGCGACCATCGCTGCAGTTGTGGCCGTTGTCAACGCCTCTCAGCTTATCATCCACCTTTCCCAGAGGCAGATGCAGATAAATCAGGCGAGGAGGCTACGGCACCGCGGTGAGGGCCTGAAGTCTGAGAGTAGCACAGACCTGTCAGAAAGCACGGGACCCAGCGCCGAGGACATCACGGTGGCAATGGGTCATGTGGATGTTGTGGAACGGCGATTCTGGGCCCGGGAAACAAGCACGGACTGGTGGGACCGCATAGTGCTGCAGGTCTGGGATGAATCCCAGTGGCTGTGAAACTTTCGCATGCGGAAGGGGACTTTCCTTGAACTTTGTGAGTTGCTGTCCCCTGCCCTGAAGCGCAATGACACCCGGATGCGAGCAGCCCTGACTGTCCAGAAGCGAGTGGCCATAGCCCTCTGGAAGCTTGCAACGCCAGACAGCTACCGGTCAGTCATGAACCACTTTGGCGTGGGCAAATCTACCGTGGGGGTTGTTGTGATGCAAGTGGCCAACGCAATCGTTGCGGTACTGCTCTCAAAGGTAGTGACCCTGGGAAACGCGCAGGCCATCATAGATGGCTTCGCCGCGATGGGATTCCCAAACTGCGGTGGGGCTATAGATGGAACTCACATCCCTATCCTGGGACCGGACCACCAGGCCAGCCAGTACATCAACCGAAAGGGCTACTTTTCAATGGTGCTGCAAGCACTGGTGGACCATAGGGGACGTTTTACAAACATCAACGTCGGATGGCCGGGCAAGGTTCATGACGCTCGTGCTTTCAGGAACTCAGGTCTGTTTAGACGGCTGCAGGAAGGTATTTACTTCCCGGACCACAAAATAACTCTTGGGGATGTGGAGATGCCTACAGTCATCCTCGGGGACCCAGCCTACCCGCTAATGCCCTGGCTCATGAAGCCCTATACTGGCACCCTGGACACTGAAAAAGAACTCTTCAACTACCGGCTGAGCAAGTGCAGAATGGTGGTGGAGTGTGCTTTTGGCCGTCTCAAGGGGAGATGGAGAAGCTTACTGACTCACTGTGATCTCAGCGAAACCAATATCCCCATTGTTATTGCAGCTTGCTGTGTGCTCCACAATCTCTGTGAGAGCAAGGGGGAGACCTTTATGGCGGGGTGGGAGGTTGAGGCAAGTAGCCTGGCTTCTGATTACGCCCAGCCAGACAGCCGGGCGATTAGAAGAGCCCAGCGGGACGCGCTGTGCATCCGGGAGGCTTTGAAAGCTAGGTTCCTGAGTGAGCAGGGTAACCAGTGACTTTTCAGTTTGTGTACAGAGAAGCTGAACCTGCCCCCGTTTCTTTACCCACTAAATGTTCAGTATCCTCTCCAGTTACATACCCCGTTCCCCCCCTTCCAACACACGTTTAAAAATAAAATCACTTGAATTTTGTTAATGAACACCGTTTTCTTTATTTCGTGGGAAAGTGTTGAACCTGGCACGCAGACTGTGGTGGGGAGCGGGTGTAGTGTAGTGATGCAAATGACGCTTCCAAACTCCAGGAATGACAGGCTCCGCGGTGGTGGACTGGTGGTTTCAACGGAGTCTGCCACCCCTCCTGTTTGGGACTCTGTGTGTGGGGGGGCTATGTGACTTTGTGGCAGGGGGAGGACGGTTACAGATCCCCTGCTGCGTAGCTCTGTGATCCAGGATAAGGACCGCCGCATAAGATCTGTAACTGCCCTCCCCCGCCACAAAGTCACAGAGCACCCCCCACCCCCCACAGAACACTAAAACCACCTCCCAGACTGACCAGGGTAACTAGTGACTGCAATGTGTGTGTGCCCTGCTGCTGAACCTGCCCCCGCCTCTGTACCCTGCTAAAGGTGACTGTCCTGTCCAATTACCAACCCCCTTCCCCCCCTTCAGACAGACTCTCCTCTAAAGAACATGATGGAAACAGTAATTAACAGAAACGTATTTTTTATTATCAACTACACATGAAACTGGGGGGTGAAACTGGGACGGGGGCTTGGGTGAGGCGGGAAGGAAAGGACTTGTCAAATTTTGGGGAATGAGAGCCTTCTAGTAGTAGAGCAGTCTGCAGGGGTGGAGTGAGAGTTTTCACGGACTCTGCCGCCCCTCCTTCTTTGGACTTTGGGTGAGGGTGGTATGGGACTTGGTGGCGGGGGAGGGCGGTTAGAGATAGACTGCAGCGGGGCTCTGTCCTCCTGCCTCTGGTCCTGCAGAACATCCACAAGGCGCCGGAGCGTGTCCGTTTGCTCCCTCAGTAGTCCAAGCAGCGTTTGAGTCGCCTGCTGGTCTTCCTGCCGCCACCTCTCCTCCCGTTCCATGTGTGAACGGTGCATTTGGGACAAGTTCTCCCTCCACTGGGTCTGCTGGGCTGCCTGGGCTCGGGAGCAGCCCATAAGTTCCGAGAACATGTCCTCCCGTGTCCACCCCCTCGCGGCTGTCCCAGGGAAAGATCCCTGTATGCTGCCCCTCTCCCGCCTCCACCGCATGGCTGTAAACCGCCGGTTACAGTTCTGTAAAGGAACGGGCAAGCAGTCCCAATACTAACATTCCCCTACCTAATTCAAAGCAGGTCACCATGAGCGACATCACCCTGATGAGGATCTCAGACACGGAAAAACAAAGAATGCTTCGGGAAAGCATGCAAAGACCAGGGCCGTATGCCGCCATGCTCTGCAGGGCAATGATCCCGGAGTACTTGCTTGTCTCCTGGCGTGGAAATGTCTGCTATTACGGAGGTCCCAATAAGGCCGCTCTCCCCAGGAACCTGATGCAAAGGCTTTCCAATTACCTCCAGGAGAGCTTCGTGGAGATGTCCATGGAGGATTTCAGCTCTATCCCCGGACATATAGACCGCATTTTACTGTAGCTGCACTGGCAGGGACTAAACAGTAGAGCGGCTTGGGCAGAACAATCATGCAAAACCGGACATTGTTAGATTTTTTTTCAATAGTTGCACTGCCCATTTAATTATATGATCATGTAATTAAAGACACCATTATTATGCATATGCACAAGGGGTGTGGGGAGAATTAAGGCTGCATGGGCAACCTTTTGGCATTTCTAATTATTGAGTGCTTGACTTTGCAACTAAATAACATACTTTAAACATAGATTTTTCTATGTCATAGGAAATAGACTCATAGATTTTTAGATTCATAGATTCCAAGGCCAAAGGGGACCATTGTGATTGTCTAGTCTGACCCCCTGCCCAGCACAGGTCATAGGATAAGGAGAGAATGGGAAATCCCCATGTTTAGAGCTAAAACACCTAAATGTGTTGTGATTGGTCACTGTTAATGGGGCAAGATGCTCCCTTCTGGACATTGCTCTATGGGTATCAATGGGGAATGGAGCGGAGTGAGCTTCACCATCAGGGCAGCCCCCACCCCCTGGGGAGGGGGTGGAATATACCATCTCACTCTTGGGCTACTGCAGAAGGACATCCTGATCAGATTGGGTCCCTCCCTTTGGTCCAATCACATCACCATCACACAGGCTTTGGCTGGCTGCTGAACTCCTGGGCTGTGCGCCTACAGCTCCTGCTCTCACCCCCTCCCTAATGTGCCAGTTTCCTTCCCCACCTCATTCCCCTTCTCTCTGGTCTCCTCCTTCCTGTTGTCCATGTAACAAAAGTCTGGCTTAGCCCCCAACACAGCTCCACCTGATGTGACATTGATGTCAGCTGGGGAGCAGAAAGGCAAGTAAAGAAGCACTTGTAAACAGTCTGATGCTGCTAAGTGTTGGCTGTATCTGAGAGGCTGCTCAGACCACACAACAGGTCCAAACCATCCTAGCAGCCACCTTCTCTCTTTCCAAAATAAATAAAATAAAACCATCTGTCACAGGGTTGGCTGTAGACCAAATGGCGCCCCAGGCGAGGAGCGTCTTTGGCGCCCCCTTCCATTTGTTAAACTTTGAATACCTTATTTTTTATTGCATTTGTAGCCCATTTCACGACTTTGAGGCACTATTTGCATTCATGATTTATCCCTGTCCTATAAGACAATAAATTTGCACCCTTAGGATCTGTAAATGTGTATTTATTCATACTAAATCCCTGTGAGGGCATGGCTTACAGCATGCTAGGAGGTTCAAAGAAAATGTAGCTCTCAGAAAGTCTGGAAGCTTCCACAATATTCTACAAAGGTCCAGAACATTCTCGGAGGTTAATGAAAAATGAATCCACATACTTCCACCGGGAAGATTTTACTTCAAATATTCTATTTTCCCTCTTGTCGCTAACAACAAAAACAGCATCCCGAGCCCAGCGCCCCCCAATCCTGGCACCCCAGGTGGTCACCTGGGTAGCCTGCCCCTAAATCTGGCCCTGATCTGTCATATCATCTAAAAAAGAGTAAAACAAGAAACTTCCCCTCTAAACAACTCTGTACAGCTAAAGGAAGAAAATAAGGGGAAGTGTTACACTGGGAGTGTTGACTTGGGAAGTTGCAGACACTCCTTTGGCTGTGTGCATAATAAAAGATTAACAATGGGAAACACCAGCAGTAACTGGATGCAAAGCTCCAAACCTGGCTGTTCATGTTGTAACAGTAAACCAGAGTTTTTTCTTTAACTGGGCCCCAGTCACTCCCCCGTTATTGACACAAAGAGGTGCAGGATAGATGGAAGCTTTGGAGAACCAGGAGGCTGGCCCCAGAGGGAGGAGCAGGGTGGGTTGGAGGGCATGTGGTGAATGGAATATGAATAGCATTCTACTTGTTTCCCTCCCACTTTGAGCAGGGTTCAAATGTCTAGGAATTCCTCTTAAAATCTAACACACATCATAGAATCAAGCACCGCCCGAGAAATCTGGGAAAAACTAAATAACCCCCCCCCCCCCCCCGAGGACTCTGAACAGGCAGCACTTCTTCACGTGCAAACACAGAGTCTGGTGCAAATCAAGGACAGGCTTTATTAGGGGACAAAGAGACACAACATCAACCCAGGAAACAGCAAAAATAGATCGGTATATGCAAAACACTCACATGTCTTTGGCCATTGTCTTGTCACTCAGCTCCCCACCCCTGGTGGGAATGGCAGTGGGTAGTGTGGTCCCCCAGTGCAGCCACTCCATCCCCGAACCCAACTAGAGAGATTTCAGGTTTAATGGTGCTGAGCAGGGCCAGTACCAAGTTTTTTACCGCCCCAAGCAAAAAAAATGTCCCACGCGCCCCGGCCCTGCCCCAACTCCGCCCCTTCCCCGCCCCATTCCAATCCCTTCCCCAAATCCCCGCTGGGGGAGGAGGCGGAGGTGAGCTTGGGGGGGGGGAGCGGTTCCTCTGCCCCTCCAGGGTTACTTCCTGCGGCTCTCCCCGCGCCCCCCACCGCCACAGCTGATTTGTGTGGCAAGCCTGGGAGGGAGGGTGGAGAAGCGGAGCGGCGGCGGCGCGCTCGGGAGCAGGCGGAGCGGAGGTGAGCTGCGGCAGTGGAGGGCGGTTCCTCTGCCCCCCCCAGGGTTACTTCCTGCGGCCCTCCCCGCGCCCCCCACCTCCGCAGCTCACCCGCTCAGGGCCGCCTCCCGGCTTTTTGCGCCCCAAGCAAAAAAAAAAAAAAAAGGATCCGGAGTGCCACCCCTTAGAAAGTGCTGCCCCAAGCACATGCTTGGAGCGCTGGTGCCTAGAGCTGGCCCTGGTGCTGAGCAGGGGGCCCCCACTGGAGTTCTTTCTGCTTGGCTACTGCTGTCTGTGGCTTCAGCACAGTGCTGCTTCTTTCTTTTCCTGTGCTCATTCTCTCATTTCAGTCCCACTGTCCCCCCAGTCACGGATCTGCAGGATCAGAGCTATGCACCAGCTTTACACAGCCTTTTGGAGGAAACCCTTCAGTAATGCAGACCCCCAAGGGGTCTCGCTCTTCCTTCAGGGTAGGCCTTGCAGCGTCACCGCCTCCAAGACTGAGTCTCTGGGCTTCAGCCCTCCTGCTTCACCCCAGGAGCTCTGCTCAGCGAGTCCAGCTGAGATAGACTCCTGCTCAGAGCCATGTACGCTCTTCAGGGACTAATGCACCTTGGCAAGTATTTGCAGTGACACCAGGCAGCCTTTTCAGACCAGTAGGTGTATTAGTGATCTGGAACAGAGCCTCGGAAATCCTTAGGCTAGCACAGAGAAATGAAGGTTAAGCCAGGCCATCTGACCAGGCCAGAGCAATCCACCAGCCAAGCGATAATGGATTCAATTTCAAGCTCTGTCTCTCTCTGACCCAGTGGTTCTCAACCTATTTACCATTGTGGACCGCATCCAATACTACCTGTATGGCCCTGAGGAGGTCACATGGGCCGCAGCTGTGTGCTGATTGAGCTGCAAACGGCCCATGGGCCG
This sequence comes from Emys orbicularis, assembly GCF_028017835.1. Classification (NCBI taxonomy): domain Eukaryota; kingdom Metazoa; phylum Chordata; order Testudines; family Emydidae; genus Emys; species Emys orbicularis. The sequence continues at coordinate 43,062,411 of NC_088691.1, read as the reverse complement.
CAGGTGGAGAACCACTGCTCTGACCCTTCATCAGTCCCTGCTGAGAGCTTCTTCCGGAAGCTCATTCTTATCCCCTGCTGTCAGCTCTTAGATCTTTGTTCTCAAGCTGGTCTTTGCTCAGCTGCCCTGCTGGGAGGCGAAGGGGGAAATCTTTCCTCTTGGTCACTGATTGCTAGGTGTAAATGATCTGGTCACCGGGTCCTCCCATTGTCTCTTTTGGATTCAGCATCGATATAAGTTGTTTTCAACAGGTTCCAGTCAGTTTCTTAACAACCCATTCGTTGCACCCCCAAACAGCAAGGTGCCACACCCCCTCATGTCTCCTGTGCTGCCCCAAGAGCAGATTTAACCCTTCCCCCACACTGGATAGCAATGCAAAGTACAGAAGGAAACGGAGGCACACACAGGATTCATAAGAATATTATAAAAATTCCCACTTTGTCACATCACTCAGCTCAGAGTTTGTGTTCAGTTCTGGTAAATCCTCGACGTATCACTTGGAGGATGTGTGGGTAGAAAGCTTATGGAACTGATCTCTCTCTGCAGCTGCTCTTTCCCCTGTTCACCACCAGATGTGGCAGGGAACGCTCTACCACAGGGCTTATAATTAAGACACTTGCTCTTTATAACAAAAAGAGACAATAAAGAAGAGTGGCCACAGGCTGCAGGGAAGGGTGGAGTGGGGGATGGGAATTATTACAGAGGATATTCTGGTAGGTCCTGGTGAAATGCAACCCCTACTCCTCTTATATTTGGACACTTGAACAGAAACCTGTAGTAGCCCTTTTGCTGAGTGCAATGGCTTTATGCTGCAAGAGTGGATAGCACAGGGGTAGAAGGGCTGTGGATATATTTGGACAGGCTGTGTATTGAAGATGACCTAATGACATACAGTCTTTTCTCACCTCTTTCCCCCACCAGCTGGACCCAAACGCAACAAATTAATCAGAAGGAAACTGGAAAACTCCTCCAAGGAGAAGAAAGGTGAGCGAATTCCACATTTCAGTCTGGCATTGTGCTCCTCAAAGCCATCATGGTCTTTAAAAATAAGCTAAGCCAAGGCACCCTATCTACCTGGATTCCATTGTGAATTTCTCCTTTGTGGCATGTTATTGCCCCCTCTCCCCCAGTGTGTTCATGTGCATGTATAAGTATACGGTCATAGGTGCGTATGTGTGGGTATGGGGGAGTGCTGGTATGTGAACGTGTTACTTCCCAGGGAGCCTGTTCTTGAGTCTCTCCTGCAATGGATTCCCCTTGAGGAGACTGTTCTACAATCCAGGTGCTCCAGCTGTTAAGAACTTTCACCTAAAAATTCCTTCTTTCACTTCAGGCACTCGCTCCTTGTCCTGCCTCCAACCAAGCTTGCATACCACTGCACGCACACTGACACATACACCCATCACTCTAGTACAGGGGTGGCCAACCTGAGCCTGTGAAGGAGCCAGAATTTACCAGTGTACATTGCCAAAGAGCCACAGTAATATGTCGGCAGCCTCCCAGCAGCTCCCACCACCTGCTTCCAGCGTCTCCCACCCACCAGCAGCCCCGCCAATCAGCACCTCCCAATCAGCTGTTTTGTGGCGTGCAGGAGGCTCTGGGGCAGAAGGAGGAGGAGTGAAGGCATGGCAGCTCGGGGAGGGGGCGGGAAGGGGTGGAGTGGGGGCAGGGCCTGTGGCAGAGCCAGGGGTTGAGCAGTGAGCACCCCCCGGCACATTGGAAAGTTGGTGCCTGTAGCTCCAGCACCGGAGTTGGTGCCTATACAAGGAGCCACATATTAACTTCTGAAGAGCTGCATGTGGCTCGGGAGCCAGAGGTTGGCCACCCCTGCTCTAGTATATGAGCGCTTCCCTTGGAAAATCAACAGCAGTGGCACAGGCCCTAGGGGACTTGTTACCAGATGAGCCCATTACTTTGGGGTATGCTCATTTATTCGGGTTACTCCTCTGGGGAAGGGGGTTCTGTAATCCTGTCAATGTACTCAGGGCCGGCTCTGGCTTTTTTGCCGCCCCAGGCAAAAAAGCCTCCTGCCGCCTCCCCCGCCCCCCGGCGGGGAGCGTGGCAGGGGAGGGCGCCGAGCCCGGCCGCAGCCCCGCTCTCCCCGGCCGGCCGGAGCGCCGGGGGGAGGGCGGCGAGCCCGGCCGGGGCCCCGCTCTCCCTGACCGGCCGGAGTGCCGGGAGGAGGGCGGAGAGCCCGGCCGCGGCCCCGCTCTCCCCGGCCGGCCAGAGCGCCGGGGGAGGGCAGCCCCGCTCTTCCTGGCCGGCCGGAGCGCCAGGGGGAGGGCGGCGAGTCCGGCCGCGGCCCCGCTCTCCCCGACTGGCCGGAGCGCCGGGAGGAGGGCGGCGAGCCCGGCCACGGCCCCGCTCTCCCCGGGTGAGCGCCGCCCCCTCCAGGTGCCGCCCCAAGCACATGCTTGGAGGGCTGGTGCCTGGAGCCGGCCCTGAATGTACTGCTTGTGTCACTTGTGTTTTCATATGGAGCTTTACTTCTCCCTTCTGCAAGTCCCCTCCCAATGGAGCTATCCTGCAGAACCTAGGGTCCCTAGGGCTGGGTTACACCCGCCCCAGAACCGGATGAACACCCACACCCCCACACATACATTAACAGAGCAAGTCTGAGCGGACCGGGTCAATCAGCACTGTCAAGCTGACCCCTTATATGTCTCTGGACTCACTGGGCTGGAGGAAGCAGCACTTTCAAGCTGTTACCCTTCTGTGTCCCAAATTCAGCATGTCCCTATCCCCACTCCCCCAACACAATTGTACTGGCAGTAACCTACTCGATGAGCAAACCCCACAGTATTTTGGGCGCTGCACGGATCTTTAGCTTAGGTAAAAGAAGCGTTGCTGTAGAGAGAATGGGGGAAACTAAAAACACAAACGAGTAAAGTTCAGCAAGAGAGAGAGAAGCAACCAACTTAACCATAGAAGTTATTTATTGAATAATAGTGATAACTACACAAGGAGGACTAAACCAACCTAACATACATGATTAAAGGTTAATACCTAAGGTAGAAAGGAAAACAGAGAGAGAGAAAGAGGGGGGGATCTCACCCACTCCATGAGGCTTGAACTGGTCGGGGTTCCCAGGTGATGGTGGTAGCTGAGGGTCCTGAATGCTGGAGACAGGCAGAGCCCCCAGCACGATCAGTCAGAAGATGGAGTTCCAGTGGAACTGATGCATAGTTTGGATCTAAGCATCAGAACCCTGACTAGAGGGTGAGTAGGGATTTTTGTAGAGAAAATACAATGGTTCAAGGGAGAACACTAGATTTGTTTATAGGTAAACTGATGACTCAAGGGTTTTCTTTAGACTAGACAATAGGATCTGATCACTCTTGGCTATGGGTGGTTTTCTTCCAGGGAGCTCACAATGCAACTAGGCTGCTTCAGTATTTGGATATCAATTAAGGATTCATTACTAGAATTGGTCTGATAACTGCTGAGCTGGGTGTGTGTGCAGGCGTAGGTTCATTAGCATCTGGAGCAGAGATTCCCAGGATGCAGTGCTTCCCTGCTTTTTCTGGTCCCAGAATTCAGTGTGGTTCTCTGTTCTCCATTCTGTATGTAAATTGAGATGTCTTCCTGTCCCATCTTTCATGCAGATGAGGCTAGGGGAGTTGTCTCTGCTCTCCATTCTGTATGCTAATGGAGATGTCTTAATCTTGTCACCCTTGTCAGGAGGGGTCTAGGTGTGTCTCCCAACGCCCTTCACTGCTCTCTGCAAGTTTTCTTCTTCTGATGGGTTTTGGTATAAGCAGAGGCTGGGCGGGGCGGGGGGAGGGCGGGGTGTCTTTCATGAGTCCGGCTGGATACTGCACCCTGGTTCCCCAGGAACACAGAGGTGTCTGGTATCAGACTCCATAGAGTTTCTGGCACATCTCCCTTTTCAGACTTGGTGGAGTGGCTCTGCTTGGGATAGGGTTTGGTCTTTGGTTTGTGTTTGTTTTTTTATGGATTTTGACTTTGAGGGACATTTGTTTATTTTATTTTTGTGTGTGTGAATAAAAAGACAGACCATTCTTACAGGAATTCTTATAGGAATCACCTGGAAATCAAAGATTCCTCCTGCCCCAAACTGTTTTCTGGAAGGTGTCCATAAATGAGTTTCCTCCATGGGCAGGGTCATAAATACAGTATTTCCAGGTTCCCTACTGACATACCAAAAGCTTTGTATTCTCAGCACCGCCCTGTGCTCTTCTTGCCCTGCCAGAAGGCAAGAGTTCATTGCCAACACTCAAATGTTGCAAAAGCCAGGAAATGTGGAATTCCCCTTCAAGATGATCAAGACTAAACAAATCATAGATCATGGAAAAATAGAAACAGAGATAAGGAGACTCTGCCTACACAACACAAGCACACAACCTTAATTCTACCCTTGTGGGGATGGCAAGAGGAACAAGGAATACAGTTACCTTAGCCCTCCCCAACCAAACATGCTATTTTTCTCTGTGTCCAGCATAACTTCAGATCAGGACTGCTACTTGTATGTGCCAATAGATCCCCTCTGTGCTCCAGGTAGCACCATGGATCCAGGCTGGGGGCAGAGATCACACTGAAGAAAAAGGCTTGGGAAGGTGACGGAACTATGATCTCTCCCTGAGGAGCTCCTTAAGGCAGGGACCACAGGGGCAGAATTAAAGTTGCATGGCTGTGCTATGTGGGAAATGTGTTCTGAATTGTGTCTGTCCTGGCTTTGCAGCATTTGTGTTTGGGAATTCAACACTCCCATTCTGAAAGGGCCCAGGGAGCAGGATAAAGGGAATCACCTGGAATCTGCATGCCAGCTTACCTATGGGTTTTGCACATGAAATTTCCCTTGGATTCTGAGAAAGTGCAGTAGTGAGGATGGCATGACTGAGAGGTGTTTGGGGAGGGGGCTTCCTGGGTGTTCCTCAGGTACAAGCCCTGCCCGGTTCCTCCAGGCCCTCAAAGAGCTGGAGGGGATGATTGACCGGTTGTGAGGTGTTCAGCTAGTAGCTTGGATGACAGGGAAACCCCAGGGTTCCTACTGCACATTGGGCTCAGCGTGGGGGGAATGGCCTCTGAACTCTCCATTTTCCCAAGAGCAGGGGATGGGGATTTGCAGAGCCCCTTCCCCAAATTTTCTTGGTTCTTGCTCCCAATGTGCAGAAACCCCACCCTCCCCGACAACCAGCCCCTCCCTGCACACACTGCTGAATCACCCCATGGCCCCAGCTCCAATGGCTCTGACCCCAACATCTCACCTCACACTCTCAGCAACAGCTGCTGTGCCACAGGGCAGCCAGACCCTGGCAAACTCTCCAACAGAGCTCCCTTCTGTTTTTGAGCAGCCTGCCCCTCTGTCTCCACACACAGCCTGGCAGCCAGCCTTGTTATAGTGCCAGTCCCCCTCTTGGAAAACATTTCCAGCTGAGATTCAGGAGACCAAGAGTCTGTAGGGAAGGCTGTCCCCTGCTGCTTTTTCCTCACCTGTTGGAGCTTTTTTAAAGGTTTAGACCAGTTTCCTGTTTAAAAGAGAGCTCTTCCAAGTGCTCTAAAATCTGCATACTTACAATGATTGTCTTGAAATTTGCTATGCCTGATGGGAGTGTAGGGCAGGGTTAGTGATCCAAATGTGGGGTCATTTGAATAGGGAGTTCCCGAGACACAGCCCTCAGAAAAAAACAAAATAACACAAAACCCAAACAAACAGAAAAACACCAGCATTTCATTAAATTCAGATTCTAGCAAGTTAGTTTGAAGTTTGAAACCCACCCGTGGAAGGAATTGGATAATGAACTGTAAATGTTTTGGGGAAAAAATGCTCCATCTTTTTTTTTTTTTTTAAGAAATGTAGTCTGAGTACAGCAGCCTACTCCGAAGGTGCTGGAACTGTTTTTGAAAAGAAGAAAAGAATGACACGTGAATGATCACTGGGAGGGGAGGGTAATTAGAGGTGCAAAAGTATGTGGGAAGGGAGCTTGGGTCTTCTCAGTGATTGATGTGTAATTGGAATGGATAGCAGTGGAGGGCAGAGAGTTTGGAGCGCAGGTAAGGGAGACAGGAGGGGTTGGGGGAGAGGGAGAAGACAGAGGGGCTTGGAGACTGTGAGGGGTAGCGGAGGAAGTTGGGGGTTTAGCGGGTTACCTTGGGCAAGTCACTCAACTTCTCTGTGTCTGTTTCCCATCTGTAAAATGGGGATCATTATGTAAAAGTTCTTTGAAATCTACTGGTGAAAAGCACAATATAAAAACGGTGTCTTTGGATTATTACCTAGCCAAGGAGAGAATGACAATGGTCTAAATGACAAACCTTTCTGTCTCTGTTTAAAAAACTGGGCAAGTAAATAGCAAAAAACTTTGTTAACCCAGAATGAAGGTTGTCTGGTGATACTTCACGCCCTTCCAGAACATTGAACTCAGCAAAACTCTAACTTCTAACATCCAAGAAATACAGAGTTAAGGGAAATGCCCACACAACCATAACTCCACCTCTTTGAGTGATGCCCTAGTATGCCCATAACACACACACTCCCGCTCTGCCTTGTCACTGTAATGGACAGATGCTACCTGCACTTGCTTTGCGCTCAAACACTGAGTCTGCTCCCTGACACAATACCACACTTGTAAAATTTAACAGCCCCTTCACACAGGATATCACCTAACCCTGTACTGTCCCCTCCCCATCATTAAACCCAGCCTGCTTTTATATCCCACCTCGTGACTGACAATTCCCAGGCAAGACCACCCCAGTGCCCTGCTCCAGACCAACCTCCATTGAAATGGTGCAGACTGGAACCTCAAGGTCTATGTGCACCTCCTTCCTTTGATCACACACATGGGGTGGTCTCAGACCCAGATCTCCTCATGTCACAGTCGCAGCTCTCCCAAGCTGCTCCAGTTTATTCCTCCACCATTCAGAACCACTACACCCAGCACACTGAATGCAGCTGCAGTGGATTTAGATATTTCCCAGTGGCTATTGCCAGCTTGGGACGGGGGGCAGAGTTAAGGCTCTATGGGCATTCACCTTAACTCAGTTTTGCTGAACTCGCATTCCAGAAGAGCGCGAGCCATCACCTGGCAACCTTAACGCTGCATTAACAAAGTGTTTTGCTATTTCATTGGCTTTAAGGCCAAAAGAGGCCATTAGATGGTTTAGTCTGACCTCCTATATAGCAGAAGCCTTTAAATTTCACCCAGTTAACCCTGTACTGAGCCCAAGTAATTTGTGTTGCACTGTGTCCCAGAAACGCGTCCAGGATTTGAAGATGTCAAGAGGTCAGGTGTGTTCAGTACCCAGAACTGAAGTCAGATCTTCCAATGTGCCCAGCACCCAATGTGCAACTGATGCACTGACCTCTCTTGGAAATCTGGCCTATCATGGTACTAGACTCTCAAAGTTTATCTAAAGAAAATGTTTCTGGGCCTCATGAGGGCAAGAAAAATCTTGAACACATGGCCACAGTGTTACCGATGCAGCGACGCCTGTCTGAGTCAGTCACTCTGAGCGGAGAGTTGCCCTGTTGCATTGCCATAGGGTGTTAACTCTGAGCCCATCTGATTGGCAGATGCTCCCATCACCACCATCCCGGTATCTGGGCTCACCCTATTGTGGCTCTTCTGTGTTGGTAGGATTCCCTCCCCACGGCCCTCTGCTTTGTGGGTAGGAGTTGAACCCTTGTTCATTCAGGAAAGAGCCTGACTCACCTGCAGGCAGGGAGCTGTGGCCTGGAGGTGGGGGAGACCCCTAGCTGTCTAAAGAGGAGTGGTGGTGAGCAGCCCGCAGCTCAGCTGATGGTTCTTTAGTGTCTGGCTCCTGCCACTGCCCCTTGAATAGGGTGGGACAATGGGAACCCCAGATTGCCTGACTCTGCTTTTGTTGCCGCAGAGTGTAGTTCTGCCGTGCTGCAGAGTGCGCAGGCTCCTGGCTGGAGGGCGGGATTGCTGCTACGTCTCTGTCTCGTTTCTGTCCGCCTGCAGGTCACAGTCCCTAACTGTCTCGTGTTTTTACAGACTGTTGTCCCCAGGCCTTTGGGATCCCGCTCTCCCAAGTCATTGCCAATGACTGGACACACAAGCAAATGCAGGAAGCAGTGAAAGGCAGCCGCAGGGACTGCCTGGAGGTGGAAGCGACCGTGACTAAATTTCGAGCTCAGATTCAGAAGAAATCCCCTTTCGTTGGAGGCTGTGTGCTGGAGCTCGGTGGAGAGTTTGCCGATGAGCCGCTCTCTCCTACTTTCCTGGACACTGTGTCCCGGAGCCACCGAAGGGTAAGGCTGCAAAACAGGTTGAGTGAGAACTAAACTGTGTGCTGGGAGCAAGCTGCCATCAGGCCGGGCAGGAGGGGGGCCGTGGCACCCCAACCACTGAGGCTGTTTCCCAGGGGCCCTGGTTACAAGGTCAAGTTGTGCTAGTTTGGCCCTCTGGTTGCTTTCAGCCTTGGGTTGGCTTCTGTTGGGGAAACTGAGGGGCTTCCAGCAGCACCAATTCCAGTGGGCTACTGTGCAAACACAGAATATAAAACAGTCCCTGCTCTAAGCAGCTTGCACAGTAAGAATAAGACAAGCAACAACACTGGATACAGATGAGGGAGGAGAAGGAAACTGGCACAAACCTGTTCAGCATGGGAGAATGCATGAAGGTGCTTCTTTGAAAATGTAACATGAGGGCGATGGAAGCTGGCATCATGGGCCAGTGATAGGGGGAGTCAATCTCTTGGTCAGATCTGAGCGAAGACAGGTGGGTGAGGGTAGGCCGTGCAAAGAGAGGGGTGATATGGTAAAGTGACATGCCAGATCTTTGCAATAGCATTCTGAATGGAGGCTGGATTTACGGAAGCCAGAGAAGAGGATGTTTCAGTGGTCGAGACACAAGATGATGAAGGTCTGGACAGGGGTTTTAGCTGTGGATGGAGAGGAAAGGTGGCTCTGAGAACTGCAGAAAGCACTGTTAAGTTTTAGATACGGCTTGGATGCGAGGATCTTGACAGGGGGCCAAGTCAAAAATGACACCCAGGATATGGGCCTGAGTGACAAGAAGGATGGTGGTGTTGGGAGACGAGCAACACGGAAGGACTCAGAGAGCAAGATTACGGGATCTGTTCTGACCGGCTGAGCTTGAACTGACAGCTGGATGTCCACGAGGAGGTGTCAGAGAAACAGGCTGAGAGTGCAGTTTGGACAGACACAGACAGGTCTGGAGTAGAGAGGTAGATCTGTGCACCATCAGTACAGAGATGGCAGCTGAATTAGTGTTTGCTGATGAGATTACCCAGAGATAAAATGCAGAAGGAGAAGAGCAGGGGACCCAAGCTCTGAGGGCTGTGAGGAGCGTCCCCTGGACAACATGTTGAGAAACGATTGGAGAGGCTGGAGGGGCCACATGAGAGCACGGAGCCCCGCAAGCCGAGGGAAGACGAGATTTCAATCAGAAGAGCATGGTCAGTGGTGTCAGAGGTGGTCACCAGGCCGAGGAGGACAAGGATTCACTCAGCCTGTTGTGGAGGTGCAAGCTTTTCTGCCAGCTCTGCTGGGCTGAGACAGGGGAGTACAGCTGGGCAGAGGAAGCATGTTCTGTTCCATGCAGGATGCTGATATCTTCGGTTTTGTTCTGATTGGGAGCCAAAACCAAACATTTTGAAATTCTCTGCAAAAGTAAACGGAGCCCCGGGACCTTTCGTATGTTTGGCTGCAGAGGGAGGGAGGGATAGCTCAGTGGTTTGAGCATTGGCCTGCTAAACCCAGGGTTGTGAGTTCAATCCTTGAGGGGGCCATTTAGGGATCTGGGGCAAAAATCTGTCTGGGGATTGGTCCTGCTTTGAGCAGGGGGTTGGACTAGATGACCTCCTGAGGTCCTTTCCAACCCTGATATTCTATGATTCTATGATCCTGGACCCTGGCCTGATCTTGGTCAGGCTGTCTAGGCACTACTGTAATGTGAATAACTAGATCCAGCACATTGTACTGCCAGGAGATCACTTAATATATCGGATGAATCTGGTAACTAGCCACTTTCCTGCTGTCCCTGCTCCTGACGAAGCCAGTGTGTCAACACGTTGGCTGGTGCCTCAAGCCCATGATGATGGAGATGGGCCTCCAGGGGGCAGCACCCAGCCTAGAAAGGCATTTTCTGATCCTCCTGCTGCTGCTGCTGCATGGGGGTGGGCAAGGGCAGGCAGACCTGTTGGGGCTTCTATGGGTCTGGGGCAGAGGGAGCAACTATTACCTTGTCGTCACCCTGGAAAATTAAAATGGGGGGATATGGGAGCCAGCATCAGCCAGCAGCCCCCACAAGGACTCCAGGCCATTGAGCCTCTCCAGAAGATACTCCAGCCAAGCAGGAAAGGCAGAGCAGGGGTAGGGTAAGAGGGAAGTGACACTTGGCTCCATGGGAAATTTCACTCTGAACAGGAGTTTTGCTGGAGTTTGCTTGGAATTTAGACTGAGGCACTAGCAGCTCTGGCAGCAGTAGGGGTGTGTATAGAAGGGGGAATTCCAGCAGTGGCAGTGTGTATAAACAAGGGTTTGTCTGCACAGCCACTGGCAGCATGTGTCCAGTGTGGATAGACGGACACATGCTAGCTGTGTTCGAACTAGCACACTGAAAATAGCAGCGTGGCTGCAGCAGCACTGGCTAGCCACCCAAGTATGTACCCAGGGGCTGGATGGGCTTGTACTCAGAGTGCCTGGGATGGGAAAGCTCCCTCTAGCTTCTCACTTCCCTTGCTCACCCTGGGGTGGCCCATACCTGGCCTCTGTATTTTGTTGGCCAGGGTATGGAGTCTTGTGGGGGTTCATTTTAGCGCCGAGGTTCTGGGATTTGTGGGGGCACCAGGGGCTTATGAACTGAGGGCTCCGGGCACCTTGTCACCTCTGTGTCTGATTTCAGGGGGGAGTGTCTGTGGACTCCATCACCGATTTGGGTGACAACACCTCCAGGCTGCTGGAAGCTCTGCAGCTGTCACATCCCAATGAGCTGGATCTCAGGAGAACCTTGGAGAGGAACAAGACATTGAGCCTCAATCCCATCTACAGGCAGGTCCCGCGTGTTGTGGACAGATGTTGCCAGCACATTGAGGCATACGGTAAAGAAGCTTTTCCCTCTAACCAAAGGGATTCCTCGAGAATAATGAAATGACGTCACGTTAGGCCCCCTGAAATCAGCGACAAACCCCCAGTGAGCTCAGGGAATAGGCCCGGTCCTTACCTTCTGAGCTTTGGTTTGCTTGCTTATAGCCAAGAAGCTCTATCCTGTGGGCTAGCCTTCCCTTTGGCCTCTCAAGGTGGGTGCAGCTCAGGCCTGCAGAGAATCCTAGGCAAGGCTTGGTGAGGATTCCACCTTTTTATTCTTATGAATCTCATTTTTCTCCCATTTAAATCTCTCTCTCCATCCCCCTGCTAGAAGTGGGGAGGAGACAGAGCCTCTCCAACTCCAAGGCCCATAAGAACCTCCCTTAGGGATGGACAAACTGGCTCAGAGTCGCCCCACAAATCTTCACCCCTTTGCTGGATCCAAACCAAGACCTTTCCCGAGTCTCTGATGCTGTTTGAGGTTTCTCTAGCCCCCAAGATTTCTGCATTCATTGATCAACAGGGGACACTTTGTGACATTCCAGGGTACAGTCCAGAGTAATGAGCAGCCGTGTCACCCCTGCCTTGCAACCCTGGGTGCCTTACAATGTCTTGTTGAAGTAGCTCCCATCTGGGTCCCTCACAAACAGCCTCCAGCGTGCAAGCCACACCTGAGTGTCTGTGGGTAACGGCAGCCTGCCAGCCACACTTGGGTTACACTCTGGCTCTCACCAGCCTGGGTTATACTGCAGGGTGACCCCAACACACCCCCAGTCTTAGATTTTTTCCCATAGAAATGTATGTCCTGTACTGCCCAACCCTCTCTTGGACAGGACAAGTTATATTAAATCCATTAATATTAAATCTGTTATTCCTTAACTTGGAGGTTAAGTCCATTAATGGCTATTAGCCAGGATAGGTAAGGAATGGTGTCTCTAGCCTCTGTTTGTCAGACGGTGGAGATGGATGGCAGGAGAGAGATCACTTGATCATTACCTGTTAGGTTCACTCCCTCTGGGGCACCTGGCATTGGCCACTGTCAGTAGACAGGATACTGGGCTGGATGGATCTTTGGTCTGACCCAGTATGGCCGTTCTTATGTTCTTTAAGAGAATAATATACACACAACTTGTCACCGCAAGTGGAGATGCCCAGACACTTCAGTTTAAACACAGTGGATTAGATAAAACAATAAAACAAGTTTATTAACTACAAAGAGAGAGATTTTAAGTGAGTACAAGTAGGCATATAGGAGGCATAAAAGTCAGAAATGGCTACAAGAAAAATAAAGATAAGACATTTATTAATACCTAACTTAACTACATTATCAGAGGGGTAGCCGTGTTAGCCTGGATCTGTAAAAAGTGACAAAGAGTCCTGTGGCACCTTATAGACTAAATGTCTGTTAGTCTATAAGGTGCCACAGGACTCTTTGTCGCTTTTAACTACTTTAGAATCAAAGCAAAGTTTTCTCACCACATGCTTTCAGCAGTCTTACTGACCAAACTGTCTAGGTCAGGACCTCTCCCTCAGAGTCCAACAGCTGCTTCCTTTGTCGCTTCAGGGCAGGGAGGGGATGTCTTGTGGTGTTTGTCTCTCCCATTTATAGTTTCAGTTCCTCTCTTGACAAACATTTCCAGCTGAGAACCAGGAGTCAAAGAGTTGATGTGGAAGGATGTTCCCTGCTGTTTTTTTCACCTGTTTGAACTTCCTTTTTCTTTCCTTGCTGCTTGATGGTTCTGTTTATGGCTTAAATGCAACTTAAGCAGAGCACACATTCCTTTGTTTAGGACAGACCTGTTTGCCAACTTCTGTTTGGGCAGGACTATGGGGTTTGGAACTTGTGTCAATTTCACTATACGGGTGAATTTTATAACTTTACATACAATGTTGCCACACATATTTTAGCAGGACAATACAGAGCAGCAAATTATGGGTTTTCAGATGATACCTTACAAGGCATAACTTATACAAACATTATTACAATAGTGTGTAGGTGTGAATACAGGGGTACATTTGGTCTCACTTGCATAGCCAAGAGAAACTGAGTCACTAACCCCCAATTTTCAAAGCTCTGTCAAGTCACCTTTGCAACACAGATCATGTGTTAAAAATTACATCAACCTAGTTACATCTGCTCAGGGGTGTGAAAATGTCACACCCCATAGCTCCGTAGTAAGCCAACCTAGCCTCTGGTGTAGATGCAGCCAGGTCAACCTGGCTACTGCTGCTCAGAGAGGTGGATTACTTATATGGATGGAAAACCCTCTTCTGTCACCGTAGGAAACATCTACACTATTGTGCTACAGTAGCACAGCTGCAGCACTGTAGCTCTGCGACTCTAACACCTGTAATGTAGACATAGCTTCAGTTCCACCAGCCGAAGACAACTCTAGAGCTACTCTCAAAACCAATCTTTGTCCCCAAACTCAGTTTGAGTCTGGGCAGTGCCGCCCCTGGCACTCAGATAATAGAGGAAGTAGCACAGGCTGGAGGCCAGGGACCCAGGAGATTCAGGGAGTGATTAATTAATTGCAGATGATACCCTGGGGACGAAGGATGGGGTGGCATGGAGGTGGCAGATTGTAGGACAGCACAGGGAGAAGCCTTTCATTTACTGACTCTTCGTGAGTTAACAGAGTGAAGCAATGTCTTCCCTTGTAGCTAAAGGTAAAGAGCCCAGTGTTCCACATGGCACAGACCAGTCAGGGCTGTGGACAAGTAAAGAAATTCATTTGAATACAGAGCTGTTTACAAACCTATTTTTCTTTCAGGACTCCAGACTGTGGGCATTTTCCGTGTCGGAAGCTCTAAGAAAAGAGTTCAGCAGGTAGAGTGCCCAACTCACCAAACCATCTGTATAGGTGACAGGTGCCACAGGGACCTAGAGGGAGAATGGGAGATGGGAACACAGACTTGCCTACTCTACAATAAGAACCAGATTTAAATGTGGCTGTATCCAGAGCTGTAAGCCCCATGTGCTGTAACACATTTTATTCTGGCTTGTGTGCACAGCAAAAAAATGGTCTCCCCATGTGGCAGGATCAGGAATCCCCCTGAAGGATCTGCCAGGGCTAGAAGATGCTTCCCTGAGCCAGTTATACTGTATCTCTTCTCTATCACACAGGCAAATTAAAAATCAGCATGGATGGTGCTGTAAGAGAGCATTGCTGGGAGGCAGTTGGGAAGAGGCAGGCAAGGAGAGAAAAGAAAACACGATATAGGAAACAGAGTAAGAGGCTGGAGTGAGTCTGTCTCCTGTGTGTCCAGGGCAGCTGCCCCTGCAGTCTCTGTGCCCAGTGCCCATGAGAAGTATGTGGAGAAGGAAGAGAGAATGGAGCTGAGGAGTGGGGGGAGAGAAAATGGGGTAAGGGCGAGAGCATGGGAAGGAGAGAGGAAGAAAGTGGGGTATGGCCCAGCGAAGGAGGGATGAGTACAAGACAATGAAGGGAGGAGACGAGACTAAAGCTTAGACACTTGAGAAGATCAGAAAGCAGAGGAGAAGGAAGCCAGAGTATGTGTGAGGGGTAGAGAATAAATAAAGTAGGGCTTGGAATACCGGAGTCTAAAATTACATTGACGTAGTCCTGCAGGAGCAGAAAACGCAGTGCAGAGGCTGGGCCTAGGAAACCAGTGACAAGGACTCCGAGGGAAACACAGGCCTAGATACTTGGGTCCAGCTGAGCTATCCTGGAGGCAACTGGGGGCTGATTTGGCCCTTGCCATAACTTAGAGCTGCCTTGGGGCTACTCTAACTTACTTTGGCTCATAACAACTGGATTGCTATGTGCTGTGGCCATGCCTCCATCATGCCCTCTACTCTGGGTGGGACTGTGAAGGGTTGGTGTAGCTGGCTTCATGCTAGCTGGCAATTCCCCTATGTAAGGTGAACCCCAGCTAGTCTTTCTTCTGATATGTGGTCCAAAGGTGATTTATTGGGGCCAGAGACATCACCCCTACTATGTTCTTCCACCCCTCTCTTTATTCTAATATTTCTTGGAACTGATTCATAGATATTAAGGCTAGAAGGGACCACTCTGATCCTATAGTCTGACTTTCTGCATAACACAACCCAGAGAATTTTACCCAGTGATTCCGCATCAAGCCTATAGCTGTTAGTTGAGCTAGAGCCTATCTTTTAGAAAGACATCCAACCCTTACAGATTTCAAGTGATAGAGCATCCACCATATCACTACGTAAGATGTTTCAGTGGTTAATTATCTTCATTATTAAGAGTATGTTCCTTATTGTGAATTTGTCTAGCTTCAACTTCAAGCTATTGGAATTTGTTCTGCCTTTGCTACATAGACCCCCCCTCTGCTATCATAAGTGAAAAATGTCTGGCCAGTAGAATGAATGACAATTAAAAAGGAATTCTTTAAATACTTCAGGAAAAAAAGAAATCCTAGTAATGTTATATATAGGGAAGGTAAGATTGTCAATAATGATGCAGAAAAGGAAGTATTCTATAGATATTTCTGTTCTGTATTTATAGTCATATTCATACAAATATTTTCTATTCCAACATTATCTAGACAGGAGGTTAAACAGCTACTACTGAACATAAACATTTTTAAATCTGCAGGATCAGATATCTTACCTAAGAGTTTTAAAAGAATTGGCTGGGGAGTTGTTTGAGCCATAATGTTGATAATTAACAAGACTTGGAATATTGGGGACCCAGGTATAACTATCGGCTGGTTAGCCTGGGCAAACCAGTGGAATGGCTGATACAGGATGCCACCAGTAAAGAATTAAAGAATGGTAGCATTGTTATTTTAGCAATCCACATGATTCTGTGAAAATAGATCTTGTCAAGTGAACTTGACGTGCTTTGATGAGATGGCAAGTTTGGCTGATAAGGGAAATTGTGTTCACACCACATACTTGGACTTCAGTAAGGCATTTGAGTTAGTGCCACACAAAATTATGTTTAAAAAAAACAGTACCCTACAAAATCATTGCAGCCCATGTTAAGTGGATTAAAAATTGGTTAACTGATCTCAGAAAGTAATTGTAAATGGGGAATCAGCATTCAGTGGGGATGTTACTAGTGAGGTCCTGCAAGGATCTGTTCTTGGCCTGATACTATTTAATATCTTGATCAGTGATCCGGAAGAAAACATAAAATCATTGCTGATAAATTTAGCAGGTGACACAGAAATTGATGGAGTGGTAAAAATGGGTACAGGGCAGTTGTACAGACTGATCTGGATTGCTTGGTAAACTGGGCTCATTTGAACAATATGTTCAATATGTTAATACAGCCAAATGCAAGGTCATACATTTAGTGCCAAAGAATGTGCGTCACACTTACAGAATGGGGGGGTGGGGTTACATCCCGGAAAGCAGTGGCTCAGAAAAGGACTTGGTGGTCTTGGTGGATAGTCAGCTGAACATTAGTTCCCAGTGCAATTTTGTGGTTAAGAGGCTGAACGTGATCCTTGGATACATAAGCAAGTCAATGTGTAAGATCACCACTGACAAACCATCTGGTTCTTGTATCCACAGTTTAAAAAAAGATGTTGAAAAAATTGGAAAGGGTTCTGAAAAGAACCAGAAATAATTTGCTGGCTGGACAATCTGCCTTAGAGCAAGCGACTTAAAATGGTCAATCTATTTAGTGTATCAAAGAGAAGGTTAAAAGCTGACTTGATCATAGTCTAGAAGTCTCTGCATGGGGAGAAGATTCTAACAGCAAAGCGCTCTTTAATAATAGCAGACAAAAGCAGATCAAGATCCAATTGAGCCAATTAGATCAGACTAGAAAAAAGTGCCCATTTTTAAGTGGGGTAATTAACCATTGGAGCAATTTCTCCATCACTTGTCATCTTCAAATCATAATGGGTGTCTTTCCAAAAGGTATTCTCTAGTCCAGCCAGCAGCTTTGGCCTGCATTACACAGGAAGTCAAACTAGATGATCATAAAGGTGCCTTCTTACCTTAAAATCTATTAATCGTTCTGTGAACTGAACACACTCCAATCCCCTTCACTTCAGTGGGAAATGCATGCTCACAGCCTTCATGGGGACGGGCCCCAGACTGCTAGATGGAGGAGTGACTGATTGCTACTTGCCTTTTTCCTTTCTTTTTCTCTTTTTCCCATTATTTAAGCTGCGGGAAGAATTCGACCAGGGATTTGATGTTTTCTTGGATGATAGTTACTGTGTCCACGATGTGGCAGCTCTGCTCAAAGAGTTTTTCCGGGACATGCCTGATTCCCTGATTCCCAAGGAACTCTACTCAGCCTTTGTCAGTACAGCCTGTAAGTAGCCAGAATCTCAGCACCCCAGGACCCACTTCACTAGGCTAGGGACTAAGGGCTGCGCTTGAGTTTCTTTTTTTAAAGAACAAATCTGTAAATCAATGTAGTTCTTATTAAAGTGAATGGCTAGTTACTGGGCTCAATACAGGAGTAGCTGGAGTAGGTCAGACTAGATCAGTGGTTCTCAATCCACAGCCCGTGGGCCACTTGCGGCCCAATCAGCACACAGCGGCAGCCCATGTGACAGCCTCAGGGCCATACAGGTAGCGTATATATTGTGTGGATGCGGCACACATTACACAGAGAGCTGCATATGCGGCCCACAATGGTAAATAGCTTGAGAACCACTGGGCTAGACAAACTCATGGTCTCTTCTGGCTTTAAACTCCATAACTTGACAAATAATATCATGTGCACCTGTAATTCAGACAGCACTTGTGCAAATTCCTCCACACAGCTCTGTCACTGGCACCTCAGTCCACAGCCACAGCTCTCCCCCGACCATGTTATTTTAGTCCTGGAACCCCCATGCCCTTCCCAGTCCTGCTATTCCAGCCCTCGCACTCCCATATGGCTTTGCCAATGCATCTCAGTGCTGACTAGCAGCACCCCCTGTTATTCACTGGTTCTGGATGAGACCAAGGCATGGCAAATTAGACATGGCTTTGCAGTGTGGTATGACATTTCTAAAGGTCATTTTAATTTGGAGGTCCCCATGCAGAGACACCTCCTCGAGAAGCAGGGAGGTGAGAGTCCCTCTCTATACAGCTCGTACACAACCAGATCTGCAATCTTACAGTGGCTTCTTGACATTTTCTGGTGTCCTGAGCAATAAGCTAAAGAGATGTCAGCATCTACCTATGGTATTTGGGTGACCAGTTCCCATTAGAAGTAATGGGGCTTTGGCAGCCACCTCCTCTCTCTGGCTTTGGAAATCTCAACTAATGTGCTGGCTGCAAGGTAAATGAGCAGCCGATAGGAGGTGACTTTTGATGGCTGAAGGAACCAAGCATTTTTGTACAGTAAACGTAGAGTACGGATGTTGCCTGCATGATACTGATGAAAGTGATGAATATGGGGAGGTTTCAAATCCCCTTCCTCCATGTCCTACTGTAGCAATATTGCCAGGAAAACGAGTTACCAAAAACCTCGTCCCATTGGCTGATAGCCTGTGAGATATATCTGAGAACTGCTGCATTGCAGGAAGCCTGGAGAAAAGCTTTCCAACCTCTCGTTCGGTTGCGTCAAGGAAACAGTAATGATGCTTCTAGGACATTTCATTACACCGCAAAAGCACATCCCATTTCAGCAGCAGATAACGATTATCTGGAGAAACCTTTGTGAACTTTACTCCAGCATTGTGGGGCTGTGCAGCAACCGGGGAGCTGGCTCTATCCCAGGATAATGTGATCTGAGATGAGTTGCCTGAGAAAGCAGTGCATGGGTGAATTCAGGAGTGCAGAAACACAGTTTGCATGCCCTGGCTAGAGCTGTGAAGCTGGGGATACAAATAGAGAAGCATTTAAGGAGACACAGGGCTTGATTCTCAATTTGTCCCTGCACTTGAGGCAGGGAGCAAGTGAGTAGAAAGGGGATGTGATGTTTTGGGGTCCAACTCAGAGCAGTGAAGTTGCCACCCTTACTTCTGCACTGCTGCCTGCAGAGTTGGGCCCTCAGTCAGCAGCCGCCACTCTCCAGCTGCCCAGCTCAGAAGGCAGCAGCGCAGGAGTAAGGGTGGCATGGTTTGCTATTTTCACCCTTACTTGTGCGCTGCTGCTGGCTGTGCTGCCTTCAAAGCTGGGTGCCCAGCCAACAGCTGCCGCTCTCCGGCCACGCAGATCTGAAGGCAGCGCAAAAGTAAGGGTGATAATACTGCGACTCCCCTAAAATAATCTTGTGACCTCCCTGCAACTCCCTTTTGGGTCAGGACCTCCAATTTGAGAAACACTAGTCTCTCCCCTGTGAAATCTATATAGTATAGGGTAAAAGCACACAAAAGATCAGATTTCATGGGGGAGACCAGATTTCATGGTCCGTGGTGTGTTTTTCATGGCCGCGAATTTGATAGGGCCCTACCAATAGCCCAAATCACATAGCTAAAGAAGGAGGAGTCATTGCTCCACATGCTGATCACTGCAACAAAGGTTGTCTGTGGCAGGGAGGTATGGAGAAGGGACATCACCCATGCTCCAGCTAAGGGTACATCTACCTTTGTGCTGGGCGGTGTGATTCCCAGCTTACATAGACGTACCCCCGCTAGGTCTGCTCAAGGTAGCACCTAAAAATAGCAGTGTATTCACGGCAGCATGGGCAGTTGCAAGGGCTAGCCACCTGCGTACAATCACACCTGACCACCTGGGTAGGTACTTGGGCAGCTAGCCCAAGTTGTTGCCTGTCCCACCCCGGACACATTGCAAATTTATCCCATATCCCAGCTCCAATGTATATGTACCCTGAGTCTTCAGCTTCTATCTGCAGGGGAGTTAGCAATGATTTTCCCCCTCTTTGCTTCCTCAGTTGGAGCATATCCTCATACTGAGGCTAGTTTTACTGGCCAGGAATTTAACAAGCTTAACCAGATTACATCCCAAATACTGGGGAAAGAGGCACTTCTTTTGCCACTGTATGGAACCCAGCTAAGCCGGGTCATAAGGTCATGATGTCACCAGATACCCCCTTATATGATTGTTGTGCTAATGTGTTGCCATTATAGATCCTGGTTGAATTTGCACCAAAGAAACATCTGAGCAGCCAAATGGGTATGGGGGAGGGGGCAGTACTGAAACCAAACAACCAACCAAACAACCCACTCACCCACCCACCCTTTGGAAACCATACAGGAGTCCTGGAGCTGAAAGTATCGCTGCTGCTGTGTGAGCCAGGCCCCACACCATCATAGAAGCAGGCCCCCGGGCACATGCTCCTGACATCTGTTACTAACAACCTCTAGACACATGTAGAGAGTCCCTCCCCCATGTGGAAGCCCGTGTACTCCCAAGAGGTCAGGGCATCCCGGGAGTCCCCTGATTAGTGAGGCAACCTGGAGAATCCCATCCCATGTAGCAAGGAATCTAGAAGCCTGGAGAGTCCCAGCTGGAGTTCCCAGGGGCTTTTGGGGCTTCTAGGTTCTCCACTCCATGGCAGGGAGCCTGGAAGTGCTGAGGGCCCAGCACAAGATGGGGAGCCCTGCAGCCAGGTGCCTGGAAGCCTTGGCAATACTGGGAGCTCAAGCTGGGACTCTCAGACTTCTAGGTCCCTGCTCCATGGCAGGGGACTCTTCAGGCTTCCCCCCACTCCAAGGGCTCCTAGGTGGTCTGCAACTCCCTAGGGGCAGCCCAGAGCATCTCCCAGAGTTGGGGCAACCATATGCTGAATTTTGTTTGGAATAATTGAAGTGCAACATTTTGGGTTTTTCACAAGACATCTTCCAGGAATATCTGTTCCTAGGGAAACATAGAAATTTCTAGTTTTTGTTCTATTTGGAACAAAAGCCTTTTTGAAATGTAGAATTTCCCATGGAATAGAAATTCTGAATTCTGACCAGCTCCAATCAACATTCCCTTTACCTCAGCCCTCTCTGGGGCACACATTGCAGACAACCTGCCCCTTTTAACAGGGACCCACAATCCCTTATTTCCCTAATTCCCCACAAACACCCCCTCCCCAGTTCTGGGCACATGCCCTATTGCTCCCCTCCCGTTGGTCCGCATGGGACTGAAGCGCCCCGCTAGCAGGGTGGAGCAACTGGGCATCTGGAGGTAGAAATACTCGCACACTGATTCTCAGCTCTTACTGTCACCCTGCTCTGTGGGTGAAGGCTGCTCTGCACTGATCAGAGCCTTGCCTCACCTTTAGTGCTGCACACAGCCTACTGCTGCGGCTACCGCAGCAAAATGGTTTTGCTTACACTCTGGTGACATTTTGCTCCAAGTTCAGTCATTCCGTCTTCCCTGGGAGGTTATAACCTGCAGTTACTGTCAGTCGCGTGTCTCTGATTGCTAGGGCATTGCTCCAGCTCTGCTGCTGCACATGTACCTTCACTTCGAGCCCATCCACATGGGGGCATGACTCACTCCTCCTAAAGCCTTGCCATTCAATTTTGGCAGTGCAAGAGCCCCTGGAGTGGGAGAAACAGCCTTCTTCACACCGAGGATCCTCCCCGAGCCCTTCTCCCAGCCCCCAGCACAGGATGGGGACTACGCCAATGTCAGGGTGTGACCAGAGTGCTCTGTGCTACTAGTACTCTCTGCTTCCCAGGGCCCGCAAGCAGGCCACAGGAAGTAGAGTGGTAGCTACAGCAGCCCTGAGGCTGCTCTAAGTTACACTGGGAGTCAGGCAGGGACTGCGGAATATGGTGTCTGAAAGTCTTCCTGTGACTGTAAGAGCCTCCCTCTGCCAGAAGGCAAGGGACTCCCTGGTGTCTAGCAGTAAGCTGCAGCTGGCCTGAGCTGCTCAGTGTACCCCAACTCACTATTGCTATAATCTGTCTCTAAAATACCATCTATATCATAGGCTGCAATTCACACCGTCTCTCACAGATGAAAGGATGCCAACAAGTCTCTAAAAGGTGTCATGTAACATGTCATTGGAAAACTAATCACTCCTGGCTCATTAATGTTCTTGTGGGATGTATGTACGGTCAACCCACAACAGATTACACAGCTGTGCTGCAATTAATGACTAAAATGTGTTTAAAGCAGGCAGGTCATTGGGGAGTTGATAAACAGGTTCTTTCCAGACAAAGGAATAGGGGTCCAGCTTGTATGCTTCTCCCATGGAAATTGAGCAAGGTGGAACAAAAGACAAAGGAAAGCACATGTTCATTTCAGATAAACAAAGCCAAAAAAATGCAAGTGAAAGAAAGGCATCACTTAACGAACTCAGTGGGGGATGGGGACTGCACCCCCAAGAAGCCTGCCTGCCTCTGGAAGCAGGGTCAATGAACTTGGAGAAAGAGACTTCTCAAAGGTTTATTGGGCTCTACCGAGAGAGGCAGAGAACCCCTCCGTTATCCTCCACCCAAGGAGACCAGGAAAACCAGCACCTTGCACTCTGGGGAGCCTAAGAGCTACTCAGCCATGGCTAGAAAGGGAAGATTGGTGAGGAAACCACCTGGAACAAAGACTGTAGCTTGCTACGCTGGGGCTGAGCCATTAGAAAGTGTATTTTTACTTCTGTTTGTTTGTAACCCTTTCGATCCCTATCCCCTATACTTGAACTCACTTAAATCCACTCTCCATTGAATAAATGTTTGACTTCTTACCAAAGACAAGTCAGTGCTTTGATTGAACTGAAGTGACAGTCATGACTCATGATAACAAGCTGCTGTTTCTGTCTCATTAAAGGAGCAGCAAACCTAATTACTTCCAGGAGAGGCCTGGACAATGCAGGGAGACTGTCTGGCTGGGGGAAATCTGAGAGGGGGGGATGTTGGAGTCACTCTGCAAACAGGAACTGGGCAGAGGCAGTGTGACCTGTATGCATGTACACTGGCTGTTGGTATCTGGGCTGTAAGCCACTGCAGCATAGCATTTAAGTCATGCCATCTTTACTTCTGTGCTGCTGCTGCTGGTGGCTCTGCCTTCAGAGCTGGGATCCCGGCCAGCAGCTGCCACTCTCCAGCTCTGAAGGCAGCACCACCACAACCAGCAGCGCAGGAGTAAGGGTAGCAGTACCGCAACCCCCCCTACAATAACCTTGTGCCCCCCCCACGACTCCTTTATGGGTCAGGACCCCTAAAATTACAGAACTGTGAAATTTCAGATTTAAATAGCTGAAATCATGAAATTTACGATTTTTAAAATCTTATGGTCATGAAATTGACCAAAATGGACCGTGAATTTTGTTGGGTCCTAGCTATTGGGGTGGCAAAGGCCCGCTGACTATACTGGGTCCATTTGGACAGACTCTGACACCTGCATCCCCACTGAATCATCAATCCCAAGCACTCAAAAATCACGAGATTGGCTTAAAAATCAGGAGATTTCTAAACAATACTGACTATTCGTTTTCCTTTGCCTTCTGGTCTCTGAGCCTTTTGCCTGCATTCAGGTCACATTTTCCAGGTTTTCTTTGCAGCCACAAAGGCTAGAAACTTACCTACTTTAGCAAGATAGGAACTGCCTGACTGGATCAGACCTAGGATCCATATCATTCAGTATCCTGTCTCTGACGAGACCAACCACCTGCTGCTACGGAGGAAGGTGTAAGGACCCTCGAGTAAGCAGATGTGAGATAATCTGCCCCATGGAGCTCTCATTTTGATCCCTAATAGTAAGAGATTGGTTTAAACTCTGAAGCATGAGATTTAATTTTCCTTCCAAAACTTGTTGACATTAATTATGGTAACTCTTGATATTCCTGTTGTCCATATAAATGTTCACTTCTTTTTTAATCATGTTAAATTATGGCCTCAGTGACTTCCTGTGGCAGCGAGTTCCATAGTTTAATCACATATGTGAAAAAGTCTGTCCTTTTAGTGGTTTTTAATTTTCCATTCTTCATTTTCATTATTGTCCCCTTGGTCTGGTTTTGTAACACAGGCAAATTTCCCAACCTGCTATATCTAGACCAGTCAGTATTTTATATACTTTTATCATGTACCCTTTGATTCATTTCCTTTCTAAGGTAACAATCCCAATCTTTTCAGCCTCTCTTCAACTGAGAGTTTTTGATACACTTGATCTTAATTCTGCAAGCTTCTTATGGACACAGGGTGACCAATACTGCATGCAATATGCAAATGAGGCCACCCTATATAGAGGCATTCTAATATTCTGCGTATTACTCACCATCCCATCCCTTATGCATCCCAATATCTTGTTAGCTTTTTAATCTTTTTGGTTTAGACAATTTTAAGTGAAAACAGATTATTGAATAAATGTAAAATGCATAACTGCATAACTAAGGTAGTGGCATGAAGCCTTGGTTAATGAGGATTGTAAAACACACAGAAATCCTAACAGTCAGTGGCACAGCAGAGACTAAAACTCATGGTCTCTGGGTTTTAGCTCAGTACACCTTCCCCAGAGCTCCTGGGAAGGGGGAGGAGGAAGAAAAGATGACTGTCTCTCAAAAATGCATGGCATTTGGCAAGTTCTGTGGTAAATGAAAGACCTGGAGAGGAGTGAGCATCCTGTGACACCGGGCAGCCCTGTGAAGAGACAGAGAGCAGTTTCTCCCTTCTTGCTATGTTATTTACAAAGGCGTTACATTCAAGAATAAATGGAACAGGAGTATTGATCTCCAGATCAGAAGTGCAGCAGAACAGCAGAAGGCATAATGTTTCCTCTTAAAAAAGAGGAGGGGAAAAAAAGGCAAAAGAAGGCAACAGGGTCTTCTTAAATGTCAGATAAAATAAGCAGCAGGAAGATGTATCTGTCTTCTCCAGTATTGAGTTTAGCCCTGAGTAAACAGCCTGTACATCGAAGAAGATGCAAAAGACACTTATTGAAGATAAGGTCTATAAAAGGTGAAATTCAAGCCATCATTAAAAATCTTTGAAGTGTCGTAGAAGAATTAGCAGCCTGAGTCACCAGACCACCAGCTGGCTGGAATAAGCAGGCAGACACCATCGCAGGCATGGATGAAAGGTTGGAAAAGAAAAAAATTATTGACCAAAAAAAGCTGCAAAAGACAAAACAATGTGTCACTGAGAGAACAAAAAAGAAAGGAGCAGAAAACTCCTCTGTGCAGACTTATAGAGCCCATAATGCTGGTTCCTCCCACTCTGCACCAACAGCCTTCCCTAAAGGCTAAGAGCCTGATCCTACTCCCATTGAAATCACTGATCATTTTACCATTGACTTTTATGGGGTCTGGATCAGACCCTAGGGGCCTGATCTAACAAATACTTAAGCATATACATAACTTAAGCATATAAGTAGTGTCACTGACATCATCAATGCATACATTTTAAGGCCCAAAGGGACCATCACAGTCATCTAGTCTGACTTCCTGCATAACATAGGCCAAATCAATTCATCCAGTGATTCCTACATCAAGCCCATATCTGGTAGTTGAGCTAGAGTACCATATATTTTTTAGAAGGAGACAGTGAATCTTTATTCAAAGACTCCAAGGGATGGAGAATACACCACTTCCCTAGTGAAGTTGTTCCAATGGTTAAGTGCCTTAATGGTTAAAATATTATCTCTAGCCTGAATTTATCTAGTTTTAGCTTCCAGCTGTTGGATCTTCTTCTGCCTTTGTCTGCTAGATTGAAGAGCTCTCTTCTGTCAGAAATCTTCTCCCATTGTAACTACTTACAGACAAATTATCAAGTTGCCTCTGGACTTTTTGCTATGATAAACCAAATAGATTGAGGTTCTTTAGTCTCTCACTGTGAGGCTTGTCCAGATCTCAAATCTTTCTTGTGGTCCTTTTCTGAACCTTTCCAATTTTGCAACATCCTTTTTGAAGCGTGGACACCAGAACTGGACCCAGTATCCAGAATCGATCTCACCAGTGCTGCATATAGAGCTACTCCTGTTTGACATGCCCATATTTATAAAGCTAAGTTTCACATTAGCCCTCTTAGCCACTGCATTGCACTGGAGCTCATGGTTAGTTGGTTCTCCACCATGATCCCTGAGTCATTTTCAGAGTCACCACTTTCCAGGCACAGTCCCTCCTCCTGTAAGTGTGACCTACATTCCTTGTGCCTAGCTGTATGGCCTGAAATTTGACTGTATTGAAATGCAGGTTGTTTAAATGAGCCCACTTGACCAATCAGAATGTTAGGAGCTATGGCTGCTTAGCCGTGAGGTGGTTGGAGCACAGCTGAAGTGGGCGTAGAGAAGGGATGGGTGGAAAGTTGGACAGACAGGTTATTTCTGGTCTTAAAAATGCTTGTTACTGGCACAGATACTGAAACTGTGTGGAGAGGAAAGAGGAGCTCACAATACGGGACAGTTCATATAAATCTTAGTGGAGGCAGTAAGGGACTGACAATATGAGTTTTCAGTTATCTTACGACTGTCCCTTCCTGTGAGTTTTAACAATCAGTGTTGTAGGAATCATCCTGCTGAGAATGATGGTCCTCAGAACCGCAGGATTCTCACCCCCAGACTGCTTTCTTAGGCACAGAAGAAGAGAGAAATTGACAGACTGGATCCAGCCCAGTCTCCTGTCTCTAACAGGAAGGTGAATGAAACCCTGCAGAGGGCAGTTATGGGATCACCTGTCTATGGGAAAGCCTGGGTTCCTGTTTCTAAACTGGTAAACAACAGATATGCTGCTTGTTTGGCTGCTTAGGAAATCTGACGTGAGAGTGAAATGTCTGTAACATTCAGGCTGTCTTGTCAGTCGCTGGTCTAACTTAAATTGCTCATTTTTCTCTGAATAGTCATGGAACGCATGGCCCAGCTCTCCATGCTGCAGCTGCTGGTGTACCTCCTACCTCCCTGTAACAGTGACACCCTGTACCAGCTATTGCAGTTCCTGAACAAGGTGGCACAGCATGCCCAGGATTCCACACGTCCAGAGAGACAAAAGGTACTGGCTTCAAATGCTTGTGCACCCATACTGTATGTATCTTATTATATGGAGATATACCTATCTCATAGAACTGGAAGGGACCTTGAAAGGTCATTGAGTCCAGTCCCCTGCCTTCACAGCAGGACCAAGTACTGTCCCTGATAGATTTTTGCCCCAGATCCCTAAATGGCCCCCTCAAGAATTGAGCTCACAAAATTGGGTTTAGCAGGCTAATGCTCAAACCATTGAGCTATCCCTCTCCCCCAAGTGTCCAACCTGCAGCACCACTGCAGCACAGCTAGGGCCTGAGAAGGAGGCCTGGGACCTACAAGGAACAGACTGTGAACTGCCCTGACATCTTCTGTAGGGATGGTAACATAGGAGGGACAATGGCAGTTGCTTGCCAGTGATCTGTGCCTCTTTACTTTTCCAGTTTTTGCAGCATCAGAGTACAGTGTTCTAAAAGGATTTCCCATGTTTTCTGAATAGTGGCTTTGTGTTGTGATTGGATCCCATATAAGCTACATCCTTCCCACATTATGCCATGACCTCAAAAGGCATTACTCTTGTACTTCTATGCCTCTGGTTTCCTGCACTATATACTGGATGGCAATATATGTCAAAATTGAAGGACTCTGGTTAATTATTCTGCACCCAGCACTCTGCAGTCCTTCTTCTGCATGAGTCCTGTTCACATTGCTCAAGGACTAGGGGGTTTGAAAACAGTCAGTTTCAGGGATAGTTCTAAATGGTTAAGCTAAACATGGAAATCTGGACTCCCCCCATACTGAAAACAACCTGAGCCATCCCAGCTCCTCGGTGCTCCTCCAGCCATACCACCTTGTGCTGTGAGCCTGTCAGATCTAGCAAGCTAAATGAGGTTGGGTTAAAAATTCCCAGAAAAACCTACACAAAGTAGCATTTGGTGTTAGTGACTAGGCAGGAGCACCCTTCCTGCTGTGTCAGCACGGAGCCACTTGTCAGCACAGCATTGAGATAGCTGCAGGAGGTGCTTTATGCCAGATGAGATACACAACTGAAGTCCTGACCATCTGTGGTCATTTAAAGATCCCATGCAAGAATTGGGAAAGTATCCCTGGTATCCTGGCTAAATTTCCATTTAGAGGCTGTAGGCAAGATGAATTACCTGCAGCATACTTAAATTGCCTGTGCAGCTACAATTGAGCATAATACATATTATATGACTTCCTTGTCTACTTCCTTTCCTGAACTGTTCTATACTGTTTCTGTGTATTGTTTAACAACTGTCATGTTCCACCTCAGAGATGGCAGGTGACATTGTTCTTGTATATAGGCTGTAGAGCAGGGGTAGGCAACCTATGGCACGTGTGCCGAAGGTGGCACGCGAGCTGATTTTCAGTGGCACTCACACTGCCCGGGTCCTGGCCACCAGTCTGGGGGGGCTCTGCATTTTAATTTAATTTTAAATGAAGCTTCTTAAACATTTAAAAAACCTTATTTACTTTATATACAACAATAGTTTAGTTATATATTATAGACTTATAGAAAGAGACCTTCTAAAAACGTTAACATGTATTACTGGCACGCGAAACCTTTAATTAGAGTGAATAAATGAAGAGTCAGCACACCACTTCTGAAAGGTTGCCTACCCCTGCTGTAGAGTGTCTTGGGATGGAACGGACTATGGAAATGTTATTTGTTACTTTATTATTTGAGCTGTGAAACTGAGATCCCAGCATGGGTGGGACAGGTAGAAAGGTCGGACTGATGCTTATAGAAGGTGGGAGGGAGGGAGCTTTCAGACACTGCAAGCCAGCTCAGAAAATTCTCCTTGGCCTGGTTGCTGATCTAGTGGAAGCACAATGGCAGATAGAGTCTTTGCTCACAGGGTAGCAGAGACTAGAGTGGAGAAGGAGCATCTCACCGTGCTATGAACCAACCCTGTTCTTCTCCCGGGAAGTGGTACTCAGCAGCCTTCCTTTCGCCTCAGTCATGGGGCGAGGGAGAGCACCTGGAGCGAGTTGTGTTACTGGGTCGATATCTGACACTAATTTCTGTGTTTGGTTGTTAGATTCCTGGAAATAAAATGACAGCCTCAAATTTGGCTACAATTTTTGGCCCCAACCTGCTGCAAAGAGAGAAGCTTCTGGAGAGAGACCCCAGTGCCCATGCCGTGGAAATCGAAAACAGCGCTTCTATCATCCTCGTTCTCCAGAGTTTAATTGAGAACTATGAAGCCTTGTTCATGGTAGGGAAGGAGGCATTTACAATGAAATTTCTTAATCTTCCCCTCCTCTTTGCAGTCTCCTGTCATGGCAGTGGAGCGGTGCAGCGGCCACAGCCTGCCTTCTTAGTAGAGAGCTTTGTAACTGGCCTCAGAGACTTGATTTGTTCATTATGTAAGCGGGGGAATGGTCCCGCTATTGTGGGGAACTTTCCTGGCTTCTGCACTACCCCGGTGAAGTGGGCTAGCGGAAGGATCTGAGTCCTCACTCCCACTTCCTTTACCCAGAGGCCTCCCTGCCCTTGAGGACTCCCCTTCCACTCTCCTGTCTGGCAGAGTCCTCATAACTAGGGTGACCAGACAGCAAATGTGAAAAATCGGGACAGGGGTGGGGGGTAATAGGAGCCTATATAAGAAAAAGACCCAAAAATCAGGACTGTCCCTATAAAATCTGGACATCTGGTCACCCTACTTGTAACCCTGACAAGGCTGGGCCCAGGATTCCTGGGGGGCTCGACCCCCAACCCTGCTGTGGTCACCTAGGACAAGGACTAGGGTGTCCCCACTGCAGGGTGCTCTTTCCGCACTGGACACTTCCCTGACCCACTGATCATTTCATACTATTTGAAGCAAATACAAGTTATTTAATCAACAATTAATTTAAAAAAGAATAAGGAAAAATGGGAAAGATTAAAGGAAAACACATCACCCCGCTCTGTGGCAGGGAACATCACAAACAGTGTCTCTGGAATGTCAGGGCCGTTCACAGTCTGTTCCTTGTAAGTCCCAGGCCTCCTTCTCAGGCCCTCGCTGTGCTGCAGAGATGCTGCAGTTTGGACACACGCTCTGGTGGTGGCCACACACCTCCGGGCTTTGGGTGGTGGGACCCTTCTTCCCAGTGTCAGCCCCCCGTTGGGTTAAGCTCCCCCTCCCCGTCTGGCCTGCAAGGACCCTTGGCTGGGGGTGTCTTTCTGTGTTGGGCCCTTTGCCCAGGGTCCCTCCTTGACTGGCCCCAGTTGCTCACCGCACCCAGCTTCAGACTGCTCCAGCTCCAGCCCCAGCTCCACTGTTCTAGCTCCAGCTCCACTCGGCCTCAGCACTGATGCTGCTGCTCTGCCTCCAGCCCCCTGGGCTGCTTCTCTGGCCCCTCTGGCTCTGTGGCTGCAGCTCTGCCCCCAGCACAGGATCTGCTCTCCCTGGGCTGTGTCTCTGTCTATGTGGCTGCAACCCTGCTCCCAGCACAGGGTCTGCTCTGTGGGCTGCTTCTGTGACTCTGCTCCCAGCTCTAGGGTAAACAGATCACCACACTGAAATATCGGGATACGTTGGGGTGCCATCAGCCCCGCCCACAGTCCACCCCCGCTCCTCCCAGGCTCCGTCCCCACTTTGCCCCAGGTCCCGCCCCCTCCCCGCGCCCTTCCTCATCCCCCGGCCTGAAGCTGGCTTGCTGCGTCCCTCCTCAGTCCCCCACCCACTACTCACCTCCCCGCCCGCTCGCTCGCCCGCCGCTCGCCTCCTCACCGCCCCGCCTGCCACTCACCCCTACGGCGCCGACTTCCCCTCTGCCGGGTGGGTGCTCGCCCACCCCCCACCTCTTCCCGCCCCTGCACCGCCCTCGCCCCGCCCCCATTCCATCCCCTTCCCCCAAGTCCCCGCCCCTGCACTGCCTCTTCTCCGCCTCCTCCCCTGAGTGCACCGTGTCCCTGCTCCTCCCCCTGCCCTCCTGGAAAGTGCCAAGCGCCACCAAACAGCTGTTAGGCGGCGGGAAGCGCTGGAGGGAGAGAGGAGCGGGGATGCGGCGCACTGGGGAGGAGGGGGAGAAGGAGGCGAGGAGGGGGAGAAGGAGGCGAGGAGGGGGGGAGCTTGGCTGCAATTTTCCCCCGTGGGTGCTCCAGCCCCAGAGCACCCACAGGGTCAGTGTCTCCCTCCCACTCGCCTCCTTACCTGAATATCGGGACAAATGGCGTCCCGATCGTACGTTGATCGGGATGCGGGACAAAGGGTTAAATATCGGGACAGACATCTGGTCACCCTACCCAGGTCTGACCTGCTTCCTGGGCTGCTTTTCTGGCCCCTCTGGCTGGCACAGCCCTGTTCCCTAGGTCAGCTTAGGCCCCTGCTCTCTCCTTAGCTCGGACTCACTCTGTCTGACCCAGGCAATTCCAGCTCATGCAGAGGACGGGACCCACCCTGATTAGCCTGCCTGCCCTGTCAATCAGGCTGACCTAAAGCATTGGCCTCTCCCCATTCTGTTAGTATTGGGAGCTAGCCAACCAAAACACCCCCACTGAATGTTAGTAAGGGGAAAACAGTCCCCTTACACCTGTGTTGATATGAGTTGTGTGGTAGAGATTCATTCTGGGTCACATCGTGATTGGCTCTGGCAGGGGAATGTGGGGCAGAAGGTCGTACAAGGAACTCTCTCCCTCTTTCCCCTCCCCTCTCAGCTTCTGCAGATCATGCAACGGCCAATCACAGAGCAGGCCCTGTGACAGGAACTGCTCGCCTCTTACCTCTTTCTGAGACCAAGTCACCTGGATGCGGGAGAGGAGTGGCAGGGCCAAGGGTTCAGCCCCATTGCACTGCCCTGCCAAGCAGTGCCAGCTCCCTGGGAGAGGGACCTGCACTATCCTCATTCACAGATGGGCCAGAAGGGACCCTCTTGGCCATTAGTCTGAGCTCCTGCAGGCACAGGCCAGAGAGTCATCCCAGAATTTCTCCCTGTACACGCCCCACTGCAGAATTGGCCAGATCTGTTCTGGGGTTTGGTTTTTTTCACCTTCCTCTGAAGCATCAAACATTCTCCATAGCTGCAGATGGGACACCAGACAGGGCGGAGCAGTGCTCTGAGCTGGTACAGAGAATTCTCTTTCTAAGTGTTTGGCTGGTGTGCCTTGCTCGCATGCTCAGGGTCAAACTGATGGCCAGGTTTCTATTTGGGAAGAAATTTCCCCCCAGGTCAGAGAGACAGGGACCTTGTTTTTTCCCCACTTTCCTTTGCAATATGGGGTGCGGATCACCTACTGGGATCACCTGGGTATCTCTCACATTTGGGTGAAATTTGATAGCCTGTGATATACAGGAGGGCAGACTAGATGATCCAATGGTCCCTTCTGGCCTTAAATTCTATGAAAACTATGAAAATCGGCGAAGATCATTTCCAGGCTCTGCAAAGTGACATGAAATAACTTTGACGAAATGTTCCAGCTCAGTGAGAAAATCAGGACTGCTTTTGAAAGACAGAACAGATTCAGGCACAAAGAAAGAACTTATGATGGACTATTTCAGGACCAAGAAAGAGCTGACCCATGAGGACAGACAGGGTCAGAGGAAACTACCTAAAGGCTCAAAAGGAGATGACAACACAACTGTTGTAGCAACTAGCTTCTGCACATGTGCTTGTATCACCCGTCCAGTGATGCAAGTCAATAATACATGCGGAGCTGTCGCCTGCTCTCTAGCTTACTCACACCTATTCCAAAGGCATTCCACCTCTGCATAGGGACAGGGAAAACAATCGGCATCTCTAAGACATGCAGCCCTATGTGTTTGGGTTTGTATAATAAAGTATATTCAGAAAATATATTTCTGGGTGAAGAGGACATCAATCATACGAAGGCATTATGGAAAGTAGCAAAATCATATGGAGTTCCAGATAAGATAATTGCAATTATAAATGTTAGGTACAAAGAGTCCTGTAGTGTTGTAAGAATTAAGAAGCTGGTTTAAGTCAAAGTTTGGTGTAAGACAAGGGGGCATGGAATCACCACTGCTTTTCATCATGTTCTTTTCATCATGTTCAGTAAGAATGTTAGATGAGTGGGAGGGTGTGACATTGGAGGATCTAGAATTAAGCTCCTTTGCTTATCCAGATGACATTGTACAACTGGCAGACACCTTTGAATTAATGATAATACTCTTTGCTCCCTTGGAAAATTGTTTTAGTCCTTGTGGACGTACAATAAATGCCAAGAAGATGAAGTGGTTGTATCTTGGAAAAAGGGTAATAGATAAAGTGTTGAAAGGTAGCAGTGGTGATGTCGCAGAACAAGTAGAATGCTATGTGTATCGAGGAAGCTTGGTCACTCCACCAAGGGTTCCATCAAGGATGAAGTTAAAAGGCAATGTGCCTTAGCTACAAGTGCTGAACTGATGAAATTTATGGATTGATGAAAACATTCTGTTTGGTTCCAAAGTGAAAATGTATCAAACCAGTGTGCTAACAGGGTTACTCACTGGTCTGGAAGCAGCATCATTAAATAAAACAGACATCAGAAAGCTGGATGCAGTCAAGATGAGTTCTTTGAAAGATGGCGGGTGTAAATTGGAACAATTTAAAGACAAATGAAGAAGTTAGAAGGAGAGTAGGAAGTGAAATCAAGGTACTGGATTGGCTACAATTGACAAAATTATGATGGTGAGGACACTGCAGAAGACAAACAAATGAAAGGATGACAAAGAAAATAATCCAAGCACAACCAAGGTCAGTTCAACCTAAAGGCTGGCCACTGACTAGATGATGAAACATGGTATGCAGGGACATGACCAGGCTAGGCAGGGGAAAGGTATCTATATAGCAAAAGTATGAGCCCACCCCTCAGTTTCCTCCTCTTAAACATCAAATCAAGGGGAAAATGTAAAAAAGGTTGCATCTAATACATAAGGAAAAACCCACAATAACACAACAAGCAATGAGCTGTAATAGCAACTGGAGGTAACTTGTACCTGTACCTCAGTGATCAGTATGCTCCATCCCCAGTTCCTGAGTGCACACAGTGTTTCTAATTGGGCTGCATGCCAAATGCAGGCTCTGCCAGTTAGAAATAAGTCTTAGGGGACATGGCTTGTCTTTTTGCTGCTCATCAAGTGTGGTTGGCTCCTGACTCCAACTCACCTTTGTTTTAACACATATGATGCAATAGGAAGATGTATCAATCACCACGTGAGTCCCTGAACTGTTACAGCTCAGCCATCTCCACTTGACTTTCAGCATCCCACACTAGCTGTGCATATAAGTGAATCTGCAGCGCCACAGGGTATGTAATCTGGGAATGGCTTCATGGGCCATGGCAGAAACAGCGATGAAGACCCCATTAATATTGTGCTATGGGAAAACAGTTCCAGTCTCAGCCCATTTTTAATAATTCTGGTATCATGCACTTGGTCTCGTACTCTATGTACATGTTCAGGAACCTGCTGTGATGATTCATTGAGGCCTGCGTCACTAAATAGTACCCTTCTTGGCCATGTACTCCTGGGTTTGTCTCTTTGCAGGCACAGAAAGGGCACATGAGTTCAGTCTCTAGTGCAATACAGATTGGGAAGCCCAGTTATTTAAACCCCTCAAAGACTTTTATTGGCCTTCCATGATTTCATGATTTTGGGCTACTTCTATGTAATGCCATGCAACTAGAGCTGAGCAAATTGATTTTTTTTTGGCTCAGGAGGCCAAACCAAATAATCCTGAAAATATTTCAGTTTGGTTCAAACAAAAACTGCCTTTATTTTTGGTTTCTCTCACTGAAATGAGAAAACTGAAAAAAAAAATCATTTCAGTTTGAACAAAACATTTTGTTTGACTCCAAACAATTTTTTCTTCATTTTTTGTTTTGTTTTTGTTTTTTACAAAATAAATTAAATTTCTAAACAAAATTGTGTTTTTATATTGTAAGTCCAAACATTTCATTTCAAAATGGCTGAAATGAAATGTTTGACTTTTTTGAAAAATTTTTCCATTTTTTTACTGCTCGAAACTATTTGCTGAATTCGATCTGAATTTACTAGCCTCCATCCAGCTCTAAATGCAAATTTCCATGACAGCAGCACCCAGGAGGACCTGTCTGGGGAAGCGAGTTTCCACAGCTCAGTCCTTCCAGTTGTGGTCAGGGGCAGATGCCCTAAGCAGTGCATCACTGCCTCAGTGACTACCATCCTGGAGTGCGGTACAAAATAAACTGCTCCATGAGGAGGTGTGGGGGTGGAGTTGCAACAATAACTCCCTTCACTGCTGCTCTCACTCTCTGGCTCTCCACAAGTCCTGCAGCAATCTCCTCCGCCACCATGCTGCAGAACCACAGATACCTGGCGATGACTTCAAAGCCCCAGCAAGAATCTCTCTGGGTGACAAGGCATGCAAGTTGAGCCATCTTCCTGGCCTTTATTTTGAGACAAAGACTGAGAAATTATACCTATTGCTAGGGCCTTATGTGAGTGTCCTATGGACTTATGGGAGTTTGACATCTTCTCCCACAATTCCACATGGGCTCCCAGAAGGCCTTTTGAAATCTCCCAGAAGCCACGGCTTCAGGAAGATGTGCTGGAAAGTGCAACCACAACAATAGAGTTAGTTTGGGCCCATGGTGCTCTGGGACCACACTGGTCAGTCCTAGTAGTTCAGTGATCAATTCTTTACCATCCACTTTGCCCATTGTCTAGGAATCCCTGCAGAGTAAGCTCCCAGTTTGACAACGCAGCCTTGTTCTCTGCTCAGACTCACTAGGAAAAGTGTGAAGTAATATATCCATGTAAAGTCAGTGCATTGTGTTTGTGGGTAAACAGCACAAGTCTTTAGGCCTTGCATCAAACCCTTGTGTGTTTGGAGGGTAGTGGCTTAGTTGTTTCTGCTTGTTTTTCCTCTGAGAGGAGCAGGTGCCATATTTACCTGTCTCTGTGACTCTTGCAGGTGTCTTCAGAGGTGCAGCATGACATCCTAAGGAGGCTGTTTCAGACAGAGCCTGATGTCATTGACTATCTCTTACGCAGGAAGTTCAACACCACTCTGTAAGTCCTTGTCAAGAAAGAATTTGAAGTGCTGCTGCTGGGGTGCCTGGGCCATTAGCTTTGCAGAAACCAAGCTTTTTGCAGAATGGCAGCAAATTCACAACATCAGTGACAATTTTGCAAATTATTCCTTCTGTTCTCTTTCCTGCCTCCCTCACTCTCTCCCTCCTCCCCAACAGCCCTTTCTGTCCCCTCCCTCTGAATTCCCAGTCTTTTGTCCCCCAGGCTCCTCCTTCTCGCCAAAACATTCCCTACCCCTACTGCTTCCTGTCCCCCTCAAACAGCACATTCCCCCTCCATCGTCCCCAGGCCATTCCCTCCTTCCTGCCCTAAAAGCTGCCCTCTTCATCCCCCCACAAAAATTCCTCCCATCTTCTGTTTGCTCCCCCTCCCAAATATTCCTCTGCTCCCAATGTCTCTCTGAGGCATGCACCTACAGTGCCCCCCTCACTCAGCCCTCCTGACTCCATTCCTCTCAAGGTACATCTACACTGCAATAAAACATCTGTGGCTGGCCATGTCAGCTGACTTAGGCTTGCGGAGCTCGGGCTGCGGGGCTATAAAACTGCAGTATAGATGTCTGAGCATGGGCTGGAGCCCAGGCTCTGGTACCCATTCCCTCTCCAACTCCTTCCACAAACCCATTCCAAACTACCTTCCTGGATGTTGTCTGTTCCTGCATGCATGCACCTGTTACTGTCTGCCTATGCCTACGTGCGTGTGCACCTGACAGTGTCTATGTGCACCTGTGTGAAGCATGCTTGTGCCTGTGAGTTTGGCTGTGTATGCATACGTAGACTGTGTTTGTGCCTGTATTTGTGTATGTGCGGGCATCTGTGACTCTGTGTATACATTCATAGATTTCTAGATTCCAAGGCCAGAAGGGACCACTGTGATCATCTAGTCTGACCGCCTGGATAACATAGGCCAGAGAACTTCTCCCAGATTATTCCTAGAAAAACATCCAAACTTAATTTAAAAATTGCCAGTGATAGAGAATCAACCATGACCATTGTTAAATTGTTCCAATGGTTAATTTCTCTCGCCATTAAAAATGTATGCTTTATTTCCAGTCTGAATTTGTCTAACTTTAACTTCCAGGCATTGGATTGTGTTTTACCTTTCTGTACTAGATTGGACAGCCCATTATTAAATATTTGTTCCTTGTGTAAATACTTACAGACTGTGATCAAGTCACTCTTTAACCTTCTCTTTGTTAAACTAAATAGATTGAACTCCTTGAGACTATTACTATAAGGTATGTTTGCTTAATCATTCTTGTGGCTTTTGTCTGACCCCTCTCCAATTTATCAACATCCATCTTGAATTGTCAGTACCAGAACTGGACACAGGATTCCAGCATCGACCGGCCGCACCAGTGCTAATTAGGAGGTAAAATAACCTCTCTGCTCCTACTCAAGATTCCCCTGTTTATGCATCCCAGGATCGCATTAGCCCTTTTGGTCACAGCATAGCACTAGGAGCTCATGTTCAGCTGATTATGCACCACGACCCCCCAAATCTTTTTCAGAGTCATTGCTTCCCAGGATAGAATCCCCCATCACGTAGAGATGCCTACAATCTTTGTGTAGATGGATACACTTACATTTAGCTGTTTTAGAACACACATTGTTTGCTTCTGCCCATCTTACTAAGTGATCCAGATCGCTCTGTGTCAGTGACCTGTCCTCTTCATTATTTACCACCCACCCCAATCTTTGTGCCATTTGGAAATTTTATCAGTGATGATTTTATGTTATCTTCCAGGGCATTAATAAAAATGTTAAATAGCGTAGGGCCAGGAACTGATCTCTGCAGGACCCCACCTGTAACACACCCGCTCGATGACGATTCCTTGTTTACAATTCATTTTGAGACCTATCAATTAGCTAGCTTTTAATCCATTTAATTTGTGTCGAGTTAATTTGATATTGTTTTAGTTTTTTAATCAAAATGTCATATGGTAGAAATCAAATGCCTTACAGAAGTCTAAGTATATTAACTCTTACCTTTACCATTCAAATTTGTAATTTTCATCAAAAAAAGATATCACCTTAGTTTGACAGGATCTATTTTCCATAAATCCATGTTGATTGGCATTAATTATAGTACCCTCCTTGAATTCTTTATTAATCAAGTCCCACATCAGCTGCTCCATTGTCTTGCCTGGGATCGATGTCAGGCTGACAGGCCTATAATTACCCAGCTCATCCCATTTACCCATGCACCAGTGCCTGTGTCTGCTTGTGTCTATGTGTTGTGAGACTCATAGGCCAGTTAGCTCAGGTATTTTTAGGTTGACAGGCTGCTATCCACCCAGGGCCTCAAAGATTCTCAACCCGTATGGCTTACTAAAAGAAATGTGACTGCATCAATTTTATACACTTTATTAAAATGCTTAAACTAAAATCAGACCAAGAAAACATATCACCAAACCTAAGCTATTATTAATAAATATTAAATTAACTTAAAAATAAAGCAGCTATCAAATCATGATCAATTCAACAACCCAAACAAGTTAGTCTCTATATTGGATTGGTGTGCAAGCATCAAATTAGTTAAATCATCACATTAATAACAAAAACAATCAATGCTTATAAAGTCGACAAAAGAATCTGAGAGATGGCTGTCCACTTGGTTATAAATTCCAACTAAAGAATTTCACCAATGTCAATGAAATCTATAACTTAAAGCTGGTTCAGCCTCTTAATATTGAAACCAAATTATTATCTAATGTCCAAACCACAACTTCAAAGCCAATTATAAGGATTCGTTTTTAGACTTAAGTTCTCCCCTCCATACCCCCCCCCCCACTTCTCCCAAAATGTTATAATACAGACTTTAGCAGCATACTTGTGAAAAGCAGAAGTTTGACGATTATTTACCAGAAATTACAGATGACCACCTCAAGTTTCTCAGGACCTTTCGACACAGAACACACTTTCATGAGCGTGTTTGTGAGACAATATTTAGGGCTGTTGAAAGCTGGGAACTTTTCTTTCTGGGGTTTTCCCTGTGTGGGCTTTATGGGTGATTAAACACAGGCATACAGTCACATGTCCACCTTCACACTCTAAAAATAAAGAAAATTAAAATGCTGGGATGTCTCCCAGTTAATAAGAAACAAAAGATTTTTTTTTTTAAAGAAAAGAAAAATAAGATTGATCACTGGGGTTCCAAACCTCCAGCTCTCACTGTCTTCTGGAATCTCCTAGAGCAGGAGCTGAAGCTGCAGTCAAGGAGCCAGAGAGTGATGATCTGCTGGCTGAGTGCTCCTGGCTAGTAGGCCTTCTTCGGAGTACGGAGGCTGATCCAAGGCTGGCGTTGCCTGGCTGTTGATGCCATAACTTCCTCTCCCCAAGGAGGCCAGTCATGGATGTTCAGCAAGGTTAGCCTGCTTTTAGGGAGCTTGTTGACTGGAAAGGTAATGCTCCTTGGACTTCCCTTGGTTCTTCTGGTATATAAATTCCGCTTGCTGCACCTCTCCTTCTGGTCTTCGGACAAACCAGAAGCAAGGCCCAGTTTGACACCATGTGAGCTGGTCTAGTCAAGTTTGAATTAGGACAGCGTTAGCAAGCATCAATTGGGAAAGTCCAACTTAGCCAGCAATCTAAAAAATATCTGGTGGTTGCTTATCACAGAGACTGTTGGTCTCAGACTCTCCCGAAATACTGAAAATTCAGACAGGTGAGACAACTTTTGATTTTATTGAGTGAAAGTTCAATATACAAACATTTATAAAAATAGCTAACAGGAAAACCCTAGCAACAGAACCAGTCGCTGAACAATAAATTAATTCATCAGCAAAATTAAAATGAATTCATACTTAAGATAAATTTAGTCATCTACAGTTTCTTCTCCGTTATTCTAAAAAACAGACAAATGCTCTGATTCTTCTTGCAAACAAGGCAATGACAGGAAAGTGTCTATTTTGGAACTGGTCTCTAGGTCAAACAGCTTGTCATCTGAAATCTATATAGTGACAGAAACAAGAATAGCTCATCAAGATGAAATCCATTTTAAATATGTGTATTTTATATAAAGTCTGTATGCCTATACAAGCTATTCTCCTTGCAGTATACATGCAGCGGGGCCTGTGTGTTTGCCTAGGCCTGTGTCTGCCTCTCAGTTTGTGTGTGTGTGTATGCACGCACGTGTGTCAGCACTGCATGCGCACGTCTGGCTCTGTATTTGTGTATGCATATGTCTTTGGGTGTATTTGTCTGTAGTCATCGCTGCCGCCTTGCTGGTTAAAGTGGGGGTGCTTGGTGGGTGAGCCCGACCCCTGGACCGCGGTGGGATGGAGTGGGAAAGTTCAATGGTCCAAAAAGTGCTGACCAGCACCACAACATCAAAGATAAAAACAGTCAAGCAGGCTAGCCAGTAAGGGGTAGCAGCAAGCTTTGCCAGTGCCCCATACGAGCTGTGCCATCTGACTGAGCCTGCCCAGTTGGAGGAGACAGCCCACTGCTTGGAGCCACTCCTGACAGCCTTTCTGAAACTTGCTTGAAGGTCAGAGTGGTTTGAAAGGTCACCCACAGTTTCTCTTTTCTCCTAGAAGCACAGACAGTGATACATCTACAGAGAAGCATCCTCGCTCCCTACTGGCCAGCCAAAACTGCATGCTGGCAAGCGATCAGGTTTCCTCGCATCTGTACAGCCACGTCTCATTCCTAAACCTGCATATTGAGAATAGGCAGACCCAGGGCAGCCCAAGCTCCAACCTCACTTTTAATACATACCAAACGGGGCAACTTGTCCACCACAAAAAGAGAGACTTGGGCACCCAGGAAAGAGTAGGGACATCTTGGGAAGCATAAATCTCTGAGGGGACTTCTCCATTCGCAGTTATCAGCCTTCTAATTCATATCAGTGCAGCTCCCCAGGTGGGAGGCACTAGTATAAACTGCACAGATGTTTCACTGCCATATAGCAGAGCTAGACCAGATAGTGCTAAACATGTAGGAGCCCTGTCTACATTAGTACTCTCACTGTTGCTGCCCCAGGGAATTACATTCTGATTTTTGCCAATGTAGACAAGACCTAAGGATACATTACGCTGAATTCCTGCCTGGCCTCGCCAATGATTAGCAAGAACATACAGAACCTGTAGAGTTATTTAAAGGGTCTTCTGTAAAATTCTTGTTTGTTAAAGTCTGCTGGAGAGTTAGCATATCACAAAGCTCTGTGCGTGTGTGTGTGTTCAGGAGGCAGTGTGCGCGCAATGGCAGGGAAAGCACAGTTTGTGTGTCTGTGAGGCATGATGGCAGTGTGTGCCTGCTGCTGGTAGCAAGCCTAAAAAGCCCTGGTGCTGCATTTTCATCTATCAAGAAACCTAAGCTGGTGCAGAATATGGCACCTGTTTGCTAATGTAAGCAGTGCATCTAGTGGCAGCTCACGTTTCCTGCACTCCAGGATCTGCCTGTTGGTTTCTGGGTGGAGTTTAAGGTGTTGGTTTTGGCCTATAAAGCCCTGACCTGCTTGGAGCTGCCTACCTGAAAGGCATCGCTGCCCATGCTGTGCTGCCACTAGCAGAGGCCCTTGAGCTGGACCCTTATAAAAGGAGCGCACTGTCTGCTAGGGCCCCTTTCCTTCAGATCACTCACTGACAAGGTCCCCAGTAGTCCCAACCTGTTGACCTTCCAAGGCATGTTGCAAAGCTCATTGGATGGGATGGGCACAGGGGTAAGCAGAGGCAGCTAAAGCCACGTTCGTCTAGGAGGAAAGTGCACTGGGATTTTCAGCTAGACAGGCCACACAACGTAGGGGGCCGGGGGTTAGACAAGGTTGGGAAGGAGAAGTGGTGCTGCTCTGGATGGTGCTTTGTAACTCCCAGGTTATTGTGTCTGTAAATGTGTTGTAAGCATCTCCAGAGCTTTGGATG
This sequence comes from Emys orbicularis, assembly GCF_028017835.1. Lineage (NCBI taxonomy): Eukaryota > Metazoa > Chordata > Testudines > Emydidae > Emys > Emys orbicularis. The sequence continues at coordinate 43,020,763 of NC_088691.1, read as the reverse complement.
GGAACTCTTTTGGCTGGATTTTCTTTTAAGTCAAAATAAATAAATATATATGCAAACCAAAAATAGTAATTTTAACATTTTATAAAGGCATAGTAGCACCTCTGTGTTAAGATTAGATCCAGTTTTTCATTTGAAGCAAGATTTCAACCTCTTTGTTTTGTATGGAGAATGCAATGTATCTCCCCCAAATTTACAGCTCATGAATTGTGGGTAAAGACTGAATTTTCTGAGCATTTTCAACTACATCTGTTTATGAGTTAATTACAAATTAATAATAATTAAAATGGAAACTTTGAGATTTTTTCAGACTTTGCCCTTTTTTCATAACCCTTTTGCTAACAAATGGCGGGTTTGTGTCATTCACAATTTCCATCTAATTAAAACTCATTGCCAATTATCCTCAAATATATATTTATAGTAATTAGACTGGAATAAAAGGTAACATTTCCCCCCCTCTATTTTCCTTATAGTCCATTATAGTCACATTTTCCTTTACTCAGAATAGGTACCATTTTCCATAATTTACAGTGGGATTGAAGCAGCCAGTAATGGTGGTTACTACTTCACGGGGTGGGGCGGGGGGGGGAGGGGGGGAGGAGGAAAGTGAGGGGAGACAGAAGGATGGTTCCCCGAGTAAAGATGGCTACCATTTCCCATTTTTAACAATGGAACTGAAGCTGACCGGAGCTGTGCTCAAGAAAAGTGGCCCTCATTTTATTAAAGGCTTTGCTATCATACTTCTCAATCTTCAGACTTGCCAACGTGTGACAGAAGGCACTGGAACGTATGAAAAATGTCTGAAATTGGGAACACTTGTGTTTGTTCACTGTGCCATAATCTACAGAGCATAAAATGTTTAAGGACATTCTGTCTGTTTAATTCATACAAATTCCTTTTTTAACAGGAGTTTTACCATGTGTCACCACCAGGCACTGCACTTCTATATTCTCAGCAACAGTGTTACTACTTGAGCTACAGTAACCTTCTTTGTGGAGCAGCCGCTAGAGCAGACAGACAGACCCCCCCCCCCCCCCTCTCTGTAGACTCCTTGAACTAAGGACTCTGTTTAATTCTCAGCTATCTGAGACGGCTGTGGTCTTGTGGTTCAAGCAGGAATAGGAATAAGACATTTTGGCCTGTATTCCCAGCTCTGGGAGGGAGAGGCATGTGATGTAGTGGGAAGAGCAGCAGTTACAGGCAGCATATTCAGATTCTGTGTGAGGGGCAGTGTGGAAGCAAACTGGCTCGACTTTATTCTTAGCTCTGCTAGAAATGAACTTGTTCAATTTCTCAGTTATCTTATTTGTAAAATGAGGTGGCTGATACTTGATTGCCACATAAAGGCGATGTATGAGCTTATTGCTGAGTAACAAGCTCTGGGAAGTGGAATGGTTGAGCTGTGACTGTGGACCCAGTGAACCTTCCCCGAGAGAAAGGGCATTTCCATAAGGGTGTCTCCTTGTCCTAGTCCCAGGCCTAAACTTAGCCCACAGAAGCCTACCCTTAGTAACCCTAACTCTAGGTTGCGGAGCCCTACTGACCCCAGGTGTAACCCTAGCCTACAGAGGCCTACCATTAGTAACCCTATCCCTATCTTGAGGATCCGTACTGGCCAAAAGCCTACTCCTAGGCCAGGGATCTCTACCCTTAGTCATCCTAACCCTAGTTTGGCGAGCTCTGTTGACCCCAAGCATAGCCCTAGCCTAGAGAGACCTACTCCTCTAGTAACCCTCACTCTAAATTGAGAATCCTTACTGGGCCCAAGCTTAATCCTAGCCTGGGAAACGCTACTGGCCATAGGCCTAATCCCAGCCTAAGAATCCCTACCTTTGGGTCTCTAACCCTAGCCTGGGGAGCCCTACTGGCCCCAGATCTAAACCCAGCCTGCAGAGCCCAACTCTTAGTAAGTCTAACCCTAGGTTGGGAATCCCTACTGACCCGATGCCTATTCTTAGTAACCATAACCCTAGCCCAGGGAGCCCGACTGTAGGGCCCCTACCCTTAGTAATTATAATCCTAACCTGGGGAGCCCAGCTGGCTCCAGGCCTAACTTTAGCACAAGGACCCCTACCCATAATAAACCCAATCCTAGCCCTGGGAATCTTACCCATAGTTACCCAAACCCTAGGGTGGGAAGCCCTACTGACCTGAGGCCTAACCCTAGCCAGAAACCCATACCCTTTGTCACCCTAACCCTGGCCCAGGGAACCCTACCCTGTCACCCTAACTCTAGTCCAGGGATCCCTTTAGGCTCAAGACCTAAACATAAGTTGGAAACCTTTACCCTTGGTAATGTTAACCCTAGCCCGGGGAGGCTTGGTGACCTCAGGCGTAGCCCTAGCCCAGAGGCCTGCTGTTAGTAACACTAACCTTAGCTTGAGGATCCCTCCTGGCCACAGGCCTAATCCTAGCCTGTGGAGCCCTATCCTTAGTAACCCTAACTCTAGTGCTGGGAGCCCTATGGGGCCCAGACCTTACCATAGGCCAGGGATCCCTACACTTGGTAACCTAAGCAGAGGAACACTACCCTTGGTAAGGCTAACCCTAGCCTGGGGAATCATACAGACCCCAGGTGTAACCCTACTCTAGAGAGGCCTACCATTAGTAACCCTAACCCTAGCTGGAGTGTCACTACTGGCTATAGTCCTACTCTTAACCTGGGGATCCCTGGCCTTAATAACCGTAATACTAATTGGGGAAGCCCTACTGACCTGAGGCCTAAATCTAGCTCCTAGGGGCCTATGCTAAGTAACTCTAACCCTAGTCCAGGGTGTCCTACCCTTAGTAAACCTAACCATAGCACCACAAACCCTACTGACCACAGCCTAGTGACCCCTACCCTTGGTAACCCTAACCTGAGCCCAGGGAGCCCTAACCTTAGTAGCTCTAACCGTAGCTCGGGGAGCTGTACTGTTGCCAGGTATGACCCTGGCCTAGAGAGGACTACCATTAGTAGTCTGACCCTATTTTGAGGATCTCTGCTGCCACAGGTGTAATTCTAGACTGGGGATCCCTATCCTTAGAACCCCAATTTTAGGCAAGGAATCCCTAGTGGCCCAAGGCCCCTAGCGGCCCGAGGTCCCTAGTGCAAGTCACATCAGCTGCAGCCTGCCAACCCCCTAACGTTGTCCCACTGCACCAGCAACCTCAGGAGCTGCCTGCCAACACCAACTCTACCACCCAGAGCCAGCCAACTCAGGAGCTGCACGCCAACCCCCTAGGCCTGCCCCCTTTGTGCAAACTGTCTCGTGTCGCCCACCAACCAACTTACCCCAATGCCAAACACAACCCCTCTCAGGAGCTGCCTGCTAGCCCCACTCCCACTGCTCCACAGAAACTGAGCCAACCTTCTAACCTTGCCCCCCAGCACAAGCTACCTCAAGAGATGACTGCCGACCTCCTAGCCCCATCCCCTGTTCAAGCCTAACCTTAGCCTGGGGAGACCTTTCCTTAGGGTACCCCAGCTAGGGTTACTAATAAGTCTCAGGCCTAACTCTACCTCAGGAATCCCTACCCTTAGTAACTTGACCGCTACCCTTAGTCACCAAAACTCTAACCCAAGGATCCCTACCAGCTCAAAGCCTACATATACCCTGGGGACCCCTACCCTTCGTATCCCTAGCCCAGGCGATCTAGCGACCCCACGTGTTGCCTTAATCTGGGGTGGATTCCCCTTAGCAACCCTAACCCTGCATTGAGGCTCCCTAGTGGCCATAGGCCTAATCTTACCCTGGGAATCCCTACCCTTAGTAACACTAACTTTAGCCACAGGAGGCCAACCCTTAGTAACCATAAACCCTAGCCCAGGAACCCCTACCATTAGTAACTCTAACCCCAGCTCGGGGAGCCCTTTAGTAACCCTAGCTGGGAGACCCCAGTGGGTCTCAGGCCTAACCTTAGCATGGAAACACAAGTCTCCCTTCCCCCAAATAAAGTTGCCTCGCCACATCCACAAGGGGGAGAAAGGGGAGATTCATTCCCATCCTGCCAAAATCTTGAACTGCTCCTTGACTGCCCAAAGCCTACCCTATCCCCACACCTTCCCCAGGAGTCAGTATAATCAACTTTTCCCTATGCAGCTGCTAAACTGTTAGCTTTCATCCTGTCAAGAGGGGACAGTGTGGAACTAAAATTAATTAAAAAAAAAATACAATACAAGGCATACTGAAATGATTGCGTTCATTTTCAAGTTTAATTTGATTTAAAAACCCATTCATTTAAAGAAATCTTCCTGTCTGCCTGTATGAGATTGGAGCAGTGTGTGTGGTGCCTGAATTAGTAGGAACATAACAACGTATTCTGGTGCTCTCAAGTGGCAAAAATGCCTAATTACATGAGTGCTTAAAAAGTAAATTCATTTTCAGTTAAATGTGAGAAGCACTTATAAATTACATAAGGAGACTTACGTAAATAAGTTACACATGAAAAAGATTTGATCATCCAGTATTTAATGCTTCTGCATGCACCATCTGTACTGCTGACCTCTCCCTCAGCCTTCCCTCTCCCTTCTTCAGAAATGCATCTACTCTTACAGAACGTGCCATGGGATTTCAAATGTCCATGCAGCGTAGGCAAGACTTCAGTTTTAAGCCCTCATCCCATTATTAAATGGCATGATCATACAGATGGATTTTGAGAGGAAGCAGGTACCAGTGGCCAGGTGTGTACTTTGACCAGTCCCACTGCTGCAGAGGGTGTAAATCAGTGCAGAATTTGCCCCATCCATCCACTATCCTGTAACCTCTATTCACATTCCCCTATACAAGACTGCAACACTTAGAAGATGGAATTTCATCTGCTGTGCAATACAAGTAATGCAGCATGCTGAGTTTCTAGATGTTCATGTTGCACTCTCTCCATCAGCTGCACTGTTAGAATAGTATCACAATCTCTGAAGTACATAGATGGCATGATTCCAGTACATCTTGCTATGCTGCCTAGTCACACGAAGTGTCGACACAGCACAGGATGCATGCACGTACCTAAAAACCAAAACACAGCTGGTTTAAGTTCGTTAAAACATAGCAGCTCTACCCCCCCTCTTTAAAGAAAAAACAATACAGAGCTTTGGATACATTCCAGCCGTGTAACCAAAGAACAGCCCCTATTTCCCACAGAGGTTTCTTGTATATATTGCTGTAGTCCTCCAGTAAACCTTACTTGCTAGAGTTTATTTCCATCAAATCTCCCTCTTAATGGGTGAGAAGTGCAGGGGAAATCAGCGCTCACACAAAGCTGTGAGCAGGCCCATCAGGAAGGCAGCGAAGGAGAGGCACAGTTTATCCTTCTAATTACTCCTGAGCTTGTCTTCTGTGGAATCACTAGGCAGGGTCACTGTCAGACACTGCTCTGGGTACTCGCCTGTCCAGGGCCGCCCGGGGGGAGGCGGGCAAGTGGGGCAATTTGCCTCAGGCCCCGGGCCTCGCAGGGGCCCCCACGAGAGTTTTTCGGGGCCCCTGGAGCGGGGTCCTTCACTCGCTCCGGGGGCCCCGGAAAACTCTCGCGGGGCCCGGGCCCCCGGAGCTTCTTCCGCTCCGGGTCTTCCCCGGCAGTTTGGCGGCGGCGGGTCCTTCCGCCCCGGGACCCTGCCGCCGAAGACCCCAGGCCCCCTGAATCCTCTGGGCGGCCCTGCGCATGTCTGGAATGAGTCCCCTGGCCTCTCTGGTGATCCATCTGTTAAAAGGGTGGTGGCAGGGGGCACAGGCAGGAAAGACGCTTCTCGCACGACAGCGGAGGGTAGAGAGTGCAGCTTCCCTGGTGGCTGTCCTTCCGCCTACATGCCCACAGAATGCAGCAGTAGGATTTCTGCTGCAATGAAGCAGGCTTCCGTTTATTTCATTTACCTTCTTGTATCTGAGCTTCTCTCCATGCCCTGATGGAAGCAACCCTTAAACACCGAAACCCACAGAGAGAACCGGGCTAGGCTGCCTTCGGGGCGCCCCGCTCGCAGCCCCACATGATGGGGGGCAGGAAGGAGACTGCCCCAGAGCACGGCAATGCTGTTCCCAGAACGAGCTGTGCAGGCACAGGGGGCACCTCACCGCCAGCCCAGGCCGATCGGCGCTCCCCAGGGCTGAACTCGCAGCCCCGCCACCACTCGTTCCCGGCCGCTAGACTCTCCCGGGAGCCCCAAGGGCTTCCCTAACGTGCGTCACCGCCGCCTCAGCCAGTCAGCGCCTCTTATGGCGCCCCGCCTACTCCGTACCTCGGCCAATCGCCATGCAGAGTGGTCTCCGCCTTTCGTTGCCATAGTACCGGCAGGGACGGGATTAGCCAATGGGGTGGGGTGAGATTGTTGTCGGCTTGCTGCCCCTGCCGCGAGCGGGCGGGATGGTGAGTAGCGCTGGGAAGATACGGGACCCTGCCCCAGGTCCCTAGAGTGCGTCCCCTTCCGCCCATTAGGTCTGCTGCCTCGCCCAGTGCCTCCCCCCGTTCAGCCCCATTCCGCCCCTTCCCCCACAGCCCCGCCCCATTCCACCCTTCCCCCACGGCCCCGCACGATTCTGCCCTACCCTGCAGCCCTGCCCCTTCCTTCGTGGCCCTGCCCCCGTTCAACCCACAGCCCTGCCCCTTCCCTCGTGGCCCTGCCTCCGTTCCACCCACAGCCCCACCCTTTCCCACCCCTTTCTGCCCTTCTGCACCATTCTGCCCTTCCCCCGTGGCCCCATCCCCGCTTGCTCCTTGAGCGACAGAGGGAGGGGGATGGAGCGAGCAGGGGCGGAGTCTTGGGGCAGGGGCGGGGCTGGGAGTGGGGCAGCGGTGTTCAGTTTTGTGCTATTGGGAAGTTTGCAACCCTAGTGGAAGGAGATTTTTCCGGGTGCCCCAAATTGGCACGGGCTCCATGGCCCATGTGGTAATCTGTCACTGAGCCTGCCTCTGACTCGGATTGGAGCCAGGGCCGAATTAACTTTTTGTGGGCCCGGTGCCAAACATATTTGTGGGCCCCCCGGGGAATGATTGTAAAAGGGGCCGGGGGCAAAAGCACAGTGGGGCAGGAGCTAGGGTTGGTCCCTGGAGCAAGGGAGGGGCCAGGGGTAAACTGCAAGCGCAGCAGGGCTGGGGAGGGGGTAAACAGGATCTCCCCCGCCCCTGCCCACATAGAGCAGGTACCTACCTGGTTCTAGCCCATTCTTTTCGTCTCTCTCTGCACTGAGCTGCCCCTCCTCCCGCAGCAGCAGGACAGGTCTCTTCCAGCTCTCTGGGGTGCGTGTTGGGAGTGGGAGGAGCGGAGACTAATGTGGCTAACCGGACACTCAGGTCCCGTTTTCTACTGGAGTTTTCAGTCTAAAACCGGATACCTGGCAACAGGGCTGCCAGGAAAGCCTGGGGGAGGCGGAGAAGCAATAATATTTAAGCGGGGGTGGGAAGCAAGTGGTGGGTGGGCTAGGGAGTGGAGAGGAGCTAGTGGGCAGAGCCATGTCTGCTGCACTGCCCAGGTAGGTTGGAGACTGTGGGGATCAGTCAACATAGTATCCCCAGCCCAGGTGAAGTGACAGCCAGTGGTGGATTTAGAACTAGTGGGGCCCCCTGGCCCTGTGCTCAGCTTCATTTTTGGGGCCCCTCCTTGGGACCCAGCCAAGAAAAAGAACATTCTCTCTTATCTCCCCCTGCCCCCATTTTTCATTCTTTTTTCTTCATCCTCCTCCTATAAGTAATAGCAAGTAAATGAAAATAAAGTGAGGTACCTTGATTGTTCTTGAGTCTAACTTATTTTTCCACAGACCACTTGAAAATCGCAGAGGGTCTCAACGGACCACTTAATGATCTTTCCAAATATTGTTTGTACCGTTAGCTAACTATTGTAAAGCGCTTTGGATAAGAGCGCTTTATTAAAAAAATGTAAAAAAACGTTGGGGGGCAGGGTCTGGCCAGGAGCTAGGGTGACGGAGGGGGCTCAGGGTTGGGGCAGGAGATTGGGGTGTGGAGCGCTTAGCTGGGGCAGCTCCTGTTTGGTGTGAGGGGTGCAGGTGGGAATGGGGTGTGTATGTGTGCAGGAGCTCCTGTTTGGTGCTCAGGGTGGGGATGGGGATGTGGGGGGGGGTGCAGGAATCAGGGCTGGGGAGGTGTGTGCGGGGTGCAGGAGTCAGGGCAGGGGAGGTGTGAGGGGGTGCAGGAGTCAGGGCAGGGGGCTGGGAGTTTGGGGGAGTGCAGGAGTCAGGGCAGGGGGCTGTGTGTGTGTGAGGGAGGTGCTGGGAGTGTGTGGGGGGGTGCAGGAGTCAGGGTGGGCAGAGGGCTGGAGGTGTGGGCTGGGGTCATGGGGATGTTCATGGCAGGGAGCTGGAGGGGGTATGCCCCAATTCCAGCCCCTTCCCGAAGGCCCCACCCCGCCTCTTCTCCTCCTTGGAGCGGCGAGCGTGCTGAGGCTCCGCTCTTCCCCCTCCCTCCTGCCAGCAAACAGCTGATCGGCGGCAGGGAGAGGGGGAGGGGAGGGAATGTAGCACCCTCCGGGGAAGAGGCGGGGGAGGAGCTTGGCTGCCGGCAGAGCCTGCCCTGCTGCAGCAGGAGCCGGCAGCATCAAGCTTCTGCCCCCAGAGGAGAGAGCGGGGGTGAGGCGGAGAAGAGCGGGCCAGGCCGAGGCCCCTTTGGACTGTGGGCCCGGCGCCATGGTGCCAGTGGCGCCATGATAAATCCGGTACTGGTTGGAGCCCCAGCCACCCTCCACACACACACACATCGGTCTGACTTGGGTCAGTGATAGGATGAGGGTGACTATATTTCCCAAAGGGAAATCGAGACACCATGTGGTATTTAGGGGTGTCCCCCTCCCCTGTATTGGGCTGGCCTTAGGGGCTTCCCATGCCCCCGTGTGGGGCTGGCCCGAGATGTCTGGCATCGCTGCTCACCCAAGCCCCACCGTGCGGTGCTGGCGTTGTCGCTCACTTCCCCTCCGAACATTCTTCCACACCTCACTAGGGGGGCACGCCCCACTTTTTTGGCAAAAATTGGCATTTGTCCTGTTTGCTCTTTCCAACTGATCATCACTTGGCAAGAGCAAATGGGACAAATGCCCAGTTTTGCCAAAAAAAATCAGGACGTCCGGGACAGGGCTTAAAAAGGGAACTGTGCCAGCCAAAACAGGATGTATGGTCACTGTAGTCGGTGAGCACTCTGGGAGGCATGGATCAGCGTTCACCTCGTGCTCCCCATCAGTACGCGGCCCAAGCTGGGGGGAAGCTAATGATCCAAACAGTGGACCAAATTCGGTGAATCCTGGTCACATGCCACCTGAGGCATGTTGCGCATACACTAAGAAGTGAGCAGTCTAGACTTGGGTCCTAGGCCCTGCTAGTGGGGGTAGGTCAGGGCCAAAGTCTCCCTGAGACTCGGGTCCAAGCCTTGCCATTTTGCAGTGTGGATGCAACTCAAGAGGCAGATCCGAGTCAGAAGGTCTGCGTAGTGCAGTATGGACGCATTAGCATGGCTGTGAGACCCGAGTCCAGTAATTCTAAGCCCAGTTTACAATGCAGTGTGGATGCTCAAGTGTGGGCTTGGAAACACTGATCCAGATTTATATAATGCAGTGTAGACATACCGTGGGAGGTGCCCTTTGTGAGACAGGGTGGGGCAGGCAGGCTGGGTCCCTAATGCTAGTGATCCACCTGGTCTCTTGTTCTACTAATGTTTCCAAGGCTTCCAGCCCCAAGAAAGTGATGGAAGGGGCAGTGACCCGGAAGAAGAAGGTGGCACCCAAGTTGGTACTCACTGAAGAACAGAAACAGCAGTTGCGAGAGGCCTTTGATTTGCTTGATACCGATGGCACTGGTACTGTCGATGTGAAGGACTTGAAGGCAAGCAAGAAATCACAAATACACTGTGTACTTGTTGCAAAAAGGCCTAGACCAGCAGATGGTAAAACAGGTCTAGTGCTGTAGCTTTCAATGCTAAAAACTTGTGTGTTCTAGAAAACTCAGGGGTTTGGGTAAGAGGGGGTTTCCTCCAGCTCCATTCTTCTCACCTGACTGCTCACTGGCTACCCTGCCAGCTGCCCCTTTCTTCTCCAACATCACTCTTTGGGGTATAGCTGACCAGACAAATCAGGGACATGGATCCAGAAACTCAGTTTTGTGGTTGTGGGTAAGAGTTTAAGAAATCTCCTTCCACTGTCATGCAAACCACTTTGTTTCATATCCAAATTAAAGATCTCTTCTGTCGCATTCACATTTGCTGCACCAAGATAATGTAGTCTATATAGCAGGAACTTTCATAGAATCATTGGATATCAGTGTTGGAAGGGACCTCAGGGGGTCATCTAGTCCAACCCCCTGCTCAAAGCAGGACCAATCCCCAACTTTATTCTGAGGTTCCCAGAAACCAGGTACTACTGCATAATATACTTTGTGTGATTCTTTACAACTAAGGGGTAATACTGCAGTAAAAATGAAACACACATTCTTTATCTCTATGTATATAACCCGTAGTGGTGAAATAAATATTTCCCTAATCGTCTATAATTGGTAGGTGTTTGAGGGGACTAGGTGCTTCAAAGGCCTAGGAATGGGATGTAGTGCTTTTCACTTCCAGATTGCTGGTTCAAATCCAACCCAAGGCAATAGTGACTGAAAGGCATTGCCATTTGATGGCATACATTTTGTAGAGTGAAATAAATTGTGTAGACGTCTCAGTCCTGGTATCCCAATCACAATAGAAAACCACACCATCAGTGGCATTAATTGATCTTGTTGGCATCTCAGCAGAGGTGCCAGTTTGAATGGACCTTGCAGACTGAACATGCTCAGACCTCTTAGCTGTAGTGCCTCCAGGGAAAGTTTGAGGCACATTGGAAAGGCAGGGCGGTGGAAGTCTGCATTGCTGCAGTCTATTCTGTATCTGTTTCTATGTTCCAGATAAACAGATTCAGCCTTCAGGGCTGTTGATCTGGCATGTTTCACCAACACTAAATTCTGTCTCTCTTTCATACACTATTTAAAGGACATTGTCCACTTAAAAGTCACATTTCTGTCTGAAAATGTGTGACCTACTTTTGTTATATAAATCACCTAAGGTGAGTGTAATTGAACAGATTAGAGAAGGAAAAACATTTTCTTTTATTCCCCCCCCCCCCCCCAATTTGTTTACATAGTGCTTCTGACAACAATTTGGGAATAGTCAGTTTCACTGTTTCCTCTGTCTGGTAAGTCAGTTTCCCCTGTGTGTATCTGGGACTGTCACACAGAAGCAAAGGAGAGAAAAGCATTTTAAACTCTGTGTGTGTGTGTGTGTGTGTGTGTGTGTGTGTGTGTGTTGGGGGGGGGAAGTATTGTGAAACTTCAAAAATTGGCAGAGACACTCAGGGCTTGGTGTAGTATAGTATCATTCATTGGTGCTGTAAACTGGATGCTTTAACTCTGAATGCCAAAAAGCAAATGTATAAGGTCAAAGACATCAGGGGCTTGTCTGGAATAACTGCTCCACATGCCGCGCAGGCCATCTGGGACACCTGCTCTTTGTCAGGTCCGTTGCCTTGCTAGCGTTTATTTGACTTGCAGTAGCACCTTGTGCGTCCATCCCCATTTTTTTTTTCATAGTATGCGATGTGGTTTCAATTGTCTCCCGCTCTTCGCTTCTGTTTGCATTGCCAGCCTATCTTCCATGTTTGCAGGTGTCCATAAGAGCCCTTGGGTATGAACCCAAGAAAGAAGAGATGAAGAAAATTGTATCAGAAGTTGATAAGGAAGGGTCAGGGAAGATCAACTTTGATTCCTTTTTGTATGCGATGACTCAGAAAATGGTATGTAAATCGGGTTAGCCACAAAAGTCCTGGGCATCCTTAATATGGAGGTCTTTAATGGGAATTTAGAGCACTTAGGACCCAAGAGAGTCCAGCATTTCCAATTCAAAATACTAACCAGAATTCAATATTAGAAAGAGAGAGAGGAAGCGCCAGGTTGGCTGCTAAAGACAATCATGAACAAACAAGTGATAAACAAACAAGAACAATTTAACATCCATAGAGAATCCTTATGCAAGACCCTCTGAAACACTTCAGCCTACCTGTTGTGCCATCTCTGACACCTGACCTTTAACTTGGACCACTACCAGGATATTCCTGTCCTGGTCTCTCAGACTCTTGCAACTTTGTTCATGGCTTTTCCTTAAGTAATAAAAGAGAATGACAAATGTAAAATAGTGGCAAAAAATGAACTCTGCAGTGGCCAGGTGCCATTCAAGATATATCCTCTTAGCTTAGATTCTTAATAATGTGCATGAGAAGGGATGTTAGAATGCTGGTGGATCACCTTCACCTTTGCATATTATTGTTCTGCGCTTCTTTGTTAAGTCTGAGCCAGAATCCAGAGAGGACATTCTGAAAGCCTTCAAGCTCTTTGATGACAATGGAACTGGCAAAATCTCTTTCCAAAATCTCAAACGTGTGGCCGGTGAGATTGGGGAAAACCTCACAGATGAGGAGCTGCAGGTTTGTAATGTACATCTTTGCCTTTGCACAATGTTGACATGAGTCTTTGTTTCATGGAAGATTAATTTAATTATTAGAGGAACTGTGCAATGTTCTGAAACATTTTACTTTCCTAGTGGCATCTTCTTGTTGCTACTCTAGTTTGTGGGTGTGTAACACTGACAGACCACAGTCATTGGCGGGCAGGATCAAACCTGGGGCCTCTGGAGCTTAGTGCTCCGAATGAGCTAAAAGTTATATGGCTATTAGCTAAGGCTGTAGAGCAGACTCATTAATCTTTCGCTCTCTAAGTCAGTGGTCTCCAACCTTTTTATGCCCAAGATCACTTTTTGAATTTAAGGACAACCCAGGATCTATCCCGCCCCTTCCCCAGAGCCCTGCCCCACTCACCCCATACCCCACTCTCTCCGTCGCTCACTCTCCCCCACTCTCACTCGCTTTCACGGGCTGGGGCAGAGGATTGAGGTTTGGGAGGGGGTTTGGGGTGCTGGCTCTGGGAGGGGCGGTGCTTGCAGGCAGGAGCAGCAGCGCGCGGAGACCCCTGTCACACCCCCCCCGGGGCTGTGGGGGCATGCTGGCCGCTTCCGGGAGTGGCGTGGGGCCGCGGCAGGCAGGGAGCCTGCCTTAGCGGCAGCCCTGCTACACCAACGGAGATTGCGATTGACTGGGAGAGTCCCGAGGATCGACCAGTCGATCATGATTGACGGGTTGGTGACCACTGCTCTAAGTGGTCTCAGTGCCATTAGATGGGACAGAACACCACACCCAGGAGGTGTGTGGGTTACATACTTCTCCTAGCTGAGGAAGTGTGTCCCGAGCTTCAGAGACTTCCCAGTTCAAATCCTGGACGAGCCCCTACTTATAACACTGACAGACCCCGGTCGTCGGCAGGCAGGATCGAACCTGGGGCCTCTGGAGCTTCGTGCATGAGCCTCTACTGCAGGGGTCTCAAAGTCCCGGCGCGCAGGCCATCTGTGGCCCAAGAACCTCCCCACTGCAGTCTGCATAAACTTTTTAAAAAGTTTTTTCATCCTGCCGGCTGATGGGGGGGGTGCAGGAGGGGAGCAGGCAGGAGAGATTCACATGCCCCTCTCCCCAACTTTGCTCCATTCTGTTGCTCCGGGGACCCTTCCAGGGGTTGCACTCGGCAATGTGTCATTCATCTCGGGCAGTTCGGCTCCCTGCAAACGGTTCCCTATCCCTGCTGTTGCCGGCAGAGCCACGGAGGAGAGAGACCCATACAGCTCCGCTGGTGGCTGTCAGCTGCAGGCACCGCCCCCCCGCAGCTCCCATTGCCTGGGGGAGAGGGCAGAGGCATCATCACTAGTTGCTGGGCAGAGTCAGCCATGGAGGCAGCATCATTAGTTGCCAGGCAGAGTCAGCCGGGGCGACATGAAGCCAAGGGAGTGGGGGAAAAGGGTGGGAAACGGGCTGGGAGATGGTGTGAACACCATCTTCAGTGACATTATTGGCCCGCTGGGAGGATTTGAGGACTGGTACTGGCCCTAAAATAAATTGAGTTTGAGACCCCTGCTCTACTGCATGAGCTAAAAGCCATATGGCTGTTAGCTAAGGCTGTAGAGCAGACTCAATTAGGGTGACCAGATGTCCCGAATTTATAGGGACAGTCCCGATTTTGGGGTCTTTTTCTTATATTGGCTCCTATTACCCCCCACCCCCTGTCCTGATTTTTCACACTTGCTGTCTGATCGCCCTAAGACTCATTAATCCAGGGATGGGCAAACTATGGCCCGCGGGCTGGATACGGCCCACCAGCCGTTTAAATCCAGCCCTCAAGCTCCCACTGGGGAACGAGGTCTGGGGCTGGGAGCAGGGTTGGGGGTCACTACGTGCGGCTCCCAGAAGCAGGGACATGTGCCCCCCTCCGGCTCCTACGCATAGGGGCAGCCAGGGGGCTCCGCTCTGCAGACTGCCCCTGCCCCAAGTGCTGTACCCGTAGCTCCGATGGGCCGGGAACCGCGGCCCATGGGAGCTGCAGGGGCAGAGCCTGTGGACAGGGCAGTGTGCAGCAGAGCTGCCTGGCTGCGCCTCTGCATAGGAGCCGGAGGAGGGACATGCCACTGCTTCAGGGAGCTGCTTGAGGTAAGCACTACCCCGAGCCTGCACCCCTGAGCCACACCCCCAGCGCCTCAACCCCCTGCCCCAGCCCCGATCCCCCTCCCACCCTCCAAACCCCTTGATCCCAGCCTGGAGCACCCTCCTGCACCCTAAAACCCTCATCCCCAGCCCCACCTCAGAGCCTGCACCCCCAGCCAGAGCCCTCGCCCCCCCAGTGCACCAACCCCTTGCCTCAGCCCTGATCCCCCTCCCGCCCTTCGAACCCCTCAATCCCAGCTCTGAGCACCCTCCTACACCCCAAACCCCTCATCCTCAGCCCTGCACCCCCAACCAGAGCGCTCATCCCCACATCCCCCCTCCACCCCAGCCCCCTCCTGCACCCTGAACTCTTCAGTTCTGGCCCCACCCTGGAGCCTGCACCCCCAGCCAGAGCCCTCACCCTCTCCCACACCCCCACCCCAATTTCATGAGCATTCCTTGTCCGCCATACAATTTCTATACCCAGATGTGGCCCTCTGACCAAAATGTTTTCCCACCCCTGCATTAATCGCTCTCTCTCTCTCGGGCTATGTCTACACTGGCAATTGAATGACAAAACTTATCACGACAAGTGCCAATATGAACAGCGCATTGTCTGCAGGAGCACTCTCCTGCTGACAACGCAAACACTGATCATTGAGGGTGGAAGTTTTTTGTCGGCAGGAGAGCCGACAAACAGCGGCTAAACTGCATGAATTTTAGTGGCACGGCTGTGGCGACACAGCCATGTCACTAAAAGCTGTGTAATGTAGTGTGATAAAGTTCCTCCTCAGTCTTGGTGGGTCCTGCGCTTATTGGCAGATTTTCTTGCCTCAGAGATTCACCATGTGGGTTGGGGAACAGCCCAGAGACCTTCCCCTCTGGAAGAACCCACAGTCCAGGTCAATTGGGAGGTTTGGGGGGAACCCGGGCCCACCCTCTACTCCGGGTTCCAGCCCAGGGCCCTGTGGACTGCAGCTGTCTATAGTGCCTCCTGTAACAGCTACATGACAGCTACAACTCCCTGGGCTACTTCCCCATGGCCTCCTCCAAACACCTTCCTTATTCTCACCACAGGACCTTCCTCCTGGTGTCTGATAACGCTTGTGCTCCTCAGTCCTCCAGTAGCACACCCTCTCACTCTCAGCTCCTTGCACCTTTTGCTCCCAGCTCCTCACACTCACACCACAAATTGAAGTGAGCTCCTTTTAAAACCCAGGTGCCCTGATTAGCCTGCCTTAATTGATTCTAGCAGCTTCTTCTTAATTGGCTCCAGGTGTCCTAATTAGCCTGCCTGCCTGAACTGGTTCTAGTAGGTTCCTGATTACTCTAGTGCAGCCCCTGCTCTGGTCACTCAGGGAACAGAAAACTACTCATCCAGTGACCAGTATATTTGCCCTCTACCAGACTCCTGTACCCCACTGGTCTGGGTCTGTCACAGTAGACAAAGCCTAAGTGGTCTCGGTGCCACTAGAATGGGACGGAATAGCACATCCAGGAGGTGTGTGGGTTATAAGTGGGGATAGGGGATTATGAGAGGGGATTTCTGCCTTCATCTGAAACATCAAATATTGGCCAGAGAGGGAGGTAGGATATTGGATTCCACACACAGAGGATCTGCTGTGACAAATTATTTGTTACTTAGTGCAGATAAGCAATAATCATTTTCCTAATAGATGACAAGACTGGAACATCCCTTTCTTACCTTTCTATTTGCTTTAGGAGTCTTTCCTGGAACTCTCCCATTTCCCTATACCTAAAAGGGTCATTCACTTTTTTAGTTCCTATGCAATGAATGGGCAATGCAAAGTGATGTATCATGGCCAGTTATGGTTACATCTCATCTGATGAGAGCATTGTTTCATTTGTAGTATGTGGCTACTCTCATTTGGCTTTGTGATTCTCCTTTTTTGCACCACTTAGACCGTGATAGTCCTTCTCAACTGTATGTATTTATATAAAAATCATCACACGTCATAATGCATTGTAAAGACAGAGCAGTTGGAATTTTACAATTGATCAAACTCCAGGAATTTAGACCAACATGCCTGGACATTAGCAGAACCGGTAGTATATTTTCTCACCATAGAGAGTCTTGTTGATAAAACGATTACAAGAAATCTTTGCTTAATAACAAAATGGATAAGGAAAAATCCCGCTGGCAATCTTTTTTTTCCCTTCTAGTCTGACATTTACAGCCCTTTTCTGGATGAGCACAGAGTTCAACATGTAAAAGGATTCAGTAGCACATACACTATTGCAGCCACTACTTACAGCTTGTAAACTCCGACTCTTCACTGTGTCCTCACCAGTGGCTTAGTGGAGTTGCAGTGCTCTGGATTTACACTGTTGCAATACATCAGGAACTTCTTCCCCAACACTATATTACCCAATATAGCTCGAAATAGGATAAGTGCTTTGAATACTTTGGATGTGAAAGCTGCTTGAATAAAACCCTGTTTGCTTTCCATTCCTCTCCCCTAATCTGCTTTAATGTGCTTCTTCCGGGTGCAGTTTGTCCCTTTGTAGAGATCCAGCACAAGACCTATGCACTGCTTAGGTCCCATTTAAGCCCTATGTTGAGTGCTGCATAGACCTTGTGCTGAAACTCTGTGAAGGGGTGAATTCCATCTTCTCTGAGCCCACCTAATCTGGTCTCTGAATCCTTATTGTCCTGCAGGAAATGATTGATGAAGCAGATGTGGATGGAGATGGGGAAGTGAATGAACAGGAGTTCCTGCGGATTATAAGGATGAACAGCATGTAGCTAGATGTTTCTCTTTTCTTTTTACTCACAGTTTTAAATACAGTTGGTAGGTACATCTGTTTTTTCTCCAGCCTCTCTCCATTCTCCTGGGGTTAAAAAATGGGGGATCACTATCAGAATTTTTCAGAATCATGGTTGCAGTGGGACTGAATTACTGATTTTTAGCTGTCTATATCCTAATGTTGGATTCCATTGCAGAATTTTTAAAGGATCTCAGGTAGCATTCTGGGTGTAGGTCAAATATTGACTTGTTTTTTGATTGTTTTCATGTTCCAATGTGATAACTTCATTCCCCTTTTAATTGCTTCCAAAAAAGGCAGGGGAACAGACTTTCGTGAATAACAGGAAACATTTTTCAAAATGTACTTTTTAAGAAGGAGCCAATCCCAGAGTCCGATCCCAGAAACCCGATCAAAATCTGTTCCTGGCACATACTTAGGCCCTGATCCTGCAATCAGATCCGTGCTGGTGGACCCTGTGCCCCTGCAGAGACCCATTGACTTCAAAGGGCCTTCCTGCAGGGGTCTGTCCATTCAAAGCCAATTGCAGAATGGGTCCTTATTTGTCTATAGCATTCACCTAAAAAGTGAGATGCATGTATCTGAGACTTTTAAGTTGATTTTGATTTAGCCCAGTGTGGGAATTTGAGGTGTTTCACTTTAGCAATGTGAGAGTCCCAGTGCAGTGAATTGGTATAGAAGATGCATTGCAGATGGTGAACTCTGTCATCACCCTTCCTGAAGTACACACTGAGTTGTCATCAGTATTTTATCCCCTGGCCTGATTTTACACTCTGGTTTGGGAAACACTGTTTTCATTTGTTATATCCACTGGCGCTAATTTATTTTCTGTATCCCAATAAAACTTGTTTATAACTTTTTCTCTTCATGGATTAGTTCTCTCCACTGCTTTGGACTCTTCATCCATAGCATGATATTCCACCTAAATGTTTCCCTTTTATAATTTCAGCCCATTGCTGCCTCCACATCCCCACAGGGATTACCCTCAAAAGTTAATTCTGATGGTGTATGGATGAACTTTGGTACTCAAGCCCACTGCATTGTGGAACTCCTGCACCCACTGAGAGCGATTCTGGGGCTAGTGGGAGAGGACTCCTGCTTTCTGTATGCTAGAGAGTGCCTTGGAGAGCAAGGACTGTAGAGGCACAGGGTCTCCATACAGCTCACTCTGGCCACTGCAAGTTCCCTTGAGATCCATGCATAGCGTCATGGTATTTAATAATAAGGTTTTTGGATGAGGCCTTAAAAGTGGAGTGTGACGTATTGAGCATATGTCTGTGTCAAACTGTGAACTCCTTTTTGTTTTGTGAACACCATTTCTGATTGTAACCTTAATTGTGGGCTTCCCTTTACTTGTAACCTCCATATTGGATTAAGGCACCCACTTTGTGCTGAAACTCAGCCTGGCCCTGACAAGACTGTCTGTTCTAGACACTGTCTTGTTCACGCTGGGCTGTAGGACAGTTCAAGGATGTGACAATGAGAGAGCCATTAAGGGCCATCAAAGTTGAAAGACTCTTTCCTAGTGGAACAATGGGTTTTCTATCAGTAGTGCCATTGACTTTGAATGACTGTCTACCCAGAAGCCTCTTGTGGGGCTGGAGCCTGGAATTCCTCTAGATGAAAGACATGGGCAAAAAGAGGGCAAAGATGGGTGATTTTCTGAGCCGGGGACAGACCACCACCACATGCCAGATGACCAGGCTAAGGAGAGGAAAGGCAGAAAGGACTGCCTAGCCTATGGATTCTGGCCAAACCTAGGACTCGCAGGAAGGGTGAGATCAGACTCAGAGGGTGCATTCAGGACTCTTGTTTTTTCCCAAAAATTTGTAAAACTCTAGTGCTTTCAAGATTAAAAGCATCTGTAGATAAGAAATTTCTTTGCTAAGCCTGTGCTCCTTGCTTGCCTGCCATGTAGTCCCTGAAAGGGTTAATCAAGCTCAGAATGGTGGAACTCAGATCTAATGTGTATAAGCAACTGTGGGCCCAGGAGGGCTGAGGCACTGGTTTCAGGGTTAAGGTGTCTGGGCTGCAGAGCCCCACGTCCCAAGGAAGGGATTCAGACATGAGGCCTTGCCTGGGAATGTGCCTTAAAGACTCAGAGCTAGGAACAGTGACCAAGCTCTGATCAGACCCAGTTGGCTTAAGAGCACGTAGATCCAGAAGTTGGGTCCAGTCACAACAGACTAGTGTCTTTCCAGGGAGGAGGGCTGAGCCAAGTTATGACACTGAGGTCCTGTCTGGTCTGCATGGATATTAAAGACCCTGGGCAGTTTAAATGAGAGCAGAGGTTTGGCCCTGTGATCCTTGCCCAAAATCTCCCTTCACCTCCACTGTGGTGTTGTGTCTTGTTTGCAGGTTGGGTCTTGTCCTCTTCCCCAGAGATGGTTGCATTTCAGTGGGTGCCATATGTATCTAGTTTGCAAAGCACTCCAGGATCCTTTGGAATGCAGATTGCTACATAAGTGGAAAATATTTAGTTAGCAGAAAGCAACCAAAATTTCAGAAACTTATCTACGATTTTATATCATGTGCAGCACTTCTCAAGACCAGATTTATGGGGGATCATTTTGGATCTGCTAAGTCAGGACCTCTCTAACTGTGGCTGTCCCTTCACCAGTTGGGTAAAGGAAATGAGATACCCCTAGAAGTGCTAGCTAAATGGGGGTGTATGTTTGACCACATTCTGGGAGGCAAATGTGTGGTTGTATTATTTGAATTTGTTTCAGTGAATCATGTGTTTATATACTAGGTTTTTCTCCTGTAGCACAAAAGAAATTCTAACAATGGTGCAGGCCCATTGCTATAGACTGTAATCAAGTCACCCTTTAAGCTTCTTGCCTAGGTTGTTTTCCCAGGGCTTGTAACTGGTAATTCCCTCCATCCCCATTCTGCTGGAGCAAAGGCAAAGCAATGACATGCACAGTATTCATTAATATAATGTGAAATACAAAAATAAATTCTGGTGTTCAATCAAACAGAGGCCAGCATATATAAGATGTTTGTAATTTTATTCAGTAGAAATGACACGTTTTTGATCTGAGTAATGAATACCAGTTCATGTCTAGTTATCAGTGTTGTTGGAGTCTCTTGGGGAATACAAGCCCTGCAGTGTCTTTAAGGGAATCTAAGTCATCTAAAAATTAAATACTCTTTCCCAACCATAGATGCCTGAAATGGATTTAGAATGGGCAAGTCTAACTTTGCCCGGATGAGGAGGAGAATGATGGACTCTGAAGATGGAGCTTTGTACACACATTTTCTTGGGTTGGCTTCCAAGTTCCACAGAAAAAGTCAAAAATGAAATTTTGATAGGAAATAGCTCCCTCCTTAGAGGTTTTACTCTCTACGTCCCCATTTCTAAGAAACTTTCAAAGCTTCCATTCCTTCCCATTTCCGAGGTAGTGGGAGGTGGGGGGGACTGAAGCGTTATGTTTGTGTGTGAAACCCCTTTATATGTTGGCAAGATGGCAAAGATGCATCATATCTCAGAAGGGAAAAAAGCCCATTAATATCAAAATTCTAGGACTTTAGATAAACTGATGGAAATTTCAGGTCAATCTCTCACAGTCTGGAATAACCCAGAAAAATCCTCTGCCATTCAGCAACCTAATGACAATTGCTACATGTCAGGCCACTAGAAGCCTGACATAAGCACGAGATTGTGATGCGCCTAAGTACTATTATTATTGCCAATGCTTCCATTTCATTGCCAGTGTATGACAGGGTATCTGTGGGTAAAAGTGGCAAGATCTTAGCGATAAAGATGCCCAGGTTTGTCTAGAGCAACGTTTCTCAAATGTGGCCACCGTGGACTTTTCGTGCAGCCGTGACAGCCTCCTGGGCGGTGATGGGGGGTGGGGGAACCATCAGCCCCTCCCTCCTTGTTGCTCCTGGATGCGCGGAGAGAGGTGGGGCACAACGCTGCAGGAGCAAGGTGAGTTCTTGACCCACGTTGGGGGGAGGGGGTTTGGGCGGCAGGCTCCAGCGGCAAGACTTCAGGAACCTGGCCATGCGGCCCCAGGCTCTGACTGCAGGGCAGTGGGTACTGACTCCCCCAGCTCTGGCCACGCAGCCCTGGCCTCCAGCTGCGAGGCTTCAGCCTCTGGCCCCTTGTTCCAGCTGCATGGCAGCAGATGCTGGCCCCCGGCTCCAGTCCCAGGCTTCCGTCATGCAGTGTCAGGCGCTGGTCACAGGCCCCGGCCCCAGCCACACAGCAGTGGGTTCCAACCGCAGGGCTTTGGGCGCCAACCTCGGCCTCCGGCCACAGGGCAGCAGGTGCTGACCCCAGCTCTGGCCATGGAGCTTCAGTTGGCCTTTGGCCCGTATTTCCAGCCGTGTGGTGGCAGGTGCTGGCTCCGGGCTCCAGCCATGTGGCCCTAGCTCCTTGCACTGATCCCCTGCCCCAGCTGCACAGTAGCAGGCGCCAGCCCACAGCTCTGTTCCAGGGCTCTGGCCACGCGGTGGCAGGAGCTGGCCCCGGGTGCTAACCCCTGGCCGAGGCTGCACAGCAGCGAGTGTTAGCTTCAGCCATGCAGCGGTGGGCGCTGATTCCTGGCTCCAGCATCCAACTGTGGTCTCTGGCTGTGTGGTGGCAGGCACTAGCCATGGGCGCTGACCCACAGCTCCGGATGCATGGCAGCAGGCTCCGATCCCTGGCTCCAGTCACACAGTTCCTGTCTCCAGCTCAGGGTTCTGGCCACAGGTACTGAGCCCAGGCCCTGACCGCATGGCAGCAGACACCAGGCCCTGGCTTTGGCCATGCAACAATGGGGCTCATCACCCACCCCTATCGCCTCTGGCCCCTGCTGCCTCCCCGTCCAGGGCTTAATGGGTCCTGGGGCTTGCTGAGAAAAGTGATATTAACAAACATGCAAGTATCACTTCTCACAGCAGACTTACTAGCTATCTGTGAAAAGTGATACCTGTATGTTTGTTAATATCACTTATCACTTTTTGTAGCCTCCCAGGTAGCTGCTAAGTGTGCTGTGATATTAACAAATACACAAATATCACTTTTCACAGCAAGCCCCAGGACCCACTAAGCCAGGGGTGGGCAAACTTTTTGGCCTGAGGACCACATCGGGTTTCGTAAATTGTATGGAGGGCCAGTTAGGGGAGGGGGTCGTAGCCTGGCCCCCACCTCCTATCTGCCCCCCTGGGGACTCCTGCCCCATCCAACCTCCCCTGTTCCCTGTTGGCCCCCCCGGGACCCCTGCCCCATCCAACCACCCCTTCTCCCTATCCCCCGACTGCCCCTGGAACCCCTGCCCCTGACTGCCCCCCTGGGAACCCTGCCCCCATTCAACCCCCTGTTTCTCCCCCGACTGCCCCAACCCCTATCCACACCCCCGCCCCCGCCCACCACCCCGAACTCCCTGCCCTCTATCGAACCCCCACCTGCTCCCTGCCCCCTTACCGTACTGCCTGGAGTACCTGCCGCCACCACCATGCAGCTCAGAGCACCAGGTCAGGCCGGGCTCTGCAGCTGCGCTGCCCCAGGAGCTCACAGCCCCGGCGCCCAGAGCATTGTGCCGGCGGCGGGGCGAGCTGAGGCTGCAGGGGAGGAGGAACAGCGGGGGAGGGGCCGGGGGCTAGCCTCCCGGGCCAGAAGCTTGGGGGCCGGGCAGGACGGTCCAGCGGGCCACATTGCCCGCCCCTGCACTAAGCCCTGGATGGGGGGAGGGGGAGCTAAAGGGGGAGGCAGCATTATTTTTGTTATTGAGTCTGCCAAAAAACCCTACAAATATACATTACAATGAATCGGATGTGTATCTGTCCATATTTAATTGTTTTTCCTAAAGTTAATTAAGTATTTTAGGAAAAAAGTGTCCGTGTGGCCACCAGTGAGAGTTGGTGGCCGCACTCTGAGGCCGCCAAAAATTTTGTTGCGAGAACCCCTTGTCTCCCTCCTTGGTAGCTAGCAGCAGTCCAATGGGAAAGGGCCCAGTGTGATTAGAAATAAGCTTTGTGGCACAAGGGTGTAGGGAGAAGGACAGCAGTGGCCCACTCTCAGTGGCTGCTCTCCATTACTATGTATCTGAAGTTTATTTCAGAAGACTTGGATTACCATCATTTTCCAGCATGTTCTGTAGTCAGGCATTCAGGCAA
Organism: Emys orbicularis; assembly: GCF_028017835.1. NCBI lineage: Eukaryota > Metazoa > Chordata > Testudines > Emydidae > Emys > Emys orbicularis. The sequence continues at coordinate 42,997,353 of NC_088691.1, read as the reverse complement.
GTTTCAGCACTTCTTTGATCATCTTTCCAATACCATCATAGACTTCATGGACCGGGGCATTGCACATGAAGGCACTGGTCGTCACCAGCTTGTTCTTCACATCCACATGAATCTCGTCTACATGCTTGTTCACGTGTTTGCAGCCAAGTTCCTTCATGGCCTCTGCAGTCTTTGCATAGGGCCACCTAAAGGAAGAAGTGAGAATAAATCAGATGTGTGTAGCTGATCCTGACACAGAGAGACTCTGCCAAGGCCTTAGATGGAAAGGATCCTTTCTCATTAGGTGTCCCATAGCAGTAGCTAGGAGTCTGCCATTGCTAAATGAATACCCCTCAGGTAAGAGACCACTGTGTGGAAGACAGTGTATACTGTGCCAGAGGAATTCCTCAGAAGTCAAGGAATTAAGCAAACTCTATACTACTCCCTCTCCCTCACTAAAGTAATCAAAAAGCCTCAATAAATTTAAACATTAAGGGTAGGTCTACACTACGAAATTAGGTCTATTTTATAGAAGTCGATTTTTAGACATCGATTTTATACAGTCGACTTCCTATGTCCACACTATGCGCATTAAGTCGGCAGAGTGTGTCCTCACTACCATGGCTAGCATCGACTTACAGAGCGTTGCACTGTTGTAACCTCTGTCCATCATGCCCTTAGAGATTTTTTCAAATGTTTTGGCATTTCGTCTTTTGGAACAGAGTTCTGATAGCACGGATTCGTCTCCCCAAACAGCGATCAGATCCAGTACCTCACGTTCGGTCCATGCTGGAGCTCTTTTGCAATTCTGGGACTGCATGGTCACCCGTGCTGATCAGCTCGCCATGCTGGCCAAACAGAAAATGAAATTCAAAAGTTCCCGGGGCTTTTTCCTGTCTACCTGGCCAGTGCATCTGAGTTGAGAGTGCTGCCCAGAGCAGTCACAATGGAGCACTGTGGGATAGCTCCCAGAGGCCAATACCATCGAATTATGTCCACACTACCCCAAATTCGACCCGGCGATGTCGATTTCAGCACTAATCCCCTCGTCGGGGAGGAGTACAGAAATTGATTTTAAGAGCCCTTTAAATCGACAAAAATGGCTTTGTCGTGTGGACAGGTCCAGGGTTAAATTGATCTAACGCTGCTAAATTTGAACTAAACTCATAGTGTAGACCACTAAGACTCTAGCTAGCATCCCTCTGTAAAGCTACAAGTAGCCCCACTCCCCCAGGTACCTGTATTGGGTTATTGACCCACTCTTCTCAAACAAGTTAACTCTCCCTCAAACAGCAGATGCCAGCACAATACATTTCCTTCCACTGGGATAATTCAGCCCCAGCTTTGAGCCCCTTTACTACAATGATCTCGGCCTGGTTAGTGGAGGAGAAGAGGTACTGTGGCAGTATGTACCATAAATGACATAATGAGCACTGTGAATCACTACCCTGGTGTGTTTCCTACCCTTGGGTTGAGAGAGGTGGACCGGTGTGCTGTGTCGATCCTTCAGAGTCAGATTTTGCAGTAGGGCTCGGCGACACTTACTTCTCACATTCTTTGTCCTGTCCAACCGTCAGCTCACATCCTGGGAAGATTTTGGCTGCCAGGACTGGGGAGATGCAGCACATGCCAATGGGTTTCTTGGCAGCATGGAATGACTTCAAAGTGTCCTCCACAACTTTAGAGACCGTGCAGTTCTTCCCCTGTGTTGCCCAAGTACTGAGGTTCTTAGCCACTCCAAAACCACCTCAGAATAGGGAAAGAGATTAAAAATAGGTGATTGTTTGAATGTAGGATTTTTTTTTTGCCAACTCACCTATTTCACTAAAATGCTTAACTGAATTTGGTGCAGTGTGGCATTTATCCATGGTCCAAACATATTTCAATAAAACCTCAGCAAGCCACCATGTCCGCTGAATACCTGCAGCTCCCTCTTAGGCCTGGCATAGTTTTGCTGGCATAGCTAAGTCAGTTGGGAGTATTGGAGGGGAAAAAATCACACTCCTGACAGATATAACAATGCCAGCAAAAAAAAAGTAGAGACAGTTATACCAGCCGATGAGTACCTGATTCAGTATCGCTTATTTAATTCAGGCAACTGGTATAAGCTGTACTGGCACTAGAATTCTTTTGGCAGCATAAACTGCATTTCTGCTAAATGGGTTTGCTGGTATAGCTCCACTGGTGTAGTTATACTGGCAAACTCTTTGTAGTACAAACAAGGCTGTAAGCCTTACCTGCCAATTACCATCCAATAGAAACGGCAAAGAATCCTCGTGGTCTCTGAACAGAGTTAATCTGAAGATGTATTAGTGCTTTATTCACAAACCCGCTCCTCTTCCATTCTCTTATTTTTCTAAAGTAATGGTGGAACATGTTGCCAAAATAGTTCTCCTAATTAAATCCTCATCTAGGGTCTGAACCTGTGCTCATTGAAGTCAACAGCCACGCTTCCATTAGTTACAACAGGTGCAGGAGTGATTGGGCTTTTCATCATTTGCTCTTCCACTACCCCTCCGTGATTCTCCTGTCTGCGCTAATGGCTGAACCAGGTACATCTTGATGATGTTTTCTACTAAAGTCAAGGAAAGAGAAGCATGGCAGGTTCTGTGGTGGACCAGAAGTAGTGTGGCCCACTGACTAGAGCACTGAAGTGAGACTCAGGAGGGCTGGGCTGTAGTTCTGGCTCTGCCATTGGTCTGTTGGGTGACCTAGAGCGAGTCCCTTCACCTATCTGCGCCTCAGTTTCCCCGTCTGTTAAATGGGGATAATGATAGTTATGCTCTCTGTAAAGCGCTTGAGATCTACCAGTGAAAAGCTGTAGATGAGAGCTGGGTATAATTATTTCCTCCTCTTCTTCCAAATAAGCACCTTCACTTCTACAGCCAGTTAAAATAGAAGACACATCAAATCACATCTATGCCAAGCAGTCTGTTAGTGCAGCTCTCCTAGTGTGCTGCTGCTTTTCTTTAGGGCAACAAATCCTTTCTCTCCCAACCTCCAAAAACCACCATCAACAAAAAAACTCCTCTTCCTGGTGACTCATGGTGGGGCCTCTCCAGGTCATGCCAATGGAGAGCTGCTCCCTTCCATGGGATCTCTAAGGGGATGTCTATGCATCAGCACAGGTAGGCAGACGCACTCTAGCTCTGCTTGAGCTAGCATGCTAAAAATAGCGGTGTGGTCTCGGCGGCTCACGCTAGCCACTTGAGTACAATCCTGCCCAGATCCAGGCAGCTAGCCTGTGCTGCCATGGCCATACTGCTATTTTTAATCCGCTAGCATAAGCAGAGTTAGTGCTTGTCTGCCTACCCATGCTGGGAGTCCACAATCAGCCCTACCTGGTATGATCAGGGCATCCAGTTCCTTGACATTAAGCGTGGCTAGGTCCTTGATGTTGCCTCTGGCAATTCTGGCACTCTCAACCAGCACGTTGCGTTTCTCCTGAGTTGGCTGCCCTTTCACATGGTCCACCACGTGCATCTGCTCTATATCTGGAGCATAGAACTCCCCCTGGGACAGAAGAGATGGCAAGGTCTGTTATCTTAAGGCTAACAGCAAGCCATGGTTCCTAAGCAGTATCAGACTTTGTCGTAGTGAATGAGGGTGGTTTGGTTGCTGAGTTAGAGGGAATTCGACAACAAACCACAACAGCAACATGGCAGTAGATCTGAGCAACTCAAATGCTGACCTGTGACCAGGTTATTGATGTGATAGAGTGTATTGTCAGAATAAGAAGAGAGAGAGATTTTTTTTTAACTTCTTGGGCATTTGGTGGAAATTTTTTTTAGGTGAAAATGCAGATTTGGTGACCCTGAAACATTGTGTGAATTCATGTTGACTGTCAAATTGTTACAGTGTTTTCAAAATATAACATTTCAAGTTTCTGCTTTGAAATGACTTTTAATTTAAAAATTTCCTCCGATTTTATTTTTTATATAATTCAAAAATGCTTTAAAATATTTGAAGCTGAAACAAAACATTTCAGTTTTGTCAAATCATCTCATTTGACCTGAAGTGAAAATTTCAACTTTTTGATTTGCCAACAATTTAAAAAAAATTAGGGCTATCAATTAATCACAGTTAACTCATGCGATTAACTCAAAAAATTAATCACAATTAAAAAAATTAATCACACTGTTAAACAATAGAATACCAATTGAAATTTATTAAATATTTTTGGATGGTTTTCTACATTTTCAAATATACTGATTTATATTACAACACAGAATATAAAGCTCACTTTATATTACTATTTTTGATTACAAATATTTGCCCTGTAAAAATGATAAACAAAAGAAATAGTATTTTTCAATTCACTTCATACAAGTACTGTAGTGCAATCTCTTTATCAAGAAAAAGTAACTTACAAATGTAGATTTTTTTTGTTACATAACTGCACTCAAAAACAAAACAATGTAAAACTTTAGAGCCTACAAGTCCACTCAGTCCTACTTCTTGTTCAGCCAATTGCTAAGACAAACAAGTTTGTTTACATTTATGGGAGATAATGCTGCCTGCTTCTTATTTACAATGTCACCTGAAATTGAGAACAGGCGTTTGCATGGCACTTTTGTAGCCAGCATTGCAAGGTATATACATGCCAGATATGCTAAAGATTCATATGTCCCTTCATGCTTCGGCCACCATTACAGAGGACACGCTTCCATGCTGATGATGCTCGTTAAAAAAAATCAATGCATTAATTAAATTTGTGACTGAACTCCTTGGGGGAGAATTGTATGTCTCCTGTTCTGTTTTACCTGCATTCTGCCATATATTTCATGTTATAGCAATCTCGGATGATGACCCAGCACATGTTAGTTTTAAGAACACTTTCACAGCAGATTTGACAAAAGGCAAAGAAGGTACCAATGTGAGATTTCTAAAACTAGCTACAGCACTCAACCCAAGGTTTAAGAATCTGAAGTGCCTTCCAAAATCTGAGAGGGACGAGGTATGGAGCATGCTTTCAGAAGGCTTAAAAGAGCAACACTCAGATGCAGACACTACAGAACCCAAACCACCAAAAAAAAAAATCAACCTTCTTCTGGTGGCATCTGACTCAGATGATGAAAATGAACATGTGTTGGTCTGCACTGCTTTGGATCTTTATTGAGCAGAACCCGTCATCAGCATGGACATATGAATCTTTAGCGCATATGGCACGTAAATACCTTGCGATGCTGGTGACAACAATGCCATGAGAACACCTGTTCTCACTTTCAGGTGACATTGTGAACAAGAAGCAGGCAGCATTATCTCCTGCAAATTGTAACCATACTTGTTTGTCTGAGTGATTGGCTGAAGTAGGACTGAGTGGACTTGTAGGCTCTAAAGTTTTACATTGTTTTATTTTTGAATGCAGTTATTTTTTGTACATAATTCTACATTTGTAAGTTCAACTTTCATGATAAAGAGATTGTACTATAGTACTTGTATTAGGTGAATTGAAAAATACTATTTCTTTTGTTTTTTACAGTGCAAATATTTGTAATAAAAATAAATATAAAGTGAACACTGTACACTTTGTATCCTGTGTTGTAATCAAAATCAATATATTTGAAAATGTAGAAAACATCCAAAAATATTTAAATAAATGGTATTCTATTATTGTTTAACAGCGCGATTAATCGCACGATTAATTGCAATTAATATTTTTAATCGCTTGACAGCCCTAAAAAATATTTCTTGTTCTTACCCAAAATAATATTTTTGGGGGGCTTTTTGAAATTGCCAGTGAACCAAAAAGTCTGTTATTCTCCCAGCGCTAATCTGAACTAGTGTCAGACAAACAGTTAGGACTGTTTGGCAGCGCTTAGGTCTTTCTGGGAGGGAGCGAGCAAGTGGGGAAGCTGCCCCTCCAGCCCCCCTGGCAGGCAGGGCCACCCGGAACACTTGGAGCCTGCATCTAAAGCCCCTTTCGGAATGTGGCCCTGTGAGCACGGGCTGGAGGACTCAGGAGGAGCAGGGGCAGCCGCGCAGCCAGCAGCCGGAAAGAAGCGCCGCATTCCGAAAGGGGCTTTAGCGCTGCAGGCCAGGGCCCCAGGGCCCCCTTAGCCCAGGGCCCTGCAGCCCCTAAAGTCCCTGCCTTCCAGGTGGCCCTGCCTTCCGGGTGGGGGGTAGCAGCTCCCAGAATTGCGGCTCCCAGAATCGTGGCCATGGGGGCGGTGCCGCGCTGCGCAGAGCCACCTGCACACCCCCTGAACCAAACAGGAGCTGCCCCAGGTAAGTGCTCAGCACCTCCTGCCTGCCCCAGCCCTGAGCCTCCTCCCGCACCCCCACCCTGAGCGCCCTCCCGTACCCTAACTCCCTCCCAGACCCCGCACCCCCCCTGAGCGCCCTCCTACACCCTAACTCCCTCCCAGACCCCGCACCCCCAGCCCTGAGCCCTAGGGGTAAGCCAGGGACACCTCCCCACCACAGTACAGTACAGTACTGTATAGTATATAATGCCTTTTGTCTGCCCCCAAAAATTTTCCTTGGAACCTAACCCCCCGCATTTACATTAAATCTTATGGGAAAATTGGATTAATTTAACATCGTTTCACTTAAAGTTGCATTTTTCAGGAACATAACTACAACCTTAAGTGAGGAGTTACTGTAGTCCTAAACTTTATGGAGGAAAAGTTATACCAGTTTCCTCCATCAGAGGGCTCCTTAGGTTAAGGGATGAAGAAGGGACCTGCAGCACTCTGAATAGTCTTTCAGTTTTGTGAAAGAGGGAAAGTGAAAAATACAGGAAGAAAAAAACAAGAGGAGAAAATACAGTTTCAGAAAGAGGGAGACAAACACCTTTTTTTTTGTAAACAGGAACTGAGAATGTGAACCTTGAAACCTTTATTAGATCCTTAGCTGATGTAAAACAGCATTGTTCTATTGACTTCAAAGGAGAAACAATCATTTATAGAAGCTGAGGATTGGGCCCAGATTTGTCCTCTGCTGGGAGCAAAGGGTGATCTCATGCAGTGTTCTTGCACTCAGACAATTTGGCTACTGTTACTAATTCTGTATTATCAGCTTCTTGCTGGCTGCTATGATTTTCTGTTTCAGAGCCCTTTCAGTGGCTTCTGTTTTTATTTTCTGCCTCAAACAGGAATTTAAAAAGCAGGTGTGGCAACTGGCCACTTAAAAGAAACAGAGAGAGAACTGCAGAAGTGAGCAAATGTCTAGGTCAAAAAGAACACTAGAACTGCAGCGTAGCAGAGGAGGGACATATTAGGGAAATTGCTTAAGGAGATTTAGATTTTCATGTATACAATTGAGTCCAGACAGTCCATTTTCTACTGCAAAATTTCTGGGTGCTAAAGTGGTGAGCTCTGGATAGAAGAAGAAAGATACAGAAATAAGAGACTACCTAGGTTTTTTTTAATCACATTCCCCTAGTGATCAAGTTCGCTGGTGCTGGGTGCAGTGCACGAATTTAGATAGATAGATAGTATCTTATCTAGATTTTTGTACTGTACCCGCCACCTGATCACTAGGGCAATTTGACTATCTCAGCAGCAACAGGAATTAACACCTAAGGAAACTATGATTTACTGCTCCAATGAGCCCCAAAATAATCCCTCCAGTGGAGGAGATGGTAAAGAGCAGCCCAGGGCAAAAGGATATATAGCCAAGATAGACCTTGGCTTCAGAGCCAGGGTGCTTCTTACCTGTGCCCCCTCTCTGCTGAGATGCACCAGCACGGCAGATGACTCATGGATTTCACTGCCATCATACACCCCACAGCCGGACAGGACAATGGCTACCTTCTTGCCCATGTTCAGACTCAAAGTAGGTGGATTCTCTGGGAGGCTGGAGTTGCTGTGTCTCTCTGTTCACTGCCCTGAGCCTTTTATAGCAGGAGATCCCGCCCCAGAACAAGGCAGGGCTGTATGGGCTGGACAGAGCCCTTTACCGGTAGGAAGTTTTCTATTTCTCCAAAGCAGGCTTTGATGTGTACATAAATGTTGTGCAATCAGCAGCTCCCTGTTAGCTCTCCTTGTGCATTGCCATAGGGAGAATTTGCAGCTAGCCAGAGCTGTTTGTTGGCTACCCGTGCTCATCTTTCCTTTCTCAATCAATTTTCAATTGTGTTGCAGACTAATGCACAGGGACTTTTATATGTATAATGGCATGTAACAGAGCCATGCATTGGGCTAAACCCCTAGTTTAAATCCTATTCCAGTCAGTGCAGTTACACCAGGGATGTACTTTTTAAAATTTTTAGCTGCACAGGCGGTGTTCCCTTTCCATTGTTAAATGTCCTCCGTCTCTAAGCTTGGTCTCCAAACAGCAGGCTTTCTACAGACACTTTAATTCTCTGGACTTTGGGCCATGAATTTAGAAACAAGGGGCTCAGTTCTCTGCACCTTCACACTAGCTTTATGCTAATGTAACTCCACTGACTGCAGTAAAAGTGGTGTTACAGAGGCAAGGGCCTGGGAAAATCCATCAACGTGAGCAATCATCATTTTGATACACCCACCATTCTTTCAGTTTATAGGGATGCTCTCAGCATGCGGAGGTGCCTACATTTCCATTCCTTAAAGGCCAGTAAGTCTCGTGCAGCATCCCTAAATAATGTTAGATAGTCTCCCGAGATTATTTATGAAATACCTCTTGTTTGGGTCTCTATTGAGATACAGGCTTTCTTTAGCAAAAATACAGTTTGGGGTGCTAATTATTTATTACAACTATGGATAGCGTGCCCATCACCACGGCGTCTGTGTCTGCAGTTTTTATTGGCATACTTTAAAAAACAATGACACCAGGCACTATGTGTTCATGGCTATTCCTTTATAAACCAGAATGAGCAGCGCAAATATTAGAGAGGGAGAAAAGTCCAATTAAGGTCCATTTAATCCCAATGCACAGTTGGTCCCTACACTGCTTTTACTAGTCCCAACGCAGGTGACCTGCATGATGGGTGTGGAAAAACCCAACTGATATCTATGGATGCAAATAGTGTGCAAATTCACTCCTTCCTGGTTTAGATACAAAACTGCCAAGTCATGCTGTAGTTGAAAAAAATATTAGTTCTCCCTCCTTCAGACAATTAGATGGAGTCATATTACTGAGTAGATATAGCTTGGGTAAACAAATCTAGTGCACACCACAAACATAATCCATTTCTGGGTGTTACAAACTGGCCGAGCTGTCTCCCATTTTACAATACCTCCCCGTGCTAAATGGTGCTGACCCCACTGCACACCTGTTTATCAGGAATCGGCGGGTAGAAATCGACCCCACTGCACACCTGTTTATCAGGAATCGGCGGGTAGAAATCGACCTCTCGGGGATCGATTTATCGCGTCCCGTCAGGACGCGACAATCGATCCCCGAATCGACGCTCTTACTCCACCAGCGAAGGTGGGAGTAAGAGCCGTCGACGGGAAGCCGCGGAGGTCGATTTTGCCGCCGTCCTCACAGCGGGGTAAGTCGGCTGCGATACGTCGAATTCAGCTACGCTATTCGCGTAGCTGAATTTGCGTATCTTAAATCGACCCCCCCCTGTAGTGTAGATGTAGAGATATATTAGGGCCTGAGCCAACCCCTGTTAAAGTCAATTAAAAATTAAAAATTGTCTACAGATGGAGTGACTCCAGAATATCTATTCATGTATTCCAGAATAACTATTCTTGGTGGGCCCTGGTCTACACTGGAGGGGGAGAGGGGGATAAATCTAAGTTACGCAACTTCAGCTACGTGAATAACGTAGCTGAAGTTAACATACTTAGATCAACTTACTGTGGTGTCTTCACCATGGTGAGTCGACTGCTGCCGCTCCCCCGTCGACTCTGCTTGCGCCTCTCGTGGCGCTGGAATACAGGAGTCGACGGGAGAGCTCTCGGGAGTCAATTTATCGCGTCTAGACTAGATCCCCGGTGGCTGGATCGCTACCCGCTGATCCGGCGGGTAGTGAAGACATACTGTAGCAATCTTATTCTGGAATAAGAGTGCCTTACTCCAGATTATCTTAATCCACTTTGGATAAGAGTGTCTACACATGGAGTTATCAGGAATAGCTATAGCACTTTAAATTCATGCTCTTTGTTAATCTGAATTAACTTTCAAGTGTAAACAAGTCCAAAGGTATCCCACTGACTTGAAAGGGCATTATGCTGTCAAAGAGGGGTGAGTATAATTAAATGTAATCATCACCTCAGGCGTTTAATGAAAACCAACTCGGGAGCAGTAATGGGAATTAAACTGCTCTAGAGGGGAGATTCTGGGATGAAGCACAGCACAGAACTGGGAGCCCTTAAAAATACTAACATTTGCTCATACTCAGCCCTCATCATGACCTCAATCCTGAGAAGTGCTGAGTGCCCCCAATCTAACTAAAGTCAATGGAGATTCAGCAGGAGCTCAGTTCCTCACAGGATTGGGTCCTATGTTAATAATTATGTGGATACAAATCGGTGGGAGGGAGTGTTTAAATGCTGGCCAATGCTGTAGAAATTTTCCCACAAAGCTCTATTAAGGCCCCTGTTTACCACTGTTTTCTGACCAACTTCCACTCGATGTGTAACTAACATCACCACTTAACGCCGTATCTGGATTTGGCCCAATAGATACATTATACATTGTGAGCGCTTGAATTGCTGTTTGGTTCTGGTCTGTCTGAGCATCTTTGCCTTTTGTGGTTGTTATTTGTTCTGCCATGGCCCCCTCACTTCTCTAGCAGGCTGTATTCATCAAGTGATTGCTCAGTAAATGTGTCTCTGAGACTATCCTATCTGTTAACTCCTCAGACTAAGGGCATGGCTACACTTGCTTTGTCTCGGAGCAGATAAGCATGCCGGCTGTCAAACGGAGCTTTCAAAGGGCATATCCAAAACAATGACAAGAGTGGCCACTTGACTTACGGGGATTATGGGACGTTTCCGGAGGCTGATCAGAGTGCAGTAATGCAACACCTCATTCACACTGATGCTGGGGCACTCCAGCGGGGGCGCATCAAACGTTATTCTACTCGCCAAGGTGGAGTACCAGGAGCGCTCTAGCCATGGCATGTGCCTTGCCAGTGTGGACGGGTAGTGAGCTAGTGCGCCCAGGGCTCCTTTAATGCACTGTAACTTGCAAGTGTAGCCAAGCCCTTACATGACGTTGCTATTATAAGACAGGCCCGTCACATAATGGGCAATGGTCTGACCTGGCAGCTACTTTCTTGTAAAGAGAATGTGACGTTCTAATGCAGATTGCAGCTATTCTTGGCATTTTAAAACGCCTTTGCTGAGCAGTTTATAGCTCCATTCACACTCCCACTGGAATGTAGGATAGCTGTCCCACACATCTGGCCATCCCATGAGTATCCGTATACAGAACTTCACCCTCTCCCATTTTTCTGCATTGTCATTTGCTTTGAGGAACATTTGGAAGGGTAGCAACTATCTTTTCCAGTTCTCTGCCAGGTTCCCTTTTGGACTGGCTTCATTTTTGCTAAGACCTAGTTCTCCGCTAACCTTATGTCAACACAGGAGTGCAGGTAAGATTGGAGTTCACCTGACATGGCTCAGAGTTACAACGGTTAAATCCCATCATAGGGTAGGGCTCCAGAACCTGCTGTTTCAGTGGTAAAGGCAGTGGGGCAACAAAGACATTCTTATTGTGGGAGAAAAAGACACAGGACATCCAGGCTGGATGGAATCCTCTTTGTAGGGCAGCCTGCAGGGGCGGCATAATCACATACCCTTGAGCAGGCCTGATTCTATCCAGCTAACAACAGCAGTGCACACACCAGCCAGTGTTGGCATTTCTAAATGTGTTAGGAATTAAGGGGAATACTAAGTCCAAAATCAGGAGACATGACGGAACCCAGGGCCGCTCAGAGAGTGAAGGTGTGCTTGTTAGAACCAGCAGATGGATTTTTTTAGAACTATTTTATTCAGTACCCAAACTGTCCCATTGGCAACAGGGGAGCATGAAAATAACCTCTGCCAATCATTTATAAGGTGTCCTTTTAGCAAGAGTTAATCAAAAGTAAAATTAACAGGCCTTCAGGGAAAGTTAGGAGCAACACAGGCTGAGTCACAGACTGAAGTTTATTACGCTTAACAGCCCACTTGTATTTCCTGCTCTGCTACTCACAAGGGAAATATAACTGAAGCTGTTACTGTTAGGGAAAGGGGTGGAGTGCTGGGAGGAACAGCAGCTAGTGGAGTAGGTTTGACTATAAAGAGCTAGGAAAAGGGAGAGAGACAGCATTTCAAACTGCCTTTGAGTCTTCAGCAAACTTGGTCATGGCAGAGGGCCGGGTCCAGTCACTTCATTACTCCATAGGGCTCCTGGGCATTGCTTCAGGTAGGAACCAAGTTTACCTGGCAAGGGAGGCTGGTGGTGGAATTGACTTTCTTGTATAATGAGGTTACACATTTTAAATAAGGACTAACTAGATTCTGTTATGAAAGAAAGAGTTCTTCCCCGCAATGGGTTCTCTGAATCTTCCTTGCTTGGATAAAACCCTTAGATCTATAAACCAATCTGCATAAAGCAGTCAATAACATGTTTGTCTTGCCTTTCAAACACTGAGCTGAACTTTTCCATTTGGTTGGGAGTCAAACCTAAACTTTCCAATATAGTGTAGTTTCTAACAGAATTCTTTATTGAGATTCACTTTCCTCTTTCTTTTCTCCTTCTGTCTCTCTTCCCTGGATCCCTCTTTTCCCCGATTGCTCTCTGTTTCCATTCCTCTTTCTTGATTCCTTCTTTCTTTGCATTTTTCTGTTCCTTCTTTATCTCCCCCGTCTCCGATTTTCCTGGAAAGCTTTTAAGATGTTTCTTTTCCCCTGTGTTCCATGCAGGATCCCTCTTGCTAGCTGTGCACTCCTACAGCTTCACCAGCTCAGCCCCTCTGATCCCCAGCACGGCTCTGGGAGTCCTTCTGTTTGTTATATCAGCTCTCTTGGCATATGCAGGTAAGACCAGGAGCACTAGCACCTAACAGCCCTTTCTGCAGCTTTATACATATTTTTGTACTGACCTCTATTTTGCCAGCAGTTTTGTCAATGTGCAGAGGGACTTGAGAAAGAAACATCAGTTCTAAATGAATCATTTACTGAGTTAGGTTCACCGCACTGGAGGTTCGCTCATTATAAATACAATTTCCAAACTCTGTAAGAATGATAGTTTAAGGGCAGTCAGTGAATTAAACAGTGTGTTAATAAGTATCAGAGGGGTAGCCGTGTTAGTCTGGATCTGTAAAAAGCAACAGAGAGTCCTGTGGCACCTTTAAGACTAGCAGATGTATTGGAGCATAAGCTTTCGTGAGTGAATACCCACTTCGTCAGACACATGTTAATAAGTAGTTTGCCAAGGTTATAATCAGTTTAGGGGGAAATCACAGGTTATCATCACAGGTTATAAAAAGTTTCAAACTATTTTGACTGACTGGGGAATTACTCATGTCTCCCCACCAGGGGGAATGAAGAGACTGATGCTTAGGTTTCAATACATTTATTTTAAGGGAGGCATTAATGGGATTGCCTTGTATTGGTCCTGGACTTTTTCTAGATATTAAACAAAATGCTAACCAGAGGGGAGTGGTCATGGGTAACAAAGCTTTTAAACTCTAAGTACTGGGTTCAGATCTACTCTCAGCCAGTGCTGACACAAAGCTGCCCTAAAGCCTGATCTAGAGCCCACTGAAGTCAATGGGAATCTATCGATTGGCCTCACTGGGCTTGGGATGAGGCCCTTAGCATGGAGCAGCTTTTTGAAGGCCCTCGTGAAATGGGTTGGTAGCCTTGGTTCAGCCCAGTGGGCAGGTGCTGTCTTCACATTAGGCGGTGATCAATCATGACAAAGGCCAGTGAACACCCTAGGGTTGCCAGGTGTCCAGTTTTCGACCGGAATGCCCAGTCGAAAAGCGCCGTTAAAAGTCCGGTCGGTGGCGCACTGGGGCTAAAGCAGGCCCCTAGATGCAGGGGCGATCAGGGAAACTCCGCATGCTGCCCCCACCCCCAGTGCCAGCTCTGCAGCTCCCATTGGCTGCAGGGGCGGTGGTTGCGGGCGCGGGCAGTGCGCCCTGCGCAGAGCTGCCTAGCTGTGCCTCTGCCTAGGGGTCGGGCATGCTGGCCGCTTCTGGGAGCAGCGCAGAGCCAGGGCAGGCAGGGAGCCTGCCTTAGCCCCACTGTGCCACTGATCGGGGCCGCCTGAGGTAAGTGCCGCCCGGCCGGAGCCCACACCCCAAACTCCCTACCCCAGGTTGGAACCCCCTTCCACACTCTAACTCCCTCCCAGACCCCGCACCCCCACCCGCATCCCAACCCCCTGCCCTAGGTTGGAACCCCCTCCCACACCCAAACTCCCTCCTAGAGCCTGCACCCTGCACCCCCTCCTGCACCTCAATCCCTTACCCCAGCCCTGAGCCCCCTCCTGGAGCCCGCACCCCCCCCCCCAACTCCAACCTCCTGCTCCAGCCCTGAGCCCCCTCCTGCACCCCCCAAACCCCTCATCCCAGCCCCAGCTCAGAGCCCATACCCCCAGATGGAGCCTGCACCCCCTCCTGCACCTCAACTCCCTGCCCCAGCCATGAGCCCACTCCCACATTCCAAACCTCTTGGCCCCATCCTGTGCCCCAAACTCCTCATCCCCAGCCCCACCCCAGAGCTTGCACCCCAGCCCGAACCCTCACCCACTCCCGCTCCACAACTCCATGCCCCAGCCTGGAGCCCCCTCCCGCACCCTGAATCCCTCATTTCTGGCCCCACTCTGGAGCCCGCACTCCCAGGTGGAGCGCTCACCCCCTCCTGCAGCCCAACCCTCTGCCCCAGCCCAGTGAAAGTGAGTGAATGGGGGAGAGCGAGCGACGGAGGAGGGTGACTGGAGTGAGTAGGGGTGGGGCCTCAGAGAAGGGGAGGGGAAGGGACGCGGCCTCAGAGAAGAGGCCAGGCAGGGGCAGGGGCAGGGGCAGGGGCAGGGAAAGAGTGTTCAGTTTTGTGCAATTAGAAAGTTGGCTTGAGAGCTCTTGTACCCTTAGAGGTGAATTGCCTAATTATTACTCCAGTAGTTTGGGGGTATAAACACAAAGGGTTAAATTATGGCCACCCTGCACTGATATAAGCATGGAGAGCCTCTTACCCCTAACACACTTGTGCAGGAGCAACCATGACTGGGTTGCTAGCTACATGGGAGCACTAAAGGAGAGGTCAGTCAGCACTGCAGTCTCCGGGGGAAGTGTGTCAGGGAAGAGCAGCTGTAACAACTTCTGTTTCTAAGGTTACTGCACCTCAGCTCCCTTGAGGCATAGCTGTTCCTCCATTGCACAGGCACAATGCCACAATGCCTTGCTCTATCAGTGCTGCCACTCCCCCTCCCAACATGGCACTGGTTCACAGGGCCATAACGGAACGGAATGGAAATGGGGAAATTCTTGGGTGCCAAGTTCCAGCCCAGAATGAGCATCTCCCAGCCTAGGTATAAACTTCACAACACTAGGGGTTATGTGATCATGGAAATCCTGAGGCACCATGGAAGGTGCTTGTCTAATATAGGAAGCAAAGAGGGCATGTAGCATGTTTGTAAAGTTGTAATATTGTTTTGGGGTGATAGCTGAATTCCATTCAAACTCGCATTCAACTTTAAGTCTCTCTAATCAAGTTCTTTGTCCACTTTCGGAGACAGGGCACTGTACTAGATTGACCTTGGGTCTGATCTGGTCAGGCAGTACCTATGCTTCTTTGTGAATGACTGGTTATGTATTAAGTGCCAACAAGGTGCTCCGTGCTGTACATGACATATAATACACACAGGCTCTGCCCCAAAGGGCTGGCAATGTAAACTAGACAGAAATGGAGCGGACAGGATGCACCGGGAAACCCAGAGAAGGGAGCACCAGCACTTTATTTGTACTAGTCTAGTGTGACAATTATTATTGACTTATGGGCATCATGGAATTTGGACGAAGAGACGATAATGGCTTGGGGGACCCAGACTGGGCAGGGCCGTCCATGGACAAGGGTTGGAGGTGTGGAAAATGGAAGAGAGTTTGTTGTGGGAACTTGTGTAAGTTCATTATCATTAAGAAGTGATGCAATTTACATCAAAATGTGGTGCTGGGACGTGCCATTCTGGCACACTGACAAACACACCTAATTGTCCTGGTGGTGTCTCTACGAGTTGGTGGCTTCCGAGACATAGTGACCTGGCATTCCTGTTCCTTTGTTTATTTCCCTTGTAGGAGTTCAGAAGAGCCTGAGAAGTGCCTCCTTGTTCGTGTCGCTGTGTCTCACCATCTCAGTGCTGTGGTGCAGCTATGGAGTCATCCACATCCTGGCAGGGCAAGGGGTCCTGAATGGCACTGGTGATTTCCGCAATGCCGTGGTGCCCGGCCTGGCGACATTTACTCTGGGGCTCCTCATCATTGGGGTGGTGGGCTTCCTTCAAAGAGAGCTCATCCTTGCCATGGTTGCTTCTTGCATTTCGCTTGCCTGTGCCCATGAAATTGCCATGCTTTATAACACGGCTTTTGGTTCCTCGGCAGTGGCTTACAATTATATGATTGTCTGCTTCCTTGGGGGCTATTTTGCTATGGGGAGGGGTCTTTATTTCCTCAGCAAGAAGAAAATCACCCTTCCTGGCACAGATCTGGGCAAGAGTAAGACCAATGAGCAGGTCCAGGCCAATGGTGCCAACACGAATGACTTGGCAGTCATTGGTCTGATCTTGAACATGCTGTCTGCCAGCGTCTTTGGCTGCAGGCTCCTGGGAGTGACCAGCAAGCTATTTGTGGGCCAAGTACCTTGGCTTTGGGCAGCTGGGATTTACCAGATTGGGGTCTGCATTTTCTCTTACCGTGCCCTGGATACGTTGGCTGCCACATTCTTTGGTTTCACCTCTGTGTTGAAATTTGCTGGAGGCTATTCCCTCCTGTACCGGATCTGGCAGCAGGATGAGCCGGTTTTCCCCATCCCTTTCTTGGTGGTTTTTGCTATCCTCTTTGCTGTCTTGGCCCTTTTCATCACCATTAAAAGCCTGGTGGATGGCCTGTATTTGCTCTTTTACGTGGCCTACTGCATTGCCCTAGCCTGTCGCCCTCATGGTTTTTTTGAAGGTGGTCCCCAAGGCGTGGACGTGGCCATCTTTGTGGCCTCGGCCCTTATGGCTCTCATTTACCAGTACAACATGAAGGCGAGTGCCAAAATCCCTACAGGGGAGGGAACAGTCAAGGCCTTGCTCTCCCACAGCAGTCATCTCAAACTTCATGAAGGGAAAGACCTTCATGCTCCCTACCTTGGCTATTCCAAGTATGCCGATGCTGAGGTGCTTGGCTTTGCGTGCAGCGTCCTTGCTTCCTTTGCTATCACGATGACAGTGGACCCAAGGGCACCACTTGCTACTGTTGTTATACCCTGGGTGGTGGTAGCCGGAGGGATCCTTAAGCTTTTATGTGGTTCAGTGGCCTTTGCCCGTGGTAAGACCTTGGAGAGCAGTGCCTTCATTCTCTATGGGGTCATGTGGATCATCTGGGGCTTAACCAGATATGGTGATCTCTATGGCACTAGCAGGGGCTTCCAAGTAGCTGTAGGCATCATCGCCCTCATGCTTTTCAACTGCTTCATTGTCTTCTGCACTCTCTTCCTAAGCATTTCCTGGTTCATTTACTCCCTCACCTTCTTACTCATACTCATCAGCTTCTTGCTGGATGCAGTCAATGCCATGCCAGCTGGCTATGATATTGCTGTCACCATCATCTTTGGGCTGGCCAGCTTCTATTGCTTCCTTTCTGCCCTTTTCAACAGTACCTTTGAAGGTTCCCATTTCCCTGTGGGTAGGCCTATTGTGACGCTCAGTGGTATTGGGGGAGGAAGCACCAAATGCCTTCACTTGCCTGCCAGGAAAGCTTCCTCAGTCAAGCAAATTGCAGGTAAGGAAAATGTATAGTGGAGAGAACAGGGGTAGGGGTTAACTGAGGGGTTTCATATTGAAGGAAGTCATGATAGAAGAACTACATTTTTTCCCCTGTCTGAATCTAGAAACTTTGATTATACTATGGCATTTTGACCAAGGCAGTATGGTCAAATGGTTAGAGCAGAAGAGTGGGAAGTAGGGGTCAAATGCTCTGCTGGTGTAAGTGGGAAAAATTCCATTGAAGTCAATGGCTTTGCACCCACTTATGTGATTCAATGTCTCCTGGTTCCTGTCCCTGGCTGGCCATCCCATCTACTTCATACAAATCCCACAGACTGGCACTGCAGCATGACACAGCCTCTGGGAATCCTTGCTGGGATATTTCAAGGGACAGAGGGGGAGGGTTACTCTCTGGATAGTGGGACACCTCCTTGCCTGTCTGCATGTAACCTATAACTCTCCTTTAATGAACACTAGAAAATATACTGTAGTGGGCAACACTTTAGCAGCCAGGGGATGAAGCCGAGGGCCCATAGTAGATCTCTTCCATCTATATCTCTTTTGTGAGTTTATCACCCAGCAGTTCTCTGGGTTGTTTCCTGTTCTTAGAGATCATGAAGAATGGAGGAGCTTGTGGCATCCCCACAGACACAGTGTATGTTCTGGTGGCAGCCTGCAATCGACCTGATGCCGTAGAGAAAGCTTACAAGTAAGTGTTTTCACTACAGGCCCAGGTGAGGGCTTCTTCTAATAGTCTAATGGAGACTCTAGCCACAGGCTGTAAGTGGCAACTGACAGCTGCTGTTGGGCAGTGTCTGCTGCAACAGGTCTGAAGGTGCAAGGGCCACGATTCAGCCCTCATAAGAGCAGTAAGCCTGCGGGTGAAGATCAGGGTTAGAAGAGGGAAAAACTAGCTGGGTAATTGTCCCCTAGAACATCCAGCAGGAACATCACCCCTGCCAGCTGATGGAACCAATTGGCTGGGAGATCAAAAGACTGTACAAAGAACAAAAAGTGGGGGCAGGCAGTGGGAACGCACTGTCAAGATAAAAATCATATTCATGGGAAAAACTCCTCCTCTGGGTCTGATTTCTTTTTCATGTTGTGCCTCCAAAATTAGTGGACACTTTTGAGAATTTGGGCCTAAGTGACTTGCTCACAGCCACACAATGAGTCCGTATCATAACTTGGACTAGATCCCAGCTCTCCTTCCCCCCCGCCCAGCTGAGGGCTTTATCCGCTGGATCATGCGGCTTCTACTACAAAGGCTCTTGTGCTTGGCTGAAGTGTGCAAGGGCATGTCTGAGTCTAAACCTCCCCCAAACTGCTTCCATTGCAACTGGAGAAAATAATTCCCAACCTCCCGTTGGGTGCTAAAGAGCATTCCTTTCTTTTGTCTTCTTACCAGGACTAAGCGCCAGGCTCAGGATCGCCCCATGTCACTCTGGATTTCGAGTCTGAAGCAGCTGGAACCTACAAAGCATTTGTTCAACCCCATACTGTGGGATTTCATGGCAGCTGCCTGGCCATCTCCCATTAGCCTGGTGGTTCCCAGAGGTGAGAAAATATTGTTGCTGTCAAGCTTTCCACAAGGCGGAGAGTACTGCTGATCCAAAACACAGCGACACTGTGCAACGATGCCAGACCATTCCTCGTTTAGTTACAGGGTACCACCACTGTTTGTAGACTCGACCCCCATCAGTAAGTGTTGTGTGGCTGTTTCCCTTACAGGGGAATGGGTGGACTTCCTGGGGATGAAAGACTCTGCCAAATATGTCGGTACCTCTCAGAGCATCGCCATCCGTATCCCCGACTGCTCCATCACCACACATCTCATTGATCTGGTGAGTGACCAACGCACATCTCTCTCGGCTTGCTAAGGTCAAGCAGCAAGAAAGGTGATGGGTCTAATGATCACATGGGCCACCGTGAACAGGTTTGGTGTCAACAACTAGCATTCAGCACATGGTGCAATGGCTAGGAACTGGTGTCAGGAGACCTAGGTACTTCTCCCAGCTCTGTCACTGTCTAATCTTGGGCAAGTCACTTCACCCCACTGTTCCTCCAAATGTAAAATGAGATGATGTAAAGCCGGTCAGGAATGTTTTGATAGAAAATTGCCGATTTGTCAAAACCAAAACATTTAGTGGAAAGGATTTGGAAAAAAGAGTTTTGGAAGTGTCAAAACCTGTTTCAATATTTTCAAAACAAGAAATGCCAGTTTTCCTGTTCTGAATGATTTTTTGTTTTGCGATTGAAGCTGAGTAAATAATCATAAAAGATCAAAATTGAAACAAAGTGTTTTGACTGACCCAAGCCAACAGTTTTTTTGGATTTTTGGTTCCTGAAAGTTTTGGAGATTTTGACATTTCATTCCAATGGAGGAAAATGGTCAAAATCTCAACATTTTTCATCTGATTGTACAATCCTTTCCAGCCCAGCTCTTGGTGATACTCACTTTTGTAAAGTTCTGGAGAAGAAAAGTGATGAGTATTATTATTACCGGCCCGTAATATTAATTAAGGTTAAGGTTGAATGCACACATAGCAGTTGTTTGGTTGAACATTTGCTTAAAAACCCAACAATCCAAATGTTAGAAACCTAGAAAATGCATAATTATCACCCCTCTTGTCCGATTCGCTGTATATTTACTAGAAAAGTTCTACCTCCGATTCACATCTAACCTCGTATTTTGAATGCAATATGATCCTTTTTTGGATTGTAGGTGTGGACTGTGGAGCAAAAGATGCTTATTCAACCTAAATTATGGAACCAATGCTGTTGCTCCATAAATTACCCCCAGCAGTGGTACGTGGGGTGACAACATCGCTGCCCTGTGTTAGTATAATGCAGAGGTGGACAGCTGTATTTACCATACCAAGTCACAGAAACAGCTCAGTCCAAGGATGTGATCCACATAGCTACCATCTCAAGGCAACTCCTCTCTCTGTCACAATGCCACATGCTGAACGCGCTTTGTTTTCCCATTTGATACATTCCTAAGGCCATTTCCTCTGGCCTTTGCCAGGTAGAAAAGCTTTTGCCCTTTCCTGCTTTGTGCTGAGCACTTCTCCTGCTGTTTTCCTTATGAACTCTTGGTGGCAGCAGCAAATGAAGGTGTGGTCGGGTGCAATTCAGTGGCATAACTGCTGCATAGAGCGCTGCACGAGGGAAACTTCCTACAGCAATGCTGACCATTGCACCTATGCCCCATTGATACAGCTCCAAGTGGGGCCACACTGATCGCCCAGAACAGTAGGATGGCTGGTGCTGCTGTACTAAGGCAATTTATTTGGAACCTGATCCTGACCTTCCACAAATCAGACCCCTTCCCCACCACTGTGTCTGTGGGCCTTTGCTGACGAAACCATGACACCCTGCCTGCTCCTTTGATAATTTGCTTGCTGCCCACATTTCCATTGGGGTTCCAGTATAATTTACTGTCCCATGAAATTAAAATGCTTCATTCCTTCCTGAGGAAATGTGCTCCAGGAATTATATTGGGGCAGTTCTCTGGCCTGTGTAATCCAAGAGGTCAGACTAGATGATCACAAGGGTCCCTTCTGGCCGCAGAATCTATAAGACCTCCTCAATTCAGCCTAGTTTTCTGTATCTTCCTCACTGTACTGCTGTCCTCACACTCACACTCTGGCACCCTCCTTCAGTTAAAATGTGTTTCAACAAACAAAGCATAAAGTGAAACGAGTCCGTGAGCATTATTGTTTCTGTGCTGGAAGCTCTGATCAAAACCCACTTTCTCGTTTTGTTCTCATTTACCAGGTTGGCCCCATTGCAGTCACATCAGCCAATCCAACTGGAGAAGCAGACACCACCCACCACAATCAGGTGTATGCCAAACTGGGAGACAAGGTAATCACCATGTGCTTCTTCACATTCATCCTGGGATCTGAGGGAGATGTGATCACAAGGTGATATCGATTTACTCCCAGCTGGCAAGT
The DNA here is from genome assembly GCF_028017835.1 of Emys orbicularis. Classification (NCBI taxonomy): domain Eukaryota; kingdom Metazoa; phylum Chordata; order Testudines; family Emydidae; genus Emys; species Emys orbicularis. The sequence goes on along the minus strand of NC_088691.1, from coordinate 42,975,577 downwards.
CAGTGGTTAAGACTAAAATCCTGAGATAGATTGTAAATTAGAAGCTCATTGAGGCTTATCCCAGAAGGGCCAGGGAGGGAGAGAAAGAAGGCTGGAAAAATAAGGAATCAATATTTACACAAACATTTTTGTTTTTAATGCACAGTCTGTGACCCACCACTGTGGTTGGTTTCTCTTCAGATCCATAAGGATGTGGGTGCCATAGAGCATTTATGGACCTAGAAGTGATAAAGCCCTTGACATTCTAATGTTCCAAAGCCCTTGGGGATGTCAAAGATTTTAGAACCCTTGTTGTCTTTTGTTTTAGTTTTCAGAACTAAAGTTCTAAATCTATGACCAATGCTCTAGAGACTAAAACCACTGGGAGTTCTAAAACTTTCTGAATCTTAGGGGACTCCCGTCTTCCATGAGCACTGCCAATTAAGTTACCAGATTCTTGTATTTTCCAGTTTTTAAACTCTGAAAGCAGAGTTAATGCCTTAAGTAAATGAATGTACTGGATATTTCCCACTGAAAATACAGAACTTGAGACAACAAGTTAATGGCAAGTTCATGTGAGGATGACTTAGGCTCAGAGTAAGGGGGACAACTGTTCTTTCACCATTCTCACATCTGACCATTCTGACGTCCTACACATACAAAGGCAACCTTAGAGATGCTCAGCAGATGTAAACCAGCATAGCTCCACTAAAGTAAATGGAATGGTGCCGATTTACACCAGCTGAGGCTCTGGCCCTTGAGTTTTACTTAGTGCATTAATTCCACTTTGCATTGGTCAAAGTCACCCAAGATCACTGGGTGACTGCTGGAAATCACCAGGGATTTCTGGTAACTTTGGCCAATGCAAGGTGGAAAAAGGAGAGGGAAGGGATGGGAATCTGTAGCATGGCTAGAACCTGTAGATAATGCTAAATCCATGGGGAAAGGGGAACTCTCCCCCCCTTTAACCAACTGCCTGAGAAGGGCCTCATAATATGAGTGTTGCTTACTATCGAGGTGGATGCGGTTCTATGCGATGGGCCTTCTCCAGAGAACATTGCCTCCACTGTTGTGGACTGCACCAAGATTGAGAGTGGAAACATAGGGTTCTTCAGGGTCGGCATTGTTCCCAAATCCCAGGTAAACCATCTCTTTTCTGTATTTCTCTTTCCCTTCTCTCTCTCTCTTTCCCTTCCCCACTAAGTGGGTACTAGAAGGACAGGGAGGCACCTAGATCCACAGGGAGGCAAAGATATCTCCAATAGTCTAGTGCTGGAGAGCCAGGGACTGAGAGTTAGGATGCCCGTGTCCTATTCCTGAGTCTGGTGTGACCCTGGGCAAGTCACTTCCCCTCTCTGTGCACGAGCTTCTCCATCTGTAACATAGGGTTATGATACTTGCCCATTTATGTAAAATGCTTTGAGATCCAAGGTTGAAAGGTGCCTCATATGTTAGTGCAAAGAGTTTTCCTTATTCCACTAGATTAAAAGATGGTGGGGAATCCATTGCCAGTCAGCAGCTGGGACTTTGAAATGTACGTTCTTCACTTGTGCCAATCCAAGAGTCTTTGAGCTGAAGTGAAGGCTGGGTGCAACTCGCAAGAGAGAAGGGCCCGCCAGTGTGGCTTTAAAAACACTGTGGCATCTTGTGATCGCAAAAGAAGCTAGTGCTGTTGCCACTCAATATCCAACTCCCAATCCTGTTTGTCAACTCCAGGTGCTACAGATACTGGAGCAGGTGCAGAGGAAACACATGCAGGGCCATACCAATGGCAGTGTCGCCGTGGCGGGCCAGAAGCAGCAGCAGCACCTCTCCCATGCCATCTCCAATGGGATACATGCTGCCAGACCAGAAGAGAGTGCATTGACATCATTCACTAATGGTGCATTCAGCACTGATGAGGAGGGAGGAAAGCTCTGAGCAGCCCAGTTACACATTCACCAGGGAAGGGCTTTCCAGTAAGTGACATGCAGATAAAAATAGAGGATGGGAGAGAGATCCCTGTCTTAGGTGCTGTGAATCCACCCTTCTATGGATACTGCTAAACTGCCCCTGCCTGGGGGTGATTTATAACCCAGGAATGTACAGTGCTATTTTTCATCATTGGAGTCCACCAGATTTCACCAAATACCATCTATGATCAAACAATCTTACTGGAGTGGCTTACTGGCCCCAGGTCCTTCTTCAAGGGTTTATTCTTCATCCCAATATGAAGACTGGTCATATGGCCTCTGATTTGGGAAAGTCTTTCTGTTCATGTTACTTATATTGATTTGCTTAGGGGGGAACCCTACATGAAACAAGTGGTGAACCCTGCCCCCCCCCAATAGACCTTTTCAGAGGCTTGAACCCAGGGGTCATGAGTGCAGTGTAAATATCAAGGTAGATAGGAGATGGTGCCTGTATGTTGGCACCTTTTCCCAAGAAAGGCAGGTACCTAAAGTTTAGCTACTTGGCTCAAAATGAAGATTGCAGAAGTAGTGGAGTTTCAGGAAAGACCCTCCTTTCTGAGGGAATGATATCACCCTGGGAGCTGATAGTGTCTACACCGCAGGCACATTTTTGAAGTATCAAAACTCTTAAACCTGAGAATGCAGAGCCTGACCCTTGTATTGGTTTTTCAGTTTGCTGGCTGAACCAAACAAATGTTTCAGGTCAAAACGGACATTTTAATTTTTAGAATGAAATGTTTTGTTTCAACTTTTTAAAAATAAAACTGAGGTAAATTTTGAAATGCAAAATTGTTTTGAATTGAAGAATCAAAATGTTTCATTTTGAAAGTGTCAGAATCAAGCATTTCAGTTTTTTTCAACATGAATTCACAAAATGTGTCCGTTGATCCGAATCTGCGGCTCTCATTGTATATGCCTTATGCTGTACAAATGTGCAACTTTACAGTAAGTTTCATGGCTACAGTGCAGGTTCTATATGGAGTAGTGGATGCTGAGCTAGGGGAGGTGAACAGGAGATTCAAACTCACATGAGAAACTGTTCACAGGCTGAACCCTAGCTGGATATGGAATTCAGCCGCTATTGTTGCCTTCCCCTGCCCTTCCTCTTTCCAGCCAAACAAGTGTTGAGCCTGATTCTGATCTCAGATCAGTGTGAAGACCTGATCAAACTCCAACTAATGTCAATGGAAAGGACCTCTCTGACTTCAGTGGGAGTTTGATTGGTCTTTGAACCGGGCGTTAAATTCAGTGAGGTCTGGAATTATAGTAGTATACATTTCACAAATCCAGAGGATCGGTGCTACGCCCACAGCTTTGGAAAAATCTCTTGGAAAATCTCCTTTTGATGTGCCAGACCCCCAAGGGGTCTCACTTTTCCATCACGGTAGGCCAAGTGGCTTCACCGCCTCCTTAGACTGAGTCTCCGGGGCTCCAGCACTCCTGTTTCACATCATGAGCTCTATCCAGCAAGTGCAACTGAGATAGACTCCTGGTAGAGAGTTGTACACTCCTCAGGGATTAGTGCACCTCACCTAGTATTTACAGTGACACTCAGGCAGTGTTGTCAAAACAGTCGAGTTTATCAGTAAACTAGAACACACCATAAGAAGTCCTTAGGTTAGCACAGAGAAATGAAGGTTAAAACAGAGTCCATTCTGGTTAGCCCAGAGCCCAACCAAGCTGTAGTGAGGCTCCATTTTCTCTCTTAGTCTGACATCTGTAGTCAGCTCCCAGGTGAGAGAGCCCACAGATTCCTCCAGAAACCAACGCATATTCCCCACCTCACACCTCTCAGGCTTTTGTTCTTAACCTGGGGGCTTTGCTCAGCTTCCCTACTGAGAGACATTTGGGTCGGGTTCAACCAGTTCCAACTCTCCATTCCCTCCAGGCAGGGAGTTGACACTCACCTATGTAGCTTAGTCTGCCCTGAGAGCAAATTTAATCCCCACCCCCACTGGATAATAATGTGGCATATGGGGAAACTGAGGCACACATAGGCTTCATAAAAAATATTACAACAGTTCCCACTTTGTTACAATACTGAGGGAACAATAAGGCCTTCTTGACTTGTTGAGGAGATGGCTTCCTTCTATGCAAAGACAGAATGTTGCATCATTGACTTATTTAATTTATTTTGCAGAGTTTCTCATTGTAACTTTTTACTGATTTTTCAAAAAAAAAAAATAAAAATCAATAAAACATTTCTAATAAAATATACAGCTTGTAACACTGAACAGCATTACCATGCATGGTGATTATCAGACCATCTGCAAACCAGGAGCCATGGCTCTGAAATGAATTTAAACACTTCACAGTGCCCTAATCTGTTATCCAGATACCCCTCAAGAATGTAGGGAATTGTTCGTACCCTTCACAAAAGCTGCCCATGTCTCAAATAGGAGAGAGGTCATAGATAACATCAAAATTCATCTGTGGGATGGTTTCAATAGGATTGCACTTTGAATGTAAGCTCTTTGGGGCCTTTGTTCTGTGTTTGTACAGTGCCTAGCACAATGGGGTCTGGGTCCCATGACTAGGGCTACTAGGTACTATGTTATGCTAATAATAATGCCCCTGAGATGAAGTGGGCCCCATTCCTTAACCAGGTTAAATAACAAGCAGGCATCACTGAAGAAGATAAAGTCCAAGGTGAGGAGTTTCTGAAGAGGGTTAACCCAGAAAGGTACCCAAGTATCACAGACCTCTTCCCCAAGGACATCTAATAGGGAGTCCCAATGGAGAGCTTCTGGATTCATCGTTGTTATGCACCTTGAATAGTACTTTATACCAGTGAGTTCAAAATGGGTTGAAAATTCTGGCCCCTCTCAAAAACCCCAGTCTGGATTCTTTCCTCCTCTCCAGGACAGTTCCCACTGGCCAAGTGGCCAGCCCCCATGATGTTAAATTATGTTCTTGGCCTCCTTTAAACCCTTAAGTCCAACTGGAAAGACTCACGAGTGCCTCATTTTGCAACAGTGTCTTCTTCTGGCTCTGTGGGGTACAGTGTTAATGAGCTCCAGAGGGCTTCCCTTCTAGCCCTGCTCAGCAGGAAGGGTGTTGGGTGTACCACAGGGCCACAGGCCAGGTAGGGGATGAAGGGGATGGTTAGGAAGCTCAGAACTCCATCAGAGGGAGGTGATTAAAGTACACCATGACATCATCAGTGATGGGTACATAGGTCCATAAGTTCAGAAGGTCCATAGGTTCATTTTGGTTCCATCTCTGAATCCTTTGGGTCTGAAAAGTTTGGCTGGAAATCACATGTGAGATTTTCAACACTTCCTCTTCCTGGCTGGGGTTGGAACTAATCATTCCAGAAGGGCCTTCCCAGCAGCACTTTGGCCTTTGCAGTCCCAGGAGTACAGAGGCAGCCATGACAATGAAAAGCAAAACCCAACACAAAAAGAGTATTTGTCATTCTCAGGAAAGATCAACTTCACTGTCTGCTCCTGCGTAACTGATCTGGCAAGGACATCTTAAAACAGGCCTGTTGGCATTGCAACTGGGTCTAGCACCTGTGACAAAGTTCCTCCTCTATCTTGGTGGGTCCTGTGCTTATTGGCGGATTTTCTTGCCTCAGAGATTCACCATGTGGGTTGGGGAACAGCCCAGAGACCTTCCCCTCTGGAAGAACCCACGGGCCAGGTCAATCGGGAGGTTTGGGGGGAATCCGGGCCCACCCTCTACTCCGGGTTCCAGCCCAGGGCCCTGTGGATGCAGCTGTCTATAGTGCCTCCTGTAACAGCTGCATGACAGCTACAACTCCCTGGGCTACTTCCCCATGGCCTCCTCCAAACACCTTCCTTATTCTCACCACAGGACCTTCCTCCTGGTGTCTGATAACGCTTGTGCTCCTCAGTCCTCCAGCAACACACACTCTCAGCTCCTTGCGCCTCTTGATCCCAGCTCCTCACACTCACACCACAAACTGAAGTGAGCTCCTTTTTAAAACCCAGGTGCCCTGATTAGCCTGCCTTAATTGATTCTAGCAGCTTCTTCTTAATTGGCTCCAGGTGTCCTAATTAGCCTGCCTGCCTTAACTGGTTCTAGCAGGTTCCTGATTACTCTAGTGCAGCCCCTGCTCTGGTCACTCAGGGAACAGAAAACTACTCATCCAGTGACCAGTATATTTGCCCTCTACCAGACTCCTGTACCCCACTGGTCTGGGTCTGTCACACACCGTACCAGATGGGCTAGTTCAGCTGGAAAGCATGATATGAGATCCACCTCTCCAGGGAACCAGTCCTAGGAGGGGAGGGACACAGAGGCGAGGGAATAGGTTGAGTTGAAGTTCTGCATACCAAAACCATATCTGATCAAATCATCCCTGAGCCAAAAGGACTCTAGTCACACTGACAAAATACTAAGACTGTCAATCCTTGTAGAGAGCAGTATATAGCCTTTGACTTTTCCAGCTCAGGGAATGATCAAGCCAGCGGAGGAGACACCCCAAATTCTTCTCCCTGGAAAAAAAAAAAACAGCTAGAGGCTAGTAGCAGAGAACAGTTCTGTGTCCCAGTCAATCCTCCCCAGATGAAGTGCAGCTCAGAGCGCACCAGCGTTGAAAGGGCTCTCTATCATTTGTTGGAAGGCTTCCCATAGTTCCAGGTCTCAGTCCCCATGTGACAGAGAGAGAAAGCTAGCACGTTAGCCAGAACTCTGGTCACTATTAATACTAATTAGGTTCTCCTGGAGAAGGACAGAGATGTATTTGATTATCAGGCTAGTGAGTCAATGAGCCAATTAGTCCATTAACAGGGAAGCTGTATAGAAGGAGTGCTGAGAAGGAGAGAAACAGAAGGCTAGGAGGGCCTGACAAAGGGGTTCTCTGCGTAGACACCTTACCTTCCGCCTCTTTTGGGGAAGGGATTAGAAAGCTGAGATACAGTGTAAAGGTATGGAGACACTGATATCTGCTGGTGAAGGGATTAAATACTAAATAACCTACGTGGGGTGTTCACAAACAAGGTCTCAGAGTGGTCTGTGTGGGTGGAAGAGATGTGGGTGTAGCACACTGCCCTGTCACACCTCATCTTCAAAGGACTTTGTGGCGTTGGCCCAGGGTATCTCAAAGACCCTGTAAAGCTCTGGGATGAAGAACATGGGTGACAATTTAGGGAAGGGGTTCTCAAACTGGGGGTCATGACCCCTCAGGGGGTTGTGAGGTTATTACATGGGGGGTTGCGAGCTGTCAGCCTCCACCCCAAACCCCGCTTTGCCTCCAGCATTTATAATGGTGTTAAATACATAAAAACGTATTTTTAATTTATAAGGGGGTTCGCACTCAGAGGCTTGCTGTGTGAAAGGGGTCACCAGTACAAAAGTTTGAGAACCCCCTGATTTAGCTCCTCTGGCACCTTGGAGCTCTCTACAATAAGGGTAAAGCTCATCTGTGTGAGAGACAGAGCTTTCTCAGGGGCAGGCCCCAGGCTGTGGAATGAACTCCCCCAGGAACTAAAGGACATCAGAGAGTTCAAAACCTTCTGGTCCAAATGCAAGGTACATGGCTCTGACCGGCCTTCTCTAATATAAATATGTAGTGTGAAGATGGGGTGTATACCTCACACTGGCACTAAAAGGGTCAATGGGGGCTAGAAAGGCCAGTTATGCTACCTGGCTGCATCTGGAGGGTGAGCCAGGCCTCATTAAAGATGAAGCCCAGCTGGGGAAGCAGCTGGCTGGTTTCTATAACAATAGGAAGCTTGGAGTAGAAAGGGGTGCAGGGTGACATGGCAGAAGCCTGCAGTCCCTCTGTGACTAGCAGGGAAGGGAACCTGGAGAGATACAGAGATGCTACCTAGGTGGCGCATGCTCCAGTGGTGAGCCTTGCTAGAAGAAGGGCAGGACCTGGACCTCCAGGGAAGAAACCCAGGGCAACGTTCCACTGAAGAGAGGCTTCAGGAGGGAGTTTACACCCTGGGGTGGGCCCTGATGGAAGAGGGCAGTGGGGGGTGAAGGAGACTCCTGGAGTGGGCCTGAGAGAAGCCACCCCAGAGACAGATGGCCTTAGGGGTGGACTGGAGCAGAGCAAGACTCCAGGGAGGTAACCCCTGAGAGGCAGCATTCTGCCGAGGCACGGAGAGCTGGGGAGGAGCCCCTGAGGGAGGGGGCAGAAGTTGCTTTTTGTGGTTTGTGGTTTGCTTTTGAGTTTGGTTTAAAGCCTCCAGGGAGAAGCTCTGGGGCCCCTGCTCTGACAGAGGAGTGGGACAGAAAAGGGGCCCTGCAGAAGAGACCAGACTGATGACTAGTGTCACAGGGGACATTGATACCCCTGAAGGGGAGAGATTTTAAAGTGACCTGGCCAGAGGGCTGAATCATGAGAAGAGAGACCACCATATGAGTCAGAGCAGCTGTCAGTAGTGGGGGCTAGATGAGGGAAGAGCTGGTACGCCACGCCCAGCCACGAGGTGGCACCAGTAGTGAGTCCCCTCTGTTACACATAGCAACAGAACAAAACACTCCACTGCATGCACGTCTCTCCCTGGGGGGAGGAGGAGAGAAGAAACAGTGCGTGACATGTGGCTGTGACATTGCTTAATGCTTTACTGGAAGTGGGTAGCTTTGAGGCTTGGCAAGCTTGTGATTGGAAGCAGAATCCAGTTCCAGGAGGTGACCTCAACTCAGGGCACTTGCTTGGGAGAACTACAGGAGGCTTTGGCAGCTGGGATAGAGTTGAATCATTTGGGGGGTGGTTGTAGGGATTTGGCATGGAGAATGAGAGATGAGGTTGGATCACTTTGGGGTGAAGGTAGACTAGCTGGTTAGATTTGTCATTTAGAAAGTGGCTTAAAGTCACTTGTTAGGTATGCTGCCAGTGTTTGCTGCCAAATTTAGGCTGCTAGGGAAGAGACTGAAATCCAGGACCTCTATGGTGGCATTTTCAGAAATGCTCCCAGTTCCACGCGCAGGGCCAGGTAGGCAGGCAGAGCTTCAGAGTCTCAATGCGTGGATGAGACGATGGTGTAGAGAGGAGGGGTTCACGTTCATTAGGAACTGGGGAAACTTCTGGGATGGGAGGAGCCTATACAGGAGAGATGGGCTCCACCTAAACCAAAGTGGAACCAGACTGCTGGCACTAAACATTAAAAAGGTTGTAGAGCAGTTTTTAAACTAGGAGATGGGGGAAAGCCGACTGCTGCAGAGGAGCGTGTGGATCGGACACAGACTTCTCTTAGGGGAGAGTCTGATGATAGAGAATCTCCAGGTTATAGTCAGGAGCAGAGGACTGAAAAGTATAATGTAAGGGCCGGATCAAATGATAAACAGCCACATAAAAAAGAATCTGGCACATCAGAAAAAGGCAGGCTAATAAACAGGGACACGTTTTTAAAGTGCTTGTACACAAATGCCAGAAGTCTAAATAATAAGATGGGTGAACTAGAGTGCCTTGTGATAAAGGAGGATATAGCTATAATAGGCATCACAGAAACCTGGTGGACTGAGAGCAATCAATGGGACACAATCATTCCGGGGTACAAAATATATCGGAAGGACAGAACAGGCCGTGCAGGGGGAGGAGTGGCACTATATGTTAAAGAAAGTGTAGATTCAAATGAAGTAAAAATCTTAAGCGAATCCACAGGTTCCATAGAGTCTCTATGGATAGAAATTTCATGCTCTAGTAAAAATATAACATTAGGGATCTATTATCGACCACCTGACCAGGACAGTAATAGTGATGATGAAATGCTAAGGGAAATTAGAGAGGCTATCAAAATTAAGAACCCAATAATAGTGGGGGATTTCAATTATCCCCATATTGACTGGGAACATTTCACTTCAGGACGAAATGCAGAGATAAAATTTCTCGATACTTTAAATGACTGCTTCATGGAGCAGCTAGTACGGGAACCCACAAGGGGAGAGGCGACTCTAGATTTAATCCTGAGTGGAGCGCAGGAGCTGGTCCAAGAGGTAACTATAGCGGGACCGCTTGGAAATAGTGACCATAATACAATAGCATTCAACATCCCTGTGGTGGGAAGAACACCTCAACTGCCCAACACTGTGGCCTTTAATTTCAAAAGGGGGAACTATACAAAAATGAGGGGGTTAGTTAGACAAAAGTTAAAAGGTTCAGTGACTAAAGTGAAATCCCTGCAAGTTGCGTGGGCCCTTTTTAAAGACACCATAATAGAGGCTCAACTTCAATGTATACCCCAAATTAAGAAAAACAGTAAAAGAACTAAAAAAGAGCCACCGTGGCTTAACAACCATGTAAAAGAAGCAGTGAGAGATAAAAAGACTTCCTTTAAAAAGTGGAAGTCAAATCCTAGTGCGGCAAATAGAAAGGAGCACAAACACTGCCAACTTAAGTGCAAGAGTGTAATAAGAAAAGCCAAAGAGGAGTTTGAAGAACGGCTAGCCAAAAACTCCAAAGGTAATAACAAAATGTTTTTTAAGTACATCAGAAGCAGGAAGCCTGCTAAACAACCAGTGGGGCCCCTTGACGATGAAAATACAAAAGGAGCGCTTAAAGATGATAAAGTCATTGCGGAGAAACTAAATGGATTCTTTGCTTCAGTCTTCACGGCTGAGGATGTTAGGGAGATTCCCAAACCTGAGCTGGCTTTTGTAGGTGACAAATCTGAGGAACTGTCACAGATTGAAGTATCACTAGAGGAGGTTTTTGGAATTAATTGATAAACTCAACATTAACAAGTCACCGGGACCAGATGGCATTCACCCAAGAGTTCTGAAAGAACTCAAATGTGAAGTTGCGGAACTATTAACTAAGGTTTGTAACCTGTCCTTTAAATCGGCTTCGGTACCCAATGACTGGAAGTTAGCTAATGTAACGCCAATATTTAAAAAGGGCTCTAGGGGTGATCCCGGCAATTACAGACCGGTAAGTCTAACGTCGGTACCGGGCAAATTAGTTGAAACAATAGTAAAGAACAAAATTGTCAGACACATAGAAAAACATAAACTCTTGAGCAATAGTCAACATGGTTTCTGTAAAGGGAAATCGTGTCTTACTAATCTATTAGAGTTCTTTGAAGGGGTCAACAAACATGTGGACAAGGGGGATCCGGTGGACATAGTGTACTTAGATTTCCAGAAAGCCTTTGACAAGGTCCCTCACCAAAGGCTCTTACGTAAATTAAGCTGTCATGGGATAAAAGGGAAGGTCCTTTCATGGATTGAGAACTGGTTAAAGGACAGGAAACAAAGGGTAGGAATTAATGGTAAATTCTCAGAATGGAGAGGGGTAACTAGTGGTGTTCCCCAAGGGTCAGTCCTAGGACCTATCCTATTCAATTTATTCATAAATGATCTGGAGAAAGGGGTAAACAGTGAGGTGGCAAAGTTTGCAGATGATACTAAACTACTCAAGATAGTTAAGACCAAAGGAGATTGTGAAGAACTTCAAAAAGATCTCACAAAACTAAGTGATTGGGCAACAAAATGGCAAATGAAATTTAATGTGGATAAATGTAAAGTAATGCACATTGGAAAAAATAACCCCAACTATACATACAACATGATGGGGGCTAATTTAGCTACAACGAGTCAGGAAAAAGATCTTGGCGTCATCGTGGATAGTTCTCTAAAGATGTCCACGCAGTGTGCAGAGGCGGTCAAAAAAGCAAACAGGATGTTAGGAATCATTAAAAAGGGGATAGAGAATAAGACTGAGAATATATTATTGCCCTTATATAAATCCATGGTTCGCCCACATCTCGAATACTGTGTACAGATGTGGTCTCCTCACCTCAAAAAAGATATTCTAGCACTAGAAAAGGTTCAGAAAAGAGCAACTAAAATGATTAAGGGTTTAGAGAGGGTCCCATATGAGGAAAGATTAAAGAGGCTAGGACTCTTCAGTTTGGAAAAGAGAAGACTAAGGGGGGACATGATAGAGGTATATAAAATCATGAGTGATGTTGAGAAAGTGGATAAGGAAAAGTTATTTACTTATTCCCATAATACAAGAACTAGGGGTCACCAAAAGAAATTAATAGGCAGCAGGTTTAAAACAAATAAAAGGAAGTTCTTCTTCACGCAGCGCACAGTCAACTTGTGGAACTCCTTACCTGAGGAGGTTGTGAAGGCTAGGACTATAACAATGTTTAAAAGGGGACTGGATAAATTCATGGTGGCTAAGTCCATAAATGGCTATTAGCCAGGATGGGTAAGAATGGTGTCCCTAGCCTCTGTTCGTCAGAGGATGGAGATGGATGGCAGGAGAGAGATCACTTGATCATTGCCTGTTAGGTTCACTCCCTCTGGGGCACCTGGCATTGGCCACTGTCGGTAGACAGATACTGGGCTAGATGGACCTTTGGTCTGACCCAGTACGGCCTTTCTTATGTTCTTATGTTCTTATGTTAGCTCCCTCAGGGCAAGCAGAGTTGCTACTCCAGGATCAGAGGCTATGGGCCAGACTGCCTGTTGCCTTGTGCCACATGTCATCACTTACACTAGTGTAAAGTGGGTGTACGCTATCACTATTCTGATTTGGCGATGTTTCACACCTACTTTGCACTCATTTTGGACTGGTATAAATGACTCGATGAGGTGCAAAGTAACACAGATTCCAGCCTAATGACCCTGGTTCTCCTCTGCTTTACACTGTTGTAACTCCATTGACTTCACTGGAGATACTCCTGAGTTACTCATCTAGCTAAGAAGAGCGTTCTACTCAATTCCTTCAGGGTATTTGCCTTTGCCAGGACACAGGCTTTAACCATGAACTTGGCAGGGCATTAGTTAGAACTGTAAAAGCCAAATTGCAAGCATGTGGTATTCCAGTCTCTGAGAACCCTGAATGCCTAGGATACTTCTGATAACTAAAAGATAGGATGGTCTAGTTACATACATCACTGAAAAATAAGGTCCTCAGAGCGCCATTAAAGCTACTCCAGTTTACATCAGCTCAATATTGTAGTTAAGGGGGTGCTCCATCAGTTTGTCTATGGCTGACATGCAGTAGCTTATAGTCCTTGGATGGGAGACCACAGTGGAAATGGCCCTGATTAACCCTATGTTCTCCAAGAATAAAGCCAGGACTACAAGGCTGATCACAGATGAGAATCTGTGGTACTGATGCCACAGTTAAGGCTGAAAATCTTTCCAGCTGATTTTTGAGCCACCTACTTAGTTCCACAATAAAAGGTCTTTGCTCCTTGAAATTCTTCATGCACGGTCTCCTACCAGAGGAGATTTGTTCTCTTTCATTCATTCATTCATTCATTTTGCAAAGTTTGAGGTGCTTGGCACAAGCCATTTGTGAGATGTGTGACTTTAAAACATAGCTGGTACCAGTGCTTTACTCTTGGAATAGCCTTCTGCATGGGCAGCCCCTGAGCCTGCTGCTGCTCTGGGCACCCTCATCACAAAGCATAAAGGGCTCTGGCCCCTCCAGCTCACATGTGAATTTCAGTGAGTTGTTTGTCTGGGACAATGTTATGTCAATATGATCCATGAGTCAGAGAACAGAGATGTTTGGAGGAAGATAGAACCAGCAGCCTGGGCTTATCTTTCTGTCCTGCTGTGAACACCCTGTCTATAATTACATGTGATTATTGTTCAGTGCTATCAACTACCTGTCTCATGGACCCTGCCTCACTCCCACTCCTAGAAGTCTGTGAATACCAATGCTCTGTGAGGACTAAAATAGGAGTTCTTGATTAACACCCACAGAAGGCAGCCAAAAGGTCAAACTGTGCCGATGGGCTGTACATCTTGTCAAGACATGCAACTTGGGTGCTCTCATGCCTTGGATTGCAGACCCAGGGCAAAGGTTAGAAGGTGCAGGAAAGAAGATTAATTAATCCTCATTTTTCCAGGATGTGTGTGTGGGAAACATTTAAAGGGTAATTTGTGACCATGGGTGACCCAAAGCGGGGCAGTTAATGGAAGTTGTGTCCTTGGCCCCATCTTAAATTTTTGTTAAAACCAACCAACCAACCAAAAAATGTATTCAAGTCTAGTTCGGGGAGCTGGTAGAGGGAACAAATTCCCGGATTGGGTAAAACACATGGAGCCAAATATCAATCTGACTCCGCATTCTGGGAAAGCTTCTCTTATCAACTCTCAACATTTGTCTGCTAGAGAGATGTGCGTTATCCTGTAGGGGGAAAGGCATTACTGTATCCTTCCATTACACCTGCCTATACAATGACACAGAACTACTGGAAATGGACAAAATGTAAACATGTCTTGTAGCAATTTAATTAGCTGCTTGGGGAATTGCACAAGTGGGTAGGGTGACCAGATGTCCCGATTTTATAGGGACAGTCCCGATTTTTGGGTCTTTTTCTTATATAGGCTCCTATTAGCCCCCACCCCGTCCTGATTTTTCACACTTGCTGTCTGGTCACCCTACAAGTGGGTTAAGTGCATCACAAAGTCTGGCCATGAGTTGGTGGACACAATGGGTGCATTGCATGCACTTTGAGTCCCTGCGGTTTTTGACCAGCTGTGGTGTCGAGTTTACTGATAAGATCAGTCCACATAGAAGAACACAGAACAGAGATGCTTGGGTGAGGATAGCAACAGAGCCCTACGTGTATCTTTCTCGTGCAAAGCAAAAAACAACCCCATAACATACTGTCAAAATTGTCCTTTGCTGTGTGCTCCCAGGCCCTAATTCACCGCACCTCTTGAAATTATTCACGGCGGAAGCTCTGTGAACAGCAGGAAATCATTTAGAATAACTTTTTAATGAACAAATTTAATTTAGATCGAATATTAGCTTAACAAATGTTTATAGATTCAATCTCTTGGGCGGTTTCCCAGCAAGGCCATCATCAGTGACATAGAACCATAGGACTGGCAGGGACCTCGAGAGGTCATATAGTCCAGTCCTCTGCACTCCTAGCAGGACTAAGTATTATCTAGACCATCCCTGACAGGTGTTTGTCTAACCTGCTATTAAAAATCTACAGCAGGGGTCGGCAATCTTTCAGAAGTGGTGTGCCAAGTTCACTGTAATTTAAGGTTTCCCGTGCCAGTAATCCATTTTAACGTTTGTAGAAGGTCTCTCTCTATGTCTATATTATATAAATAAACTATTGTTGTATTTAAAGTAAATAAGGTTTTTAAAATATTTAAGAAGCTTCATTTAAAATAAAATTAAAATGCAGCTCTTATCAATTTAGTGCGATCCTTGCCTGGGATCCTTGTCTGGGGTTCTAGCCACCAGCCTCGTTCAGCCTGCTGCCGGTCTGGGGTCCAGCTGCTGGCCCTGCTCAGCCCGCTGCTGGTCTGGAGTTCCATTCACTCAGCCGGCAGTGGGCTGAGCGGGCCGGTGGCGGGCTGAGCGGGGCTGGCGGGGGGCTGAGTGGCTCAGTCCGCTGCCAGTCTGGGGTTCCAGCTGCCGGCCCCTTGCCAGTTGGGGTCCCAGCCGCCGGCCTCGCTCAGCCTCCTGCCGGCCTGGGTGAGCAGAACCCCAGGCTGGTAGTGGGCTGAGGGGGGCCGGTGGCCGGGATCCTGGCTGGCAAGGGGCTGGCAGCCGCAACCCCAGACCGGCAGCGGGCTGAGCGGGGCTGGCGGTGGGCTGAGCGGTTCAGTCTGCTGCCGGTCTGAGGTCCCGGCCGCTCTCACCACTCAGCCCGCTGCTAGACTGGGGTACCATTCACCCAGACCGGCAGTGGGCTGAGCGGGGCCAGCGGCTGGGACCCCAACTGGCAAGGGACCGGCAGCCGGAACCCCAGACCTGCAGCAGGCTGAGTGCTGCCGGCACCCCAGACTGGCAGCGGACTGAGCCACTCAGCCCCCGGCTGGCCCCGCTCAGCCCGCCACCGGCCCACTCAGCCCGCCACCGGCCCGCTCAGCCTGCTGCCGGCTGAGTGAATGGAACCCTAGGCTGGCAGTGGGCTGAGTGGCTCAGCCCACCACCACTCTGGGGTTCCGGCTGCCAGCTCCTGCCAGCCGAGGTCTCAGTCGCCGGCCTGCTCAGCCCACTGCCAGCCTGGGGTTCCTTGGGGGTCCCCAGGCTGGCAGCGGGCGCTGAGTGGGGCTGGCGGCCGGGACCCCGGCTGCCAACGGGGCAGCAGCCGGAACCCCAGAGCGGCAGTGGGCTGAGCCGCTCAGCCCGCCGCAGCGTGCCATCAAAAATCGGCTCACGTGCCACCTTTGGCACGTGTGTCGTAGGTTGCCGACCCCTGATCTACAGTGATGGAGATTCCACATTTATTCTAGTGTTTAACCACCCTGACAGTTAGGAAGTTTTTCCTAATGTCCAACCTAAACCGCCCTTGCTGCAATTTAAGTCCATTGCTTCTTGTCCTATCCTCAGAGGTTAAGGAGTACAATTTACCTCCCTCCTCCTTGTAACACCCTTTTATGTACTTGAAAACTGCTACCATGTTCCCTCTCAGTCTTTTCTTCTCCAGACTAAACAAACTCTGTTTTTTCAATCTTCCCTCATAGGTCTGTTGTCTAGACCTTTCATCATTTTTGTTGCTCTTTTTTGGACTTTCTCCAATTTGTCCACATCTTTCCTGAAATGTGGTGCCTAGAACTGAACACAACACTCCAGCTGAGGCCTATTCAGCGTGGAGTAGAGCAGAAGAATTACTTCTCCTGTCTTGCTTACAATACTCCTGCTAATACATCCCAGAATGATGTTTGCTTTTTTTTTTTCAACAGTGTTGCACTGTTGACTCATATTTAGCTTGAGATTCACTATGACCCCCAGATCCTCTTCCGCAGTACTCCTTCCTAGGCAGTCATTTCCTATTTTGTATGTGTGCAGTGTGACAGACCCAGACCAGTGGGGTACAGGAGTCTGGTAGAGGGCAAATATACTGGTCACTGGATGAGTAGTTTTCTGTTCCCTGAGTGACCAGACCTATTGGGATCCAGGAAGTGGGCGGGCAAAGTGGGCGGGCCCGCCCACTGCTAAAGGATCCTCCCCAGCCTAAGGGGGGGTCCACAGGACCTGGAGACCAAAAAATTATGGGGGACAACTAATAAAAGAACAGGGACAGGAGTGAGGTCAAAGGGTCAAACGAAGCGAACCAGATGGGGACACCGAGCAGAGAACCCCGGACAGCGCCCACTGCTCCTCGAAGGCGTCAAGGGAGCCAGTGGATGCCGCCCAGAGGAACTCTGCCCGGATACGTGAAAGAACGGAGGACCTGAAATACGCCCCACAGTCACAGGAAACTCCATCGGCCAACCTCCTCACTCTGGTTTTATAGATGGCCAGTTTTGCTAGGGCCAGAAGGAGGTTGACCAGGAGGTCCCGCGACTTTGTGGGGCGACGGATAGGGAGTGCATAAATAAAAAGGTGAGGAGAAAAATGCAACCAAAATCTCAACAAAATATCCGTGAGGAGCCGGAATAGGGGCTGCAGCCTGGCGCACTCCAGGTAAACATGCGCCAGGGTCTCCCTCACGCCGCAAAAGGGGCAGGTGTCTGGGATAGGGGTAAACCGCGCCAAGTACACGCCCGTGCTCACGGCTCCGTGAAGGAGCCGCCAACTGATGTCCCCGGTGGGCTTCGGGATCAGAGCAGAATAAAGGCTGGCCCACCGGGGCTCCTCACCCTCCAGAGGTGGCAGAAGGTCCCGCCACTTCGTATCGGGGCGGGACGCGAGGGTGAGGACATGAAGAACATGGAGCACGAGCGTGTATAGATGTTTCCTTGGCGCGGTCCGGAACAGAACCGGCTGCAGATGGTGCAGCCGGCTCATGGCAAATGGACGGGGAGGGGGCTGGTTGGGTCCACGGGGCAGGGGCCCGATGAAAAAGTCTGGAGGGCTCGGAGTGGAGGGTGGGCGGGGCGTGCCCTCTCGCAGGACCCGGTCGAGATAGTCCCGAGCAGCGGGCGGCAAAGCGGCCCTCACCTCCTGAAGTACGCGCTGGGGAGTACGAGGTCTGGAGAGCCCCATGCGCTGAGCGAGCGTCAGGGGATCCAGCCAGTCTCCCCGGTCGTAGTCCAGGAGGTCTCCGACTTTGGTGACTTCTGCCAGGACCAACCTCTGGCGCACCATGGGGGACTCCGCCACCTGCACACGAAGCTGGGGGTTGTGTAGCAGGGGCTCCGCGAGGAGATCTGCCCCCACGGTGGCCGCCACGGACCTGGTCACTGAAAACAGTTTCCAGGTCCGGAGGAGGTCCTGGTAGAAGACCGGCAGCTCGGAGAGGCCTCGCGGAAGACCTCTCGGATGGAGACAAAGGAGCTGCCGGTCATATCGGAGCCCTCGGAAGCGGCGCAGGAAGGCGTGCACCAATACGCTCCATGCCGGACTACCTGCACCATAAAGGAGCCTCTGCAGGGCCTGGAGGTGGAAGACGTGGACCTGAGCGTGCAGACACTTCAGGCCCTGCCCTCCCTCCTCCAGGGGTAGATGGAGAACCCCCGCAGAGACCCAGTGCAGTCCTGACCAAAAGAACTCCAGAATCAACGTCCGGAGGGTGGTCAGGAAGCCCGGGGCCGGGACCAGGGTGTTGAGCCGGTACCAGAGCATGGACAGGACTAGTTGATTGAGCACCAGTGCTCTCCCTCGAAGGGAGAGACACCGGAGCAGTCCTGTCCATTTCCGGAGCCGCTCCGACACCCTGCCCTCTAAACCTAGCCAGTTCTCCG
This sequence comes from Emys orbicularis, assembly GCF_028017835.1. NCBI lineage: Eukaryota > Metazoa > Chordata > Testudines > Emydidae > Emys > Emys orbicularis. The sequence goes on along the minus strand of NC_088691.1, from coordinate 42,957,104 downwards.
GCGGAGACGGATGCGTGGCAGAAAGGTAAACGCCGAGATAGAGCAGCGGACCCGTGCTCCACCGGATGGCCTGAAGCGCGGGTGGGAGGGAGCTCGCCTGCCACCCGTCGCCTACCACCAGGCCATAGCTCTTGACCCAGTTGACCCGGGCGGAGGAGGCCGCCGAATAGATGGTCTGGCAAGCCTCCACCCGCACCAAGTCGCCCGGGTCCTGGACCACGAGGAGCACGTCGTCGGCGTACGCCGACAGGACCAGCCGCAGCTCCGGCTCCCGCAGCACCAACCCTGCCAACCTCCTACGGAGGAGACAGAGGAAGGGCTCGATCGCCAGAGCATACAGCTGGCCCGAGAGGGGGCACCCTTGACGTACTCCTCACCCGAAGCTGACCGGTTCGGTCAGGGTCCAGTTGAGCCTGACCAAACACTCTGTGGAGGCGTACAGCACCTGGAGAAAACCCACAAACTGGGTCCCGAAGCCAAACGCTCGCAGAGTGCCCAGGAGATACCCGTGGTCCACCCTGTCGAACGCCTTCTCCTGATCCAAGGACAGGAGGGCGAACGACAGACCATTCCTACACCCGAGTTCCAAGAGGTCCCGGACCAGATACAAGTTGTCGAAGATGGTGCGGTCCGGGACGGTGTAGGTCTGGTCTGGGTGGATCACGTCCGCCAGCACGGACCCTAGCCGCAGCGAGATGGCCTTCGCTACGATTTTATAGTCCGTGCTGAGGAGCGAGATGGGACGCCAATTCCGTAAATCGCGGAGGTCCCCCTTCTTCGGCAATAAGGCGAGCACGGCTCGCCTGCACGAAAGAGGGAGGATCCCGCCCTGCAAGGACTCGGCCCAGACGGTCACAAGGTCCGGGCCGAGGACGTCCCAAAACACACGGTAGAATTCCACGGTCAGCCCGTCCATGCCCGGAGATTTATTGGTGGGCATGCGGCGGAGGGCTTCCGAGAACTCGGCCAGAGTGAGAGGCAGCTCCAGCCGGTCACGGTCGCCCGCGCTGACCGTCGGGAGTTCATCCCAGAGCATTCTGCAAGCATTAGGATCGGTCGGATCCGGGGAGAAAAGGCCTGCGTAGAAGGCCCTGGCCCTCCCGCACATTTCCGCCGGATCCGTGAGGGGGGTGCCGTCCTCTGCTAGAAGGCAGGTGACGTGCTTCTTGGCCCCCCTCTTTTTCTCCAGGGCGTAGAAGAAGCGGGAGCCGCGATCCATCTCCCGAAGGAGGCGGATGCGGGATCGAACAAAGGCACCTCGGGCCCGATGGTCCTCGAGGGTCCGGAGCTCTTCCCGCTTCTCCCGGCACGCTCCGCAGAGGGATGGATCACCGGGGCTGGCGGCCAGACGCCTCTCCAGCTCTAAGACCTCCCGTTCCAACTGCCCTATCGCCGCATCCCTCCGTCGGCTGGCGCCCCGGGTGTAGTCACGGCAGAAGAGCCGGGCGCGCACCTTCCCCAGGTCCCACCACCGCCGCGCCGAGGGAAAGGCACGCCGCTGCCCTCGCCAGGTCAGCCAGAACTCCCGGAAGGACGCCACGAAGCCCACATCCTCCAACAAGCTATTATTAAAGTGCCAATAGGCCGGCCCCGGCCTCTCCGCGCAGAGAGAGGCTGTCACGGTGGCTAGATGGTGATCTGAAAAAGGGGCCGGCCGGACGCTGGAGGAGTGGGCCCGGGAAAGATGGAAGCGTGACATATAGATGCGGTCCAACCGGGAGTGGTACGACCGATGGACCTCCACCCGGACAAAAGTGAATGTCGAAACGTCATCCGGGTGGTGGTCGCGCCAGACGTCCACCAGGGAGTGATGTTCGACGATCTCCCGGAGGACATCCGCGGCGGCCGGGTGCTGCTCGGTCCCCGAGCGGTCCCGTTCCTCAAGGGTGGCGTTAAAGTCCCCGCCCAGGACCAGGCACTCGCGAGGATCCAAGGTGCCGAGGAAGGCGGATGCCTGCTGATAAAAACACAACCTCTCCGGGCCCAATGTCGGGGCGTAAACGTTGACGAGATTAACCACAAGCCCCTCCATGCGGACCCGGAGGTGTAGCAGGCGGCCTGGCACAGCCTCGGCGACCCCCAGCACCTCGGGCCGTAGGTCGGGGGAGAACAGGGTCGCCACTCCAGCCGTACGAACTGTGAGGTGGCTAAAATAGACCCTGTCCCCCCACTCCAGCCGCCAGCTAGCTTCAGCGGCCAGATCCGTATGGGTCTCCTGCAGGAAAATCACAGAGTACCCCCCTCCCGAAGGAAGGAGAGCACCTGGCTCCTGCGGAGACCCATCCTACTGCCCCGGGTGTTTAATGTTGCAAAGATGATCGGTGCCATAAGGAGGGCTGGGGGGGATCCTCGCCGGCAGAGACGCTCACGGCCTCCGTCGGGCCGCGCAACAATCCGTGACCTACCCCGTGGGCAATTAAGGAGTCACGGAAGAGGCGGACCCGTTGGTAGGCCGCAGCGGCCTGCCTCCCGGTCCTCTTACCCTCCCCCATGAGGGCCCTCGTGGCCCGGAGGATCTGATGAAAATCCCCCCATCGCTGGAGTGCAAGCTGTACCTTGTTGCGGGAGCCACGGACGTCCTCAAGGAACTCCCGTAGCTCCTCTCTCAGCGTATGGGGGGGTGGGGTCACTGATCTATGGCTTTCCCCCAGTGGGGCCCCTGTCACAGCCCCGTGGCCCACCGAGACGGGCAAGCAGGGGGCAGACCCTCGACGTGGCGTCCAATGGGCCGATGCCACGTGGCCCCCCTCAGATCCTGGCTCAATGGGGGGCGGCGGAGGGAAAATAGCAGCCCCTGGTGGGTCGGGACAGGGAAAAATAAAGGCCGCTCCTTGGGGGTTATCCTCTGGGATATAGAAGGAGACAGCCCCAGGGGTGGCAAGAGCATCACAGGAAGTGGAGGGGACAGGGACGGTGTCGGTGTCAGGGGTAGGGCTGGAATCAGGAATAGGGACAGGGGAAGGGGCGATATTGGGATCGGGGGTCCCAGCAGCCAGGCCACTGGGTGTGGGGGGTAACACCCCGCAAATGCGCTCAGGGATTTGCGGGGAGGGAGGTGGGCTCTTGGCGATGCCGGACTCGTGCTCCAAGGCAGATGGTAAGGCCACGGCATCTGTAGGTGGAGAATCAACGATGGGGCCCCCACCCGGAAAGGAGGTCGGCTGCCCCTCAGCCATGAGGGAGTCCCCTGGCGACTCGGGTCCCGGTTGCATGGCACTGGCCGTCGCCTCAAGAGGCTCGGCGGCCGCTAGCGGGGTGCCATCTGCAGCCGGGTTGGTGGAAGAGTCCAGGGGCTCCTCGGAGGCGGGAGCGGAAACAGTGGGTAAGGGGATGGAACATGGGGAAAGGGGGGCCGAGGCAAGGTTGCTCAGATCATGGCCCGCTGGCAGAGGGTCGTCCTCCCCCTGGGTAACCGGGGTCAGACCCAGGGCCTCGATCTCCTCATAAATGGAGGGGAGATCACCGTCCACCACCCCAGGGATCTCCCTGCCAGCACCCGAAGTGACGCTCGCCTTGGTGCTTGCAGGGGCTTCAGATTGTAAGGGGGCGAGAGGGGCTCCATCAGGGGCTTTCATAGGAAAGGACTCTGGAGGAGGGGCAGTGCTATCCTCTGATGTTGCCACGTCTTCCCCAGCCGGCAATGTTGGACAAAATCCACCCGGGGGCAAAGCGGAAGGCTCAGCATCGGTGCCCCCCTTCCTGGTCTTCCGGGGGGCTACCGCATCAGATGGGAGGAGCGGAGCTCGAGCCTTCCGCTTGCCCCGCTTCCCCTGTACTAAGGACCAGCCCTCCATGGCATCATCTGGGGGCTGGCTAACAGGTGTTGGGTCAGGGAGCAAGGGCGAAGGCTTAGGGACTCGGGGAGGTAATGGTGGGGTAGCATGTAGGAGAGAGGATTCTCCCTGCGGCATGCCCTTTTCTATGCCCGGCGGTATCCCTACCTCACCCTCCTCCACAGGCCCCGCCAGATCACAGGAGGCAGAGGCGGGGCCCTCCCGCTCGTCTAGGCGCACTGGGGGAGATACCCCTTGGGCCCGAGCGGGAGCATTGGTGGGCCGGAAAGGAGGAGGGGCGGCTTCGGGCGCCGGGCAGCTAGGGGCGCCGGCGATGATGGGGCCGGCGCCCTGCCGGGGCTCGGGGGTCCCGGATGTCCCTCCGTGCCGGGCCAAGGGGCAGTCCCTCCGGACGTGTCCCATCGCCCGGCAGAGGTAGCACCGGGCCTCCCCCATTGAATAATGCACCCGGTAGCGGGCCCCCTGGTAGGGGACCAAGAAGGACCCCTCGAGCGCCTCACCGTCACGTGCCGCCGGCGGCAGTTGTAACTGTACCTCCCGGCGGAACGAGAGGACATGACGGAGGGCGGGGTCTTTGCAGCCCAATGGGAGAGGGCTGACCACAGAGATCGGCCTCCCCAGGGTAGAGAGGGCGGGTAACAAGGCGGCATTTGGAAGGAAGGGAGGGACAGAAGTCAGGACCAGTCGGGCACCCAGGTCTTCTAGCGGCTCCAGGGGGACGTACATGCCCCCCACCGCCAGGCCCTTCTCCACTGCCTCCTGGGCGGCGGCCTCCGATGCTAGGAAGAAGACGACCTTTCCGTACATCTTGGAGGCCGCCACAATGGCCGTGGGCCCCACCACCCTCGCCAACGCCCGCACGTAGGTCTCCACGTGGGGCGAGGCGGGTACCAGGAGGCAACGGACGCCATGCTTCCTGGTCAAGGTGGGGAAGGGGCTCCGGCCACTATAGATGGTAGCGGAGGTGGTGGATGGGGGAGATGACGTAGCGGCAGGCGGGGGGGCCGCCGCCACCTGGGCGTATGCTCTGGGGGCTGGGGGAGGGACACCCACAGAGCTGGTGGAGGGAACAACAGGGAGGGATGCCGCGGCCGGTTGCGGGGCCGCGGCAGTGGGGGCACCCCCTGCCATGGAGGGTCTGGCTTTTTTAGCGGGGCCTTTACCCTTCTTTGTGCCCTGGCCCTTCCTGCCGGTCGGAGGGACTCCCCCAGAGTCAGAGGGGGCAAGGGACGTGGTAGCAGCGGAGGTCACCTTGTTACCCGCCGCTGCCGGTGTTCCAGCAGGGGTGGTAGTAGGTGGCTCGGCAGCGGCGGTTGAGGTAGAGGCTAGAGAGCTAATTTAATTAGCTGCATGTCTTGTAGCAATTTAATTAGCTGGTATTGGGGGAGGAAGCACCAAATGCCTTCACTTGCCTGCCAGGAAAGCTTCCTCAGTCAAGCAAATTGCAGGTAAGGAAAATGTATAGTGGAGAGAACAGGGGTAGGGGTTAACTGAGGGGTTTCATATTGAAGGAAGTCATGATAGAAGAACTACATTTTTTCCCCTGTCTGAATCTAGAAACTTTGATTATACTATGGCATTTTGACCAAGGCAGTATGGTCAAATGGTTAGAGCAGAAGAGTGGGAAGTAGGGGTCAAATGCTCTGCTGGTGTAAGTGGGAAAAATTCCATTGAAGTCAATGGCTTTGCACCCACTTATGTGATTCAATGTCTCCTGGTTCCTGTCCCTGGCTGGCCATCCCATCTACTTCATACAAATCCCACAGACTGGCACTGCAGCATGACACAGCCTCTGGGAATCCTTGCTGGGATATTTCAAGGGACAGAGGGGGAGGGTTACTCTCTGGATAGTGGGACACCTCCTTGCCTGTCTGCATGTAACCTATAACTCTCCTTTAATGAACACTAGAAAATATACTGTAGTGGGCAACACTTTAGCAGCCAGGGGATGAAGCCGAGGGCCCATAGTAGATCTCTTCCATCTATATCTCTTTTGTGAGTTTATCACCCAGCAGTTCTCTGGGTTGTTTCCTGTTCTTAGAGATCATGAAGAATGGAGGAGCTTGTGGCATCCCCACAGACACAGTGTATGTTCTGGTGGCAGCCTGCAATCGACCTGATGCCGTAGAGAAAGCTTACAAGTAAGTGTTTTCACTACAGGCCCAGGTGAGGGCTTCTTCTAATAGTCTAATGGAGACTCTAGCCACAGGCTGTAAGTGGCAACTGACAGCTGCTGTTGGGCAGTGTCTGCTGCAACAGGTCTGAAGGTGCAAGGGCCACGATTCAGCCCTCATAAGAGCAGTAAGCCTGCGGGTGAAGATCAGGGTTAGAAGAGGGAAAAACTAGCTGGGTAATTGTCCCCTAGAACATCCAGCAGGAACATCACCCCTGCCAGCTGATGGAACCAATTGGCTGGGAGATCAAAAGACTGTACAAAGAACAAAAAGTGGGGGCAGGCAGTGGGAACGCACTGTCAAGATAAAAATCATATTCATGGGAAAAACTCCTCCTCTGGGTCTGATTTCTTTTTCATGTTGTGCCTCCAAAATTAGTGGACACTTTTGAGAATTTGGGCCTAAGTGACTTGCTCACAGCCACACAATGAGTCCGTATCATAACTTGGACTAGATCCCAGCTCTCCTTCCCCCCCGCCCAGCTGAGGGCTTTATCCGCTGGATCATGCGGCTTCTACTACAAAGGCTCTTGTGCTTGGCTGAAGTGTGCAAGGGCATGTCTGAGTCTAAACCTCCCCCAAACTGCTTCCATTGCAACTGGAGAAAATAATTCCCAACCTCCCGTTGGGTGCTAAAGAGCATTCCTTTCTTTTGTCTTCTTACCAGGACTAAGCGCCAGGCTCAGGATCGCCCCATGTCACTCTGGATTTCGAGTCTGAAGCAGCTGGAACCTACAAAGCATTTGTTCAACCCCATACTGTGGGATTTCATGGCAGCTGCCTGGCCATCTCCCATTAGCCTGGTGGTTCCCAGAGGTGAGAAAATATTGTTGCTGTCAAGCTTTCCACAAGGCGGAGAGTACTGCTGATCCAAAACACAGCGACACTGTGCAACGATGCCAGACCATTCCTCGTTTAGTTACAGGGTACCACCACTGTTTGTAGACTCGACCCCCATCAGTAAGTGTTGTGTGGCTGTTTCCCTTACAGGGGAATGGGTGGACTTCCTGGGGATGAAAGACTCTGCCAAATATGTCGGTACCTCTCAGAGCATCGCCATCCGTATCCCCGACTGCTCCATCACCACACATCTCATTGATCTGGTGAGTGACCAACGCACATCTCTCTCGGCTTGCTAAGGTCAAGCAGCAAGAAAGGTGATGGGTCTAATGATCACATGGGCCACCGTGAACAGGTTTGGTGTCAACAACTAGCATTCAGCACATGGTGCAATGGCTAGGAACTGGTGTCAGGAGACCTAGGTACTTCTCCCAGCTCTGTCACTGTCTAATCTTGGGCAAGTCACTTCACCCCACTGTTCCTCCAAATGTAAAATGAGATGATGTAAAGCCGGTCAGGAATGTTTTGATAGAAAATTGCCGATTTGTCAAAACCAAAACATTTAGTGGAAAGGATTTGGAAAAAAGAGTTTTGGAAGTGTCAAAACCTGTTTCAATATTTTCAAAACAAGAAATGCCAGTTTTCCTGTTCTGAATGATTTTTTGTTTTGCGATTGAAGCTGAGTAAATAATCATAAAAGATCAAAATTGAAACAAAGTGTTTTGACTGACCCAAGCCAACAGTTTTTTTGGATTTTTGGTTCCTGAAAGTTTTGGAGATTTTGACATTTCATTCCAATGGAGGAAAATGGTCAAAATCTCAACATTTTTCATCTGATTGTACAATCCTTTCCAGCCCAGCTCTTGGTGATACTCACTTTTGTAAAGTTCTGGAGAAGAAAAGTGATGAGTATTATTATTACCGGCCCGTAATATTAATTAAGGTTAAGGTTGAATGCACACATAGCAGTTGTTTGGTTGAACATTTGCTTAAAAACCCAACAATCCAAATGTTAGAAACCTAGAAAATGCATAATTATCACCCCTCTTGTCCGATTCGCTGTATATTTACTAGAAAAGTTCTACCTCCGATTCACATCTAACCTCGTATTTTGAATGCAATATGATCCTTTTTTGGATTGTAGGTGTGGACTGTGGAGCAAAAGATGCTTATTCAACCTAAATTATGGAACCAATGCTGTTGCTCCATAAATTACCCCCAGCAGTGGTACGTGGGGTGACAACATCGCTGCCCTGTGTTAGTATAATGCAGAGGTGGACAGCTGTATTTACCATACCAAGTCACAGAAACAGCTCAGTCCAAGGATGTGATCCACATAGCTACCATCTCAAGGCAACTCCTCTCTCTGTCACAATGCCACATGCTGAACGCGCTTTGTTTTCCCATTTGATACATTCCTAAGGCCATTTCCTCTGGCCTTTGCCAGGTAGAAAAGCTTTTGCCCTTTCCTGCTTTGTGCTGAGCACTTCTCCTGCTGTTTTCCTTATGAACTCTTGGAGGCAGCAGCAAATGAAGGTGTGGTCGGGTGCAATTCAGTGGCATAACTGCTGCATAGAGCGCTGCATGAGGGAAACTTCCTACAGCAATGCTGACCATTGCACCTATGCCCCATTGATACAGCTCCAAGTGGGGCCACACTGATCGCCCAGAACAGTAGGATGGCTGGTGCTGCTGTACTAAGGCAATTTATTTGGAACCTGATCCTGACCTTCCACAAATCAGACCCCTTCCCCACCACTGTGTCTGTGGGCCTTTGCTGACGAAACCATGACACCCTGCCTGCTCCTTTGATAATTTGCTTGCTGCCCACATTTCCATTGGGGTTCCAGTATAATTTACTGTCCCATGAAATTAAAATGCTTCATTCCTTCCTGAGGAAATGTGCTCCAGGAATTATATTGGGGCAGTTCTCTGGCCTGTGTAATCCAAGGGTATGTCTACACTACAGGATTAATCCGAATTTATATAATTCGAATTTAGGAAACCGATTTTATAAATTCGAATGTATTCGGCCACACTAGGCTCCATTAATTCGGTGGTGTGCGTCCAAGCTACCGTAGTAGCATCGATTTCCAGAGCGTTGCATTGTGGGTAGCTTTTACATAGCTATCCCATAGTTCCCGCAGTCTCCACCCCCCTTGGAATTCTGGGTTGAGACCCCAGTGCATGATGGGGCAAAAAACATTGTCGCAGGTAGTTCTGGGTACAGCCTCCCCCTCCCTCCCTGAAAGCAACGGCAGACAACCATTTCGCGCCTTTTTTCCTGAGTGAACTCTGCAGACTCCATTCCGCAGCAAGCATGGATCCCGTTGTGCTCCAGAACGCAGTCTTGAACATTATAAACACCTCGCGCGTTCTCGTGGAGTTTATGCTTACACAGGACCAGAAAAAAGAGGCGAGGAGGAGGAGGCGGCGATTGCAGCGCAGCGACCAGCGTGATGAGGACATGGACACGGACACAGAATTCTCTGAGACCGCGGGCCCCGGTGCTTTGGAGATTATGATGTTAATGGGCCAGGTTATAGGCTTGGAACGCCGATTCTGGGCCCGGGAAACAAGCACAGACTGGTGGGACCGCATAGTGTTGCAGGTGTGGGACGATTCCCAGTGGCTGAGAAACTTTCGCATGCGTAAGGGCACTTTCATGGAACTTTGTGACTTGCTTTCCCCTGCCCTGAAGCGCCAGAATACCAAGATGAGAGCAGCCCTCACAGTTGAGAAGCGAGTGGCGATAGCCCTGTGGAAGCTTGCAACGCCAGACAGCTACCGGTCAGTCGGGAATCAATTTGGAGTGGGCAAATCTACTGTGGGGGCTGCTGTGATGCAAGTAGCCAAAGCAATCACGGAGGTGCTGCTACGAAAGGTAGTGACTCTGGGAAATGTGCAGGTCATAGTGGATGGCTTTGCTGCAATGGGATTCCCTAACTGTGGTGGGGCGATAGATGGAACCCATATTCCTATCTTGGCACCGGAGCACCAGGGTACCCAGTACATAAACCGCAAGGGGTACTTCTCAATGGTGCTGCAAGCACTTGTGGATCACAAGGGACGTTTCACCAACATCCATGTGGGCTGGCCGGGAAGGGTTCATGACGCTCGCGTCTTCAGGAACACCAATCTGTTTAAACGGCTGCAGCAAGGGACTTACTTTCCGGACCAGAAAATAACCGTGGGGGATGTTGAAATGCCAATTGTTATTCTTGGGGACCCAGCCTACCCCTTAATGCCATGGCTCATGAAGCCATACACAGGCAGCCTGGACAGGAGTCAGGAGTTGTTCAACTACAGGCTGAGCAAGTGCAGAATGGTGGTAGAATGTGCATTTGGCCGTTTAAAAGGTCGCTGGCGATCCTTACTGACTCGCTCAGACCTCAGCCAAACCAATATCCCCATTGTTATTACTGCTTGCTGTGTGCTTCACAATCTCTGTGAGAGCAAGGGGGAGACCTTTATGGCAGGGTGGGAGGCTGAGGCAAATCGCCTGGCTGCTGATTACTCGCAGCCAGACACCAGGGCGATTAGAAGAGCACACGATGAAGCGCTGTGCATTAGGGAAGCTTTGAAAACCAGTTTCACGACTGGCCAGGCTACAGTGTGAAATTTATGTTTGTTTATCCTTCCTGAAAACCCGCCCCCTTTATTGACTCATTCTCTGTAAGGAACCCACCCTCCCCCTTCCCCCAGCTTGCTTTCAAAGGAAATAAAGTCACCATTGTTTAAAAATCATTTATTCTTTATTAATTGATTATAAAAAGAGGGAGAGAACCTGAGTGGGGTTTGGGAGGAGGATCAGCGGGAAGGAAAAGCCCAGTAAAAAAAGGTTAAAAAAATGGCAGCCTTTTGCTTGGGCTGTCCACTGTGGTGGAATGGGAGGGTGTACGGAGCCTCCCCCCCCCCCCCGTGTTCTTAAACGTCTGGGTGAGGAGGCTATGGAACATGGTGAGGAGGTAGGGGGGTTATACAGGGGCTGTAGCGGCACTCTGTTCTCCAGCAGCCGTTCCTGAAGCTCCACCAGACGCCGGAGCATGTCTGTTTGCTCACGCAGCAGCCCCAGCGTTGCTTCCCGACTCCTCTGATCTTCCTGCCGCCACCTCTCATCTCGAGCGTCTCTCCTCTCCTCACGTTGGTCCCTTCTGTCCTCACGTTGGTCCCTCATGTCCTCACGTTGGTCCCTCCTGTCCTCACGGTCACTGGCTTCTTTCCTATACTTGCAAACCGTCTCCTTCCACTCATTCAGATGAGCTCTTTCACTCCTGGTGGATTGCATGATTTCGGCAAACATCTCTTCTCTCGTCTTTTTTTTACGACGCCTTATCTGGGATAGCCTTCGGGAAGGAGTAGGGAGGCTTGAAACATTTGCACCTGCTGGAGGGAGTGAAAAAAGGAGAGAATTTTTTTAAAAGATACATTTTTCAGAACAATGCTTATACTCTTTCACGGTGTATACTATTCACATTACATAGCACATGTGATTTCTGTGCAAGGTCGCATTTTGCCTCTTAATATTGAGTGCCTGTGGCTTTGCTGCTAGAGATCACAGACGCAGGTCCGGGCAACAGAATTCACCTTGCATGCTGCCATGGTAAGCCACTGTCTTTAGGCTTCTGCGCCCTGCTTTCCCACATACCAAGCAAAGCCCGTTGTGCTGCAGTTTTCCTGTTAGCTTGTTTTCTGCTGCTGAAGGTTAACACCCCCCCCCATCCAATTCTCTGGGATAAGTGCTTTCTCCCTCCCCCCACCGCGTGGCTGGTATCAGGGAAGATCCCTGCAGGAACCAAACTAACACCCCCCCCCCACCCGCCATGAATTCTCTGGGATGAGTGCTTTCTCCCTCCCCCCACCGCCTGGCTGGTATCAGGGAAGATCCCTGCAGGAACCAAACTAACCCCCCCCCCGCCATGAATTCTCTGGGATGAGTGCTTTCTCCCTCCCCCCACCGCGTGGCTGGTATCAGGGAAGATCCCTGCAGGAACCAAATTAACACTCCCCCCCCCCCACCCGCCATGAATTCTCTGGGATGAGTGCTTTCTCCCTCCCCCCACCGCGTGGCTGGTATCAGGGAAGATCCCTGCTAGCAAAACGCGAAAAGCTCTGGGCCAATCCTCCCCGCCCCCCCTTTGCACTTGGCTAAATGCAGGGAAGGATTTCTTTTCAGCCACAGGCAAACAGCCCAGTAGGAACGGCCACCTCTGTCCCCTTAATTAAATTCCCTTATTTCAACCAGGTTACCCTAAGCGATATCACTCTCCTGAGGATTACACAGCAAGATAAAGAACGGATGTTGCTTGAATGCCAGCAAACACCGGGACCATACGCTGCCAGGCTCTGTCAGGCAATGATACCAGATTACTTGCTACTAGCATGGCGTGGTCAAGTGTCCTACCATGGAGGACGGAATAAGGCTGCACTGCCCAGAAACCTTGTGGCAAGGCTTTTGGAGTACCTCCAGGAGAGCTTCATGGAGATGTCCCTGGAGGATTTCCGCTCCATCCCCAGACATGTTAACAGACTTTTCCAGTAGCTGTACTGGCTGCGAATGCATCCCAAGTGCTCAGGGCAAATTAATCATTAAAAATGCTTGCTTTTAAAACATGTTTTATATTTTAAAAGGTAAACTCACCTGAGGTCCCTTCCATGGGGTCATGGTCTTGGGTGCTGGCTTGGGAGGCTTGGGAGGGTACTTCAGTCAGGGTGAGAAACAGATCCTGGCTGTTGGGGAGAACGGAGAGCTGGGTGCTCTCTGCCAGCTCGTCCTCCTCCTCCTCCTCTTCCCCTTCCACGGAATCATCAGGTGTACCTGATGAGATTATCCCCATCTCGGAATCCACAGTCAGAGGTGGGGTAGTGGTGGCGGCCCCCCCTAGAAATGCATTTAGCTCAGCGTAGAAGCGGCATGTCCGCGGCTCTGACCCGGAGCGACCGTTTGCCTCCTTTGCTTTTTGATAGGCTTGTCTGAGCTCCTTGACTTTCACGCGGCACTGATCTGTGTCCCTATTGTGGCCTCTCTCCATCATGCCCTTGGAAATTTTTTCATAAGTTTTGGCATTTCGTCTTTTCGAACGCAGTTCTGCTAGCACTGAATCCTCTCCCCATATAGAGATCAAATCCAGTACCTCCTGTACGGTCCATGCTGGTGCTCTTTTTCGATTATCAGCCTGCATGGTTACCTGTGCTGATGAGCTCTCTGTGGTCACCTGTGCTCTCCACGCTGTGCAAACAGGAAATGAAATTCAAATGTTCCCGGGGCTTTTCCTGTCCACCTGGCCAGTGCATGCGAGTTCAGATTGCTGGCCAGAGCGGTCACAATGGTGCACTGTGGGATAGCTCCTGGAGGCCAATAACATCGAATTGCGGCCACACTAACCTTAATTCGGATTAACAATACCGATTTTGACGCTACTCCTCTCGTCGAGGAGTACAGAAATCGAATTAAAGGGCCCTTTAATTCGAATTAAATGGCTTCGTTGTGTGGACGGGTCAAGCGTTAATTCGAATTAAGGCAGCTAAATCCGAATTAAAGTCGTAGTGTAGACCAGGCCCAAGAGGTCAGACTAGATGATCACAAGGGTCCCTTCTGGCCGCAGAATCTATAAGACCTCCTCAATTCAGCCTAGTTTTCTGTATCTTCCTCACTGTACTGCTGTCCTCACACTCACACTCTGGCACCCTCCTTCAGTTAAAATGTGTTTCAACAAACAAAGCATAAAGTGAAACGAGTCCGTGAGCATTATTGTTTCTGTGCTGGAAGCTCTGATCAAAACCCACTTTCTCGTTTTGTTCTCATTTACCAGGTTGGCCCCATTGCAGTCACATCAGCCAATCCAACTGGAGAAGCAGACACCACCCACCACAATCAGGTGTATGCCAAACTGGGAGACAAGGTAATCACCATGTGCTTCTTCACATTCATCCTGGGATCTGAGGGAGATGTGATCACAAGGTGATATCGATTTACTCCCAGCTGGCAAGTCAGTGGTTAAGACTAAAATCCTGAGATAGATTGTAAATTAGAAGCTCATTGAGGCTTATCCCAGAAGGGCCAGGGAGGGAGAGAAAGAAGGCTGGAAAAATAAGGAATCAATATTTACACAAACATTTTTGTTTTTAATGCACAGTCTGTGACCCACCACTGTGGTTGGTTTCTCTTCAGATCCATAAGGATGTGGGTGCCATAGAGCATTTATGGACCTAGAAGTGATAAAGCCCTTGACATTCTAATGTTCCAAAGCCCTTGGGGATGTCAAAGATTTTAGAACCCTTGTTGTCTTTTGTTTTAGTTTTCAGAACTAAAGTTCTAAATCTATGACCAATGCTCTAGAGACTAAAACCACTGGGAGTTCTAAAACTTTCTGAATCTTAGGGGACTCCCGTCTTCCATGAGCACTGCCAATTAAGTTACCAGATTCTTGTATTTTCCAGTTTTTAAACTCTGAAAGCAGAGTTAATGCCTTAAGTAAATGTATGTACTGGATATTTCCCACTGAAAATACAGAACTTGAGACAACAAGTTAATGGCAAGTTCATGTGAGGATGACTTAGGCTCAGAGTAAGGGGGACAACTGTTCTTTCACCATTCTCACATCTGACCATTCTGACGTCCTACACATACAAAGGCAACCTTAGAGATGCTCAGCAGATGTAAACCAGCATAGCTCCACTAAAGTAAATGGAATGGTGCCGATTTACACCAGCTGAGGCTCTGGCCCTTGAGTTTTACTTAGTGCATTAATTCCACTTTGCATTGGTCAAAGTCACCCAAGATCACTGGGTGACTGCTGGAAATCACCAGGGATTTCTGGTGACTTTGGCCAATGCAAGGTGGAAAAAGGAGAGGGAAGGGATGGGAATCTGTAGCATGGCTAGAACCTGTAGATAATGCTAAATCCATGGGGAAAGGGGAACTCTCCCCCCCTTTAACCAACTGCCTGAGAAGGGCCTCATAATATGAGTGTTGCTTACTATCGAGGTGGATGCGGTTCTATGCGATGGGCCTTCTCCAGAGAACATTGCCTCCACTGTTGTGGACTGCACCAAGATTGAGAGTGGAAACATAGGGTTCTTCAGGGTCGGCATTGTTCCCAAATCCCAGGTAAACCATCTCTTTTCTGTATTTCTCTTTCCCTTCTCTCTCTCTCTTTCCCTTCCCCACTAAGTGGGTACTAGAAGGACAGGGAGGCACCTAGATCCACAGGGAGGCAAAGATATCTCCAATAGTCTAGTGCTGGAGAGCCAGGGACTGAGAGTTAGGATGCCCGTGTCCTATTCCTGAGTCTGGTGTGACCCTGGGCAAGTCACTTCCCCTCTCTGTGCACGAGCTTCTCCATCTGTAACATAGGGTTATGATACTTGCCCATTTATGTAAAATGCTTTGAGATCCAAGGTTGAAAGGTGCCTCATATGTTAGTGCAAAGAGTTTTCCTTATTCCACTAGATTAAAAGATGGTGGGGAATCCATTGCCAGTCAGCAGCTGGGACTTTGAAATGTACGTTCTTCACTTGTGCCAATCCAAGAGTCTTTGAGCTGAAGTGAAGGCTGGGTGCAACTCGCAAGAGAGAAGGGCCCGCCAGTGTGGCTTTAAAAACACTGTGGCATCTTGTGATCGCAAAAGAAGCTAGTGCTGTTGCCACTCAATATCCAACTCCCAATCCTGTTTGTCAACTCCAGGTGCTACAGATACTGGAGCAGGTGCAGAGGAAACACATGCAGGGCCATACCAATGGCAGCGTCGCCATGGCGGGCCAGAAGCAGCAGCAGCAGCACCTCTCCCATGCCATCTCCAATGGGATACATGCTGCCAGACCAGAAGAGAGTGCATTGACATCATTCACTAATGGTGCATTCAGCACTGATGAGGAGGGAGGAAAGCTCTGAGCAGCCCAGTTACACATTCACCAGGGAAGGGCTTTCCAGTAAGTGACATGCAGATAAAAATAGAGGATGGGAGAGAGATCCCTGTCTTAGGTGCTGTGAATCCACCCTTCTATGGATACTGCTAAACTGCCCCTGCCTGGGGGTGATTTATAACCCAGGAATGTACAGTGCTATTTTTCATCATTGGAGTCCACCAGATTTCACCAAATACCATCTATGATCAAACAATCTTACTGGAGTGGCTTACTGGCCCCAGGTCCTTCTTCAAGGGTTTATTCTTCATCCCAATATGAAGACTGGTCATATGGCCTCTGATTTGGGAAAGTCTTTCTGTTCATGTTACTTATATTGATTTGCTTAGGGGGGAACCCTACATGAAACAAGTGGTGAACCCTGCCCCCCCCCAATAGACCTTTTCAGAGGCTTGAACCCAGGGGTCATGAGTGCAGTGTAAATATCAAGGTAGATAGGAGATGGTGCCTGTATGTTGGCACCTTTTCCCAAGAAAGGCAGGTACCTAAAGTTTAGCTACTTGGCTCAAAATGAAGATTGCAGAAGTAGTGGAGTTTCAGGAAAGACCCTCCTTTCTGAGGGAATGATATCACCCTGGGAGCTGATAGTGTCTACACCGCAGGCACATTTTTGAAGTATCAAAACTCTTAAACCTGAGAAGGCAGAGCCTGACCCTTGTATTGGTTTTTCAGTTTGCTGGCTGAACCAAACAAATGTTTCAGGTCAAAATGGACATTTTAATTTTTAGAATGAAATGTTTTGTTTCAACTTTTTAAAAATAAAACTGAGGTAAATTTTGAAATGCAAAATTGTTTTGAATTGAAGAATCAAAATGTTTCATTTTGAAAGTGTCAGAATCAAGCATTTCAGTTTTTTTCAACATGAATTCACAAAATGTGTCCGTTGATCCGAATCTGCGGCTCTCATTGTATATGCCTTATGCTGTACAAATGTGCAACTTTACAGTAAGTTTCATGGCTACAGTGCAGGTTTTATATGGAGTAGTGGATGCTGAGCTAGGGGAGGTGAACAGGAGATTCAAACTCACATGAGAAACTGTTCACAGGCTGAACCCTAGCTGGATATGGAATTCAGCCGCTATTGTTGCCTTCCCCTGCCCTTCCTCTTTCCAGCCAAACAAGTGTTGAGCCCGATTCTGATCTCAGATCAGTGTGAAGACCTGATCAAACTCCAACTAATGTCAATGGAAAGGACCTCTCTGACTTCAGTGGGAGTTTGATTGGTCTTTGAACCGGGCGTTAAATTCAGTGAGGTCTGGAATTATAGTAGTATACATTTCACAAATCCAGAGGATCGGTGCTACGCCCACAGCTTTGGAAAAATCTCTTGGAAAATCTCCTTTTGATGTGCCAGACCCCCAAGGGGTCTCACTTTTCCATCACGGTAGGCCAAGTGGCTTCACCGCCTCCTTAGACTGAGTCTCCGGGGCTCCAGCACTCCTGTTTCACATCATGAGCTCTATCCAGCAAGTGCAACTGAGATAGACTCCTGGTAGAGAGTTGTACACTCCTCAGGGATTAGTGCACCTCACCTAGTATTTACAGTGACACTCAGGCAGTGTTGTCAAAACAGTCGAGTTTATCAGTAAACTAGAACACACCATAAGAAGTCCTTAGGTTAGCACAGAGAAATGAAGGTTAAAACAGAGTCCATTCTGGTTAGCCCAGAGCCCAACCAAGCTGTAGTGAGGCTCCATTTTCTCTCTTAGTCTGACATCTGTAGTCAGCTCCCAGGTGAGAGAGCCCACAGATTCCTCCAGAAACCAACGCATATTCCCCACCTCACACCTCTCAGGCTTTTGTTCTTAACCTGGGGGCTTTGCTCAGCTTCCCTACTGAGAGACATTTGGGTCTGGTTCAACCAGTTCCAACTCTCCATTCCCTCCAGGCAGGGAGTTGACACTCACCTATGTAGCTTAGTCTGCCCTGAGAGCAAATTTAATCCCCACCCCCACTGGATAATAATGTGGCATATGGGGAAACTGAGGCACACATAGGCTTCATAAAAAATATTACAACAGTTCCCACTTTGTTACAATACTGAGGGAACAATAAGGCCTTCTTGACTTGTTGAGGAGATGGCTTCCTTCTATGCAAAGACAGAATGTTGCATCATTGACTTATTTAATTTATTTTGCAGAGTTTCTCATTGTAACTTTTTACTGATTTTTCAAAAAAAAAAAAAAAATCAATAAAACATTTCTAATAAAATATACAGCTTGTAACACTGAACAGCATTACCATGCATGGTGATTATCAGACCATCTGCAAACCAGGAGCCATGGCTCTGAAATGAATTTAAACACTTCACAGTGCCCTAATCTGTTATCCAGATACCCCTCAAGAATGTAGGGAATTGTTCGTACCCTTCACAAAAGCTGCCCATGTCTCAAATAGGAGAGAGGTCATAGATAACATCAAAATTCATCTGTGGGATGGTTTCAATAGGATTGCACTTTGAATGTAAGCTCTTTGGGGCCTTTGTTCTGTGTTTGTACAGTGCCTAGCACAATGGGGTCTGGGTCCCATGACTAGGGCTACTAGGTACTATGTTATGCTAATAATAATGCCCCTGAGATGAAGTGGGCCCCATTCCTTAACCAGGTTAAATAACAAGCAGGCATCACTGAAGAAGATAAAGTCCAAGGTGAGGAGTTTCTGAAGAGGGTTAACCCAGAAAGGTACCCAAGTATCACAGACCTCTTCCCCAAGGACATCTAAGAGGGAGTCCCAATGGAGAGCTTCTGGATTCATCGTTGTTATGCACCTTGAATAGTACTTTATACCAGTGAGTTCAAAATGGGTTGAAAATTCTGGCCCCTCTCAAAAACCCCAGTCTGGATTCTTTCCTCCTCTCCAGGACAGTTCCCACTGGCCAAGTGGCCAGCCCCCATGATGTTAAATTATGTTCTTGGCCTCCTTTAAACCCTTAAGTCCAACTGGAAAGACTCACGAGTGCCTCATTTTGCAACAGTGTCTTCTTCTGGCTCTGTGGGGAAGAGTGTTAATGAGCTCCAGAGGGCTTCCCTTCTAGCCCTGCTCAGCAGGAAGGGTGTTGGGTGTACCACAGGGCCACAGGCCAGGTAGGGGATGAAGGGGATGGTTAGGAAGCTCAGAACTCCATCAGAGGGAGGTGATTAAAGTACACCATGACATCATCAGTGATGGGTACATAGGTCCATAAGTTCAGAAGGTCCATAGGTTCATTTTGGTTCCATCTCTGAATCCTTTGGGTCTGAAAAGTTTGGCTGGAAATCACATGTGAGATTTTCAACACTTCCTCTTCCTGGCTGGGGTTGGAACTAATCATTCCAGAAGGGCCTTCCCAGCAGCACTTTGGCCTTTGCAGTCCCAGGAGTACAGAGGCAGCCATGACAATGAAAAGCAAAACCCAACACAAAAAGAGTATTTGTCATTCTCAGGAAAGATCAACTTCACTGTCTGCTCCTGCGTAACTGATCTGGCAAGGACATCTTAAAACAGGCCTGTTGGCATTGCAACTGGGTCTAGCACCTGTGACAAAGTTCCTCCTCTATCTTGGTGGGTCCTGTGCTTATTGGCGGATTTTCTTGCCTCAGAGATTCACCATGTGGGTTGGGGAACAGCCCAGAGACCTTCCCCTCTGGAAGAACCCACGGGCCAGGTCAATCGGGAGGTTTGGGGGGAATCCGGGCCCACCCTCTACTCCGGGTTCCAGCCCAGGGCCCTGTGGATGCAGCTGTCTATAGTGCCTCCTGTAACAGCTGCATGACAGCTACAACTCCCTGGGCTACTTCCCCATGGCCTCCTCCAAACACCTTCCTTATTCTCACCACAGGACCTTCCTCCTGGTGTCTGATAACGCTTGTGCTCCTCAGTCCTCCAGCAACACACACTCTCAGCTCCTTGCGCCTCTTGATCCCAGCTCCTCACACTCACACCACAAACTGAAGTGAGCTCCTTTTTAAAACCCAGGTGCCCTGATTAGCCTGCCTTAATTGATTCTAGCAGCTTCTTCTTAATTGGCTCCAGGTGTCCTAATTAGCCTGCCTGCCTTAACTGGTTCTAGCAGGTTCCTGATTACTCTAGTGCAGCCCCTGCTCTGGTCACTCAGGGAACAGAAAACTACTCATCCAGTGACCAGTATATTTGCCCTCTACCAGACTCCTGTACCCCACTGGTCTGGGTCTGTCACACACCGTACCAGATGGGCTAGTTCAGCTGGAAAGCATGATATGAGATCCACCTCTCCAGGGAACCAGTCCTAGGAGGGGAGGGACACAGAGGCGAGGGAATAGGTTGAGTTGAAGTTCTGCATACCAAAACCATATCTGATCAAATCATCCCTGAGCCAAAAGGACTCTAGTCACACTGACAAAATACTAAGACTGTCAATCCTTGTAGAGAGCAGTATATAGCCTTTGACTTTTCCAGCTCAGGGAATGATCAAGCCAGCGGAGGAGACACCCCAAATTCTTCTCCCTGGAAAAAAAAAAACAGCTAGAGGCTAGTAGCAGAGAACAGTTCTGTGTCCCAGTCAATCCTCCCCAGATGAAGTGCAGCTCAGAGCGCACCAGCGTTGAAAGGGCTCTCTATCATTTGTTGGAAGGCTTCCCATAGTTCCAGGTCTCAGTCCCCATGTGACAGAGAGAGAAAGCTAGCACGTTAGCCAGAACTCTGGTCACTATTAATACTAATTAGGTTCTCCTGGAGAAGGACAGAGATGTATTTGATTATCAGGCTAGTGAGTCAATGAGCCAATTAGTCCATTAACAGGGAAGCTGTATAGAAGGAGTGCTGAGAAGGAGAGAAACAGAAGGCTAGGAGGGCCTGACAAAGGGGTTCTCTGCGTAGACACCTTACCTTCCGCCTCTTTTGGGGAAGGGATTAGAAAGCTGAGATACAGTGTAAAGGTATGGAGACACTGATATCTGCTGGTGAAGGGATTAAATACTAAATAACCTACGTGGGGTGTTCACAAACAAGGTCTCAGAGTGGTCTGTGTGGGTGGAAGAGATGTGGGTGTAGCACACTGCCCTGTCACACCTCATCTTCAAAGGACTTTGTGGCGTTGGC
Source organism: Emys orbicularis (assembly GCF_028017835.1). Lineage (NCBI taxonomy): Eukaryota > Metazoa > Chordata > Testudines > Emydidae > Emys > Emys orbicularis. The sequence goes on along the minus strand of NC_088691.1, from coordinate 42,936,317 downwards.
CCAGGGTATCTCAAAGACCCTGTAAAGCTCTGGGATGAAGAACATGGGTGACAATTTAGCGAAGGGGTTCTCAAACTGGGGGTCGTGACCCCTCAGGGGGTTGTGAGGTTATTACATGGGGGGTTGCGAGCTGTCAGCCTCCACCCCAAACCCCGCTTTGCCTCCAGCATTTATAATGGTGTTAAATACATAAAAACGTATTTTTAATTTATAAGGGGGGGTCGCACTCAGAGGCTTGCTGTGTGAAAGGGGTCACCAGTACAAAAGTTTGAGAACCCCCTGATTTAGCTCCTCTGGCACCTTGGAGCTCTCTACAATAAGGGTAAAGCTCATCTGTGTGAGAGACAGAGCTTTCTCAGGGGCAGGCCCCAGGCTGTGGAATGAACTCCCCCAGGAACTAAAGGACATCAGAGAGTTCAAAACCTTCTGGTCCAAATGCAAGGTACATGGCTCTGACCGGCCTTCTCTAATATAAATATGTAGTGTGAAGATGGGGTGTATACCTCACACTGGCACTAAAAGGGTCAATGGGGGCTAGAGAGGCCAGTTATGCTACCTGGCTGCATCTGGAGGGTGAGCCAGGCCTCATTAAAGATGAAGCCCAGCTGGGGAAGCAGCTGGCTGGTTTCTATAACAATAGGAAGCTTGGAGTAGAAAGGGGTGCAGGGTGACATGGCAGAAGCCTGCAGTCCCTCTGTGACTAGCAGGGAAGGGAACCTGGAGAGATACAGAGATGCTACCTAGGTGGCGCATGCTCCAGTGGTGAGCCTTGCTAGAAGAAGGGCAGGACCTGGACCTCCAGGGAAGAAACCCAGGGCAACGTTCCACTGAAGAGAGGCTTCAGGAGGGAGTTTACACCCTGGGGTGGGCCCTGATGGAAGAGGGCAGTGGGGGGTGAAGGAGACTCCTGGAGTGGGCCTGAGAGAAGCCACCCCAGAGACAGATGGCCTTAGGGGTGGACTGGAGCAGAGCAAGACTCCAGGGAGGTAACCCCTGAGAGGCAGCATTCTGCCGAGGCACGGAGAGCTGGGGAGGAGCCCCTGAGGGAGGGGGCAGAAGTTGCTTTTTGTGGTTTGTGGTTTGCTTTTGAGTTTGGTTTAAAGCCTCCAGGGAGAAGCTCTGGGGCCCCTGCTCTGACAGAGGAGTGGGACAGAAAAGGGGCCCTGCAGAAGAGACCAGACTGATGACTAGTGTCACAGGGGACATTGATACCCCTGAAGGGGAGAGATTTTAAAGTGACCTGGCCAGAGGGCTGAATCATGAGAAGAGAGACCACCATATGAGTCAGAGCAGCTGTCAGTAGTGGGGGCTAGATGAGGGAAGAGCTGGTACGCCACGCCCAGCCACGAGGTGGCACCTGTAGTGAGTCCCCTCTGTTACACATAGCAACAGAACAAAACACTCCACTGCATGCACGTCTCTCCCTGGGGGGAGGAGGAGAGAAGAAACAGTGCGTGACATGTGGCTGTGACATTGCTTAATGCTTTACTGGAAGTGGGTAGCTTTGAGGCTTGGCAAGCTTGTGATTGGAAGCAGAATCCAGTTCCAGGAGGTGACCTCAACTCAGGGCACTTGCTTGGGAGAACTACAGGAGGCTTTGGCAGCTGGGATAGAGTTGAATCATTTGGGGGGTGGTTGTAGGGATTTGGCATGGAGAATGAGAGATGAGGTTGGATCACTTTGGGGTGAAGGTAGACTAGCTGGTTAGATTTGTCATTTAGAAAGTGGCTTAAAGTCACTTGTTAGGTATGCTGCCAGTGTTAGCTCCCTCAGGGCAAGCAGAGTTGCTACTCCAGGATCAGAGGCTATGGGCCAGACTGCCTGTTGCCTTGTGCCACATGTCATCACTTACACTAGTGTAAAGTGGGTGTACGCTATCACTATTCTGATTTGGCGATGTTTCACACCTACTTTGCACTCATTTTGGACTGGTATAAATGACTCGATGAGGTGCAAAGTAACACAGATTCCAGCCTAATGACCCTGGTTCTCCTCTGCTTTACACTGTTGTAACTCCATTGACTTCACTGGAGATACTCCTGAGTTACTCATCTAGCTAAGAAGAGCGTTCTACTCAATTCCTTCAGGGTATTTGCCTTTGCCAGGACACAGGCTTTAACCATGAACTTGGCAGGGCATTAGTTAGAACTGTAAAAGCCAAATTGCAAGCATGTGGTATTCCAGTCTCTGAGAACCCTGAATGCCTAGGATACTTCTGATAACTAAAAGATAGGATGGTCTAGTTACATACATCACTGAAAAATAAGGTCCTCAGAGCGCCATTAAAGCTACTTCAGTTTACATCAGCTCAATATTGTAGTTAAGGGGGTGCTCCATCAGTTTGTCTATGGCTGACATGCAGTAGCTTATAGTCCTTGGATGGGAGACCACAGTGGAAATGGCCCTGATTAACCCTATGTTCTCCAAGAATAAAGCCAGGACTACAAGGCTGATCACAGATGAGAATCTGTGGTACTGATGCCACAGTTAAGGCTGAAAATCTTTCCAGCTGATTTTTGAGCCACCTACTTAGTTCCACAATAAAAGGTCTTTGCTCCTTGAAATTCTTCATGCATGGTCTCCTACCAGAGGAGATTTGTTCTCTTTCATTCATTCATTCATTCATTCATTTTGCAAAGTTTGAGGTGCTTGGCACAAGCCATTTGTGAGATGTGTGACTTTAAAACATAGCTGGTACCAGTGCTTTACTCTTGGAATAGCCTTCTGCATGGGCAGCCCCTGAGCCTGCTGCTGCTCTGGGCACCCTCATCACAAAGCATAAAGGGCTCTGGCCCCTCCAGCTCACATGTGAATTTCAGTGAGTTGTTTGTCTGGGACAATGTTATGTCAATATGATCCATGAGTCAGAGAACAGAGATGTTTGGAGGAAGATAGAACCAGCAGCCTGGGCTTATCTTTCTGTCCTGCTGTGAACACCCTGTCTATAATTACATGTGATTATTGTTCAGTGCTATCAACTACCTGTCTCATGGACCCTGCCTCACTCCCACTCCTAGAAGTCTGTGAATACCAATGCTCTGTGAGGACTAAAATAGGAGTTCTTGATTAACACCCACAGAAGGCAGCCAAAAGGTCAAACTGTGCCGATGGGCTGTACATCTTGTCAAGACATGCAACTTGGGTGCTCTCATGCCTTGGATTGCAGACCCAGGGCAAAGGTTAGAAGGTGCAGGAAAGAAGATTAATTAATCCTCATTTTTCCAGGATGTGTGTGTGGGAAACATTTAAAGGGTAATTTGTGACCATGGGTGACCCAAAGCGGGGCAGTTAATGGAAGTTGTGTCCTTGGCCCCATCTTAAATTTTTGTTAAAACCAACCAACCAACCAAAAAATGTATTCAAGTCTAGTTCGGGGAGCTGGTAGAGGGAACAAATTCCCGGATTGGGTAAAACACATGGAGCCAAATATCAATCTGACTCCGCATTCTGGGAAAGCTTCTCTTATCAACTCTCAACATTTGTCTGCTAGAGAGATGTGCGTTATCCTGTAGGGGGAAAGGCATTACTGTATCCTTCCATTACACCTGCCTATACAATGACACAGAACTACTGGAAATGGACAAAATGTAAACATGTCTTGTAGCAATTTAATTAGCTGCTTGGGGAATTGCACAAGTGGGTAGGGTGACCAGATGTCCCGATTTTATAGGGACAGTCCCGATTTTTGGGTCTTTTTCTTATATAGGCTCCTATTAGCCCCCACCCCGTCCTGATTTTTCACACTTGCTGTCTGGTCACCCTACAAGTGGGTTAAGTGCATCACAAAGTCTGGCCATGAGTTGGTGGACACAATGGGTGCATTGCATGCACTTTGAGTCCCTGCGGTTTTTGACCAGCTGTGGTGTCGAGTTTACTGATAAGATCAGTCCACATAGAAGAACACAGAACAGAGATGCTTGGGTGAGGATAGCAACAGAGCCCTACGTGTATCTTTCTCGTGCAAAGCAAAAAACAACCCCATAACATACTGTCAAAATTGTCCTTTGCTGTGTGCTCCCAGGCCCTAATTCACCGCACCTCTTGAAATTATTCACTGCGGAAGCTCTGTGAACAGCAGGAAATCATTTAGAATAACTTTTTAATGAACAAATTTAATTTAGATCGAATATTAGCTTAACAAATGTTTATAGATTCAATCTCTTGGGCGGTTTCCCAGCAAGGCCATCATCAGTGACATAGAACCATAGGACTGGCAGGGACCTCGAGAGGTCATATAGTCCAGTCCTCTGCACTCCTAGCAGGACTAAGTATTATCTAGACCATCCCTGACAGGTGTTTGTCTAACCTGCTATTAAAAATCTACAGCAGGGGTCGGCAATCTTTCAGAAGTGGTGTGCCAAGTTCACTGTAATTTAAGGTTTCCCGTGCCAGTAATCCATTTTAACGTTTGTAGAAGGTCTCTCTCTATGTCTATATTATATAAATAAACTATTGTTGTATTTAAAGTAAATAAGGTTTTTAAAATATTTAAGAAGCTTCATTTAAAATAAAATTAAAATGCAGCTCTTATCAATTTAGTGCGATCCTTGCCTGGGATCCTTGTCTGGGGTTCTAGCCACCAGCCTCGTTCAGCCTGCTGCCGGTCTGGGGTCCAGCTGCTGGCCCTGCTCAGCCCGCTGCTGGTCTGGAGTTCCATTCACTCAGCCGGCAGTGGGCTGAGCGGGCCGGTGGCGGGCTGAGCGGGGCTGGCGGGGGGCTGAGTGGCTCAGTCCGCTGCCAGTCTGGGGTTCCAGCTGCCGGCCCCTTGCCAGTTGGGGTCCCAGCCTCCGGCCTCGCTCAGCCTCCTGCCGGCCTGGGTGAGCAGAACCCCAGGCTGGTAGTGGGCTGAGGGGGGCCGGTGGCCGGGATCCTGGCTGGCAAGGGGCTGGCAGCCGCAACCCCAGACCGGCAGCGGGCTGAGCGGGGCTGGCGGTGGGCTGAGCGGTTCAGTCTGCTGCCGGTCTGAGGTCCCGGCCGCTCTCACCACTCAGCCCGCTGCTAGACTGGGGTACCATTCACCCAGACCGGCAGTGGGCTGAGCGGGGCCAGCGGCTGGGACCCCAACTGGCAAGGGACCGGCAGCCGGAACCCCAGACCTGCAGCAGGCTGAGTGCTGCCGGCACCCCAGACTGGCAGCGGACTGAGCCACTCAGCCCCCGGCTGGCCCCGCTCAGCCCGCCACCGGCCCACTCAGCCCGCCACCGGCCCGCTCAGCCTGCTGCCGGCTGAGTGAATGGAACCCTAGGCTGGCAGTGGGCTGAGTGGCTCAGCCCACCACCACTCTGGGGTTCCGGCTGCCAGCTCCTGCCAGCCGAGGTCTCAGTCGCCGGCCTGCTCAGCCCACTGCCAGCCTGGGGTTCCTTGGGGGTCCCCAGGCTGGCAGCGGGCGCTGAGTGGGGCTGGCGGCCGGGACCCCGGCTGCCAACGGGGCAGCAGCCGGAACCCCAGAGCGGCAGTGGGCTGAGCCGCTCAGCCCGCCGCAGCGTGCCATCAAAAATCGGCTCACGTGCCACCTTTGGCACGTGTGTCGTAGGTTGCCGACCCCTGATCTACAGTGATGGAGATTCCACATTTATTCTAGTGTTTAACCACCCTGACAGTTAGGAAGTTTTTCCTAATGTCCAACCTAAACCGCCCTTGCTGCAATTTAAGTCCATTGCTTCTTGTCCTATCCTCAGAGGTTAAGGAGTACAATTTACCTCCCTCCTCCTTGTAACACCCTTTTATGTACTTGAAAACTGCTACCATGTTCCCTCTCAGTCTTTTCTTCTCCAGACTAAACAAACTCTGTTTTTTCAATCTTCCCTCATAGGTCTGTTGTCTAGACCTTTCATCATTTTTGTTGCTCTTTTTTGGACTTTCTCCAATTTGTCCACATCTTTCCTGAAATGTGGTGCCTAGAACTGAACACAACACTCCAGCTGAGGCCTATTCAGCGTGGAGTAGAGCAGAAGAATTACTTCTCCTGTCTTGCTTACAATACTCCTGCTAATACATCCCAGAATGATGTTTGCTTTTTTTTTTTCAACAGTGTTGCACTGTTGACTCATATTTAGCTTGAGATTCACTATGACCCCCAGATCCTCTTCCGCAGTACTCCTTCCTAGGCAGTCATTTCCTATTTTGTATGTGTGCAGTGTGACAGACCCAGACCAGTGGGGTACAGGAGTCTGGTAGAGGGCAAATATACTGGTCACTGGATGAGTAGTTTTCTGTTCCCTGAGTGACCAGACCTATTGGGATCCAGGAAGTGGGCGGGCAAAGTGGGCGGGCCCGCCCACTGCTAAAGGATCCTCCCCAGCCTAAGGGGGGGTCCACAGGACCTGGAGACCAAAAAATTATGGGGGACAACTAATAAAAGAACAGGGACAGGAGTGAGGTCAAAGGGTCAAACGAAGCGAACCAGATGGGGACACCGAGCAGAGAACCCCGGACAGCGCCCACTGCTCCTCGAAGGCGTCAAGGGAGCCAGTGGATGCCGCCCAGAGGAACTCTGCCCGGATACGTGAAAGAACGGAGGACCTGAAATACGCCCCACAGTCACAGGAAACTCCATCGGCCAACCTCCTCACTCTGGTTTTATAGATGGCCAGTTTTGCTAGGGCCAGAAGGAGGTTGACCAGGAGGTCCCGCGACTTTGTGGGGCGACGGATAGGGAGTGCATAAATAAAAAGGTGAGGAGAAAAATGCAACCAAAATCTCAACAAAATATCCGTGAGGAGCCGGAATAGGGGCTGCAGCCTGGCGCACTCCAGGTAAACATGCGCCAGGGTCTCCCTCACGCCGCAAAAGGGGCAGGTGTCTGGGATAGGGGTAAACCGCGCCAAGTACACGCCCGTGCTCACGGCTCCGTGAAGGAGCCGCCAACTGATGTCCCCGGTGGGCTTCGGGATCAGAGCAGAATAAAGGCTGGCCCACCGGGGCTCCTCACCCTCCAGAGGTGGCAGAAGGTCCCGCCACTTCGTATCGGGGCGGGACGCGAGGGTGAGGACATGAAGAACATGGAGCACGAGCGTGTATAGATGTTTCCTTGGCGCGGTCCGGAACAGAACCGGCTGCAGATGGTGCAGCCGGCTCATGGCAAATGGACGGGGAGGGGGCTGGTTGGGTCCACGGGGCAGGGGCCCGATGAAAAAGTCTGGAGGGCTCGGAGTGGAGGGTGGGCGGGGCGTGCCCTCTCGCAGGACCCGGTCGAGATAGTCCCGAGCAGCGGGCGGCAAAGCGGCCCTCACCTCCTGAAGTACGCGCTGGGGAGTACGAGGTCTGGAGAGCCCCATGCGCTGAGCGAGCGTCAGGGGATCCAGCCAGTCTCCCCGGTCGTAGTCCAGGAGGTCTCCGACTTTGGTGACTTCTGCCAGGACCAACCTCTGGCGCACCATGGGGGACTCCGCCACCTGCACACGAAGCTGGGGGTTGTGTAGCAGGGGCTCCGCGAGGAGATCTGCCCCCACGGTGGCCGCCACGGACCTGGTCACTGAAAACAGTTTCCAGGTCCGGAGGAGGTCCTGGTAGAAGACCGGCAGCTCGGAGAGGCCTCGCGGAAGACCTCTCGGATGGAGACAAAGGAGCTGCCGGTCATATCGGAGCCCTCGGAAGCGGCGCAGGAAGGCGTGCACCAATACGCTCCATGCCGGACTACCTGCACCATAAAGGAGCCTCTGCAGGGCCTGGAGGTGGAAGACGTGGACCTGAGCGTGCAGACACTTCAGGCCCTGCCCTCCCTCCTCCAGGGGTAGATGGAGAACCCCCGCAGAGACCCAGTGCAGTCCTGACCAAAAGAACTCCAGAATCAACGTCCGGAGGGTGGTCAGGAAGCCCGGGGCCGGGACCAGGGTGTTGAGCCGGTACCAGAGCATGGACAGGACTAGTTGATTGAGCACCAGTGCTCTCCCTCGAAGGGAGAGACACCGGAGCAGTCCTGTCCATTTCCGGAGCCGCTCCGACACCCTGCCCTCTAAACCTAGCCAGTTCTCCGGCGGAGACGGATGCGTGGCAGAAAGGTAAACGCCGAGATAGAGCAGCGGACCCGTGCTCCACCGGATGGCCTGAAGCGCGGGTGGGAGGGAGCTCGCCTGCCACCCGTCGCCTACCACCAGGCCATAGCTCTTGACCCAGTTGACCCGGGCGGAGGAGGCCGCCGAATAGATGGTCTGGCAAGCCTCCACCCGCACCAAGTCGCCCGGGTCCTGGACCACGAGGAGCACGTCGTCGGCGTACGCCGACAGGACCAGCCGCAGCTCCGGCTCCCGCAGCACCAACCCTGCCAACCTCCTACGGAGGAGACAGAGGAAGGGCTCGATCGCCAGAGCATACAGCTGGCCCGAGAGGGGGCACCCTTGACGTACTCCTCACCCGAAGCTGACCGGTTCGGTCAGGGTCCAGTTGAGCCTGACCAAACACTCTGTGGAGGCGTACAGCACCTGGAGAAAACCCACAAACTGGGTCCCGAAGCCAAACGCTCGCAGAGTGCCCAGGAGATACCCGTGGTCCACCCTGTCGAACGCCTTCTCCTGATCCAAGGACAGGAGGGCGAACGACAGACCATTCCTACACCCGAGTTCCAAGAGGTCCCGGACCAGATACAAGTTGTCGAAGATGGTGCGGTCCGGGACGGTGTAGGTCTGGTCTGGGTGGATCACGTCCGCCAGCACGGACCCTAGCCGCAGCGAGATGGCCTTCGCTACGATTTTATAGTCCGTGCTGAGGAGCGAGATGGGACGCCAATTCCGTAAATCGCGGAGGTCCCCCTTCTTCGGCAATAAGGCGAGCACGGCTCGCCTGCACGAAAGAGGGAGGACCCCGCCCTGCAAGGGCTCGGCCCAGACGGTGACAAGGTCCGAGCCGAGGACGTCCCAAAACACGCGGTAGAATTCCACGGTCAGCCCGTCCATGCCCGGAGATTTATTGGTGGGCATGCGGTGGAGGGCTTCCGAGAACTCGGCCAGAGTGAGAGGCAGCTCCAGCCGGTCACGGTCACCCGCGCTGACCGTCGGGAGTTCATCCCAGAGCATTCTGCAAGCGTTAGGATCGGTCGGATCCGGGGAGAAAAGGCCTGCGTAGAAGGCCCTGGCCCTCCCGCACATTTCCGCCGGATCCGTGAGGGGGGTGCCGTCCTCTGCTAGAAGGCAGGTGACGTGCTTCTTGGCCCCCCTCTTTTTCTCCAGGGCGTAGAAGAAGCGGGAGCCGCGATCCATCTCCCGAAGGAGGCGGATGCGGGATCGAACAAAGGCACCTCGGGCCCGATGGTCCTCGAGGGTCCGGAGCTCTTCCCGCTTCTCCCGGCACGCTCCGCAGAGGGATGGATCACCGGGGCTGGTGGCCAAACGCCTCTCCAGCTCTAAGACCTCCCGTTCCAACTGCCCTATCGCCGCATCCCTCCGTCGGCTGGTGCCCCGGGTGTAGTCACGGCAGAAGAGCCGGGCGCGCACCTTCCCCAGGTCCCACCACCGCCGCGCCGAGGGAAAGGCACGCCGCTGCCCTCGCCAGGCCAGCCAGAACTCCCGGAAGGACGCCACGAAGCCCACATCCTCCAACAAGCTATTATTAAAGTGCCAATAGGCCGGCCCCGGCCTCTCCGCGCAGAGAGAGGCTGTCATGGTGGCTAGATGGTGATCTGAAAAAGGGGCCGGCCGGACGCTGGAGGAGTGGGCCCGGGAAAGATGGAAGCGTGACATATAGATGCGGTCCAACCGGGAGTGGTACGACCGATGGACCTCCACCCGTACAAAAGTGAATGTCGAAACGCCATCCGGGTGGTGGTCGCGCCAGACGTCCACCAGGGAGTGATGTTCAACGATCTCCCGGAGGACATCCGCGGCGGCCGGGTGCTGCTTGGTCCCCGAGCGGTCCCGTTCCTCAAGGGTGGCGTTAAAGTCCCCGCCCAGGACCAGGCACTCGCGAGGATCCAAGGTGCCGAGGAAGGTGGAAGCCTGCTGATAAAAACACAACCTCTCCGGGCCCAATGTCGGGGCGTAAACGTTGACGAGATTAACCACAAGCCCCTCCATGCGGACCCGGAGGTGTAGCAGGCGGCCTGGCACAGCCTCGGCGACCCCCAGCACCTCGGGCCGTAGGTCGGGGGAGAACAGGGTCGCCACTCCAGCCGTACGAACTGTGAGGTGGCTAAAATAGACCCTGTCCCCCCACTCCAGCCGCCAGCTAGCTTCAGCAGCCAGATCCGTATGGGTCTCCTGCAGGAAAATCACAGAATACCCCCCCTCCCGAAGGAAGTAGAGCACCTGGCTCCTGCGGAGACCCATCCTACAGCCCCGGGTGTTTAATGTTGCAAAGATGATCGGTGCCATAAGGAGGGCTGGGGGGGATCCTCACCGGCAGAGACGCTCACGGCCTCCGTCGGGCCGCGCAACAATCCGTGACCTACCCCGTGGGCGATTAAGGAGTCACGGAAGAGGCGGACCCGTTGGTAGGCCGCAGCGGCCTGCCTCCCGGTCCTCTTACCCTCCCCCATGAGGGCCCTCGCGGCCCGGAGGATCTGATGAAAATCCCCCCATCGCTGGAGTGCAAGCTGTACCTTGTTGCGGGAGCCACGGACGTCCTCAAGGAACTCCCGTAGCTCCTCTCTCAGCGTATGGGGGGGTGGGGTCACTGATCTATGGCTTTCCCCCAGTGGGGCCCCTGTCACAGCCCCGTGGCCCACCGAGACGGGCAAGCAGGGGGCAGATCCTCGACGTGGCGTCCGATGGGCCGACGCCACGTGGCCCGCCTCAGATCCTGGCTCAATGGGGGGCGGCGGAGGGAAAATAGCAGCCCCTGGTGGGTCGGGACAGGGAAAAACAAAGGCTGCTCCTTGGGGGTCATCCTCTGGGATATAGAAGGAGACAGCCCCAGGGGCGGCAAAAGCATTACGGGAAGTGGAGGGGACAGGGACGGGGTCAGTGTCAGGGGTACGGCTGGAATCAGGAACAGGGACAGGGGAAGGGGCGATATTGGGATCGGGGGTCCCAGCAGCCAGGCCACTGGGTGGGGGGGGTAACACCCCGCAAATGGGCTCAGGGATTTGCGGGGAGGGAGGTGGGCCCTCGGCGATGCCGGGCTCGTGCTCCAAGGCAGATGGTAAGGCCACGGCATCCATAGATGGAGAATCAACGACGGGGCCCCCACCCAGGGAGGAGGTCGGCTGCCGCTCAGCCACGAGGGAGTCCCCTGGCGACTCGGGTCCCGGTTGCATGGCACTGGCCGTCGCCTCAAGAGGCTCGGCGGCCGCTAGCGGGGTGCCATCTGCAGCCGGGTTGGTGGAAGAGTCCAGGGGCTCCTCGGAGGCGGGAGCGGAAGCAGTGGATAAGGGGATGGAACACGGGGAAAGGGGGGCCGAGGCGAGGTCGTTCAGATCGAGGCCCGCTGGCAGAGGGTCGTCCTCCCCCTGGGTAACCAGGGTCAGAACCAGGGCCTCGATCTCCTCATAAATGGAGGGGAGATCACCTTCCACCACCCCAGGGTTCTCCCCGCTTGCACCCAAAGCGACGCTAGCCTTGGTGCTTGCAGGGGCTTCAGATTGTAAGGGGGCAAGAGGGGCCTCAGCAGGGGCTTCCATAGGAAGGGACTCCGGAGGAGAGGCGATATTACCTTCCAGTGCTGCCACGGCATCCCCAGCCGGCACCATTGAATTGGAATCGGCAGGGGGCAAAGCGGAATGCTCGGCATCGGTGCCCCCCTTCCTGGTCTTCCGGGGGGCTACCGCATCAGGTGGGAGGAGTGGAGCTCGAGCCTTCCGCTTGCCCCGCTTCCCCTGTACTAAGGACCAGCCCTCCATGGCATCATCCGGGGGTTGGCTAACAGGGGTCGGGTCAGGGAGCAAGGACGAAGGCTCAGGGACTAGGGGAGGCAATGGTGGGGCAGCATGTAGGAGGGAGGAGCCACCCTGGGGCATGCTCTTTTCTATGCCCGGCGGTATCCCTACCTCACCCTCCTCCACAGGCCCCGACAGATCGCAGGCGGCAGAGGCGGGGCCCTCCCACTCGGCTGGGCACACTAGGGGAGATACCCCTTGGGCCCGAGCGGGAGCGTTGTTGGGCCGGAAAGGAGGAGGGGCGGCTTCGGGCGCCGGGCAGCCAGGGGCGCTGGCGATGACGGGGCCGGCGCCCTGCCGGGGCTCGGGGGTCCCGGATGCCCCTCCGTGCCGGGCCAAGGGGCAGTCCCTCCGGACGTGCCCCATCGTCCGGCAGAGGTAGCACCGGGCCTCCCCCGTTGAATAATGCACCCGGTAGCGGGCCCCCTGGTAGGGGACCAAGAAGGACCCCTCAAGCGCCTCACCGTCACGTGCCGCCGCCGGCAGTTGTAACTGTACCTGCCGGCGGAACAAGAGGACATGACGGAGGGCGGGGTCTTTGCAGCCCAACGGGAGAGGGCTGACCACGGAGATCGGCCTCCCCAGGGTAGAGAGGGCAGGTAACAGGGCGGCATTAGGAAGGAAGGGAGGGACAGAAGTCAGGACCAGTCGGGCACCCAGGTCTTCTAGCGGCTCCAGGGGGACGAACACGCCCCCCACCACCAGGCCCTTCTCCACTGCCTCCTGGGCGGCAGCCTCCGATGCTAGGAAGAAGACGACCTTTCCGTACATCTTGGAGGCCGCCACAATGGCCGTGGGCCCCACCACCCTCGCCAACGCCCGCACGTAGGTTTCCACGTGGGGCGAGGCGGGTACCAGGAGGCAACGGACGCCGTGCTTCCTAGTCAAGGTGGGGAAGGGGCCCCGGCCACTATAGATGGTAGCAGAGGCGGTGGTTGATTGAGATGATGATGCAGCAGCAGGCGGGGGGGCCGCCGTTACCTGGGCATATGCCCTGGGGGCCGGGGGAGGGACACCTACAGAGCTGGTGGAGGGAACAGCGGGGAGGGATGCCGCGGCCGATGGCGGGGCCGTGGCAGTGGGGGCAGCCCCCGCCATGGAGGGCCTGGCCTTCTTGGCGGGGCCTTTACCTTTCTTTGTGCCCTGGCCCTTCCTGCCGGCTGGGGGGGCTCCCCCAGAGTCGGAGGGAGCGAGGGACGTGGCAGCAGCGGAGGTCACCTCGGTATCTGCTGCTGCCGGTGCTCCAGCAGGGGCGTTAGCAGGTGGCACGGCAGCGGCGGTTGAGGTAGAGGCTAGGGGGGACGATGGTGGGGCGGGTGGAGGAGGGGCAGCAGGGTCTGCCCGAGAGGTCCCACTCGCCTCGTCCCCTGCCATAATGAGGACGGGGGCAGAACAAACACCGGAGGGGGCAGGGAGAGGGGAAGCAGGTCGACCACTTCTCCCCGCTAGGCTGCAGGCAGGGGAGGAGGGCGCCAAAAAGGGGTGGGCTGGATGGGAGCAGGACTATCAAGGGCTAGGGGTTAGTCACTGACTAGGGGAGGGTTTCCGGCTCCTCTAGTCGCACCAAGGAAGGGGGAATATAACAGCATTGGGGAGTGCAGTGAGACAAGGTCAAACTAAAACGGGAAGGGGCACAAGCGCAAGGGAGGGGACATGGGCGCACGAGGGGAGGGGCTAATCAATGCAAGGGGACCGCAGGGGAAGGGGAACAATCAGGCTGGGAGTGGGGCAGAGGAACCACGGGGCTAGCTTCAGAGGCTGGGGCGGGTCAAACAAACAAAGGCTGCAGAGGGAAAGGGCGGGGCAGGCAAACAAGCTGGAGCTAGCGAGGGGTTGGGGCAAAGGGGAGGGGTAAAAGGCAGCAAGGGGCAAACGCGTAGGCAGCAGGGGCAAAGCTGGGGGCTTGCTGCAGGGGGGAGGGGGTCAGTCCAAAAGGGGGGGGCACATGCACCCACGTGCGCTTGCAATGAAAATAAAGTCTTTTAAGGTTGGCTGCTGTTTCAGGCCCAATGGTGGCAACAGGGCGTGGCAAGCCTAGGTGAGCAGCTGAGTCCCAGAGGTAGGAGTTCGAGGCAGATGGTGAGTAGCCGGTGGGGGTGGTGGAGGGGACAACGATGATGGTGGTGGTGGGGGTCGGGGGGGACACAGATGGACCAGGGGGCAGGCTCCACGCCACACCCCCTGTGTCCCCACAAACACAGTCTAGACCCCCACCACAAGAGCACAGTTCAAAAGTTACTCAGTCCGTAAGGGCCCCCTCCACGGTGGTCTGTGGAATTCCTACGCGCTCCCCCACTGGTAGATGGTCTTCTTCTTCTCCTCCTCCTCGGGGCTTCAGCAGCTCCCAGCAGCAAACACAGCAGCTCCAGGCAGCAGTCCGGTGGCCAGCAGGAAGGACCCCTCTCAGGTGGAGATGGTGGTGGTGGTGTCCACAGCAGCAGGAGCAATGGCTGGGGTTTCTCCCTCCCCTCTTCTGGGGAGTGGGCTAGCAGCCCCCCCCCCAAGGGGTTGTAACTGGAGCAGCAGCAATCAAGGGTGCGGGGGGGTCTAGCAGCCAGCCAGCAAGTAGGTAGCAGAGAAGGGGGGGGGGGGTTCTGGCCCAGCCAGGGGAGTAGCTGGAGCAGCAACAGTAGCTGCAGTTGTAGGAAGAGCCCAAGGCCTAGCAGGAGGAGCAGGCCCCTACCTTCCTCCCTCCAAGCCAGAGGGCTACAGGAGAGCGATCTATGGGACAGATCTATTAGTCCCAGATCAAGCAGGGTTTCTGTTCCCTGAGTGACCAGAGCAGGGGCTGCACTAGAGTAATCAGGAACCTGCTAGAACCAGTTAAGGCAGGCAGGCTAATTAGGACACCTGGAGCCAATTAAGAAGAAGCTGCTAGAACCAATTAAGGCAGGCTAATCAGGGCACCTGGGTTTTAAAAGGAGCTCACTTCAGTTTGTGGTGCGAGTGTGAGGAGCTGGGAGCAAGAGGCGCAAGGAGTTGAGAGTGAGAGGGTGTGCTGCTGGAGGACTGAGGAGCACAAGCGTTATCAGACACCAGGAGGAAGGTCCTGTGGTGAGAATAAGGAAGGTGTTTGGAGGAGGCCATGGGGAAGTAGCCCAGGGAGTTGTAGCTGTCATGTAGCTGTTACAGGAGGCACTATAGACAGCTGCAGTCCACAGGGCCCTGGGCTGGAACCCGGAGTAGAGGGCGGGCCCGGGTTCCCCCCAAACCTCCCAATTGACCTGGACTGTGGGTTCTTCCAGAGGGGAAGGTTTCTGGGCTGTTCCCCAACCCACATGGTGAATCTCTGAGGCAAGAAAATCTGCCAATAAGCACAGGACCCACCAAGATAGAGGAGGAACTTTGTCACAGCAGTTAATTGTTCCTTCCTAAGTGGAGTATTATTGAATTTCATCCTATTTACTTTAGATGATTTCTCCAGTTTGTCCAGATCATTTTGAATTTTAATCCTGTCCTCCAAAGCACTTGCAACACCTCCCAGCTTGGTATCATCCACAAACTTTATAAGTGCACTCTCCATGCCATTATCTAAATCATCAATGAAGACATTGAACAGAACTGATCTCTGTGGGACCCCACTTGATATGCCCTTCCAGCTTGACTGTGAACCACTGCGCTCGAAAAGACGGAACGCAAAGATCTACGAGAAGATCTCAAAAGCCATGACAGAGAGAGGATACAGCCGGGATGCAACGCAGTGCTGCATGAAAATCAAGGAGCTGAGACAAGGCTACCAGAAGACCAAAGAGGCAAACGGACGCTCCAGATCCCAGCCCTAGACATGCCGTTTCTACGAGGCACTGCATTCCATCCTAGGTGCGGCCGCCACCACTACCCCACCACTGACCGTGGACTCTGAGGATGGGATGTTGTCGACGGCCGGTTCCTCGGAGATGTTAGCAGACGGGGAAGATGAGGAAGGAGATGAGGAGGACGAGGCAGTCGACAGCGCTTACAACGCTGATTTCCCCGACAGCCAGGATCTGTTCATCACCCTCACAGAGATCCCCTACCAACCGTCCCCAGGCATTAACCCGGAGCCAGAATCAGGGGAAGGATCAGTCGGTAAGTGTTTAAAACATGTAAACATTTATTTTGAACAGAACAGGAATATTAACAATATTAACAATGGGTTTTTCATGATTAGTTTGCCCTAGGCGCTCTACTTTTTAGTCCTTGCCAGTGCAGCTACTGGAAAAGAAGGTCTATATGTCTGGGGATAGAGCTAAAATCCTCATGGGACATCTCCACGAAGCTCTCCTGGAGGTAATTGGAAAGCCTTTGCATGAGGTTCCTGGGGAGAGCGGCCTTATTGGGTCCTCCGTGGTAGGAAACGTTTCCGCGCCAGGCTATCATCAAGTACTCCGGGATCATTGCCTTGCAGAGCATGGCGGCATACGGCCCTGGTTTTTGCTGGCTTTCACGCAGCATGCGGTCTTTCTCTGTCCCAGAAATCCTCAGCAGAGTAATGTCGCTCATGGTGACCTGCTTTGAATTACGTGAATGTTACTGTTGGGACTGCTTGCCTGTTCCTTTACAGAACTGTAACCGGCGGTTTACAGCCACGCAGTGGAGGCGGGAGAGGGGCAGCATACAGGGATCTTTCCCAGGGACAGCCGCGAGGGGGTGGGACAGGGTCAGAGTTCATGCTTGCCGGATTGCCGGCAGCAGGAACTGGCCAACGCTAGGAGCATTGCTTTGAACGTGAAAGGAGGGCACTGCTATAATTTAAGTTTTAAGCAGCCAAAAGTCTACGGCTTACCATGTCAGCCTGCTACCCGAATTCCGCTGTCCTGCCCCGCTTCTCTGATCTCCAGTGCAAGACCCCAGGCACTGAATGCGAAGGCCGAAAATTCGACCTTGTCCTGAGTGCGCATGTGATAGGTGCTGTGCATGGTCTTCTTCACAGAGAAAGACTATGTTCATTGTTCACAAAAAATTATCTTTGTGAGGAATTCACTCCCTTTTTCCCATCCCACAGCTACGACTGTCTCCCGACCTACCCTGGCAACCCCTTCCCAGAGGCTGGCGCAGATTAGGCGTAGAAAGAAAAGGACACGGGACGACATGTTCTCAGAACTTATGGGCTGCTCCCGAGCCGAGGCGGCCCAGCAGACCCAGTGGAGGGAGAACATGTCCCAAATCCATTGATCACACATTGAACGGGAGGAGAGGTGGCGGCAGGAAGACCAGCAGGTGACTCAAACGCTGCTTGGACTAATGAGGGAGCAAACGGACACGCTCCGGCGCCTTGTGGATGTTCTGCAGGACCGGAGGCAGGAGGACAGAGCCCCGCTGCAGTCTCTCTCTAACCGCCCTCCCCCGCCACAAAGTCCCATACCCCCTCACCCAAAGTCCCAAGAAGGAGGGGCGGCAGGGGCCGTGAAAACTGTCACTCCACCCCTGCAGACTGCTCGAGTACCAGAAGGCTCTCATTCCCCAAAATTTGATAAGTCCTTTCCTTCCCGCCTCACCCAAGCCCCCGTCCCAGTTTCATCCCCTAACTGTGTAGTTGCTAATAAAAAATACGTTTCTGTTAATTACTGTTTCCATCATGACAGGTTTCAGAGTAGCAGCCGTGTTAGTCTGTATCCGCAAAAATAACAGGAGTACTTGTGGCCATTCTTTGACAGACCTGCGGGTGGCTATCTTAAAACAGAAAAACTTCAAAAACAGACTCCAACGAGAGACTGCTGAGCTGGAATTGATATGCAAACTAGACACAATCAACTCAGGGCTAAATAGGGATTGGGAATGGCTGAGCCATTACAAACATTGAATCTATCTCCCCTTGTAAGTATTTTCACACTTGCTTCTTATCAAACTGTCTGTACTGAACCATCTTGATTATCACTTCAAAAGTTTTTTTCCTCTTACTTAATTGGCCTCTCAGAGTTGGTAAGACAACTCCCACCTGTTCATGCTCTCTGTATGTGTGTGTATATATATCTCCTCAATATATGGTTCACTCTATATGCATCCGAAGAAGTGGGTTGTAGCCCACGAAAGCTTATGCTCTAATAAATTTGTTAGTCTCTAAGGTGCCACAAGTACTCCTGTTATTTTTGTTTCCATCATGTTCTTTTACAGGAGAGTGTGTTTGAAGGGTGGAAGGGGGTTGGTAATTGGAGAGGACAGTCACCTTTACCAGGGTACAGACACGGGGGCAGGTTCAGCAGCAGGTCACACACACATTGCAGTCACTAGGCACCCTGGTCAGTCTGGGAGGTGGTTTTCATGTTCTGTGTGGGTGTGGGCTATGTGACTTTGTGGCGGGGGAGGGCGGTTAGAGATCTTATGCAGCGGTCCTTATCCTGGATCACAGAGCCACGCAGCAGTGGATCTGTAACCGTCCTCCCCTGCCACAAAGTCACATAGCTCCCACACACAGAGTCCCGAAAAGGAGGGGTGGCAGGCTCCGTTGAAACAACCAGTCCAGCACTGCGGACCGCTCTAGGAGCAGGAGCCTGTCATTCCTCGAGTTTATAAGCATTCTTTCCATCACTACGCCCGCTCCCCACCACAGTCTGCGTCCCAGTTTCAACCCTTTACCGCGAAACCCGTAATAAAGACAGGTGTTCATTAACAAAGTTCCATGTATTTTATTTTTAAACGTGTGTTGGAAGGGGGGGAACGGGGTGAACGGGGTATGTAGCTGCAGAAGATAGTCAACATAAACTGGGTAAAGAAACGGGGGCAGGTTCAGCTTCTCTTTAAACAAAGTTAATAGTCACAGGTTACCCTGCTCACTGAGGAATCTAGCTTTCAAAGCCTCCCGGATGCACAGCGCGTCCCGCTGGGCTCTTCTAATCGCACGGCTGTCTGGCTGGGCATAATCAGCAGCCAGGCTATTTGCCTCAACCTCCCACCCTGCCATAAAGGTCTCCCCCTTGCTCTCACAGAGATTGTGGAGCACACAGCAAGCTGCAATAACAATGGGGATATTGGTTTCGCTGAGATCAGAGCGAGTCAGTAAGCTTCTCCATCTCCCCTTGAGACGTCCAAAAGCACACTCCACCACCATTCTGCACTTGCTGAGACGGTAGTTGAAGAGTTCTTTTTCAGTGTCCAGGGCGCCTGTATAGGGCTTCATGAGCCAGGGCATTAGCGGGTAGGCTGGGTCCCCGAGGATCACCATAGGCATCTCCACATCCCCAAGAGTTATTTTGTGGTCCGGGAAGTAAATACCTTCCTGCAGCCGTCTAAACAGACCAGAGTTCCTGAAAACACGAGCGTCATGAACCTTGCCCGGCCATCCGACGTTGATGTTTGTAAAACGTCCCCTATGGTCCACCAGTGCTTGCAGCACCATTGAAAAGTAGCCCTTTCGGTTAATGTACTGGCTGGCCTGGTGGTCTGGTCCCAGGATAGGGATGTGAGTTCCATCTATAGCCCCACTGCAGTTTGGGAATCCCATCGCGGCGAAGCCATCTATGATGACCTGCATGTTTCCAAGGGTCACTACCTTTGACAGCAGTAGGTCAACGATTGCGTTGGCTACTTGCATCACAGCAACCCCCACGGTAGATTTGCCCACGCCAAAGTGGTTCACGACTGACCGGTAGCTGTCTGGCGTTGCAAGCTTCCAGAGGGCTATGGCCACTCGCTTCTGGACAGTCAGGGCTGCTCGCATCCGGGTGTCCTTGCGCTTCAGGGCAGGGGACAGCAGCTCACAAAGTTCCAGGAAAGTTCCCTTCCGCATCCGAAAGTTTCGCAGCCACTGTGATTCATCCCAGACCTGCAGCACTATGCGGTCCCACCAGTCCGTGCTTGTTTCCCGGGCCCAGAATTGCCGTTCCACAGCATCAACATGACCCATTGCCACCATGATGTTCACGGCGCGGGGTCCCGTGCTTTGCGAGAGGTCTGTGCCACTCTCATGTCCTCACCGTGATGCCGTAACCTCCTCGCCCGATTTCTCAGCATCTGCCTCTGGAAAAGGTGGACGATAAGGTGCGAGGTGTTGACAACGGCCATAACTGCAGCGATGGTCACAGCGGGCTCCATGCTCACAGTGCTGTGGCATCCGCGCTGTCACTCACCAGAAAAGCGCGCAAAATGAAATGATTGCCCGCCGGCGCTTTCAGGGAGGGAGGGCGGGAGTGACGGTTGGATGACGACAGTTACCCAAAACCACCCTCGACACATTTTTTTCCCCAGCAGGCATTGGGGGCTCGACCCAGAATTCCAATGGGCAGCGGGGACTGCAGGAACTGTGGGATAGCTGCCCACAGTGCACCGCTTCCAATGTCGACGCTTGCCCCGTTAGTGTGGACTCACAAAGTCGAATTACTGCCCTTAGTGTGGATACACACGTTCGACTTTGTAATATCGATTCCACATATTCGATTTAAGTAAAATCGAACTACTCTCGTAGTGTAGACATACCCTAAGAGTCCTGAAAAATGAGTACATTGTCCCCCATTGGCACTGGACTGACCCCCTCCTAGGTGCATAATTCTCCCATAATCCCCCTCCCCCACGGGTCCCAGCACTCTTCCACCTCCAGCCCCGCTAAGGACCATGTCCTTCCAGGCCAGCTGTCCAACTTATTTGAAATCTGTACCCTAAGAAGTGCCCCAGTCCCCTTTCTCACCTGCTAATCACCCTACAATTCAATGTGCCATCCCCACCAACAGCTGCTCAATGCTCACACTTCCCAGGTGTCTTTCACCACCAAAATAGGTTGAATCCTTAATGCTGATGCAGTAACATCCTGGTACAAGGATGTCTGAGCACCATGTGGGAACAATAAACTAAACAGAACAACAAAAAGCAGAACATCAGGTAATACCAATATTCTCAACACAGCTCAGAATAAACATGGAAACGGGAATGTTTCATTCTTTTATCGAAGGATACCTAGGATGGATCATCAATTGGCAGGTACCCAAAGGAGAGCTCTAGAGGAGTGGGCCCTTGGTGGGGGGAAAAAAGCCATTCATGGTTCTATCTCAGGACTGTCAGTAATCTCAGCCCTAAGGCTTTCATTTTCCATAACAAGACATAAGACAGCCTCAGGAAGACTGGCAGCATATTATTTTAGGGCTGTTAAATACTATATGCAAATGTTGGCATTATTATGACTTATGCAAGGTATTACAATGACACTAATTTAACCATACATTCTTCTATTAAATTCAAAGGCGATTTGGTATTTATATTATATGCTCTAAACATGCCTAAATAACAAGCAATTTACTAAATCCAAAGAGTAACAAAACAGTTATAAGCATTTGATCAAGGTACTTACGAACGGGCTAAACCCAGGGGTGCTTAGCCCCATATTGGTCAGGCAGGTATTAGCAGTGAACCCTTCAAGAGTTCACTTTTTTACACCATTTATTAAACAACTGATGTCATTGCCAATTATTGGACCTTAGCTAAAGCCAGACGAAGCAGGTTCTTATGTAGCTAATTATTTACTGCACCTACAACCTAATTAACCATGTTTTATTTCTATTAGTTCAGCCCAAACCTTAATATACCATTATCTTATTTGAAGCGCCTCTACAAGTTTAACACAACAACTCTTCTTTCTCATGATCTCATTCTTTTGGTCACATGCTGGGGCTTATTGCTCATGTTAATATCCCAGCTCAACTTAAAACCACAATTCACCCAACTCTAATGTGGGCTTATGTTCCTACAGCAAACCTTGGCATGTACTTACATACTAGCTTGCAGATATTGCTGCAGTTTGATGTGGATGTCACTGATTCTCAAGCACAGGCGCATTGACAAGCCAGACTGCCATATTCTGGGACAGCTGCGGTCTGATGGGTTTCACAGCTAGCCCTCCAAATAACAAATGTTACAGTCCTCAAGCCCAGAGGTCACTAAGGTGTGAATTACTGGGGTAAGGGCCTTCTCTGCCTGGAAAGAGATGAAAACAGGGCTTCAAGGGTCAACACATGGTCAGCAATGACCCCACCTGTAATCAGATCAACCTGCTTGGCCAGACCCCATTAGAAGACATAGTTACCAAAGGGCAGGAGAATTCCTCCAGAAACTAGCTTCACAAAGGAATTAAGCAAGACTAGTGCACCTTATGATTTGTAGGATCTAGCTATTGGTATTTTGGGGGCTTTGGCCTTGATAATGTCATTGCAGTATTTACCTAAAGTACTTTATCAGTCCCCCATTGCCATGGTAGCTGAGCACTTCACAGTCTTTAATGTACTTATCCTCAAAATACCCCTGTGTGTTGGGAGTTGTGATTATCCGCAGTTACAGATGGGAACGGAGGCATAGATTGATTAAGTAACTGCCAAAGGTCTCACAGGGGAGTCCATGGCAAAGCAGATAATTGACAAGTCTCCTGAGTCCCAGCTAGTGCAAAAAACTACTAGACAATGGTTCCTCTATGCCATCACTTACTGCACTTATGTGCCAGTACACTTATAACAAAAGATGATAATGTACAACTATCTACTGCATAGTGTATAGTCAGCCAACTGAAATGTAGCAAATATTTATTGTAAAGAATTTATTTACGAGCTTAATAGAAGTCCAGTTAAAGCAGGTGATTTGCATAATATCAATCTATTCAATTAGATATTCCTGGAAAAGCATATACTTGTCACCTTTGTTCTGTAAATAATTCAGAGATAACCTGCTGCATAACTATACGGAATCCTTGAACATTTTCCTGCTTGCGTTTTTGTGGAATCTACATTCCTCTACTCCTTCATGTATCTGAAGGCCATATGTAAATCAGGTCAAATATTGCAAAACAGTGGCTATGAATATTCATTGGAATTCTGAATGACTATTCAGTTCAGTCTGACTTCACTCATGTCCCCTTATTGCTCAGTATTTGCAAACGGAGCTGAAAAACAGGAAAATGATTTAATATAAAATGTTGCATTTCAAAGATGCTTCCACTTCCCAGAATTTGAAATGGACCCATTTTCTTTTTCTTTTCACAATATTTTCCGCAATAATTTGTCAACATTTTTATTTTTCTTAATCAAACTTGTTTTAAATCATTACAGTAACTTTTTTAATTTCACAAACCCCTAGTTGCCTTTAAAAATAAGGTTTTTGGAAAATGAAAAACATTGAGAACAATTGCAAAAATTATTTTGTTAACAGTTTCAATTAAAATTTCAGGTAAAAAGATACAGAAAATGTCCTGAAAGGCAGAAAATTTCTATGATGTAGACAATTTTTGCGAAAAGTTTTTTTTATGGGAAAAAAAGCCATAAAAGAACTTTTTGTGTGAAAAATGTTGACCAGCTATATTAGTGTAAATAGGTTTCTGTTGGCACAAATACTTGGGAAATTAAAGTTCTTATATATATCTGTATCTTTATACAGACAAGGGGCTTTCTGCACCAACAAAGATCTTTCTTATTCTCCTGTTCAAATAGCTTTAATAAGATCAATAGAGATCATGTGATTTAGGTGACCAATCATAGATGATGAATAAATTGCTATTTGTTCAACTGAATTGTTTGTGAACACATAGTAATATGACAATTGTTCACTAAACTGATCCAGAGAGTAGTTAAAAACAATCCTCAAAGATATTTAGGTACCTAACTCCCATTGATCTGGGCCCCTGTGCCAAGTTCAAAAGTAATGTACAGGTGAAGTAAGTTGGGTGCCTTTGCACTAATATAGAACCATTTGCTTTCCGCCAGATCTACTTATACTCTCCTTGCCTATGCAGAAGAGAGTCAACATTGGTGTAACTTACAAACTACTTAAATTAAAGTAGTTGGGGCTACTTTAACTCAGACCTTCACCAACTCTTCAGTACGTAAGTTACACCAACGGAGACTCCCTTGCACATCAGAACAGTGGATGTAATCAGAGCTTAGGGAGTTTAATGAAATATAAGGGGGAATTAGCTCATTGTAACTTACACCACCTTATGTGTCACGTCTGAATTTGGCTCACTGAAGACATCCTCAGAAAGCCAGTCTCAGCATGAACTTGGCTAGGTCCGCAATAACAATTACTCAGTGAATAATTTGACCAGCTCTAAAAATAGCATTGGTAAATCAGGTGGTGGGTTGCTACATATCTTTGCAAAGCTTTGAATCCCAATCAGAAATGGAGTTGAACAAGAATATTTGGCAGATTGTAATCAGGGCATACTTCCATTCCTTTCAGCTTTTTCCCCAGGCCAAAATAGAGAGACTGAGAACTCACGTCCTGATAACTGCAGTCACATCGATCCACCTCCCAAACTGTCTTAAAAGTCCAGATTAGGGTTGGTCAAATATTTTCTGTCTATACTGTCTTTTGAAGGAAAACTGGATTTTTTGACCAAACAATTTTTTTCCTTTTGTGAAAAGTGTCTTTCTTTGGAAAATTTAGATTTTCCCTGAAAAACAGAATGCCTGAAAAGTTTTAATGATTGGCCAAAATCCAAAATATTTTGATTCTGAAATACCACTGCAGTGCCTCATGAGAGTTGAAGTTTGGATGCCTTGTGTTCCCATTCTCCTCTAGGGACTGGACTCCCTGGCTGGACTTTTTTCCCATGGTGTACTGTGACCAGGCAACTTCCATAATGCACTGCCTCCTTTCAGCAAGGGGGACACCATGATGCACTATGGGATAAGTAGCTCAGCTGAGAAAAATGGAAGTAGGAAACACCCAAATTACAACTCTGAAGGCACAACAGTGGCATTTCAGAATTGAAATAATTCCATTTTCAGCAAGATCTTGATTTTTTTTTTTTAAATGAAAACTCAAAATTTTCTGCAAGGAAATACCCATTTAATGACAAGCTATAGTTCAGCTTGATAACAAACCCTTCCAAATAGAGATGAGGCTAACAGCTTCCTGTTTTATCTAACTCTCCATTGTAAAGATGTATATTCCCTGTTAGGGGATTAGTCTTGTAACCCATAGTCTTGGGAAAGTGTCTAGCAAATGCTACAACAAAGGGAAAGGTATAACTAACCTCCTGCTCCCTGACTCAAAGGGGTGGATTGGGGATAGACCAACAGACATATCAACCAGCTTGAAGGTTATTTGATCCACCCTGTCATTTGGAATCTCAGGCTATACACAAATTGCACAGGTTTGACTTAAATCACAAGTAAAATCAATTTAGTTGTACCAATGAAATAGCTAATGGAATGAATGAAAGCTCTCAGTGTGATATCCTGGTTTATATTGATTTAGCTTATCCTCTTCCTAACTGATTTAGGCCATGGCTACCTAAGAAAGTTGAACTGGTTTAGTCAAACTGATGCAAACTTTTGTGCAGGTAGTTATTACGGTTTAAGAGGACTTTATTTCAATTGATCTTAAATGGGCTCCTAATTGACTTAGGCTGAGCTGCAATAAATTGTCTGGTTGAAAAATTTCAAACAAAACATTTTACTGTCAGAAAATGGGGTTTTTATCAAAATAAAAATTTCCCCCAGGAAAAGATTTGAGTATTACTGGAAGGAAAACTATCTACTGACAGTTCCCACATCAAACTGAAAAGGGGATTCTCAGACCACCTCCATACTGCATTTAACTCCTAAAATAACATCTTTATACTTTGCAACACTTTCGACTAACAGACTCCCCAAAATAGAGTTAGATGGCTTCACTGAGCTATGATGTGCCCCAGATTACATTGAGGAGGACAATGTAATCTGGGGCACATCTCGGTCGGTTGAGAGAGAGAGACACGTCACTTTTGGCTACAGACACTCCTTTCCCACACGGAACTCTCATAAACATACAATCTGATAACAAGTGCATCCAAAAAGTTATGACCCTACCAGGTTCCTGTAAGTTGCACAATCCCCAGCGTGTCATTAGGTACAAGGATGAGGTCAATGCCAAGGAAATATCTTGTGTGTAAGTAAAAGACAAATTAAGTCACGAACCAGGAAGTTTTGGATTTTGATCATGTTTATTGATATGATTTTATCTTAAAATCTGCCAAAGTGTGTGTTTGAACACCCTCATTCTCTAAATATTCCCAGAAGTGATAAAATGTCCTTGTAATTACACTGCACCTAACCTTTTCTTTATAAAAAAAAAAAAAGGAGGGGGGGTGGGCAGATCTTCAGCTAGTGTAAAATGGTGCAATTCCATGAAAATCAGGAGAATTACATTCATTCATCCTAGCTGGGGATCTGGCCAAACAGTTAAAAAAGTTCTCAGTGGAAAAGTGCATGAGAAGAATAACAGAAAAACTGTTCTTTAAGAGCTGGATCCCATGCCCACTGGAGCTGGCAGAAAGACTCCCATTGATATAGTATCAGGCCATTGACCCTCATTCCTCAGGCAGGAACAGAATTGTATTGCTAGTGAATGGGAAAACCCAGCAGGGTCTGGGGTTTACTTCCTTGGTCGAATTTGTACAGAGACACTCAATTTTATCACCACTTTTTGCGTGTAGTTTTCCATTAATAGAATAAGAACTTGCTTTCGGCTTGTTTAAAATTTCCTTTCCTTTCCCATCCTTCATTCCAATTTTCCCCTCTACGTTGTGGTTTTCCCCTCTCTCTGAAGGACAAGTTCAAATGCACATCAGCCCTCTCACATAAGGACTATTGGTCCACTTGTGAGTGGCTTAGGCCCCCATCCTGCACGTTATTCCATGCAGACAGGCCTGTGCTCACAGAGAACCCTGCTAGCTTCTGAGCAGGTTCTGGGGTCACCCACATAGGCTCACTTGCAGGATTATGGCCACAGAGTGTAGACTTGGAGATAGGGTTGCCGACTTTCTACTTGCACAAAACCGAACATCCTTGCCCTGCCTTGCCCTGCCCTGCCCTGCCCCATCTCTGAGGCCCCGCCCCTGCCCTGCCCCTTTTCCGAGGCCCTGCTCCCACTCACTCCATTCCCCCCCCCCTTCGCTCGCCAGAAATGAGGAGTTCAGGGTGCGTGAGGGGGCTACGGACTGAGGCAGTAAGTTGGGATGTGGGAGAGGGTGAGGGCTCTGGCTTGGGGTGCAGACTCTGGGGTGGGGCTGGGGATAAGAAAGAGTTCTGAAGCTGGGGAAGCGTGCAATCAGAAAATGCAAAACAAAGGGAAGGAGTTTGTGTATATTTTTTCTTCTATCAAAAAAAAAAAAAAAAGATCAGTGAAACCAGGGTGCTGAGATTCCAAGCTGAAAGAGGTGATTGATTAATATATGAAGAGTAAACAAGAAAAAACAGCTGCTCCTTGACTCCATTTCTAAACACGATCTCTTGGAGAAAATAAATTAATAAAACGGTTAATCAGTCAAAATTAACTTGAGAAAGAAGTTTGGGTTTTTTTTGCACAAACCCACTTATTTCAAGCAGTGTAAAAGGAATTGAAATCTTAGATAGGTGGGCCAGCTCCTCCATACAAAACAAGCATGCATAAAACATATAACACAATGGTCCACACCTCCTTACAAAGCACCAGACTGAAATCTCCAGCTGGTTCACAGTGGTCACAAAATTGCCATTAGATGGAAATGCCAATCAATGACTGGTGGCATGGGCTGAACTTTAAATAATGACTTAGAGATGAAAGACTAAATATTCCTGGTGAAAT
The DNA here is from genome assembly GCF_028017835.1 of Emys orbicularis. Classification (NCBI taxonomy): domain Eukaryota; kingdom Metazoa; phylum Chordata; order Testudines; family Emydidae; genus Emys; species Emys orbicularis. The sequence goes on along the minus strand of NC_088691.1, from coordinate 42,909,013 downwards.
CCTATGCCCATTAAAGTCAATGGACGTTTTGCCAGCAATGGGACCAGGATTTCACTCTCCAGCACCCGTCTTCTGAGCCATTCAGTCCATTTGGGAATTTGTTTTTGATGGGAGGTCCCTTTTTGACATCTTCATTAATAGGCCTGTATCACAGATGCACAGGATCTGTGCAACCCCAGCTTTGGAACAGTCTGTTGGAAGCTCCCTGCACTGCCCAGACCCCCTAGTGGTGTCTCTCTTACTCCAGGGTAAGCCCTGCAGCTTCACCACCTCCTTAGGCTCTGAGGCCTGGTCTACACTACAGAGTTAGGTTGACATAAGACAGCTTTCATTGACTTAACTCTGCAAGCATCTACACTAACATGGAGCTCCCACCGATGTAACTCGCCCACTACACTGACTTAACTCCACCTCCGCGAGAGGCATAGTGCTTATGTCAATGTAGTTAGGTTGATGCAGTGTCAGTGTAGACACTATGTTGCTTACGTTGACTGTTGTTGCCTTTCAGAAACTGTCCCGCAATGCTCCTCACTGGCAGTTAAATCGGTGCAAGCGCTGGTGACACAAGGAGCATAGTGTGAATGTGTAAAACCGATTCAGTTACTGCAGTGACAGTACGTCGACGTAACTTAGGTCGACTTAATTTTGTAGTGTAGACTTGCTCTCAGACTTCAGTACGCCTGCTTCACACACCGTGAACTCTGTCCAGCAAGTCCATCTGAGGCAGACTCCCGAAGGAGAGTTACATTGTCCAGGGCTCGACACGCCTCCACCAGCGTTTGCGGTGACATTCACACAGCATTGTCAAAACAGAGGGGTTTATTAGTCAACTGGAACACAGCATAAGATGTCCTTAGGTTAGCACAGAGAAATGATGGTCAAAGCAGTCCATTCTGGGTAGCCAGAGCCCAGCCAAGCTCTAGTGACCTGCTTTGTTCATGCTCTGTCTGTCCCTCTGGCTGACCTCTTTCATCAGACTCCCAAACTGTGCCCTGACTGCTTCCCGCAGCCCACTCTTAGCCCACACCTCATATCTCTGCAGTCCTTTGTTCCCAAGATGGGGGAAGGCTGCTTGGCTGCCTGTAGAGAGGTGGGGCAATCTGTGGTTTTTGTTTTCTAGGTTTCAATGTCCTGGTGAGTGCATTTGCCATTGCATTCTTGGATTCTCCACTGATAGGGCATCGGCCTCAGCCAGTCCCTTTCCAATGACCCACTTAGTCCCAGACAGCTAGGTGCCATTCACACCTGTGTCTTAGCCTGCCCCGAGAGAGCAAACAAACCCTTTCCATCCATTAGGTAAGAATGCAGCACATAGGGGAAACTGAGGCACACACAATTTGCAAAAGAATTCCAACTTTGTCACAGCCTGAAACTGGAGGTAATAAGGGCACATACTGGGGTTTCTGTTATTATTTTAGTGTTTGTTTTATAGTAGTACAGAGACACCAACTAAGATCAGCACCCCATTGTGTATAAATATATAGTATGAGACAATCCCTGTCCACTGCCTCAAAAAGTATGAAGTCTAAATAGACAGACAAAGGGTGGCAGAAAGGAAGAATTATATTTATTTTACATACGGGGAACCAGGGCACATGAAGACTAAGGGCCAGATTTTCTATAAGGTATTTAGGCACCTAAAGATGCAGATACAAAGTAGGTGTATAAGATCTTTGGGGCAGGCACAGTCTTTTTGTTATGTGTTTGGACAACACCTAGTACAACGGGGTCCTGCTATATGACCAGGGCTCATTGGTGCTGTGGTAATATAAATAATAGGATTTTCAAAGGCGCCTTTTTGTAATCAAAATTCAAAATCAAGCGGCGCTTTTGAAAAACCCACCAGGTGCCTGTCGATGTCTTTAGGCACCTACCTAAATATTTTTAAAAATCTGGCCTCACATCACTTGCCCAAAATCACAGAGGAAGTCTATGGCTGAACCAAGAACTGCACCCCGTGCCTTAACCCCAAGAACATCTGTTTGACATGGAAGGGGCTAGGAGTTTTTTTTCTGATAAAGCAGGATGCTTTCTCTAGTACACCTTCACTCTCGATCGGTAGTATAGCTTGGTTGTTTTTTCCATGTCAGTAGCAGAGAGCATGTTCCTTTTTACTTTCTTGGGGGTTTTCTTACCTTGCTCTAGTGCAGTATAAATTATAGCATTTGTCACTGGCAAGCTCTAGCGTTGAAGTTGCAAAACAGTTTCTGTTATAACCCTCTATTTTCACATGATCATGATGTTCTTAAATATTCATCTTTGGGGCTATTGTTATGGGGCTTATTCCTTAACCCTCTCACTTCCCTGGTCCTTCTCGCATGAACAGAAAGCAACAATACCCGAAGTCCGAAGGTGCAAACAATTTGATGTTTATTGGGGTGAACTTCAAGCAAGCATGATTCCAGTTTCCTTCCTTAGTGTCCCCCTTCCCAGCTCTGACACCACAGAGCCTTGCCTGTGTCCCTGTTCCCATTCCCCCTATTAGCATAACATGATTTCAATTCCCCCATCCCCATTCCCTGTTCCCATTCCCCCCTTACTTTCTGATTGACTGCAGACTATATAGTAAAACTTGAGTTCTGCTTAGCGATACCTTAACCAATTATTTTACTGAAATTTAACTAACCAATCCTAACATATTTTAACATGATTATTTAACCAATTATATTCCACCACCTTAATTGGTTTACACCCAACAAAATTAATTATACAGCAGACAGAAACAATCACAGAACCAGACAGAGATTATACAGACAAACAATAGGGAAGTGGAGACTACAGTGATAGAACAATACAGAAATGAGGATTTCACATTCCAGCTATTGATAAGTGAGTTCTTGCCAGACAGGATGCTATTAAACTAAGTTTCCTTTTACATCTTCTAGGCTCTTCCCTTTCTCTGGAGGTGATAGGAATATCAGGACAGGATTGTATTTTTAACAGCCCAATAGCACCTTATTTCAATGTGACTAGTTTGGAATGTGAGGATGTGACCATACACTTTCCAGTTTATGGCTGGCCTTTGCTGCTTAGCCGAAGGCCTTAGCCTAAGAACCAGGCTTCAGACTGTCACAGTAAGAGAAGGCCCTTGCACAGACAGACAGTAATTTTGATTCTTTCTTTTATACCTCTATAACTAGCTAAGTGATAAGAATACACCTAAATTCTTAAAGTATATGCCAGCGGTCCCCAACCTTTTCCGTTTGGCGGGCGCCGGACGACGAGCCACCAAGGACCGTGGCTGGTGGATAAGCATCCACCGAAATGCCACTGAGGAGCAGCGTCATCAAGAGGCTTTGCTGCCGAAATGCCGCCGAGAAGCAGCGTCATCAAGAGGTGTCGCCGCCGAAATGCCGCCGAAAATCAGCGGCATTTCGGCGGCGACGCCTCTTGATGACGCTGCTTCTTGGTGGCATTTCGGCGGATGCTTGTCCACTGGCCAGTACGGGGGCGCACATAGATGCCATGGCGCCCGCGGGCACTGCGTTGGGGACTACTGTTATAGGCCTTTGCAGACAGGCCTGAATATCTATATCCTAACAGCTATCCCTTTCCATTCTTGGCCTCTTTGCTAAGACAAATGGGTGTCAATAGTTTGAAGAGAATCCCTTCAGGCTTTCTTAAGAGATATGTGTGTGCCAAAAAAAAAAAAGAAAGAAAAAAATCACATTGTGAAAAATTCTAAGAGCACATGGTTTGACTGGGCTGCCTCTATTACAACTTTGAAATCTAGCATGTAATTAATCCGTAAAGGGACATATTCACTTCGCTAGGCTTGGCTTTGATTTAACAAAGTTTGGGTAGCTGGCCCCAGAACAAATGGATATATACTGGCCATGAACAAATTCAGGCTTCCCACCATCAGTGGGGTGAGATTCTGGAACAGCCTCCTAATAAGAGTTGCAGGGGCAAATAACTTAATTAGGGTTATGTCTATACTAGCATTTTTGTTGGTAAAACTTTTGTTGGTCAGGGGAGTGAAAACACCCCCCCGCCCCGACCGACTTAAATTAAACCAACGGAAGCGCCAGTGTAAACAGTGCTATGTCGGCGGGAGATGCTCTTCTGCCAACAGAGCTACTGCCGCTCGTTGTGGGTGGTTTAATTATGCTAATAGGAGATTAACAGATTTTGTGATCTTTTTTCCAGGGTGGGTTTTGTCGGCTTTTTTTGTCCTTGCATCAAGGGCCAACGTACAGAAGCATAGCCCTAGATAGGTTGTCTCCCTCTGGGGTAAATGTTTCTTAAAGTCCCAGTATCATGAAAAATGTTTATTCTGGATCTTGTAATGAAGCATCAGGTGATAGTACAAAGGGGATCCCAGTAAACGTGTAGCCCAGTGGGCCAGCTTACCTGTATTATATTCATTGCTTTGTTATTCTGCTTTATTATATTTAGTAGTAATGCAAGGAACCTACAGGCTTTTATCCTGTAAGATTTGGCTTTAGTAGATAGTGTGAGGCTTGAGGCCTATAACCTTTGGCATAGATGAACTTAAGTAACTCATAAGTTATAAGGAACTGAAAGTGGTATGCCAGAGGGGGAATTTTGTCCAAAATACTGACATCAGCCACCCACAGAACATAGCTGACACCAGCACAGAACATCACTGACACCAGCATCTGGAAGGTTCCGGACAGAACCTCCAATCGCAAAGGTGCCATGACAGCAAATTGACGTGTATGCTACTAGGGTAACATCATACATATACTAACCTATAGAAAACGGACACCTTAAGGGGAGGAAATACAAATAAGGACCTCTATTGAATATGCATTGGTCATGGCAGTGTTAGCGTAACCTACTATAAAAGTAACATCCGAAGGGCAGCAGAGAGGTTGGAGAAATGTAGACCTTGGGAGGGGACAGAATAATGGCCACGGGGGAAGATGAGGACGATGACGGTGATGAAAAAGATAATGGTTAAGTATGAAAGATAAGGGTGTAAGTATGGACGTCCAAATGTACTTTCTGTATTATCTCGATCTGCTTTGTTAAGCTAAGTGTGTGTATAACTTTGCTAAATTATTAATATATAGAGAGAGTTCCTATAGTGTGAGTGTTGAACCTGTGCACATAGGAGTTCCCAAATTATATGATAATTTTACAGTAATCTTACTGGGCCTGATCTTGGGACAAGAACCTGTTAATCCCCAAGTTACAATTATATATACCCAACTTTGGGTCAGGCTACAAAAGGATGAATAGTGCCAGTTCAGTGAAACTGGCCCAATGTGAACACTCCATAAAATATTTACTTATTGGATTCCCAGAAGTCAAATTAAATAAAACAACACCCTAATAACACCCTGATAACAGTAATTTGATAGTAAAATAATGCAACCTCGATAGTCCTATTGTACTAGGGTTATTTTAAGGCAGAGTTTGGCCCTCACTTTTAATTACTCAGAGCCATTAAACAATTCTTGTGCCAATTTCCTTTTTGTCACAGAATCATATCAATGTAGGGCACGAAGGGACCTCAAGAGATCATCTAGTCCAGCCCCTGCGCTGAGGCGGGATCAAGTAAACCTAGACCATCCAGACAGTTTGTGTTCAACCTTCTCTTAAAAACCTCCATTGATGGAGATTCCACAGCCTCCCTTGAGAAACTGCCAGTTCTCCTGAACTCCTTTTTCCCTTCGATTTTCTTCCTGTGGGACCTTACCTACCAGGTCTCTGAGTTTGTTAGGCCTGGTCTACACTAGGAGTTTATGTCGAATTTAGCGCCGTTACATCGAATTAAGTATGCACCCGTCCACACCACGAAGCTATTTAGTTCGACATTGAGGTCTCTTAAATTCGACTTCTGTACTCCTCCCCAACGAGGGGAGTAGCGCTAAATTCGACATGGCCATGTCGAATTAGGCTAGGTGTGGATGGAAATCGACGGTAATAGCTCCGGGAGCTATCCCACAGTGCACCACTCTGTGGACGCTCTGGACAGCAGTCCGAGCTCGGATGCTCTGACCAGCCACACAGGAAAAGCCCCGGGAAAATTTGAATTCCTTTTCCTGTCTGGGCAGTTTGAATCTCATTTCCTGTTTGGACATCGTGGCGAGCTCAGCAGCACTGGCAACGATGCAGAGCTCTCCAGCAGAGATGGCCATGCAATCTCAGAATAGAAAGAGGGCCCCAGCATGGACTGATCGGGAAGTCTTGGATCTGATCGCTGTGTGGGGCGATGAGTCCGTGCTTTCCGAGCTGCGATCGAAAAGACGGAATGCAAAGATCTATGAGAAGATCTCTAAAGCCATGGCAGAGAGAGGATACAGCCGGGATGCAACGCAGTGCCGCGTGAAAATCAAGGAGCTGAGACAAGGCTACCAGAAGACCAAAGAGGCAAACGGACGCTCCGGATCCCAGCCCCATACATCCCGTTTCTACGAGGCACTGCATTCCATCCTAGGTGCGGCCGCCACCACTACCCCACCACTGACCGTGGACTCTGAGGATGGGATATTGTCGACGGCCGGTTCCTCGGAGATGTTAGCGGACGGGGAAGATGAGGAAGGAGATGAGGAGGACAAGGCAGTCGACAGCGCTTACAACACTGATTTCCCCGACAGCCAGGATCTCTTCATCACCCTTACAGAGATCCCCTACCAACCGTCCCCAGCCGTTAACCCGGACACAGAATCAGGGGAAGGATCAGCCAGTAAGTGTTTTAAACATCTAAACATTTATTTTTAACAGAACAGGAATATTAACAATAATAACAATGGGTTTTTCATGATTAGTTTGCCCTAGGCGCTTAACGTTTCAGTCCTTGGCAGTGCAACTACTGAAAAAAAATCTAACAATGTCCGGTTTAGCATGATTGTTCTGCCCTAGCCGCTCTACTGTTTAGTCCCTGCCAGTGCAGCTACAGTAAAATGCGGTCTATATGTCCGGGGATAGAGCTGAAATACTCCAGGGACATCTCCACGAAGCTCTCCTGGAGGTAATTGGAAAGCCTTTGCATGAGGTTCCTTGGGAGAGCGGCCTTATTGGGTCCTCCGTAGTAGGAAACGTTTCCGCGCCAGGAGACAAGCAAGTACTCGGGAATCATTGCCTTGCAGAGCATGGCGGCATACGGCCCTGGTCTTTGCAGGCTTTCCCGAAGCATCCTTTCTTTCTCCGTCTCTGAAATCCTCATCAGGGTGATGTCGCTCATGGTGACCTGCTTTGAATTAGGTAGGGGAATGTTAGTATTGGGACTGCTTGCCTGTTCCTTTACAGAAATGTAACCGGCGGCTTACAGCCACGCGGTGGAGGCGGGAGGGGGCAGCATACAGGGATCTTTCCCTGGGACAGCCGCGAGGGGGTGGGACAGGGGCAGAGTTCATGCTTGCCGGATTGCTGGCAGCAGGGACTGGCATTGCTTTCAATGTGAAAGGAGGCCAGTGCTATTATTAAAGTTTTAAGCAGCCACAAGTCTACGGCTTACCATGTCGGCCTGCTACACAAATTCCGGTGTCCTGCCCCGCTTCTCTGATCTGCACTGCAAGACCCCAGGCACTGAATGCGAAGGCCGAAAATTCGACCTTGTCCTGAGTGCGCATGTGATAGGTGCCGTGCATGGTCTAGTTCACAGAGAAAGACTTCCCGCCTCACCCAAGCCCCCGTCCAAGTTTCATCCCCCAGTTTCATGTGTAGTTGTTAATAAAAAATACGTTTCTGTTAATTACTGTTTCCATCATGTTCTTTTAGAGGAGAGTCTGTCTGAAGGGGGGAAGGGGGTTGGTAATTGGACAGGACAGTCACCTTTACCAGGGTACAGAGGCGGGGGCAGGTTCAGCAGCAGGGCACACACACATTGCAGTCACTAGTTACCCTGGTCAGTCTGGGAGGCGGTTTTCATGTTCGGGGGGGGGGGGGGAGGGGGGCCTCTGTGACTTTGTGGCGGGGGAGGGCAGTTAGAGATCTTATGCAGCGGTCCTTATCCTGGATCACAGAGCCACGCAGCAGGGGATCTGTAACCGTCCTCCCCCTGCCACAAAGTCACATAGCCCCCACACACAGAGTTTAGAAGCGTCCTTTGCATCACTACACTACACCCGCTCCACACCACAGTCTGCGTCCCAGGTTCAACACTTTACCGAGAAAATAGTAATAAAGAAAACGGTGTTCATTAACAAAATTCAAGTGATTTTATTTTTAAACGTGTGTTGGAAGGGGGGGAACAGGGTATGTAACTGGAGAGGATAGTGAATATTTACTTGGTAAAGAAACGGGGGCAGGTTCAGCTTCTCTGTACACAAACTTAATAGTCACTGGTTACCCTGCTCACTCAGGAACCTAGCTTTCAAAGCCTCCCGGATGCACAGCGCGTCCCGCTGGGCTCTTCTAATCGCCCGGCTGTCTGGCTGGGCGTAATCAGCAGCCAGGCTATTTGCCTCAACCTCCCACCCCGCCATAAAGGTCTCCCCCTTGCTCTCACAGAGATTGTGGAGCACACAGCAAGCTGCAATAACAATGGGGATATTGGTTTCGCTGAGATCACAGCGAGTCAGTAAGCTTCTCCATCTCCCCTTGAGACGGCCAAAAGCACACTCCACCACCATTCTGCACTTGCTCAGCCGATAGTTGAAGAGTTCTTTTTCAGTGTCCAGGGCGCCAGTATAGGGCTTCATGAGCCAGGGCATTAGCGGGTAGGCTGGGTCCCCGAGGATGACTATAGGCATCTCCACATCCCCAAGAGTTATTTTTTGGTCCGGGAAGTAAATACCTTCCTGCAGCCGTCTAAACAGACCAGAGTTCCTGAAAACACGAGCGTCATGAACCTTGCCCGGCCATCCGACGTTGATGTTTGTAAAACGTCCCCTATGGTCCACCAGTGCTTGCAGCACCATTGAAAAGTAGCCCTTTCGGTTAATGTACTGGCTGGCCTGGTGGTCCGGTCCCAGGATAGGGATGTGAGTTCCATCTATAGCCCCACTGCAGTTTGGGAATCCCATCGTGGCGAAGCCATCTATGATGACCTGCGCGTTTCCCAGGGTCACTACCTTTGAGAGCAGTAGCTCAATGATTGCGTTGGCTACTTGCATCACAGCAACCCCCACGGTAGATTTGCCCACGCCAAAGTGGTTCGCGACTGACCGGTAGCTGTCTGGCGTTGCAAGCTTCCAGAGGGCTATGGCCACTCGCTTCTGGACAGTCAGGGCTGCTCGCATCCGGGTGTCATTGCGCTTCAGGGCAGGGGACAGCAACTCACAAAGTTCCAGGAAAGTCCCCTTCCGCATCCGAAAGTTTCGCAGCCACTGTGATTCATCCCAGACCTGCAGCACTATGCGGTCCCACCAGTCCGTGCTTGTTTTCCGGGCCCAGAATCGCCGTTCCACAACATCAACATGACCCATTGCCACCATGATGTCCTCGGCGCTGGGTACCGTGCTTTCTGACAGGTCTGTGCCACTCTCAGACTTCATGTCCTCACCGCGCTGCCGTAGCCTCCTCGCCCGATTTCTCAGCATCTGCCTCTGGGAAAGGTGGATGATAAGGTGCGAGGTGTTGACAACGGCCATAACTGCAGCGATGGTCGCAGCGGGCTCCATGCTCGCAGTGCTGTGGCGTCCGCGCTGTCACTGACCAGAAAAGTGCGCGAACTGATTTCCCGCCGGCGCTTTCAGGGAGGGAGGGCGGGAGTGACGGTCGGATGACGACAGTTACCCAAAAGCACCCTCGACACATTTTTTTACCCAGAAGGCATTGGCGGCTCAACCCAGAATTCCAATGGGCAGCGGGGACTGCGGGAACTGTGGGATAGCTGCCCACAGTGCACCGCTTCCAGTGTCGACGCTTGCCCCGTTAGTGTGGACTAACAAAGTCGAATTACTGTCCTTAGTGTGGACACACACGTTCGACTTTGTAATATCGATTCCACATATTCGATTTAAGTAAAATCGAACTACTCTCGTAGTGTAGACATACCCTTAAAGTCTGCTTTTTTGAAGTCTATTGTCCTTATTTTTCGGCTCTCCCTCCTTCCTTTTCTTAAACTCATGAAATCTATCATTTCATGATCACTTTCACCCAAATTCCCTTCAACCTTCTGTCACAGAGTCAAAGGGTCTAGTCTATGCACCAGCCTGTAACCAGTCTCTAGGGAGTGACCCCTTAGAGTGCCGGGCCCCAACGACCCACACCGTTCTTCTGGGGCAGGCCTCTAGGCTCCAAAACGCCAAGACTGAGCCTTTGGCACCAGTGAACCCTGTCTCATGTAGCCAAGCCAGAGTCCTGCTGGAGGCCTGGACTGTAGCCCTTCAGCAGGCCTGGACTGTAGCCCTTCAGGGTGCAGTGCTTTCAGTGAGTATTTGCAATGAGACAGGCAGCCTTTTCAGAACAAGGTAACCATAGTCCTTAGGTTAGCATAGTGAGGCTATGGTTTGGCCAGAATGTACTATGGCTCAACTTCTGCCTCACTATGCCAAAGGGCAGCCTTCTCCCAGTCTCCTGACCCCTTTGTTCTCCAGCTCAGTTCCCATGTCCTGCCTACTGGGGTTTCCTGCTGTTAGGTGTGGATTGTTCAGTCATTGGGGTGTCTCTTTGTCCTGCCAGATCCTCTGTTGATCTGGGTCAATTTCAGCCTGTTCTTTAATGGCCCATATACCTAGGTGACTACGGGTTGGGTCACAGAGACCCCCTTTTTCCTTGCCACCTGATGTGCTGATACTACATGTGAGCCCATTTTCCCTGCCAGCTTGGGACTTCAGTACCCTGTCTTGTTGAGCCAGATACGCTAGCCTGCTGCAAACATAGATCCAGGTTTGAACCATGTCCCCCAAAAGCTGCAGGCTTAACTGAAAACGGCTTAAGAAGTGCTCCTGTCTCTAGCACCCAGACACCCAGTTCCCAATGGGATCCAAACCCCAAATAAATCTGTTTTACTCTGTCTAAAGTTTATACAGGATAAACTCATAAATTGTCCACCCTCTATAACACTGATAGAGAGATATGCACAGCTGTTTGCTCCCCCAGACCTTAATTACTTACTCCGGGTCAATTAATAAGCAAAAGTGATTTTATTAAATATAAAAAGTAGGATTTAAGGGGGTCCAAGTAATAACAGACAGAACAAAGTAAGCTACCAAGCAAAATAAAATAAAACACGCAAGTCTAGGCCTAATAGAGTAGGAAACTAAATGCAGGTAAATCTCACCCTCAGAGATGTTCCAACAAGCTTCTTTCACAGACTAGTCTCCTTCCTAGTCTGGGTCCAGCAATCACTCACACCCCCGTAGTTACTGTCCTTTGTTCCAGTTTCTTTCAGGCATCTGTTTGGGGTGGAGAGGCTATCTTCTGAGCCAGCTGAAGACAATATGGAGGGGTTTCCAGGGCCTTTTACAGTCTATCTCTTTTGCAACATCACAGCCACAAGATGGGGTCTCTAGCCACCTGGGCAAGTCACATGTCTATGAATGATTGAGCTTTTGGCAGGCCAAGGCCATTGTTTACATGTTAGTTTGAATGTTCCCAGGAAAGCTCAGATGTGGGTTGGCATCTCCCAAAGTCCATTGTTAGTTAAGTGCTCCCAATTACTTGAATAACCCCTGTTGACCAAATCTGCCTTATGTGCTTCCTACAGCAAACACTTTAAATACAAGCATAGAGCCAACACTCATAACTTCAGATATAAAAATGGTACATGCATACAAATAGGATGAATATATTCAGTAGATCATAACCTTTGCAAAGATATGTTATGTGGCATATCTAGCATAAAACATATTCAAGTTATGTCATATTTACACTCATAAGCATATTTCTATAAAGCATTATGAGGTGCAACGTCACAGTGACACATGGCCACCTTTGTGTCTTGTTCTGCTCTGAGAGAAGACTTAATGCTTTCCACCCCCTGAGTAGCCAGGCCCAGTGTAGGAGGAACCTGAGGCACACATAGGGATCAGAAAAATATTAGAAAAAGTTCCCAGTTTGTCATAGCTTCAGGTTCACAATCAATTCCTCCCTGTTAGTCAGAATCCCAGTTTAAAATGGCTGCCTCCCTGGTTACTTCCTCCATCTTCTGAAACAAGAAATTGTCCCTAATATGTTCCAAGAACTTTTTGGACAGTTTGTGTTTTGCCATATTACTTTTCCAACAGATGTCTGGGTACTTAAATTCCCTGTTACTACCAGGTCTTGTGTTTTGGATATTTCTTTCATTTGTTCTAAAAATGCCTCCCCCTGATTTGGTGGTCTATAATAGACCCCTACCATGACATTACCCCTCTTTTTCCTCCTGTTTATCTTCACTCAGAGACTTTCACCTGGCCTGCCTCTCCCTTTCTTCTGGACCTCAGAACAAGTGTATATATTCTTGATGTATAATGCAATACTTTTTCCCCTGCCTGTCCTTCCTGAACACGCTGTATGCCTTTATACCAACATTCCTGTTATGAGATTTACCCCACCAAGTCTCAACAATGCAAATTAAGTCATAATTTATCTTATATACTAATACTCCCAGTTCTTCCTGTTTATTCCCCTCACGCCTTCCATTTGTGTATAGACATCTAGGATATAGAGCTAATTCCCCCCGTTTCCCCTCTTGTTGCTTCTATGATCCTGCTGTAATTTGCCACGTCCCCCCCAACCCCTCCCCCACCATCTAACCTTCTAACTATTTTTTATACTTTCTTTTGGGCTTTTGTCGCTCTTTGAACCTTGTTTAAGGCCTTCCTCATTAGGTTGGTGAGTTGGTGCATGAAGATGCTCTTCCCAGCAGATCTTCCCGTAACAGCATTCCATGGACAAAGAATAGGGTGACCAGATGTCCCGATTTTATAGGGACAGTCCCGATTTTTGGGTATTTTTCTTATATAGGCTCCTATTAGCCCCACCCCCGTCCTGATTTTTCATACTTGCTGTCTGGTCACCATATCAAAGAAGTCAAAGCCCTCCTGTCCACACCCTGTGCACAGCCATGAATTCATCTCCAGGATGTGCGTGTCCCTGCCTGGACCTTTACCCTCAAACAGGAGGATAGATGAGAACACCACCTGCCGTTGAATGATATAACCATAGCCGCTTATTGCCCTGCAGCTTTGGCTCCAGGACACATTGCATTGTTCATAATAACTCCACATCATTTCCCCCCTCTCACTTGCAGCAGTGTAAATAATTGACTTAGGCCTGGTCTACACTACGAGTTTAGGTTGACTTTAGCAGCGTTAAATCGAATTAAGCCTGGACACGTTCACACGACGAAGCCCTTTCTTTCGACTTAAAGGGCCCTTTAAACCGGTTTCTTTACTCCACCTCCGACGAGGGGATTAGCGATAAAATCGGCCTTAGCGAGTCGGAATTGGGGTAGTGTGGACGGAATTCGACGTTATTGGCCTCCGGGAGCTATCCCACAGTGCTTCATTGTGACCGCTCTGGACAGCACTCTCAACTCAGATGCACTGACCAGGTAGACAGGAAAAGCCCCGCGAACATTTGAATTTCATTTCCTGTTTGCTCAGCATGGAGAGCACAGGTGACCACGCAGAGCTCATCAGCAAAGGTAACCGTGATGGAGTCCCACGATCGCAAAAGAGCTCCATCATGGACCGAACGGGAGGTACGGGATCTGCTCGCCATATGGGGAGATGAATCAGTGCTAGCTGAACTCCGTAGCAGTAAACAAAATGGCAAAATATTAGAAAAGGTCTCCAAGGCCATGAAGGACAGAGGCCATAACAGGGATGCACAGCAGTGCCGCGTGAAAATTAAGGAGCTAAGGCAAGCCTACCACAAAGCCAGAGAGGCAAACGGAAGGTCCGGGGCAGAGCCGCAAACATGCCGCTTCTACGCGGAGCTGCATGCCATTCTAGGGGGTGCAGCCACCACTACCCCAACCGTGTGCTATGACTCCCTCACTGGAGAAACACACAGGGAAGCGGGTTCAGGGTACGAGGAAGATGAGGATGAAGATAATGTAGATAGCTCACAGCAGCAAGGAAGCGGAGAAACCGGTTTCCCCAACAGCCAGGATATGTTTATCACCCTGGACCTGGAACCAGTAACCCCCGAACTCACCCAAGGTGTGCTCCCAGACCCTGAGGGCACACAGGGGACCTCTGGTTAGTGTACCTTTGTAAATATTACACATGGTTTAAAAGCAAGCGTGTTTAATGATTAATGATTAATTTGCCCTGGCAATCGTGGCCAGTACACCTACTGGAAAAGTCTGTTAACGTGTATGGGGATGGAGCGGAAATCCTCCAGGGACATCTCCAGAAAGCTCTCCTTCATGTACTCCCAAAGCCTTTGCAAAAGGTTTCTGGGGAGGGCTGCCTTATCCCGTCCGCCATGGTAGGACACTTTACCACGCCAGGCCAGTAGCACGTAGTCTGGAATCATTGCATAACAAAGCATGGCAGCGTATGGTCCCGGTGTTTGCTGGCATGCAGACAACATCCATTCCTTATCGCTCTTTGTTATCCTCAGGAGAGTGATATCATTCACGGTCACCTGGTTGAAATGGGGCGATTTTATTAAGGGGACATTCAGAGGTGCCCCTTCCTGCTCTGCTGAACAGAAATGTTCCCCGCTGTTAGCCACGTGGTGGGGGGGAGGGGTGAAGTGATCATCCCCGATAATTGGGTGTGGGGGGGAGGGGGGTTAGTTGGGTTTGTGCTGCATGTTAACCCGGAAACAGCAGCCCCTCATTTTACATTGCAAACCCATTTTAAATGGCCAACCCAATGGGTGCTTGGTATGGGAAATGAGGGGCTACTGTTTGAAACCATTCCCACATGTTAAGAAGGTTAAAAAAGCCAAAAGACTGTGGCTTACCATGGCTGCCTGCAAGCCGAAATCTGTTGCCTGGCACTGCGTGAGTGATCTCTCACACCAAACGGGCAGGCCCTCAATATAAGAGGAAAAATGCGACCTTGTAACGAAAGCACATGTGCTGTGTAATGTGAACAGCAAAATTTAACGTGAAAGAGTGTACCCATTGTTCTCTAAAATGTGTCTTTTTTAACCACTTCTCCCTTCTCCTCCACCAGCTGCAAATGTTTCTCCTTCACAGAGGCTAGTGAAGATTAGAAGGAGAAAACGGCGGACTCGGGATGATATGTTCACGGAGCTCCAGATGTCCTCCCATGCTGAAAGAGCACAGCAGAATGCGTGGAGGCAGTCAATGTCAGACTACAGAAAAGCACAGTATGAATGAGAGGAGAGGTGGCGGGCTGAATCGCGGGATGAACAGAGCAAGTGGCAGGCTGAAGATGATAGGTGGTGTCAGCTTGCAGACAGAAGGCAAGAGTCGATGCTCCGGCTGCTGGAGCATCAAACTGATATGCTCCAGTGTATGGTTGAGCTGCAGGAAAGGCAGCAGGAGCAGAGACCGCCGCTACAGCCCCTGTGTAACCAACAGCCCTCCTCCCCAAGTTCCATAGCCTCATCACCCAGACGCCCAAGAACATGGTGGGGGGGCCTCCGGCTATCCAGTCACTCCACCCCAGATGATTGCCCAAGAATCAGAATGCTGGCCTTCAATAAGAGTTAAAGTTTTAAACTGCAGTGTGTCCTTTTCCTTCCCTCCTCCCCCACCCATCCGGGGCTACCTTGGCAATTATCCCCCTAGTTGTGTGATGAATTAATAAAGAATGCATGAATGTGAAGTAACAATGACTTTATTGCCTCTGCAAGTGGTGCTCGAAGGGGGGAGGGGAGGGTGGGGTGGTTGGTTTACAGGGAAGTAGAGTGAACCGGGTGGGGGGGGGGGAGGAGGGTTCATCAAGGAGAAACAAACAGAAATTTCACACCATAGCCTGGCCAGTCACAAAACTCGTTTTCAAAGCTTCTCTGATGTGCACCGCGCCCTGCTGTGCTCTTCTAACTGCCCTGGTGTCTGGCTGCGTGTAATCAGCGGCCAGGCGATTTGCCTCAACCTCCCACTCCGCCATAAATGTCTCCCCCTTACTCTCACAGATATTGTGGAGCACACAGCAAGCAGCAATAACAATGGGGATATTCTTTTCGCTGAGGTCTGAGCGAGTCAGTAAGCTGCGCCAGCGCGCTTTTAAACGTCCAAATGCACATTCCACCACCATTCGGCACTTGCTCAGCCTGTAGTTGAACAGGTCCTGACTACTGTCCAGGCTGCCTGTGTACGGCTTCATGAGCCATGGCATTAAGGGGTAGGCTGGGTCCCCAAGGATCACGATAGGCATTTCAACATCCCCAACGGTTATTTTCTGGTCCGGGAAGAAAGTCCCTTCATCCAGCTTTCGAAATAGACCAGAGTGCCTGAAGACGCGAGCATCATGTACCTTTCCCGGCCATCCCACGTTGATGTTGGTGAAACGTCCCTTGTGATCCACCAGGGCTTGCAGCAGCATTGAAAAGTACCCCTTGCGGTTTATGTACTCGGTGGCTTGGTGCTCCGGTGCCAAGATAGGGATATGGGTTCCGTCTATCGCCCCACCACAGTTTGGGAATCCCATTGCAGCAAAGCCATCCACTATGGCTTGCACGTTTCCCAGAGTCACTACCCTTGATATCACCAGGTCTTTGATTGCCCTGGCAACTTGGATCACAGCAGCCCCCACAGTAGATTTGCCCACTCCAAATTGATTCCCGACTGACCGGTAGCTGTCTGGTGTTGCAAGCTTCCACAGGGCTATCGCCACTCGCTTCTCAACTGTGAGGGCTGCTCTCATCCTGGTATTCTGGCGCTTCAGGGCAGGGGAAAGCAAGTCACAAAGTTCCATGAAAGTGCACTTACGCATGCGAAAGTTTCGCAGCCACTGGGAATTGTCCCACACCTGCAGCACGATGCGGTCCCACCAGTCTGTGCTTGTTTCCTGGGCCCAGAATCGGCGTTCCACGGCATGAACCTGCCCCAGTAACACCATGATTTCCACATTGCTGGGGCCTGTGCCTTGTGAGAGGTCTATGTCCATGTCAATTTCCTCATCACTCTCGTCGCCGCGCTGTAATCGCCTCCTCGGCTGGTCCTGGTTTTGCTTTGGCATGTCCTGGCTCTGCATATACTCCAGGACAATGCGCGTGGTGTTCATAGTGCTCATAATTGCCGCGGTGATCTGAGCGGGCTCCATGATCCCAGTGCTAGCTATGGCGTCTGGTCTGAAAAAAGGCGCGAAACTAGTATCTGACGGAGGGAGGGAGGGAGGGAGGGGCGAGTGACGACATGGAGTACAGGTACAGGGAATTAAAATCAACAAAGGTGGCTGTGCATCAGGGAGAAACACAAACAACTGTCACACAGAATGGCCCCCCCCAAAGATTGAACTCAAAACCCTGGGTTTAGCAGGCCGTTGATTTCACAGAGGGAGGGGGAAGCAAATGAATACAGAACAAATCTATTTTTTACATCTTAAGCTGGCAGATGACGGTGCAGCATGACTGATAGCCCTCAGCATCTTCTGAGTGCTTGGCAGAAAATACTGGGCGCTTGGCAGAAAATAGCATACTACGACTGATAGCCATCATCGTCAAGACAGTTCGATAGGACTGAGCATGTCTGCCCAGGTGCCCATGATTGACAGCCACTGCAGTACGATGATGACGGATACCAATCGTAATATACCATCTTCTACCAAAAGGCAAGGGGCTGCTGCTGTGTGCAATGCAGCCCCACGTCTGCCAGCCCCACGTCTGCCAGCACCCAGATCGCCGATGAAGGCTACCAGTCATACTGCACCGTCTACTGCCAAAAGGCAATTAGCTGCTGCTGTGTAGCAATGCAGTACCACGTCTGCCGGCACCCAGAGGACATATGGTGACGGTGAGCTGAGCTGAGCTGAGCGGGCTCCATGCTTGGCGTGGTATGTTGTCTGCACAGGTAACCCAGGTAAAAAGGCGTGAGTCAATTGTCTACCATTGCTCTGACGGAGGGGGAGGTGCCTGACGACATGTACCCAGAACCCCCCGTGACACTGTTTTGCATCATTCAGGCACTGGGATCTCAACCCAGAATTCCAATGGGCGGCGGAGACTGCGGGAACTGTGGGATAGCTACCTATAGTGCAACGCTCCAGAAGCTGACGCTAGCCTCAGTACTGTGGACGCGGTCCGCCGACTTAATGCACTTAGAGCATTTTATGTGGGGACACACACAATCGGCTGTATACAACCGATTTCTATAAAACTGGCTTCTATAAATTCGACCTAATTTCGTAGTGTAGACATACCCTTAACTGAAGTGACTCCTAATTAAAGGTGAGATCTGATTCTCTTTGTAGCCAACAGGAAGGTTCTCACTGACTTTGGGTGTTGGATTGGGGCTGTACACCAATGGGAGTGCAGAATAAGACCACTTGCCCTACAGGGAAGTTCTGACCCAAAAAAGTCACTCTGCAAAAGAATTATGGGACTCTGGCCCAGATCCTCAAAGGTATTTAGGCGCCTAGCTCCCATTGAGGATTCGGGCCTCTGTGTTCATTGTCTTTCCATGGCTCTGGATAAAGGTTTGCCTTGTTGGAAAAAAAGATGATTTTGGCCCAGATCTTCAAAGATATTTAGGTTGCCTAACTCCCAGGGATGCCTGTGAAATGGCACAAAGAAGCTGTAACTGAACACAGTGAGAATGTATGTATTTATAGGATTATTAAGGGGCCAATGAAATGGTGAAACAGAATATTAAGTCCTAAACAATGTGAGTCCTGTATTACTCAGCAGCATTAATCGCTTCTTTGAGTCCTTAGAATCTGTCCACATTGTCACTGTGCTATAATCCTCACATTTCATTGCCTCAGGGCTCTGTCTCCAGTAAATACTGCATCATGGAGAAAGTGCTTGTCCATCGGCCCTGAGAGCACCTTGGAGATTTACAAACAAGTGGCAGAAAATCTTCCTGTTGGAGCACTATTGTTCCACCATCCCTGTCAGTATGCAAGATCAGAGGTTCTCTAATTGGGCTCTGAGGACTGCTGGTGGCTCACAGAGCACTTGCGGGTGGGCTGGAGCGAATGGGTTGGTCCCAGGGTGCTGGTTCTCCTTTTTGTTTCCAGCCGCTAAATCACATTACACAGCAGCAAAAAATACATGAAAAGCTTTCATCACGTTTCTTAGCTGTGTAAACAATTGTTGTAGTTGCCGTTGGGATGTCATACAGCTGAGAATGGGAGGGGAGATGGCCCACATGCTAGCTAAAGAGATGCTAGCAATCCATGAGACACTCTTAATTAAGAAGTGGGAGGAGTGGTAGATACGCTGGAGGGTAGGGATAGGATACAGAGGGACCTAGACAAATTAGAGGATTGGGCCAAAAGAAACCTGATGAGGTTCAACAAGGACAAGTGCAGAGTACTGCACTTAGGTGGAAGAATCCCATTCACTGTTACAGATTAGGGACCTAATGGCTAGGAAGCAGTTCTGCAGAAAAGGATCTAGGGGTTATAGTGAACGAGAAGCTGGATATGAGTCGACAGTGTGCCCTTGTTTCCAAGAAGGCTAACGGCATTTTGGGCTGTATAAGTAGGGGCATTGCCAGCAGATTGAGGGATGTGATCATTCCCCTCTATTCAACATTGGTGAGGCCTCATCTGGAGTACTGTGTCCAGTTTTGGGCCCCACACTACAAGAAGGATGTGGAAAAATTGGAAAGAGTCCAGTGGAGGGCAACAAAAATGATTAGGGAGTTGGAGCACATGATTTATGAGGAGAGGCTGAGGGAACTGGGATTGTTTAGTCTGCAGAAGAGAAGAATGAGCGGGGGTTTGATAGCTGCTTTCAACTACCTGAAAGGGAGTTCCAAAGAGGATGGATCTAGACTGTTCTCAGTGGTACCAGATGACAGAACAAGGAGTAATGGTCTCAAGTTGCAGTGGGGGAGGTTTAGGTTGGATATTAGGAAAAACTTTTTCACTAGGAGGGTGGTGAAGCACTGGAATGCTTTACCTAGGGAGGTGGTGGAATCTCCTTCCTTAGAGGTTTTTAAGGACAGGCTTGACAAAGCCCTGGCTGGGATGATTTAGTTGGGAATTGATCCTGCTTTGAGCAGGGGGTTGGACTAGATGACCCCCTGAGGTCCCTTCCAACCCTGATATTCTATGATTCTATGATTCTAAGAACTTGTCCCTACTGTGAAAAAGTTGGGGAAATCCCTAGTTTCAGTAATCTGATGCACATGGGATGACCATGCAGAGTCCCAGTGAAATCAGTGGGAGACGGGGTCCACTTGTATGGGTCAAACTGAAAGAGCAGAAGCTCCGATTATACACTGACATATAAAGATCATTGTGAGAGTTTCCTTTCTGCAATGGTTGACATAAATGATGATGATGATAATGTCATGCTCTATAAATTAGCACTTATCATTGCAAAGACTGAGTATCCCAACTAGAACTGGGTGTTTTTCCCCCTGAAAATAGTAAATTCACCCAAAATTGCATTTCCCATAGCACCGAAATTATTAGCAAATTTGGGTCCAATTCTGCAAATCGTTATGACCCCCCCCCCAAAAAAGAGAGAATCCCCCCACCCCCCAAAAGTCAAAATGGTTCATTTTGACACACAACATTTCAGCTTTGCATTTCAAAATGACATTTTTGTTTAGGAATTAAGCTCTATTTATTAAAAAGCCCAAACTAAACAACCAACCAACCAAGCAACCAAACCAAACTAAAGAAAAGAGAGAGTGAAAAACACCCAGAAATGAAATGAAACAAAAGAAAAAAGAACTGAAAAAAATCAGTTTCTGTTGAAAATGAAACTTCCCCCCCGAGATTTTTCAGTTTAACCCTCAGATAGTGGTGCTGGAACTAGGGGTGCTACCTGGCTTGAAGTAGTAATAACAAACACCAAAAACATGGTTTCCATCACCAGCCCCCCCCACACTATAAAAATTGTTCCCAAGCACAAAAATCTATTATTCATTCATCTCTAATCCCAGTCAAACTGATAGCGGAATGTCTGATGTTAGCAGTGAGTGACCCCATGAAGTATTCAGCAGGACAGTCTGAGTCATCTGAGATTGTCTGAGTGAAGCCAGAAAAGGGAGAGAGAGAGAGACAGGTTTATGAGTCACAGACATAATGGAGGGGAAACCAATCTCACTTGCAACATATTTTCCCTTCACAGAACCTCTCCTCAATGCACAGTCTGACACCAAGTGTTTATGAGCAGGGAAAAAGAATAGCTTCTGGTTTGATCTTACTTTCTTTAGGCTAAATCCTGCCCTGAAGCTTGTGCAAGACCACTGAAGCTAATGGCATGGCACGGGGCGCATGTCATGTCAGGATCTTTCAATACGGAGATGAATGAGGATGAGGATGGTGGCTATTAGTTGTAGTATTTTTGTGGCATGCATATAAGAAGATGGCACCAAGAGTTTCATGTTTTAACTGCTTTTCTCAGAGTAGAGGTGAATATTGGCCAGGAATTCACAATACACGAAACAGATCCCAATCAAAGAGATATGATCCATTCAAAGTGCATTTGACATGATTGTCTCCTACAAGTTCCTACATGTGGAAGAGATTTCAGTTAGTCTAGGTCAGGACACAGAGGCATAAGAATATCCTAAAGGTTGGAAGCTGAAACTAGACAAAATGAGACTAGAAATAAGGCACAGATTTTCATCAGTGAAAGTAATTAACCATTGGAGCAACTTATCAAGGGATGTGGTGGATTCTCTATCACTTGAAGTCTTTAACTCAAGCCTGGATGCCTTTCTAAAAGATGCCTCTCTAGCTCAAACAGAAGCAATGGGCTTGATACAGGAATTTGAGGGTGAATTTCTATGGCCTGTGTTATGCTGGAAGTCAGACTAGATCAGGGGTTCTCAAACTGCAGGTCGGGACCCCTCAGGAGGTCGTGAAGTTATTATATGGGGGGTTGTGAGCTGTCAGCCTCCACCCCAAACCCCACTTTGCTTCCAGCATTTATAATGGTGTTAAATATATAAAAAAGTGTTCAGTTGATAAGGGGGTCGCACTCAGAGGCTTCCTATGTGAAAGGGGTCACCAGTACAAAAGTTTGAGAACCACTGGACTAGATGGTCCTTTCTGGCCTTAAAATCTATACATCTCTGAAATGATGCCACACAGCTGCAAATGGATGCAATGGGTCCAGTTGTCAGTTGCCCTGCATCTTGTGCAGCTCTTTACATGAATGCAAAGTGCCATCAGAGTGACAGCATTTTACAGCCACTTTGCACTGGTGCAAATGGCCACACAAGGTGCATGGTAAGCATCTCGCTCAGTCTAAACTGTCCGGAGACAATATTTTCTAATGGGCATTTTATTCAAAGCCACATTAAATCAGGTGGCCAAAAGTGGATCATATTGGTTATTTACTTTGATAATGGAATCTTGCAATTCTATCAGCCCTACTAGTCTATGGTCATCTGCAGGGCAGTCGCAAGGACATTCCCATAATTACTCTGGGCCATTAACCACTCCTTGTCCTGATTTACTTTCAATGATGCCGCTGAGCTGTATAATTATGGAAATTCAGTAGCTGTCTTTAGGAAATCTTATATAACACTGCTCTACAGCCAAAATGCTTCTGAAATAAATGTAGTCAAACGTTACTAATTCTGGGTCACTGAGAACAAAAATGATGCTTAAAATTGTTGATTGGCTCTAGTTTTCAAGATATGCTATTGGGTCAGTATATACGACCCTTGACTTGGGAATGGCGGAGGATAAGTGAGTTATAAAGGGAAGGGATCTCAATTTAAACCAGAAATGACTAAAATACATCTTTGACTGGATCTATGAATAAATCTATGACTGGGTTTGGACAGTACTTGCTTTTTAGGCAAAACAATGAATGATGCAATGTGAAGCTGGTATTGCATCATACATGATATGAATTGCATCATGTTATTCCTAGAAGTCATGGATGATGCAATCATAACGAAGCTTACATCACTCTGCTGAACAAATTGCCCTATATCAGCTCTAGAAATCATACAGTGTTGTGCTCTCTTATTTGTCAGTGTTTGATTTTGCAAAGGGACACATTTCTGTTTAGCCAAAGTGAGCAGAGATGCCTCGTACTTGTGTGAACAGTGCAGATAACTTCTGCTATGTTTGTGGTGAAGTGACTTTTGCATCAGAAAAGCGCAGTATAACCACTATGGTTAAGAAAGCCTATCACCTTTATTTTGGCTGCAAAACTGGATATCAGGACAAGAGGTGGGCCCCACACATATGCTGCAACACTTGTGCAACAAATCTTCGCCAGTGGTTGAACAGGAAAAGGAAATCTATGCCTTTTGCAGTGCCAATGATTTGGAGAGAGCCAACAGATCATACCAGCAATTGTTACTTCTGCATGGTGCCTCCATTTGGGAAAGGTGTGTCAAAGAAGAAAAAGTGGACTGTGCATTATCCAAACATTCCATCAGCTATACGCCCAGTACCCCACAGAGAAGGACTGCCGGTTCCTGATGCACCAGAATCATTCTCACTTGAGTCAGACGAGGAAGAGGAAGCGGATGAAACTTCTGGTCCTGAACCATCAATGTCACAGGACCCACATTTTCTCCCATCCTCCTCCTCTGAACCACACCTCATAACACAAGGTGAACTGAATGACCTTGTCAGGGATTTGGAACTACCCAAGAGTAAGGCAGAGCTGTTGGGCTCCAGACTACAGCAGTGGAATCTCCTGGCAGGTGATGTTAGGGTTTCCACGTTCCGTGACCGTCAAAAGGATCTTGTCCCATTCTTCTTCATGGAAGGTGATCTTGTAGCCTGCAACAACATCGATGGTGTGATGGCAGCCCTCAACATCGTTCACGATCCAGATGAGTGGAGACTGTTCATTGATTCATCGAAGACGTGTCTTAAAGCTGTTTTACTGCATAATGGCAATGTTTTGCCATCAATTCCAGTTGGTCATGCAGTCCATATGAAGGAAACCTATGACAACATGAAACAACTTTTGAGGTGCATAAACTATGACCAACATCAGTGGCAGCTTTGTGGCGATTTGAAGGTTGTTGCTCTCTTGCTTGGTCTGCAGACTGGATACACAAAGTACTGCTGTTTTCTCTGTGAATGGGATAGTCGTGCAAGAGATTCCCACTACATCAAGAAAGATTGGCCACTCCGACAGCCATTGGAGCCTGGGAGGAAAAGTGTTCAGCATCCACCACTTGTTGAATCAAGGAAGATTTTGTTACCACCCTTACACATCAAGCTGGGTCTGATGAAGAACTTTGTCAAGGCCATTGACAAAACACAAGCAGCTTTCAAGTACCTCCGTGGAAAATTTCCAAGGTTAAGTGAACCTAAGATAAAGGAAGGTGTCTTTGTTGGTCCTCAGATTCGTGAACATCTTCGAGATGATGCATTTGACCATGCACTGCGTGGCAAGGAAAAGACGGCATGGAAAGCCTTCCAGTTAGTGGCAATAAATTTTCTCGGAAACAACAAGGCAGACAACTACAGGTTGTTGGTGGAAAACCTCCTCAAGGCATACAAAAGCCTTGGTTGCAACATGTCACTAAAGATACATTTTTTGCACTCTCATCTAGATTTTTTCACACCGAAGTGCGGAGCAGTGAGCGACGAGCACAGCGAGTGATTTCACCAGGACATTGCAACAATGGAGAAACGCTATCAGGGCAAATGGAGCCCATCAATGTTTGCAGACTATTGCTGGACAGTGACCAGAGATGCTCCATTTAATGAATACAAGAGACAAGCCAAGAAGCGCCGAGTAGACACTGAATAGGACTAAACTATGTACATAAGAGTTTTTTGCCTTTTGTTTCATAATAAATTTTATTTATATAACCCGTTTGCTGATTTTTAAAGTGTTACATAAACAGGACAGGTGAAATATTATCATGTAAAGCAACCATAAACACATGAAAAGACCTAGGTTTACAATTTATGATTAAAACTCTACTATCTACACAATATACATAGACATAAAATGTAAAAACTTAAATATCTTAGAAACAGTAGCCAATCAGTTGTTTTAATTGTCATATTTGAATTCAGCACATCAAAATACATAATAAATAGCACATTTTATCTCTGAAGCAGACGATTTCTCAAAAATTGTTGACCAGTGTAATTGATCCAAGTCACTGAGTTGTATTGTTCCACCTCTTGCTTTAGCAGCTTGAATTGCATATGTGGTTTTCTGGGGGGAAATATCCTCTCGATAACCCTATATTTAGCAGTCACAAGCAGAATTACAAGGGTAATGGGGTGGCTATGGCCAGTTATGGTGCGGTTCTATGGATCGCACAGGTATAGAAGAGTTTAAACAGAGAAATAGAGACTCACAGGGTGGTTTAGCAATGGCAGGAATACCAAGAAGCACTGGAGGTGGCCAAGCTGGCACCATGCATGTAATCAATTGAGTGATCTGTTGTTTAGAGTCCTTCAGATTTATAAGGAAATCAGAAAACACTGGTTCAGATCCTTCACTGGTGAAAATCAGCACAGCTCCATTGAAACCCACTGAGGACCTGGCCCAATTGTGTATATGTCATATAGATGATACATCAAGTAATATTAGATGATCTTTTTTGAACTGGACAATGCTCCATGGTGTTGCAGAATTCGACAGGAAACAATCTCAAGTTCCACGCTGGCAGTTTGAAGGGCAGTAAGAGCCTTCAGAATGATTCTGGATGTTGAGAAGGTATAGAGATCACAGTGTGATGCGATGATATTGCACCAGTAGGAGGTGAAGTGGAGTCAATAAGCGGCATGGATTGTTGATGCAAATGTAATGAAATTGCAATGCGGCATCTTGGTTGCTCTATTTTTGTTCCAGATGTCTCAGTGGCTACCCAAGAAACATCAACAGCTTAAGTATGCAGGATCAAGGTCCTCAAGCCTCCGATCAGACCATGCTGCTGTCTTGTTAATGAACACTCTCCATGTATGAAAAATACAGGTAAACCCCAGACCACGGCTGAGGCATCTCTGCAGAGCTGATTTAGCACCAGTAGTAAAAAGGGAGAGGGGTCTTTTCAGTAGACAGTTAAAGTATGCCAGCCCCTCCCCAGATTAAATACTGATTCAAAGCAACATTTCTATGGGCACCATTACCAGACCTGGAAGTTTAGATAATAAAATGAAGAGGATGGTTTCAGTTGCCCTGGTGTCAGTGCAGTCATGTGAATGGAGTTATGCCAGTGATGAATATAGCCTATCATATGTTTGACTGGAATTCAGGTTTTACTAGAAAAGGTAAATCATCTGATGGGATGTTGCTACACACCTAGTTTCACAGTAATTACAGCTTAGATCTTGAAAATGCGTAGATGGCATTCTACTTTATTTTTAGTTTTGCCACACACTTCACTCATAGTTACTGTTAAACACTACTTTCTATAATCCTCACAGGTCCTAGCCCTGCCTGGACACAATAGCTCTGCTAATTTATGGATGGGGGAAGGAAATATTGCACTATTGTAAGAAGACATCCCTAGCCCAGTATGCAACATGGGAAATGACCAAAGGATGGTAATGTAGAAGGCATGTTCCAGAGGGTTGGGGCGTGATGTGCCAGAACATCTGACTTTTCCATCATTTGCTCACCTTTATTTACCCCTATAAACCCCGGGGAGGAAGTTTACTGTTGGTAACACCCTCAGTAAGTGGGATGTCTCCTAGAAATAGAGCCCAGCTCTTTACGGGTCACTTGTAGAGATGTAAAGGAAAGACAGGCTCAGAGATAAGAGCTGGGTGGAAAAAGGTAATCTCATTTTGTGGATAATTTGGATATTTCAAAATCTGGTTTCCTTCTGATTAGGACTGAAAACCAAACTTTTACAAATTCTCCACAAAAGGCGAATGCGCCCCGCTCTGGGCATGCTCCATGTGGGTGCCCTGGAGCTGCAGACCCTAGAAGACTGGGGTTCCTGGCTCTGAGGTTGTCTGTCTTGCAGGTTGCCCAAGACAGAGCCATAGAGCCTGGAAGCCCAAGCTGCCCAGGTGAAGAGCCGGGTGGGTGAGCTGGCAGGAAATGAGCAAGTTTTGAAACCTGCCTGATAGCCAGGGGTCCATTGGAACTTTGGCCACATTTAAGTGTCTCTGCGAAACTTATTAATATGTCACATCGGCAACAAAACAACGTTTTGTCTGAATTTTTCTGACCAGCTCTAGTCAAGGTACTCAGCGGAGACTCAGGAGATACGGGGTCTGAATTTCTATTGCCCTACATATTGTGTGGTTATTTATACCAGTCCAAAGTGGTTGTAAAATCCTACCACCTCTGAATGGTCGTGATTTGCACTACTTTGCACTGGGGTAAATCATGCCGGAAAATGGAGAAGCAGGCGTCTGAGTTCTATTCCTGGTTCTGCCACAGACATCTTGTGTGACCTTGGGCAAATCACCATCTACCTCCGTTTTTCAATTCCCCTCCTATGAAATGCAGATAATAGTACTTCTGTACCACACAAGAAAGTTGTGAGGCTAAGTTCATTAAGGCTTGTAAGTCCAATAGAATAGCCCATGACTATTTAATGGGAAGAAAAAACCTGAATGCAATGCTGCTGCTTTCAGAAAGGAGGGTCTTGCTCTTAAAGCACAACACTGGGAGTCAGGAGATCTTGCTTTCTTTCCACAACAGTGGCAACCTGAGCATGTCACTCCCTTCTTTGTGCCTCAGTTTCCCTCTCTGTGTAATGGGGATAATTCTTACCTGCAGGGATGTTAAGAGAAATAAATGAATGGTTGTAAAACTTGTTGAGATGCCTGAATAATTCCCTGGATGACCAGCAGGAGGCGCCGCAGGGGTGAGTCCTGTCCTGTGACATCGTGGTGGAGAATGCAGGCACATGCGGTCCACCCCTGATACAAGGGGCAGGGCAAGGACTGTGGGACTATTGCCCAGATTCAAGCGTTGAGAAACAGAAGGTGGAGACAGAGATGGACTATTACTGGACAGCCTGTGTGGCCCGGCTCGTGGACCCAGTTGAGAGGGAAGTTGAGGAGATAGCGGACTCCCCCCAGTGCGGTCTTAAGGGGGAGGGTGTGTAGTGGGGTAGTCAACCCGCTCCTGCTCGGAGGGGTTAAAACAGCCCGGGGAGAGGGCTGCTCCGGGAAGAGAAAAACCTAGGTGGATTGGGGAAGCAGCCTCAGCTGGGGCCACGCCCCAATCAGGCCACAGGTTGCCCTTATAAGAGGGCTGGGGCCAGAAGCCAGGGCAGCTCTTGAGGGAGAAGGGCCTGGCTGCCTGTGAGCTGAGCAGGGTACCTAGACTGCAGCAGGGCTGGGTGAAGGCCAGAGGAGCTGGGGAGCCCTGGCCTGGAAACCCCCCAGGCTGCTGGCCAAGAACAGGTACTGGGGCTACAAAGGGGTAGCCTGGGGTAGGAGGAGGCAGCAGGTCCAAACCCCCCTTGCCGGTGATGAGTGGCATTTACACTGCAGTCTGTCCCAGTGAATGGGGCTAGATCGAGACTGGCAGTAGCCATAGTCTGAGGTGAGTTGGGGATAGAGAGTGGGGGTTCCCTGGGGAGGGGAGACCCAGATCTGTGGGGTACTTCCAGGGGGCAGCACCCCAGCCTGAAAGGGGCACCGGGGTCCAGGAGGGACTCGGGCCCAGCGGCAAGCGGGACACCGGCCTGCAGAGGGTACTCCAGAGGTTGGAAGAGCTAATCCCCTGGACAACCAGCAGGAGGCGCCGCAGGGGTGAGTCCCACCCCATGACAAAGAGTAATAAATAACATTTATCTACTGCAGGATTTTCTATAGTGTCCATCACAGCAGTATTTAAGTACTGTGACATCACAGTATAACATGAATCAAAATGATAATTTAAAATGAATTAGATCCTATTACATCAGCATGATCAACATCTTTTAAATACGCTTAATTTCATGCAATGAGTAACTGAGGGTCTATGAAACTAGCAGGACCAGCCTTAGGGAAAATGAGGCAAACTTTCTTTGGCACCCTTTATGTACTGCTCCCCAAGCAATAGGCAGCTGCTCAGCAGGTCTTATCCCCACCTCCCTGTCCCTGTGGGTGCCCAAGCTGCCTCTGAACTCCAAAGCCCAGCAGGGAGTGATGCTCTGTGTCCTCCCCTTCCCTTTACCTCTATGGTGGATGGCTGTGGAGCGGTGACTGTGGCAGAGCAGCAGCAGGTGGAGTGGCGGCGGTGCTGCAGGAGTCATGCTGCCGGGAGGGCAGAGAGGGGACATGTGTGAACCCCTGGATCCTGTCCCACAGCCCCCTTTATCCCTTCCCCTGGCCTCCTAGGTAGGCAAAACCTTTCTGCAGCCTCTTAACCATGGCACCCTGGGCAGTTGGCCACAGCACCCGACCATAAGGCCGGCTGTGGAAACCAAATATATTTTGAATAGTTCATGTGTTTTACTCCTTTGATAAAGTACACTGTGATTATAACAAAGGAGAATCTCTCTCTCTCTCTCTCTCTCGCTGAAAGAATTGGGTTTGTTTAGTTTGGAAAAGAGAAGACTGAGAGGGGACATGATAGCAGTTTTCAGGTATCTAAAAGGGTGTCATAAGGAGGTGGGAGAAAACTTGTTCATCTTAGCCTCTAAGGATAGAACAAGAAGCAATGGGCTCAAACTGCAGCAAGGGAGGTTTAGGTTGGACATTAGGAAAAAGTTCCTAACTGTCAGGGTGGTTAAACACTGGAATGAATTGCCTAGGGAGGTTGTGAAATCTCCATCTCTGGAGATATTTAAGAGTAGGTTAGATAAATGTCTATCAGGGATGGTCTAGACAGTATTTGGTCCTGCCATGAGGGCAGGGGACTGGACTCGATGACCTCTCGAGGTCCCTTCCAGTCCTAGAGTCTATGAATCTATGAATAAGACCGATGGGTGACCTCTGGCAAGCTTTTAGTGTGTGTGTATAGGAACTTTTCTTGTTTTTTTTCATATATTTTCTTGTTCATGCTTTTGCTTTAAGAATGAATGTGCTTCTTTATAAAGAGCAGTGTGGTTACTTGTAACTGCTGGCAATATGTCTTGGAGAGGAAGCAGTGCACAGATACCAGCTCTTAGGCCTGGTCTACACTAGGAGGTTATGTCGAATTTAGCGCCGTTACATCGAATTAACTCTGCATCCGTCCACACCACGAAGCTATTTAGTTCGACATAGAGGTCTCTTAAATTCGACTTCTGTACTCCTCCCCAACGAGGGGAGTAGCGCTAAATTCGACATGGCCATGTCGAATTAGGCTAGGTGTGGATGGAAATCGACGGTAATAGCTCCGGGAGCTATCCCACAGTGCACCACTCTGTTGACGCTTTGGACAGCAGTCCGAGCTCGGATGCTCTGACCAGCCACACAGGAAAAGCCCCGGGAAAATTTGAATTCCTTTTCCTGTCTGGGCAGTTTGAATCTCATTTCCTGTTTGGACATCGTGGCGAGCTCAGCAGCACTGGGAACGATGCAGAGCTCTCCAGCAGAGATGGCCGTGCAATCTCAGAATAGAAAGAGGGCCCCAGCATGGACTGATCGGGAAGTGTTGGATCTGATCGCTGTGTGGGGCGATGAGTCCGTGCTTTCCGAGCTGCGCTCCAAAAGACGGAATGCAAAGATCTATGAGAAGATCTCTAAAGCCATGGCAGAGAGAGGATACAGCCGGGATGCAACGCAGTGCCGCGTGAAAATCAAGGAGCTGAGACAAGGCTACCAGAAGACCAAAGAGGCAAACGGACCCTCCGGATCCCCGCCCCACACATCCCGTTTCTACGAGGCACTGCATTCCATCCTAGGTGCGGCCGCCACCACTACCCCACCACTGACCGTGGACTCTGAGGATGGGATATTGTCGACGGCCGCTTCCTCGGACATGTTAGTGGACGGGGAAGATGAGGAAGAAGATGAGGAGGACGAGGCAGTCGACAGCGCTTACAAGGCTGATTTCCCCGACAGCCAGGATCTCTTCATCACCCTTACAGAGATCTCCTACCAACCGTCCCCAGCCGTTAACCCGGACACGGAATCAGGGGAAGGATCAGTCAGTAAGTGTTTAAAACATCTAAACATTTATTTTTTACAGAACAGGAATATTAACAATATTAACAATGGGTTTTGCATGATTACTTTGCCCTAGGCGCTTAACGGTTCAGTCCCTGGCAGTGCAACTACAAAAAAAAATCTAACAATGTCCGGTTTAGCATGATTGTTCTGCCCAAGCCGCTCTACTGTTTAGTCCCTGCCAGTGCAGCTACAGTAAAATCCTGTCTATATATCTGGGGATAGAGCTGAAATCCTCCATGGACATCTCCACGAAGCTCTCCTGGAGGTAATTGGAAAGCCTTTGCATCAGGTTCCTGGGGAGAGCGGCCTTATTGGGTCCTCCGTAGTAGGAAACATTTCCGCGCCAGGAGACAAGCAAGTATTCCGGGATCATTGCCCTGCAGAGCATGGCGGCATACGGCCCTGGTCTTTGCAGGCTTTCCCGAAGCATCCTTTCTTTTTCCGTCTCTGAAATCCTCATCAGAGTGATGTCGCTCATGGTGACCTGCTTTGAATTAGGTAGGGGAATGTTAGTATTGGGACTGCTTGCCTGTTCCTTTACAGAACTGTAACCGGCGGTTTACAGCCACGCGGTGGAGGCGGGAGAGGGGCAGCATACAGGGATCTTTCCCTGGGACAGCCGCGAGGGGGTGGGACAGGGGCAGAGTTCATGCTTGCCGGATTGCTGGCAGCAGGGACTGGCATTGCTTTCAATGTGAAAGGAGGCCAGTGCTACTATTAAAGTTTTAAGCAGCCACAAGTCTACGGCTTACCATGTCGGCCTGCTACACAAATTCCGGTGTCCTGCCCCGCTTCTCTGATGTGCACTGCAAGACCCCAGGCACTGAATGCGAAGGCCGAAAATTCGACCTTGTCCTGAGTGCGCATGTGATAGGTGCTGTGCATGGTCTTGTTCACAGAGAAAGACTATGTTCTTTGTTCACAACGAAATTTATCTTTCTGAGGAATTCACTCCCTTTTTCCCATTCCCACAGCTGCGACTGTCTCCCAACCCAGCCTGGCAACACACTCCCAGAGGCTAGCGCAGATTAGGCGTAGGAAGAAGAGGACACGGGAGGACATGTTCTCGGAACTTATGGGCTGCTCCCGAGCCCAGGCAGCCTAGCAGACCCAGTGGAGGGAGAACTTGTCCCAAATGCACCGATCACACATGGAACAGGAGGAGAGGTGGCAGCAGGAAGACCAGCAGGCGACTCAAACGCTGCTTGGACTAATGAGGGAGCAAACGGACACGCTCCGGCGCCTTGTGGATGTTCTGCAGGACCGGTGGCAGGAGGACAGAGCCCCGCTGCAGTCTATCTCTAACCGCCTTCCCCCGCCACCAAGTCCCATACCCCCCTCACCCAAAGTCCAAAGAAGGAGGGGCGGCAGAGTCCGTGAAAACTCTCACTCCACCCCTGCAGACTGCTCTACTACTAGAAGGCTCTCATTCCCCAAAATTTGACAAGTCCTTTCCTTCCCGCCTCACCCAAGCCCCCGTCCAAGTTTCACCCCCCAGTTTCATGTGTAGTTGCTAATAAAAAATACGTTTCTGTTAATTACTGTTTCCATCATGTTCTTTTAGAGGAGAGTCTGTCTGAAGGGGGGGAAGGGGGTTGGTAATTGGACAGGACAGTCACCTTTACCAGGGTACAGAGGCGGGGGCAGGTTCAGCAGCAGGGCACACACACATTGCAGTCACTAGTTACCCTGGTCAGTCTGGGAGGTGGCTTTAGTGTTCTGTGGTGGGTGGGGGGTGCTCTGTGACTTTGTGGCGGGGGAGGGCAGTTACTGATCTTATGCAGCGGTCCTTATCCTGGATCACAGAGCCACACAGCAGGGGATCTGTAACCGTCCTCGCCCTGCCACAAAGTCACATAGCCCCCCCCCACACAGAGTCCCGAACAGGAGGGGTGGCAGGCTCCGTTGAAACCACCAGTCCACCACTGCGGACCCTGTCATTCCTGGAGTTTAGAAGCGTCATTTGCATCACTACACTACACCCGCTCCCCACCACAGTCTGCGTCCCAGTTTCAACACTTTCCCACGAAAACAGTAATAAAGAAAACGGTGTTCATTAACAAAATTCAAGTGATTTTATTTTTAAACGTGGGTTGTAAGGGGGGGAACGGGGTATGTAACTGGAGAGGATACTGAACATTTAGTGGGTAAAGAAACGGGGGCAGGTTCAGCTTCTCTGTACACAAACTGAAAAGTCACAGGTTACCCTGCTCACTCAGGAACCTAGCTTTCAAAGCCTCCCGGATGCACAGCGCGTCCCGCTGGGCTCTTCTAATCGCCCGGCTGTCTGGCTGGGCGTAATCAGCAGCCAGGCTATTTGCCTCAACCTCCCACCCCGCCATAAAGGTCTCCCCCTTGCTCTCACAGAG
This sequence comes from Emys orbicularis, assembly GCF_028017835.1. Lineage (NCBI taxonomy): Eukaryota > Metazoa > Chordata > Testudines > Emydidae > Emys > Emys orbicularis. Next base: position 42,875,760 of record NC_088691.1, on the reverse strand, counting down.
ATTGTGGAGCACACAGCAAGCTGCAATAACAATGGGGATATTGGTTTCGCTGAGATCACAGCGAGTCAGTAAGCTTCTCCATCTCCCCTTGAGACGGCCAAAAGCACACTCCACCACCATTCTGCACTTGCTCAGCCGGTAGTTGAAGAGTTCTTTTTCAGTGTCCAGGGCGCCTGTATAGGGCTTCATGAGCCAGGGCATTAGCGGGTAGGCTGGGTCCCCGAGGATGACTATAGGCATCTCCACATCCCCAAGAGTTATTTTGTGGTCCGGGAAGTAAATACCTTCCTGCAGCCGTCTAAACAGACCAGAGTTCCTGAAAACACGAGCGTCATGAACCTTGCCCGGCCATCCGACGTTGGTTTGTAAAACGTCCCCTATGGTCCACCAGTGCTTGCAGCACCATTGAAAAGTAGCCCTTTCGGTTGATGTACTGGCTGGCCTGGTGGTCTGGTCCCAGGATAGGGATGTGAGTTCCATCTATAGCCCCACCGCAGTTTGGGAATCCCATCTCGGCGAAGCCATCTATGATGACCTGCGCGTTTCCCAGGGTCACTACCTTTGAGAGCAGTACCTCAACGATTGCGTTGGCTACTTGCATCACAGCAACCCCCACGGTAGATTTGTCCACGCCAAAGTGGTTCGCGACTGACCGGTAGCTGTCTGGCGTTGCAAGCTTCCAGAGGGCTATGGCCACTCGCTTCTGGACACTCAGGGCTGCTCGCATCCGGGTGTCCTTGCGCTTCAGGGCAGGGGACAGCAGCTCACAAAGTTCCAGGAAAGTCCCCTTCCACATGCGAAAGTTTCGCAGCCACTGTGATTCATCCCAGACCTGCAGCACTATGCGGTCCCACCAGTCCGTGCTTGTTTCCCGGGCCCAGAATCACCGTTCCACAACATCAACATGACCCATTGCCACCGTGATGTCCTCGGCGCTGGGTCCCGTGCTTTCTGACAGGTCTGTGCTACTCTCAGACTTCAGGTCCTCACCGCGGTGCCGTAGCCTCCTCGCCTGATTTCTCTGCATCTGCCTCTGGGAAAGGTGGATGATGAGCTGCGAGGTGTTGACAACGGCCACAACTGCAGCGATGGTAGCAGCGGGCTCCATGCTCGCAGTGCTGTGGCGTCCGCGCTGTCACTGACCAGAAAAGTGCGCGAACTGATTTCCCGCCGGTGCTTTCAGGGAGGGAGGGCGGTAGTGACGGACGGATGACGACAGTTACCCAAAAGCACCCTCGACACATTTTTTTACCCAGAAGGCATTGGCGGCTCGACCCAGAATTCCAATGGGCAACTGGGACTGCGGGAACTGTGGGATAGCTGCCCACAGTGCACCGCTTCCTATGTCGACGCTTTCCCCGTTAGTGTGGACTCACAAAGTCGAATTACTGTCCTTAGTGTGGACACACACGTTCGACTTTGCAATATCGATTCCACATATTCGATTTAAGTAAAATCGAACTACTCTCGTAGTGTAGACATACCCTTAGACTGGCTTGCTGGAGATATCACAGTGTAAGGCAGTGTAAGGCAGGGAGCTGTGCAGCCTCAAAACCCGCAGTCAGAAGGGAGTTGGTCAAGGGTCGTCCCTGCCCAGAGACATGGGACTGATGGAGACCTGAGAGGGTATTCCTGGAGTGGAGCAGGGAGGGGTAGTTCCCCTGAAACTGTGACAATAAGCAATTGCTAACGGCTCAATAGAAACCACTTGGCGGTATCTGACATAGCCCAGTTTTTGCTTTTACGTCAGAAGGAAATAACTAGAAACAAGCTCTTATTAATCTCTTAGCAAAAGCTGCTAAGTGTAGCTGTGTCTGGTCAGGCTCCCAGCCAAGTATTAATCAGGCCTGGCCCTGCATAGTTCATGAACTAGCCCAGCCAGAGGTGCTGTCGCTGCAAGCTTGGGTGAGATTGAGCATATCTGCAATTGTTAAAAGGAAATGCTTTCCACACAATGCACAGTTGGCCTGTGGAACTCACTGCCACAAGAGACCATTGAGGCCAAGGACTATCAGGACTTAAAGAAAGATTGGGCATTTATATAGCTAACAAGAAAACTCAGAGTTATTACAGTAAGCATTTAAATACCCAACAGTTTTGGAAGGAATATAAGTTTTTCTGATCTAGAGCCTAAGAATCTTCCTGGCCATTGAGTAAATTCTTGCTGGCATCTTGTCAGTGGAGTAGAGTAGGGTTGTGGGGAGCAAGGAGTGGGAATGTCAGAATTGCCAGCACCAGCTACTTCAAGAGAAGGGTCAAGAAACACCTGTGGCAGGCAGGTATGGAATAATCTGTCCATAGGAGAAACTTCTTCCTAACCCCACAAGGGGGTGCCTTCTGCCTGGCCACAAGGGGGTGCCTAGCAGTGAGCAAACTCATTTATAGTCTCCCACCCTTTCTCCTCCTCTTTGCCCCATTTGATCCCAGGATCAGTGCCAGATAGAATTGATTGAGCGGGCAGCGGGAGGCTTCCAGTGCAGGATCTGTCCTTGCCAGGGCTTTTCTTTGTTTCTTACTTTTTCCTCTTTCTAACTAAGAGCTGCTGCTGTCGTTGCTTTGCCTTCCCTGCCCTGTTCATGGGAAGGTGAGCCGTGCCCTAGCATCAGCTGGCACATTATTTCTCTAACTGAGATTTTCATGTCTAATTCATAGCTACTCTCAAACACGTTGCCTGCAGCATTAATAGGACGATGTGTCTCTTCCTGGCATACGAATCTACCTATGAAACATTCCGTCTATTGCTTACCTTGCATGACCCACTCGAACCTAGCCCTACAGGATGTGCTCAGCCCAGCTTTTGGTCACATTGGGTGTGTTAGATACCGAGATATTTCCCATCAGGTAGTGCAGTTCCCATAAGATTGGATGGTTTATTTTACTCCCCTAAGTTGAATAACAGAAATAAGCTTTGGTCTTTTCCTGCTCTTTCATTGCATGAACAAGCAGCAGGATTGAAGGGTCACTGGTTCCAGCTCTCAGTGACCCCAGATGGTCTCAAATCCTGTGATAATTCCATTAGTGCAATGATATATTGCTCCACCTCACCTAGAGAAGCCAGATCCCGCACTCACTGTAACACAAGGACTTCTGTGCTTGGGAGGAACTATTTCACCATGCCTTAGAATGATGCCAGGGTGGGTAGAACTGAAGAGGCCGGGATGGAAAAAGGACTGTCCAAAATTGTGACAGTCAGTGGAACTTGTGAATGAGATGGTCAATAAAATTCAAGTTGGGAAATTTTTCAGTAAGAAAAAGGCACGGATGTTTAATGACAATTTCACAAAAAATGGTTCCTGCTTTTCCAGTAGGTTTACTTCGTAGTCACTTATGTATATTTGAAAACCTCACCCTAATCTTGGGACAGTCAATATTTTACAAAGGCATAATTTTTGCCATTTCTTTCCCAACACCCAGCTACTATGTTGTAAATAGAATTTTCCCCCTCTCCTATTCACCTGCTTTTCTGATTTGATTCATTTGGGAGTAAAGTTCACCTCTGATCTGAAGGCTTAAGTGGAGCCTTGGACTATATCTGCACTCAGACTGAAAGTGTGGCTCCCAGGCTGGGTAGATAGACACACACTAGTTTCACTGAGCCAGTGCCCTAAAATAGCCATGTGGCTGTTGCAGTACGGGAGGTGACACAGGCTAGCTGATGGAGAACCAACCAGTCTGACCCCCTGGATCCATATGTGGGTGGCAATCCTGGACCACCACCCATGCTGCAGTGTCCACACTGCTATTTTTAGCCCCCTAGCTCGAGTGGAGCTAAAACAAGTCTGTCTACCTGGGCCGGGATGCATGCTCCTAACTGCAATGTAGACATACCCTGGTGTCTTCCTGGCCTTCTGCACTAGGGAAAATTTGATTCATGATAAGCACAGAACCATAGATGGAAGGGCCAGAAAGGTTTTTATCTTGAATCACTCAGGATATTCCATAGAGTTGTATTTGTATGTGTCTATTTGGTTGTGTATAGCACCCATTGCCATGACCGCTGAACGCCTCACATTCAGGACTAAAATAAACACGAGTCACCCAAATGGATGAGTCAGGAAAATTAAACATAGCGCCCTTGTCTTAGTGATGGCTGGTTCATTTAATGCAATGCATGAACAAACAGGTGATGTTTGTACACAGCCCTGATGGACTATCAAATGGAACAGGTCTCACTGGTGAATGGGTTCAACTGAGAACACCTCATCCAGCAATCACGGACAATTCAATTCCAAGAGCTGACAGCAGGAGAGCCCCTGAAGAACTTAACCAGTGCGATAGGGCACAGAGGGAGAAGTGCAAGTTATGGCATTTAAAATTGTAACCATAGCTCAAACTGGAGCTGCCACCCAGTGTACTGCTCAGAGAACGTGTCTTATATGTGCCTAGTGCCAGCCAAGCTACTGCATTAGCCTCTTGCATATCTTCCCCAGTCCCAGTATTCATGAGCATACTGTGTTCTTCTCTAGTGCCTTTCATTTGAGCATCTTAAAAGCACTGTACAAATACTAATTAACAACCTTCTGTGATGCAGGTAAGTATTGCTGCCATCATTTAATCCAGGAAGCTTTTGGAGAGTGCTGGAGGAAGTAGCTAGGAGCCATGGTGGGACACAGTCAAAGCCATTCTTTCCCTGCCCACCTTGGCTGGGAGAGGTGCAAGCAGGTGTGCACTGCCCCATAGCCCTGTGCACCTGAACCAGGTAGCCCATACAAAGCAGTAAAGGGGTTCCTTACTCCCCCCACGTGTCTTATACGTGCCTAGTGCCAGCCAAGCTACTGCATTAGCCTCTTGCATATCTTCCCCAGTCCCAGTATTCATGATACTGTGTTCTTCTCTAGTGCCTTTCATCTGACCAAATACTAATTAACAAACCTTCTGTGAGGCAGAGTTTTTGGAGAGTGTTGGGAGACAACTTCCTGATGCAAGTGCTGGAGGAACTAACTAGGGGCCATGCTCCTCTTGACCTGCTGCTCACAAACAGGGAAGAATTGGTAGGGGAAGTAGAAGTGGGTAGCAACCTGGGCAGCAGTGACCATGAGATGACTGAGTTCAGGATCCTGACAAAAGGAAGAAAGGAGAGCAGCAGAATACGGACCCTGGACTTCAGAAAAGCAGACTTTGACTCCCTCAGGGAACTGATGATCCGGATCCCCTGGGTGGCTAATAAGAGGGGGAAAGGAGTCCAGGAGAGCTGGCTGTATTTTAAAGAAGCCTTATTGAGGACGCAGGAACAATCCATCCCGATGTGCAGAAAACATAGCAAATATGGCATGCGACCAGCTTGGCTTCACAGAGAAATCTTCGGTGATCTTACACACAAAAAGAAAGCTTAGAAGAAGTTGAAACTTGGACAGATGACTAGGGAGGAGTATATAAATATTGCTAGAGCATGCAGGGGTGTAATCAGGAAGGCCAAAGCACAATTGGAGTTGCAACTAGCAAGCGATATGAAGGGTAACAAGAAGGGTTTCTAACAGTATGTTAGCAACAAGAAGAAGGTCAGGGAAAGTGTGGGACCCTTATTGAATGGGGGAGGTAACCTAGTGACAGATGATGTGGAAAAAGCTGAAGTACTCAATGCTTTTTTGCCTCGGTCTTCACAGACAAGATCAGCTCCCAGACTGCTGCACTGGGCAGCACAGTATGGGGAGGAGGTGAGCAGCCCTCAGTGGTGAAAGAACAGGTTAAGGACTATTTAGAAAAGCTGGATATGCACAAGTCCATGGGGCCGGATGCAATGCATCCGGGGGTACTGAGGGAATTGGCTGATGTGATTGTAGAGCCTTTGAAAACTCGTGGCGATTGGGGGAGGTCCTGGATGATTAGAAAAAGGCAAATATAGTGCCCATATTTAAAAAAAGGAAGAAGGAGAACCTGGGAAACTACAGACCGGTCAGTCTCAACTCAGTCCCTGGAAAAATCATGGTGCAGGTCCTCAAGGAATCGATTTTGAAGCACTTGGAGGAGAGGAAGGTGATCAGGAACAGTCAACATGGATTCACCAAGGGCAAGCCATCCTGACCAACCTGATTGCCTTCTATGATGAGATAACTGGCTCTGTGTATATGGGGAAAGTGGTGGACGTGATATATCTTGACTTTAGCAAAGCTTTTAATACGGTCCCCCACAGTATTCTTGCCAGCAAGTTAAAAAAAGTATGGATTGGATGAATGGACTATAAAGTGGATAGAAATCTGGATAGATCGTCGGGCTCAACGGGTAGTGATCAAGGGCTCGATGTCTACTTGGCAGCCGGTATCAAGCGGAGTGCCCCAGGGGTCGCTCCTGGGGCCAGTTTTGTTCAACATCTTCATTAATGATCTGGATGATGGGATGGATTGCACCCTCAGCAAGTTCGCGGATGACACTAAACTGGGGGGAGAGGAAGATATGCTGGAGGGTAGGGATAGGGTCCAGAGTGACCTAGACAAATTGGAGGATTGGGCCAAAAGAAATTTGATCAGGTTCAACAAGGAGAAGTGCAGAGTCCTGCACTTAGGATGGAAGAATCCCATGCAGTGTTACATGCTGCGGACTGACTGGCTATGTGGCAGTTCTGCAGAAAAGGACCCAGGGATTACAGTGGAAGGGGAAGCTGGATATGAGTCAATAGTGTGCCCTTGTTGCCAAGAAGGCTAATGGCATATTGGGCTGCATTAGTAGGAGCATTGCCAGCAGATCGAAGGAAGTGATTATTCCCCTCTATTCGGCACTTGTGAGGCCACATCTGGAGTATTGCGTCCAGTTTTGGGCCCCCCATTACAGAAAGGATGTGGACAAATTGGAGAGAGGGCAACCAAAATGATTAGGGGCTGGGGCACATGACTTACAAGGAGAGGCTGAGGGAACTGGGGTTATTTAGTCTGCAGAAGAGAAGAGTGAGGGGGGATTTGATAGCAGCCTTCAACTACCTGAAGGGGGGTTCCAAAGTGGATGGAGCTAGGCTTTCTCAGTGGTGGCAGATGATAGAACAAGGAGCAATGGTTTCAAGTTGCAGTGGGGGAGGTCTAGGTTGGATATTAGAAAAAAAACTATTTCACTAGGAGGGTGGTGAAGCACTGAAATGGGGACGTGATGAATCTCTATCCCTAGAGGTTAAGGCCCGGCTTGACAAAGCCCTGGCTAGGATGATTTAGTTGGTGTTAGTCCTGCTTTGAGCAGGGGGTTGGACTAGTTGACCTCCTGAGGTCTCTTCCAACCGTAATCTTCTGAGTCGATGATTAATAATAAGAAAAGTTTTATTAAATAAATACATTAAAAGTGTGAAACCAAAGGCTGGTTGCATATTTACTGTATCCCCTTTGGACTCAGTGAACAGTGATCCCATTAGAGACAGGGTCACGCTATATCAAGCATGGTAGAATTCCTCAGGTTCTGAGGCAAGCAAACCACTTGTATTATGTGATGATATATCACAGTGAATATTGCAAACAGGCTTTGGGAATGGATGCGTAACTAATTGGAATTCCCCCAGGATAGGAACACAGCCACTAACATGATAGGCAGAGAAGGGAAATGTTATCAGCTACTCCTTTTGCTCCAATAATTCATGGTAACAGTATAGAAACAGTTTAGAAAGGCCCAGTTAATTTTTGAATATCTAGTAATTACGGTCCTGATTCATCAGTCCATGTATATTCATGAAGGTACTTAAGCTCGTGCTTAAGTTTAAGCATGTGGTACTTAACCATGTGCTTAAAGTTTAGCATGGGCTTAAGTATTTTGCTGAACAGTAATGAATTTAAGCATGTGATTAAATGCTTTATTAACTAGGTCCTCTGAAAGGAACTCACTGTGCTAAAGACATACTGCTCTGTTTAAGTGATAGTTAAAGCTCTTTGTCTGTCTAATCTATTTATCTAATTTATTTTATCTAATTTTTAACCAAAAATTTTATGACCGCATCTGCTAAAGGCAAAATGCTGCAGCTTTGAATTACAGTTTTTGCATACTGTAAGTGTGATAAATGATAATTCCTTTACCATTCCCTGCAAGGCAATATGATTTTTGTAGTAGACACTGCATATATAACCAACTGCTAGTGAGTATATTACTTGGTCCATGCTGAGCATGAACAACTTGTGGATGTGAGTCTTTTCCACCTCCTACCTTAGAGCCTACTCCTTTAGCTCAAACTGTAACATTTTATTCTTTTAGCTCTGTAGGCCACCAGTTCAATCCCTACTATCAGCCAAGATGGTGGCCATCACAGATACATTCCATAGATGATACTACAGTGCCCTGATGCAATACAATTACAGCTGGCCAGGAAATGATCTTTTTCCTGTGAAAAAGTTTCAGCTAAATTATTTTGTCAAATAATTTAAGGTTTTCATTGAACACACAAAAATTTCCATTGAAAAAGGACTTTTTTTTGTGTGAAAAATTCCGCAGTTGGAAAAAATCAGCTTCTGTGTGAAAAAATGTTTTGACAGAATTTTTTCTGAGATTCTTTAAATGCAGTGCAGAAGATGCTGCACATTGACAGAGTATGTGGGAGGCAGAGGTTTTGGAGCGATCAAGCAGCAAAATTTTGATTTGTTTCTGAAATAACATAATTTCCCTTTTGGCTTCAAACAGAATTGAGAGGATTGGTGGTAGTGGTTCTGTTCAAATGAGGTTATTTCAGGCTGTGATGCAGTGTACAAACCCTGCACTAAGTGGGAAGGTGCCCACTTCCCAGAACCCAATACAACTAAGTGGGAAGGGGTTAATGAGAGCCTGTGGGCTCAATTAACTCCCTTCACTTCACCTGTGAGTGGCCAACCCTGGTGGGAGGATGTTAAAAGGGGAAAAACCCAGCTCAGTGTGGGCTGAATTAGGAGAGGAAGAGGATCTTTTGTGGGAGCTTACTGAAAGAAGGCCTAGCTGGAGTTGGATGATAATCAGACACCAGGCTTGGCATGGGACTCTTACAGGTACTTTGTTCCCAGGACTATGGGCTTTTTCCTTTTGGGGTTCTGTAGAGCAGTGAGTCTGGGAAGGGGCTGCTGGAAAGGCCTAGAGCAGGGGTCTCAAACATGCGGCCCGTGGGCTGCTTGCAGCCAGCGGGGTGATTTTTCTGTGGCCCGTGAGCCCCCCGCCCTCCCCCAGTGTTTACCAGAGCGGTGGCTGGACGTGCACCGGGAGCAGGGCAGGCTCCCTGCCTGCCCTGCCCAGCTCCGGGAAGAGGCTGGAACGTGGGGAAGGGGGGGCGGAGGGGTTGTGTGTGGCTGTTGCTTTAGGCAGTGCCCCCAGCAGCTCCAATTGGCCGGGAACGGGAACGGCAGTGCCTCAAGCAACAGAAACACACAGCCCTTCTGCCCCCCCTTCCCCACGTTCCAGCCTCTTGCGGGGGCAGGGCAGACAGGGAGTACATGCCGAGCCAGATCCTGCCCCCCGAACCCCTCCTGCAGCTGAACCCCCTGCCCTGAGCCCCCTGCACCCTGACCCCCTGCCATACCATGCACCCCTCCTGCATCCCAACCCACTATCCTGAGCCCCATGCTGCACCCCTCCTGTGCCCCTACCCCCTGCTGTACCCTGCACCCCTCCTGCACCCTGCCCTGAACCCCCTGCCTCACCCTGCATGCCTCCTTCACCCTGACCCCCTGCCCTGAACCCCCTGCCACACCCCACACTCCTCTTGCACCCCAACCCTCTGCCCTGATCCCCCTGCACCCCTCTTGCATCCCAACCCCCTGCCCTGAGCCCCCTGCCACACCCCGCATCCCTCTTGCATCCCAACCCCCTGCCCTGAGCCCCCTGCCACACCCCACACTCCTCTTGCACCCCAACCCCCTGCCCTGAGCCCCTGCTGCACCCTGCACCCTGACCCCTTGCTGTACCCCTCACCCCTCCTGCACCCCACACCCCAACTCCCTGCCCTGAGCCCCCACCACACCCCACACCCCTCCTGCACCCCCTGGGGGCAGGGAGGGGGCAGAGTTGGGGTGGGGATTTCGGGGAAGGGGTTGGAATGGGGGCAGGGAAGGGGTGGGAAGAGGTGGGGCAGGGGCGGGACCTCATGGAAGGGGTGGAGTGGGGGCAGGGCCAAGGGCGGCAGGGAGGGGAGTTGTCAGTAATATGGCCCTTGGGCCAATGTACTAGTCCTCATGTGGCCCTCGTGGTCATTTGAGTTTGAGACCCCTGGCCTAGAGGCTGGTTGTGGTGGGAAGCAGTGTGTCTGGATAGACAGACTTTGGCTACTTATTACAAGATTGCTAGGCTGGAAGCCAGAGAAGAGGGAGGGCCTGGGCTCCCCCCTGCTCCCCCAGCCACAGACAAAGGTGGTGGAGAAGCCCTGGAAATGATGTAAGTCTGTTGCTGGGCTATAGATGTACAGGACTTGGTTTACCCTGGCAGGGGTGAGACTGTAAGTGAGCAGGCCGAGCGATGAGGAGACATGGAAGGCAGAGCACTGTGGTAATACAGATTAGAAACTGGAGAGGCGATGCTACTGCTATTGGGCCTGATTCTCCTCGCTCTCCCTCCGGTTTTATGCTGCCTAACTCTATGGAGTCTAGTTCTGCTTTCTGTCTGATTCCAGTGGGACTTATGGAGCTTGGACTAAGCACCTGATCAGTGGAGTAAGGAACCCCTTTACTGCTTTGTATGGGCTACCTGGTTCAGGTGCACAGGGCTATGGGGCAGTGCAGACCTGCTTGCACCTCTCCCAGCCAAGGTGGGCAGGGAAAGAATGGCTCTTTGACTGTGTCCCACCGTGCCAGCTAGCAGAGCTAACCAGCATGGGGGAGGAGAGCTCACAACTTGCTATGTTATAAGCCACCAGCCTAATGCTCACAACTCCCTCGGAGTCCTGGGAGTAGGAGGGAAGCTGTGCCCATGTATCCCCTCGGAGGTCCCTGCCCTGAGAGAAGAGTGGTCAGGAAAGCCAAAGCAACAGAGAGGGGAAAGGGCCTTTTGGGTGTGGTTGGCTTGTCTACTTGTGGCTGGTGAGGGAGGAGGAACAGGAAATGTTAATTTTAGCCACCGGAGCTGGCTTGAACCAGCAAACCCCAGAGTGGCTTGGAATTCCCTGCCATGTCTGGTTTGGGTGCCAGGCAGCAGTGAACGCCCCTGAATGCTGGCAATAACGAAGCGAGCCGGAAGCTTCTGGCTGGCTGGGGGCAGACAGCAGCTCCCTACACACTGTGGGGAACCAGGGGCGGCTCCAAAGGCGAGGGACCGGCAGATCACCTGCAGAAACGCCGCTGAATCTGCGTGACCAGCGGACTGCCTGCAGGCATGCTGCCGAAGGCCGCCTGGCTGCCGTGCTTGGGGAGGCAAAAAACATAGAGCCGCCCCTGTGGGGAACACCAGGAGCAAACCAAAACCAAGGCCTGAATCTTAGCCAGGAGTCTTGTAGCTTCCTGAGTAAAACAAGAGCTCATCCGCTGGAGCCTGAGGGAATGTTGTTGTTTATGATGCCTTAAAGGGCAAACAGAATTGTGGCCCAAGTCTTGGGATACTTCTATCACAGACAGGAAATTCATTTGGACAACAACACTGGAGCTAAATAGAACTGGAGTAATAATTGTTTACATTTATATAGCACCTTGTATCCTAAAGCCTGGGACAAATTCTTCACTTGGAATCCATGCCACAAATCAACTAATCAATGCAGGAGCTTTTACAGTGCAGGAGCTCTACAAGGGAAATGGGGAATGGGAGAGAGCAGGGCCTGGGAGGAAGGAGCCCCTGGGGGTTTTCAAGCCAGCAGATGAGGGAGTAACCTGAGCCCCATGGAGAAGAAGTAGTGTGGCCAAGCTCTTTTCCTGATGGACAAGCCCTGCCTGGTTCAAGGGAGTGGGAATGAACAAGAGGAGGAAAACAAGTGGGGCAGAGGGGCCCAGCCCTTGGGGTGGGGGGGAGTGATCAGCCCCACTCTAGTCCTCTGTGTAATAATGGGGTCATGTACTCCAACATCTCATGATATACCAGGAATTGAAACAAGAGCTACATATCCCTTCAGAAAGGTGTGATTCCTAACTCCTGCATGGTAGAAAGAATCCATTTCCAGCACTAGATATATGAGCTATTGCTTTGCTCCAGGTTGGAATATTGCCCATCTAGGGCCTTATTTCAGGGGAAAGAAACTTTTTTTTTAATGGTGCTTTTTTTGCATTCCTGTTTGTTTGTACAGAGAAGTACAAGAACGGTCCTGGCAAGCAGTCCTTTACTAAAGGCTAAGGGCAGTGCATAAGCTGCATTGTCCCAAGACCAGCCACAGGGAAGGAATCACACTATCAGCTTTTGCAAATTTATTGTGAGTCTTGTAATATTTGGTGTTTTCTGAAAGCCCCAGCTCCTGGAGTCATGTGATGAGATGAGAATTTCAACATTTGTTTTTTTAACAAGTACACTTCTAGCTTTTGTGCATGCAGAGAAATGCTTGAACACAAGGCCCACTGAAGGCTCAGAAACCAGAAGGGAAATAGAAAAATGATTTTTAAGCCTGAAGCCAAGGGCTTTGATCGCTTCTGTGTATGTATTCACCTGTGTCTGGAGTCAGTGTTCAATTTCCCAAGGTGCGAATACATCTGCTATAAGTCCTTTTCAAGGAATGTATCTGCTTATTCATTGTCTTTGCTCCCAGTTTCAGCCATGGGAATCATATGACTTTTAAAAGATGAAAACCCCCCATAAAGATCAATTAAACTGAAATAACATTTCCTTTAGATTTTTATTTAGATTTAGATTTCCAATAGATTTTATTGAACAGAATCTGGTTGCCTTAAATAATACAGGCTTCAGATGCTATGGAAACAAGTACAGCAATATACATTAAATACACAGGCCAACGTATACACAAAATATAGGCAGTCTGGGAATGCACACAATAAAACTATAGTGCCTGATCCTGCAGGCGCTCTGCGTGTGAATTCCCATCAATTTCAGGTACTGAAGAGGTTAAAATAATAAATAACAGGGAAGAGAGACATCAAGGAGCATAGCAGACAGAGGAAAGGTGAGCTTCCAAGTGAGATTAGAATACACGTGTGCAGTGCCGAGTGTGGTGGGGCTCTGATCTGTTTAAGACTCTAGCTGGTACCCCAGTAGCAATGTGAAGGGAAGTGGGAAGTTTTGATTGCCTGCTCTTTGGGCAGCAACTGTCTTTCTGCGTAGAGTCTGCCCCAATCCTGACCCTGCATGGGGCTCTAGATGTGAATGTCATAGCAATAATAAAGGGGATGAGTCGGGAGTCAGAGAGCTAACGGGGGGCCTGTTCTAGATGGCAACGGTTGTAGAGAAGGCAGCACTCTCGTCCCACCAGCAGTGAGACTGTGTGACAGAGCAGAGAGGAAGTCTGTGCTATGAAGGCGAGCTAGTGAGCAGAAAGAGTCCATAGCACAGACTGGAATAAAATCATGGATGGTTTAAAAACAAGGGAGGCAAATCTGAACTAAGCACCCAAATATACTTATGAAAGATGGGGCTGGGGGGAAGGGGATGTGATTTAAGGACTGTACCTAGGACCTGAATCTCTGTTGCACATTTGCAATCATTTCCACTAGTGCAAAGTGGGTCCAAAACACTACCTCTCTGATCTGGTAGCATTTTATATCCGCTCTGCATTGATGTCAATGCTCACACAAGGTGCAGGGCAATGGAGAACCAGTGAATTAAGCTCAACTGAATTAAGGCCACTTTTATTCTAATAAGAATGTCCATACAGGTGTTTAATGTAGTTAATTATACATGTTAAATTCATACTTCTAGTTAATTTGGATTAACTTTCCAGAGTGTCCCTATATAACATATATAAATGAAACATAACATTGACATTTCCAATAGGAATTATATTTTTGCGTTTCAACAGTTCCAAACTGAATTTCTTTTTGGAATGTTTCATTCTGTGGAAATTTTCAACACTTTGTCCCATTTTGGGATCAAACAAATGTTGAAATATCAGAATTTCCTGTGGGATGGCAACTTTGGTTTCCAACAAGCTCTAAGGCATGCGGCCCTAGAAAAGAATCACCTCTAGAAACAGAGATACAATGAAGGCTCCTACGTTTGTGAATTACACAGATCTCTGCTGCACCATAATTGCATCTGAATTTCTCAGATAAGACTCTCTGCTTCAGTACGTTCACCTCTGCAAGTCATATTGGGCTGTTCTTGTTGCTTAACCACTTTTCATCCTGGCATCTCAAAGCACTTTATGAATTAGACCTCATGTAATCTGTGTGAGATGCTGGGGATGAGTTTTATTTCACAAGTAGGTAAATGGATGATCAGAGAAGCTGTGATTTTTCCCATGGTCCCTCAGTGATTCAGTGTGGGATCTGGAAGGTAACATATAGCAACGCACTTGTACATTTTAGGAGTAAATGTGGGCTATTTGAATCAGATCTTTCAAACAAGGATTGGCCCCCTTAGCCTTGGTGTAAGGAGAGTGCATCTTGCTCTTTGTTCAGTGAGATTTTCTTTCAACTTCATGCTGCTCCGTTCTTCACCCTTTCAAATATCTGCCGCACCTTGGCTGCTGGCACGCAGCCTTCTCTCAGGATGGTGATGCCACCTAGGGAGGAAGCACCAGAAAATTAGGTGAGTTGCTGATCCCTGAGTCACAGAAGCAGGGAAAGGAAATGGGCCATGCAGGAAAGCATGCTTGAGACAGCACCACAAGGGTCAATTAGGGCCAAGTTTTCTCAAAGACCCCCCAATAGGCCAAATAATTGAAAAGCCCATGAGGATCTGGCACTGACCCAGGAGCAAGATGGCTCCTCTAGAAAACTAGCAGCCCCTCACACCATACAAACACATGGGGTCAACCCTTAGTCAGGGGACACAGCACCTCCCACTGAACCACCCCTTCCGTCTAGACTTCAGTTTTTCATTAGCAGTGACACAGCCTAGCTCTTCTTCTAAGAGCTAGCAAAGTGCTATGTCCTTGTGGCCTGAAGCTCTTATAAGTTCTACCATTACTCCAATGGCCTGGAAAGGGACGTGTTCCTCAGGCCCCAGAAAAACTAGCTCTATACTTGAAACACTGTTCCTTTTATAAGCCTTAAGTTTCATGTGGCCCATTGTTTCTACCTTCCATCTCCTGCGCTGTGATCCCAGAGGACATTCCTTTTTTTAATGGGCTGGTGAAAGTACAGAGCTTGAGAGCCATTTCTCTCTGCACACTGTTCTGAGTGGTTGAGGCTAATGGTGGCAGCTGAAGAAAAAACGAGGTGGCTCTAAAACTCACCTTCATCGAACTTTGTGCAGTTGACCACTGTGGATGCCACCACCTCGTTGGATTCCCCATCACAGAGAACCCCCTCTAGCTTGTGGCCAAGACGCCTGGTGAGGAAAAAAGGAGAGAAAATACAAACCAATTCATACTGTCTTAGGGTGAGATTCACCCCTCTGCACAGGGCCAACTCAAGGCTTAAGGCCTATGGCTATAAGCACTTCCTACATCTTTCCTGTCTGCTATAGAAATGTCAACTACTATTGTAGCCCTTGATTAATCGACAGGATACTCACAAGATGACCATGTCGTGGTGGGTGCTGTCAGTCTCTCCACTGGGATTAGCAGAGGTGATGGCCAAGGGGCCCGTCATGTCTATGAGATGGACGGTGATGGTTTGGTCAGGCACTCTGATCATTATGCTGTCTTTGGTCCCGACTCGGTCATAGCCTGCTCCAACCCCTTGTCAGAGAAACAGACCGAGTTTGCAAATAAGAGTTTGGTGCAGTACATTGTGCATCATCATATAATGCATCCTATCTATTTGATCAAAGTTTGCAAGTCCCCAATACCACAGGTATCTTTGTTCAAGTTAACAACTGTGAATTGCTGAGGATTAGTAGCAACATAGAGCAGAAATGGCCGATGATGACTTTGTAAATATGAGGAAAGAATTTGTGAAATAAAACATAAGACAAAAAGCCAGATCTTCAGCGGTTGTAAGCTAATGTGGCTCAGCTGAACTGAGCACAACAGTGCTAACTTCCAGCAGCTGAGGATCTGGCCCCAAATAGTTAGTTATTCTTTATTTCAAATAATCCCCTGCAACATCTTTAAACAAGGTCAGACTGTGACTCATGCTGCTGACAGAAATGTGATTTTAAAATATCTTGGGTGTTGCATCTCGTTGAACTCTAAAAGAGTTGGGTTGGAAAACAGGAGTATGAAATGCCCCATAAAAGTGTCCACTTGGTCTTCCTATATTTCCAAACCACACATTGGAGCCATTGTCTTGGGGTCAGTAGCTGTAAGCAAGAGCAGTGGGGTGAGAGCCCCAGGTACACTGAACCTTCCTAAAAAGGTCAATGCTGAGGCTGATTTGGCTCCTGATGTTGTGACCCTCATCGACCCACTCCACCTACATGTGGTGAAGCTCCAGCTAAACTTTTTAGGAAGAGGAATGAAAGCAGCACTGGAGATGCCTTAACTTTGCCAGGGGCTGCAATGGATGGAATACTCTCAAGTCATTGCCCAGGGGGAGATGTGAACTTTGAAGATGCAAAGCCAGAGACCTGGAAAAGGAAAGAAGCAATAAGAGGGAAGATGCCCAATTTACTCACCTAACTTCTTCAGCCATTCTCCTTTCTTGATGATGCAGCCAATGCCTCCAGGGTAAACATTCTCCATAAACTCCCAAAGCAGAGGGCTGAAGGGGGGAGCAGCAGCTCGCAACTGGTCCAGGTTTGAAATGAAGATGCAGATGGGCTTCTCTTGAGGCCTGTCCTGTGAAAACCAAAAAGAGGAGGAGGAAGATGTTTTAAGAAAAATGTAAAGAGAGTGAAAATCTCTGCAAAGTGCACCCCTGCAGTCAAACACCAACCTGCTGAGTCCTGCACTGCAGCCACCACTCCCAGGTACAGTGGGTTCCAGTGTGCAATGCACCATCTTGATACTCAGAGCATGAGGGACAATTGCATGCTGGAACTTGTGTCCTTGCTAGGTTTAATACATGGATATTAAAAAGGAGGGAGAGGTGTAACCTGCCCTATTTTGTGCATATTAGGTGCAGATTTCAGGCTCTGGATGAGTTATCTTTATGGCCCTGAGTTGGATAAAGATGGGAAATCCCCTGCTCTAGACCCAACTAGCCAGGGCCGGCTCTGGCTTTTTTGCCCCCCAGGCAAAAAAGCCTCCGGCCGCCCTCCCCCCCCCCCCCCAGCGGGGGCGGGGGGGGAGGGCGGCCGGAGCCCCGGGGGGAGCCCCGGCGGGGGCTCCGCTCTTCCCCCAGTGGCCAGGGGGAGGGCGCCGGGGGGGAGGGCGGCCGGAGCCCTGGGAGGAGGGCGGCGAGCCCTGGCGGGGGCTCCGCTCTCCCCCCCCCCCCCCCCGGCAGCCGGGGGGAGGGCGCCGGGGGGGAGGGCGGCCAGAGCGCCGGGGGGAGGGCGGCGAGCCCGGCCGTGGCCCTGCTCTCCCCGGTGGCCGGAGCACCGCGCCGCCCCCCTCCAGGTGCCGCCCCAAGCACAAGCTTGGTGGGCTGGTGCTTGGAGCCGGCCCTGCAACTAGCATAGTATAAAATAACCTTCCTGTAGTCATCAAGCAAATTCTTAATAGTTTGTATCCAGGACCATGATTTTCTTCTCACTTACACTGGTATAAATCAGCTATAATGACACTGCGTCCCGCTAGTTCTCATAAACAAATCTGCACCTGGAAACCTGTTTGGTTCAATTCCCTGATGCTCTGACCTACACACGTGAGAAAAACCCTGTGGCATTAGCAAGTACTAGTTACACCTCTCGGTCTTCACAACCTGCCTTGATGTATATCCTAGATCAGGCTGTGGTGGAGGAGAAAAGAAAGACAACACACACTGGAGCGCTCAGTTCTTGAGTTACATCACTTTTGGTAAAGCCAGGTGACTAACCCAGTAGGAATGTATTTACATTCTATTTATACTACCCCACTGACTGCAAGAGTTTAGACTTGGCACTGAATGAGGAAATATAAAGAGAGCCTGTGTTATTGACACTTATTCTAGATGTCTGGTTAGAGAGCCTATAACTCCTGTTTTTCTGGGCTAGCCAAGAAAGTGCCTTATGGAGAACAGATGGGGAGGCAAACACTATTAGAGATGGGCTTAAGCTGCAAAGTTTGGATCTGGATCCAGTGTATTGAATTTTTCCAAAAGTTTGGGATGTTAAGAACTGGGATTCTGGCTCAGCCCTTTATAGAGGAAGAGGATGAATTCAGATTTGGACCCAGATGTCACACATTTCAGGGCTATTTGGATTCAGGCATTAGCTTTGGGCCCATCTCTGTTTACCAGATAAACTAGAGTGAAGCAGCTCTTAGCTGCCTAGATTCTGCTCTCAGTACACAGCTGTGTGTATAGAGTAACTCCATGGAAGTCAATGAGTTAATCCTGTTTGACAGTGTTGTAACTAAAAGCCAAATATGACTCATGGATTTCTGTTATGCTTATTTATGAACTTCATAGTAAAAATACACTGTTCAGCCAGACTCCAAACTGACAGACTGAGGGGCATGCTGTTCACACATCTGTACAGGTCTGGCCGGTTTACAGATAGATGCACAAGTTCTAGGTAGAAAGACAGCAGACAATATTGTGTTGACACCTTGATTCTGTAGATTTTCTCAATGGCTTCTGGCTGTTTGCAAGAAGCTGCCAGAGCATACACCGTGTCCGTAGGCACTCCACACACTGCACCTTCATTCAGCAAGTTTGCAATGCTCCTCAGGCTGCTGGTTCGATGGGAGCTGGGGCAGAAACAGGGTGGAGGATCTTTAGTGTCCTCCTTAGTCATCTCAACCTGGAAGTGGTCAGGGAAACAACAAATGCACAACTCTATGAACATGCTAACACATTAAATCCAGTATCCCATGCTGTGGCCAGAGGATGCGACTGCTATACAAAATTGTCCTACAGAAATGGCCAAGGAAAGTCCTATAAGATTCCCACAGATATTTGTTGAAGGGTTGTTTCAAGAGCTTTCTTACTAGTCTAAACATAAAGAAACAACCAACCTGCCTGACTGAAATGCAGTTCCTCAGGAAGGAAGGATCTGAACCACCCAATCAATCAACCCTAATTTCATGGGACAGCCTTGGTCATGCCTACAATACTGTAAAGGATATTTAAAGCTAACAGAGACAATGGAAGACTCTGGGAAAAGACTCAACATCCCAATTTAAGATGCTTTTCATTCCCCAAAAGTTTGTGGCATCCTACATTCCTTAAAGCTGTTAAACTCCTGGATTGTGGTCCACTGGTTCTACTAGGTCCTGGAGTCCTGAGATTGGAGTCCGAGAGGGGTGGGATCTACATGTAAATGTGCCTCTCCTCTCTCCATGTTTCCAGTCCCTTTATTTGTGAAGGACAAAAGCTTATTTTCAGTCCATAGCCCACTACAGCATGGCAATGCTACAGCTGTAGTGAGTTAGGTGTCCAAATCCCATTGGAGTTCATTAGGCTGTTTTGATGATCTCTTATTTAGTATACCCATACTGGAGAGTGAGCTCATTATACCATGCAGCTGGACTCTTACCCTGAAGAGAGGGGGTCCCATCATTATGAGGTCTTTGCCAAATATGCAGTTTGCTAGTGATGCCGTTGCTCCGTAGATGCAGATGGCACCGAAGATAGACAGCATCACAACTAGAAAAACAGAAGACCCAAGATGGGGGGTGGGGAAGGGATCAGGTTCTGCCTTTTCCTTGGAGGAATCTTGTTTCGTGTGGCAGCTTCATATAATTGCAAATTAATCTGTTTTTTATTCTCCCATGCAAAATTGCATTGGCAACATGTGGAAATCAAAGCATGTCACATTCTTGCAAGCTTGAATTATTTTACAGCATTAACCATTTGTTTCCCATCGAGAATGCACAGCAGTTTCCTGCTTCTTTTTCATTCTGAACACGCTCAGAACACTTTCCCCACCTAGACACAGTGTGCTGTGTTCCTTAAGTTAGGAATGATCTGCAACTTCTCACCCGGACTTACTCTCAAGGGGCACTGGGAGGTGTTCCACCGTAAACAGCAGAAAACAAATGATCAAAACCTCCATTACAAAGGTCAGGCAAAGGAGCACCAGGTTCGAATAGGAAGCTGCGAAAAGAGAGGCAGGAGAGAACATGGCCCATGTCATGGAAAGGTCTGCAAAGATATTACAGTAACATGCACAATTCTTAACTCAAAGTAATCCAATCAGAGGGCAGCAAACCTAGGACCGCTGATCCATCAGTACATTTATCAACCTTCCCTTTGGTGGGGGAAGATGAGTTCTGGCTCCAGTTTAGTTAAGCCTCAGGTTTTGAAAGCAATGCTACCAAACCCACAATCTCTCATTTTTATTGTGCCTCACATGGAAACATGTATAATGGCCATAAACTGATTTACAGCAGCTGGCCAAGAAGTTGGAGTGGAGTTACACCAGAGAGAAATTTGGCTCTGTCTAGCATGTCAACCTTATTTGAACCTTATCTCTTGAAATGATATTTGGTTCACGTGACTTTCCCTTCTGGATCCTTCAGAGAGGCTTACTCCTTTGTAACCAAGAACTTCCACTCATGGGCACTGATTGGGAGGCACTGAGCCCAATGGCTAGAGTATTTGCCTAGAAGTCAAGAGACCTGAGTTCTAATCCTGGCTCTGCTGCTGTTGTGAACTAGGACAAGTTACTTTGCTTCTGTGTTACCTCTTCCACCCTTTGTCTCTTATCTATTTAGAATGAAAGATCTTTGAGTCAGAGTCTGTATGTTTGTATAGCAGCTAGCATAATGGGGCCCCTGCTGAGACTGAGGCATGTAGGTGCTAACCTAAAACAAATAATCCATGAGTGTAGTAAGACTTACCTATAACCATTAAAAAGACATTGACTACCAAAAAGGCTACAGATCCTGCCGTGAATCCTCCATCACTCGCAGCATCAATGTTCAGTAAGTGACCTGAAATAGCACCAGCAAACTTGGTTGTGAGCAAGTACAGTGCAACACCAGAACAGGGGGAAATTGTAATCTGAATTAGTGTATGGTGACCTCTTTAAAGAAACACAAAGTATGAAAATATATCTGAGGTGAAAAGCATTTGGGGTGTAATAGCTTTAACGCAGAGGCAGTACCTGGTGATTCTGTGACAATGAGCCAGAAGGCTAAGAAAGCCACTTCATTTTACCTACCCTTTGTAAAAAGTGAGGCAAGGTAATATCTTTTATTGGACCAACTTCTCTTGGTGAGAGAGACAAGCTTAGTGAATTGCTGTTCTCAGAAGGGTTGGGAGATCATAGAATAGAATCATAGAATATCAAGGTTGGAAGGGACCTCAGGAGGTCATCTAGTCCAACCCCCTGCTCAAAGCAGGACCAACTAAATCCCCAAATGGCCCCCTCAAGGATTGAACTCACAACCCTGGGTTTAGCAGACCAATGCTCAAACCACTGAGCTATCCCTCCCCCCAATACAAAATCCATAATTCATTCTTGGAGCAATTCAGCTTTTTCCCATACTCCCTATGGGTCTCAGCCAGCTCCAGATAAGCCATTGGCTTTAATGGGAATTGGTGTGGACATTATATGAGCATGCTGCTAACTTTGAGCTACAAAATGGAATATTGGCTCCCAAGGTCACTTATCATTAGCGCTGTTTTGGTGACGGTAGCTAAGTGTATTGAATATCGGAAGGTTTTTGAAGCATAAGCTTGGAGTTTTTCCTGGTGCCTGAATCAAAGTTTTATAAGGTCTTATTTTAGGAGAGTCAGATTGCTGATTCAAAAATCATTAGGGGTGAGATCCTGGCTGCACTGAAGTCAAAGGCAAAACTCAGTTGAGTTCACTGGGACCAGGATTTCACCATAGAATTCTGAAGTTGTCAGAACATGAAGTAATTGGACCAACTGCTGCTGTAGTCATTTCTGTGGACAGGATAGCTCAGTGGTTTGAGCATTGGCCTGCTAAACCCAGGGTTGTGAGTTCAATCCTTGAGGGGGCCACTTGGGGATCTGGGGCAAAATCAGTACTTGGTCCTGCTAGTGAAGGCAGGGGGCTGGACTCGATGACCTTTCAAGGTCCCTTCCAGTTCTAGGAGATGGGATATCTCCATTAATAATTTATTATTACTTCTCGTGTTATCACTTTCTTGCCTCTTTGCAATGGTTTGGGTAGGAATGAATCTCCCGGCTGAATGGACAAGTTATAGGAATGCTTCTGGTTCAAGAAAGTTGCTAGTGTAAAGAAGACATGAAAATTACATTCCACTTGGCAGGTTGCTTCTTAAAAGTATTGGCATGGTCTGAATAAGCAAAAGATAAGTAAGAAATTTTGTTACCTGCAAACCGGAGCCAGGTCCATGTTGCCCAGATAGCAGCATAGCAGAATGGAAGAATGGACCCAAATCTTCTCCCTCTTTGGACCTGGATCCTACACACATACAGCTGAAATATGGCTCCTGGGATTAGCACGGAGGGAATAGAGAGCTGCTGTCTGATGGGGTCATTTAAAGTACCCTGGATGGCAGAGAGTGCAGCCAAGCCATTGCAGATGTAGAACAAGGCATCGGGGACCTCGCAGATGGTGGCCCCTGGGATATTCTTAGACTTCATGAGGTAGCTTTTGACACTCATCAGTACATTCTGGAGCATTGAGCTGGACATAACTTGGGCACCAACAGGGATCAGCGCCTTTTCACCTATTGAGTTAATGAGGCTTGCAAAAGTGGTGTAGAGCAAGATAGCCGTGTAAAGGCTGCAGGAAACCCCAAAGAACACATAAGCGCCTCTAATTGGAATCTGGCGGATGGTGGAGATAGTGAGAAGAATGAAAGCAGCATTTTGCAGCACCTCTAGAACATCCTTATTGAAGGCCATCAGGAACAGCATGCAAGCGGTGGCCAGGAAGAACCAGTCTCCAATCATTCCCATCCTGCTTTGCTGCACATTGTCTATGCTGATGAAGACAGTCAGCGTGAACTCTTCCCAAGACATCACCAGCCAGTACAGACTGTGGACGCCAAACTTGGTGGTATAATAAACATCGTCTCGCAAGTAGCTGTAGAAGCTGGAGAAGAGCTGGCAGATGGAGATGATGCTAACCCATATGGCTCCTACGTAGAAGGTCTTCATGTACCCAAAAGCATAGAAGGCAAATATGAAGGGGGAAATGGTGTCACATAAATGGTTTAGGGCCATTGGCTCAGCATACTTTGTGTTCTTTTTCTTCTCCTCCCCAATAGTCTTGGAAGAGCCACTGTTACCTGAGCCCAGCAGCAAGACGTTGAAGAGAGGGTTCCCGAAGCCCGGCAGAACATACCTTTGTGTGATGCCTTTGAAAAGGAGAGCTACTGCTCCATACAGCCCACAGACAACAATGACCAGCTCAAGGATCCCTGACACAACCAGCGCCCACTGGCCAAACAGCCCCACCGCTTCGAACACCAGGGTGAGGGTGATGGCGCCGAACACGAAGGGCATGATGTAGTTCACGGTGGCTGAGCAGAAGGAGAGGATAAATGAAATGAAAATATAAGCCACCAACCCAGCAACAGCACTCTCACTGGTGGAGGGCTGGGCTGCATCAGTGGGGAGGAGATAAGTGGCATTTTCTGAGGCTAATGTTGTGTTGTTTAAGGGGGGATATGCCCCTGAAATGACCCGGGTGGCCCCATAACTGCTCCACAGAGCTGCAAATGCCAGAAAGGCTGTGCCACCCAAGTGGTCATACTTCCGGAAGGCGAGGAACCCAGCCAAGAGTTGAGACAGGCCTCCAATCAGAATGAGGTGGACCCCTAAGAGAGGCAAACAAAATGACACAGAAGTGTCATTAGCAAATAAACAATCAACAGGTGATTTGCACACTGAAACACTGTTGCCAAATATACATGAGCTACCTAGAGTGATGCATGTATTACTACTGGTCCTGCAGTCTTTGGCAACTGGTTTTCTGAAGCCCCTCTTCCTACCTTAACGATGAGTCTCTAAATTGAACTCTGGTGCAATGCTCCTGCCCCCCCGCCCCAGTACAATCAGCCCAAGTTCCATTGTGGGTTAGTGCACACAGCTAAGCAGAAGATGGGAAGGCACTGGCTGGTACAGCAAGGATTTAATCTGGAGGGCACAGCTGCCCAGGAAGATGGGGGACATTCTTCTAGAGCGTGTGTATATCCTGTGTACTTCAATCTACATATGTCTGGGCTCAACTCTTGTGTATCCCCCCAGCAGAAAGAATTCACCTATAGCCTTTCTTGCAAGACTAAGGCCAATCAGACTGCGATCCATTGTTCCAGAAGAGAGCCCATCCCCTACTCACCTGCCAGGATGTTTTCTACTCCCTCAGGTCTGATGTTGGTGTGAGCAAAGGAAAAGTTCTGCAGGCACACGAGGAAAGCGCTGATCACGTTCGAGAGGAGCCCCAGCACCGACGGCTCGCTGTAGAACACGGCCGCAAAACCCTCCGTGCTTGCCATGACCTGTCTTCCTTCCAGACAAAACAATGGCTAATGTCAACAAGCCATATCACTAATCTGTGTGTGTGTGTGTGTGTGTGTGTGTATAATGTGGTTGCCCTTTTTGCCTGCGTGGTTGGCCAATATTTGGGGCCTTAGTGGGTTGTTTCCTGGAGGAGAAATTGATGATACAAGTCAGGTATTTCTGTGATGCAATCACAGAGAATGTATATAAAGTCCTGTTTCCCTGAACACTGTAGAAATAAACAGCTATGGCAGTTTCCTTGCTCAAGCCTGCCTTTTCAAGTCTGCTGCTCCTGTGCCCCCAGAAGCTGGGTATCTCTGCTCCCTCTCAGGGCCATGCTCACCACTGCTTCTCTCAGGGTCTGCTGGCTGTCTCTTGGCTCTATGACTCTCATACACACTTTATACCAAGCAATCTCCTAGACCCTGCGTTTGTAACCAGTCTCAGGGAAACCCTTCAGAGAATATGGCTTAGTCCAGCTCTGACTTTGCAATGCCACCCATTGCTTTGGGCAGTAGCGTCTATCCTACTACTAGCTATCTTATTCCATAAGTGGGCTTAATTGTTCCTTCCATTTAGCCTGAAAGAAGCATGGTTACCACACCCATCAGGTTTAACCAGGTCTGTGGTTATGTATAGATCAAACACCCACTTGAGGGCAGCCATTAACCACTTCCAGGAGAACAATGTAATATTTGTCAAAATGAGCCACTATTTCAGCTCCGGAGAAGTTTTGAAGTCAGGTCAAAGGAAAAATCCTGGTTCAGTCTTAACTGGGGAGCAAAGCACTTTGGAAAATTAGCTCATCTATTCAGGAGTTTAAATCAAGATTTAGGAGCCTAAAATTAGAGTTCTATATTTGAAAATCGTGGCCTTAACCTCTCTGTATCTCAGTCCCTCACCTTTTAAAATGGGGCTTTTACTCCCCTGCCTCCTGGGGCATTGAGGATAACGCCACTAAAGCTTGGTAGTCGCTCAGGCCCAGATCCTCAAAGGTATTTTGGTGCCTAACTCCCATGAAGTTCACTGAGAGTTTGGTGCCTAAATACCTTTGGATCTGGGCCCCAGATATTATAGCGATGGAGGTCACAGAAATAACTTGATCAGTATGTGTCATCTGTCTGACACGATGTAACCCAATCCTGTTTTACAAATAACAGGAAGCTTTCCTGGAAGTATTTTTGGGAAGCAAGATCAAAGCAATACAGAATCCTCTTTGAGAACAGGAGCGGCTGGGTTTGGTGGTTGTACAGCACCTAGCACAATGGGGTCCTGGTACATGACTGCAACTCCTAGTTGCTACTACAATATAAATAATTATAATCCCCATGCAGTTCAGAGCTTCTTGGTTCTAACACTGTCTCAATCCTACAGAGAGAGCCTCTTCATTCCCTTGATTATCGATTCCTCTTGTTTTGACTGTTATAGTTATGATAAACCCATCATGAGTGAGCTGGGGCTGAGAGTTAAATTCTCATTCTGAGCTGAGAGCTTACATTACCTTGTACAGTGCTAGTGTCTCTGTCTTTCCCCACGTCCCCTGCCCCTTTCAGCTGGAATTTCCCAGCTCCTGGTGAGTAACGGTTATATTTCAAACCCAGAATTTCCATTCACCTGCACGTCTCAGTCTCATGAACAGGAGTTTGTTCTGTGGAGGTTTCCTCAGGACACAAAGCCTAAAATAAAATCCCCCACTTTTTAAAAATTATTATTGTTTTTAGAGCAGTAAGTGACCTTAAGGAGCTGGCAGTGGGAGAGGTGGATGGTATCCCGTTCCCAACCACTTCCAAAAATGCCTCTTGGAAAGAATGCAAAGAAAGCACAGCTGCTATTGATACAAGAAGGGAAAATAGCATATGGCAGATGCTTCTCTAGGGCAAGGAACAAGCAGGGAAAATTGAATGACTTTAGGCTCCCCTTTGGCCCCAATTCAGCAAAGGTACTTCAGCATGTGCCTAACTTTAAATGTGTGAGTATCTCTGCTTCCTGAACTGATGCCTCAGTGCTATTGCAACGATTGGAACGCTGGCTTAGTGCGCTGCACAAAAAACTCATTTTTCTTCCCTCTCACACACATTACAAGGGCTCGTATTTTCACAAAATCAGGGAACTAAGTACAGATGGACCAGCCTGGATGCAATAAACACTGCACAGATCTTTACCTAAAACTCTGACTCGAATCTGCGCCCAAAACTTTCATGAAGTTTGAAAAAAAAAAAAAAAAATCTTGGTTAACATTTTAAAAATAGCTCCCTCCCTCCCCCCTTTTTGTCCTTTTATGACCTTGTAATCATTCTGTTAATTATTTAATTATAAGAAAAATAGACCTCTGCATGAGTGTACTCTTATAACAGAAAGCATTTCAAGGTCCCGTTTCAAGAAAGCATCTTGGTTCAGGAAGAGTGCTTACACACATGCTTAACTTTAAGCAGGTGCTTAGATGCTGTCCTGAATTGGGATTGAATGGTACATCTACACTGCAGCTGGGAGTGTGCTTCCCAGCTCAGGTAGACAGGCATGTGCTAGCTCTGCCTGAGCTAGCACCCTAAAAATAACAACATAGCCAGAGGCAGCACAGGCAGTTGCTTGGACTAGCCACCTGAGTACAAACCCACCTGGAGCTGAACCACAGAGTTAGGCTCCTGTAGATGTTTTGGTCTGAAATAGATCAAATCTGGTGGCTTTCCAGGCATGCTGCAAAAGGCATTTGTTTGGTAGGATGTCTAGAGAAAGCTGAGGGTATGATAAAGTATGATAAAGGCCCTCTGAGTTCTTGTAGAACTGATTTTAATGCATCTGAGAGTTAATTTACTGTTTAATGAATTATGTTAGGGAGGCCTAGAGCTTGGCAAGTTGTCTTTATAATTTTTAAATCCAAATAAATAAATAAAAGTTCTTCTTCTCCTCTCTGTTTGCTGTACAGGTGAGAAGAGGATCACAGATGACTTCTGAGTGGGATAATTTACCAGCTTGTGGGAAGAGGTACCCCAAAGTGTTACTTCAGGTCCCTATGCAAGGGAGTGGAGATGGAAAGGGAGTGGGAGGAGGTACACGGAAATACAGGAAACGGAATCTGCCATTTATGTGTGTATAACAATCCTCTTCATCCCTTTTTCAGGTTCCTAGGGCTCCCCATTTCTACATCCATCTAATGCTGAGAGACCAGCATTAGGTAATAGAGACTAGTCCTACCTCTGCATCACACACCATATGGCATGTTGATATTCACCCAAAGCACTAGACACCTTCTGTCACTCTTTCCATTAGATCATACTGTCCAGGATACAGCATAAAGAAAGACCTGGGCTGGTCTTAGGGGTATGTCAAACAAGTGGCTTCATGGAAACATTAGAGGCCTTGCTGATTCAAAGAATGTCCAGGGTCACTAATCACTGCTCTCCCTTTCATTTAGGACAGCCACTGCCTCTGGCACTTCCTAAGTACCTGTTTCTCTGCCTGCAATTCAGTAGTGCTGATATCTCTGCTTGCTTTCTAATGCACCATAGTGAGGATGGGGTTCCCAGAGCATCTCTCCTCTGAGCTAAAGTCGGAAAGTTGCATTTTGTGAGTGAAAACCTCAGCCACAAACATCCCCAACTTTGAACCCAGATGGGGTTGATATAGTTTAGTTTTCTATAGTGAGGGTATCTTTGGCTTGCAGGCCACATAGCAGCAAGCATCCCCTTTATGCTGTGCATGGGCTACCCAGATCGCCACCTCCCCAGTTTAGACAGCCCATACTGTTGTCCCTTAGCTTGCCATCTTTATGATAAGAATCTCCTCTTCCTTTCCCCGTGTCCTTCTCTATTACATCTCGGCAGCCTCATTCAGTTCAATGGCATTTCACAAATATAACACAGACCTGTTGCTTGCTGATAAGCCATTGCAAACAGTATCATCCTTGAAGGAAAATGTAATGACACAGGGTCTGCCACCGTTACTAGTGAGTGGCACCTTACTGGACTGCACTGAAGAAAATGGGATGCTCATGAAATATTGTACATCTATGCAAAGATGAATAGAAGAGCATAAAATATCATCAGACACATTTTAATTCCAGTGAAATTTTGTTTCACTGTGGGACACTTATCTCCAGTGACTGTTTGCTGCCATTTTATATCATGCCATCATAAAGATAATGACATTTTATAGAGCTATGCAAAGACGTGAAATGAAACCATTTCTGGGTAATTACATGACAGGGGTTTAACGGTGCACAGCAACACTATACAACAGTTAAAAAAAGAAGTACGTACCATGACCCAGATCTTCAACTGGTATAAATTAGCATGAAGTCAACCGAGCTACATTGATTTACACTAACTGAGGAGCTGGCGAATGGTAGATGTTTGATATTGAATTAAAGGTTATCTATGTGTCATACTGTGGAGTTAATCATTGTGTTAAATTAGCACTGTATATATAATAATTTGTTTAATATGAAATTTTCCCATATTCCATTTGCCTCTGGGACCAGTGAAACAAAATTTCATTGACCTGAAGTACAGACATGACTACTTGTTAAATAGGAATAAAGTGTTCAAAAAATCCACAATAATGTACAACATAAAATAGATTTGACTTCTAGATGAATCTGATGATGAACCTGCAGAGCATCAAAAGGTAAAATGGAAGCGCTTATGATGGAAAGAAACAGAATTATGAGACGATGAGGGCAAATAACAAAACAGAAAATAATACAATAAAACCTGCAACAAAGAATAGCTCATATGAAACCTATGTCTCTCATGCATGAGTTACCTGCAATGAAGATATTTCAGCTGAGTGGCAGCAAACTTTCCTCTACCTATCATTTCCTGGTAAGTAACAGTTTTATAGTCCTCATCAGAGAGTAGGAGGAGTCAGGGCAGATTACTTCACACATTGATACCTTTGGTATTTTAAAAGCTGAGTTTTCCTTGAATTCAGTCACTCCTTTATTGTCCTAGCTGTTTTTTTTCTTAGTATTTCCTGAAAAGATAGGGGTTTTCCTTCAATCTACTGCCCCACAACTGGAAAAAACCACAATTGTAGCCCCTACCAGCCCAGCTGCTGATGTCACCAGTCTTGAAATTCATTTGTAGACAAACGCAAAGGCAAAATTCAAATGGCTTTGGAAGGGTATATAAACCCTGACACCAAACAGACACCTCTACTATCGCTTGAGGAGACCTTCCCAGTGCTCAAGAGAAATCAACAGACACATTTAGAACCATCAGAATGGTCTACTCAACTTTACAGGTAATGCTATTTCATGCTGAAAATCTATCCCTAGCTCATTCAGTTGTTTAGGATGTTTGATTTTAATTAGGTTTTGGGGAGCTCCTCAGCTGGTTTAAATTGTCATAATTCCACTGACTTCACTGGATCTATGATCATTTAATTTTACACTAACTGGGGGTCTGACCAGTGTTTAAAAAATTAGCTGGCTTTCATTGACTCCTTTTTGACCTACTAAAATGGTCCATGTTTTATCTATTTCTTCAATGTATTCCCTGTATTTTTGTATAGGGGTATAATGTTTTTATGAATGATCTGTACTTCATATTCTTAATATCTATTCAGAATTTGTCCTGTTCACAGTTGTAAGGGCTTGCCTGGCAGTTCTGAATCTTAAAACTTTATCCTGCAAATTCCAACAGAGTGCTTCCTTTCCCTGATTGTTCTTGGCACCGTTAACGGACTGGTTTCTAGTTAGCTAACAGCTTTGGAACAGGGTTCAATTTACCTACTTCTTGTTTGAACTGTCAGTTTTTTACAACTCAGGATTTACAATGCAAGCAATGAAAGTGTTCTTAAAATGCCTGGTTGCTTTATATGACAAACAGTATCTTTCTCTTGTCTCTAGAGATCCCAGAAGGTTTTAGCAGCTTCCCGACAGGTACACAAAATTTCTGCTCAAGGTTTGTATCTCTCAGTTAAAGAAATGTTTCTCTTTCTCTCTCTTTTTTTTTTTTTTTTAAAGTCTTCTGATATGTCAATATGTAAAAATAATTGACAGGAACTGGGTTAAACTTAGAAAAGTCTCTTAAATTCTTGGAAGACAAAATGTATTAATTATGATTATTATTATTGTTATGATTTCACTTAAAGACCAGCTTAAGTAAATTATTATTACATTTCAAGCTGAATTAACATGAACAAAATAACATATAGGTAAATAAAGGTGATTATCAGCCCTGTATCAAAACACACATTTACCTATTTTAGAGCCAAATTATGCAATTTTTAGTTAGGCAGAGCTCGCACTAACGTCATAGGGAATCTTGCCTGAGAAAGGACTATGAATATTTCACTTGTACTATAACCATGTACTTAAATGTTTAAATGGTAACTATCCTATCCTATCCTATGCTCCTGCATTGTCATTTATTAAATATTTAATCTAGGACTAGTTATTAAAATTGTTTAGAATAATTCACTATGTGGTCCTACTCATTTGTATGATCCTGTTATTCTATTCCCAGCTACAGTGGTATAAATCCAGAGTTCCTCCACTAATGTCAGAGAGCAGAATTTTTTTTAAGTCCTAGAGAGTCTCATAGTTGGTCATTTTACCTTTTTTCATGTTTACACTAGATGTAACAAATGTTGATCAAAGAAAGTGACTAAATAAAAAAATACAGTAATTAAAAAAAATCCATGCACAACCATTGACTCTAGCCAAGTCTAAGCTATACGGCCTTTTTATTAACCTCTTATTTTTAAAGAGCGCATATCACAGATTGGGGGGGGGGGCGGAATGCTGCTGTCAATATTTATATACTGATGGGAAGGTGTGTAGATATTACTTTACACTGAATTCCCAGAGGACATTTTCCTGTTGTGAAGGAAGCTATCAGAAATTTCTATTGAAATGCAGCTACAGTCATGATTTTCCTATTATATCTACAGTGTTGCTTTGCATCATTGCTTCCCTGCCCTTTAGTGAACTGATGCTTTATTTGTACCATGCATGGGATGCACTCTAGATATATGGAGGGGATACAAATGTGTAAGGCAGAGGTTTGCAAACTGCTACATGTGGTAGGTTCATAGTGCAATGTTTTATACAATCTCTATAAATGTATGAATCACTGATGAGACTCACAGCTGTCTTCACAAGTGGAATATGAGCCTCTGGATTTGAGTGAGACTCATACATATTTTTAGACAAATTGTGGGTCAGTTGCCATGATATTTGAAAGTGAAAGTTTCAAATGTGACTTTACTCCACATTAGAGCTGTTCAAAAACATTTTGACAGAACAGCATTTAGTCGACAAATGCAATTTTGTCAAAATCCAAATGTTTTATGGGAACATATCAATCTTGATGAAATTTTCAATTCATTTAAATAATGTTGAAATGTTTCATTTTGACTTTCTCATTTAGAACCATTTCATTTTGACTTTGGTCTTCTATTAAAATATTAATTTCAGTATTTCAAAATAAAATCCCTACAATTTTAAAATAAAATGTTACTTTCAATATAATAGTATGTTTGTAAATGTAATACATTTAATATTTTATATATATATATGTAATATTTTACATTATATTGTAATGTTTTGACATTATCAAAATGAAATGATTCAACATTTATTAAACCAAAACATTCTGATGGTCCCAAATTGAAAATATTTCGGCTTTTCTTTCTGGTTCAGAATGAAAACAAATTTCAAAATGTCAGTTTCCCACGGATTAGAAATTCCACTTTCCAACCTGCTATACTCTAAAATTGAAACAGAAGTAGAAATAGAAATGACAGTGCATGGTGGCTGGATGCCATACTACTTGTCTGGCCGTTAAGATGACCTCGTAGACCCGGAGACTGGACTCCCCCCTCCCAAACACACACAGGCAGGCATGTGTGCGTACACACACACACACACACACACACACACACACACACACACACACACACACACACACACACACACATATATATTTGGGCAAGTTGAATCTATTTCCTCAATTTAGGCTTGTTCCTGCCTGGAGATGAGAGCTCTGGCCTGAACCAGCAAAGCACTTAAGTAAGTGTTTTCTGTTACATGGCGCCATTGACTTTAGTAGGGCTATCATGGGCTTCAGTGCTTTGCTGGATTGGTCCAGAGTGCTGAGCACCTTGCAGGATCAAGCCCTTTATGCTGCTCCAAATTAAACCAATAGAAGATGCTGGGTCTAACCCTGCTCTCCTGAAGTCAAGGTAAGTTTTGCCATTAACTCAATGGGAGCAGGACTGAGCCTATTTTATTGAAACATACCTAGTTCATTCACCAGGTAAAGAAGCAGGCATCTCATTTTTCTCCTCTGCCCCGCACATGGGAAACTGAGGCACAGAGCTTCTAAGTGATTTGCTGAAAGTCACACAGGGCAGGAACACAAGCTAGGTCTCCTAACTCCTAGGCTTACCTCCTTACCACTAGACCATCCTTCCTCTCAAAACAAGGGCTGCAGAGGTTCGGCCACATTCACTCACGTTAGGTAGTAACTCACTCCCTGAGCAACTCCATTGAAAACAATAGGACTCTTTGACAAGCAGGGTACTAGTTCATGGGAGCAGGGGTGGCACAATGGGGCCTACGTGTTAACCCTTTGGGTCCAGTCCCGCAACTTGGCTGATCCTTGCCTCTTTCTACCTATCCCCACAGTGCTGGAGAGGACTGCTGCAGAGGAGACTGTGACCAGCAGCTTTGCATCCTTCATCCATGGAGTCCAGCCAGAGCACCTGTCTGAAGTTGTTCGTCACCGGAGCAAGAGGATGATCCTTGACAGCATTGGGGTTGGCCTTGTGGGCAGCACGACTCGTGTGTTCAATATCGCCCTGCGGTATTGTCAGGTAGGAGCAATACCCAACCATGCCCTTGTTGCCGTTAATACGGTACTGCTGTGCTGCCTGGGCAAAGAACCAGCACAAAAGTCAATGCAGTGCTTAAGTCTCTTTTTTTATGGCGTAAGTGGGATGTAATCATGCATATCCCTTGCAGCAGGGTGAATTTCGCTTTCAATGCACAAAGTCACAATCATGGGCGCATTTCCCCTGGCAAATGCCGAGAGCTGACACCAAAGCTCTTGCTGCCAACAAATGAATCACAGCTCTTCTCTATGGAACAGCAGCAAGTAATACTGGGAGGGAGAAAACAGGATGTGCTGGCTGAAATTAAATTCCTAGAGATCAATGTCTGGAAAAAGCCATTGTTGTTTTTGACTTCCCTGCATAAACTGGTAGCAAATTCCTTTGCTAGCCACATACTTTCAGATGTTCAGGTTAGTGTAAAGGGGGAAGAAGTTAAGCCCTTCAATTGAAATTTCATTATGTTTTTATTATGATGAGACTCTGTTTATCTGAGAGGTGCCCATTGCCTGGAATCCCACGTGGTGAAAATAGCACAGAGGCAGCACAACTGCTTTAGGTTACTACTCTCAGAATGCAACAGTGCCCTGCTCTCCCTTACTGGATTCTCTCCCTTCTACAGCAGCTGTATGCGTCAAATGCCGTTAGCTCTGTCTATGGCAGGAAAGGGTTAAAGCTGTCCCCTACACTGGCTGCCTTCACAAATGGAATTGCGGTAAGGCTTTCTCTTCCAGAAGAGGCTTTTTAATGGTACAGAATGCTCTGAGATAGCCACACCCCCTGATGTACCTGAAACACCAAACATTGGTACTGGCCCGTCATGTGAATGAGGTATGGGCCTTTTGTGACTGGGACCAGGAGAGGTGATTGGGACCCCGAAGGAAAGTTCATGTGTCTCTGCTCTGCATTCCTGTGAGTGGCACTTTTATCACAGTGCCCGTAAGCACCAATAATTCAATGATGTTGTTATGAAATTCATTATTAATATTAGGAGCTGCATGTGTATTGTGGTTACACCTGGGAGCACCAGTCATAGATCTGGACTCCATTGTGCTAGGTGCTGTACAAACCTGATTTTTACCTGGCTGTTGCCTCTCCCCTGTGTCAGGCTCACTCTATGGACTTTGATGACACCTGGCACCCTGCCACTCACCCCTCAGGGGCTGTACTGCCCGCTCTTCTGGCAGCTTCACAGATGCTACCTCCAAGCTCCAAATCCAATGGCCTGGACTTCTTGCTAGCATTTAATGTGGGCATTGAGGTGCAAGGAAGGCTCATGCGTTTCTCCACGGAGGCTCACAATATTCCTAAGAGGTAAATCTACTGTGCTTCAGTGAACAGGGCACAGGGCAGTGCAGCTTAGCAAGAGTTAGCATGCGGCATAGCAAATTAAATCAGAGATTCTGGAGTAGAGACAGACCCATCCAATGTGTGATTCACTTAGCACTGCAGTTTAGAGGCCACCTTATGAAACTCTTCGGGAATCTACAAAAGAGAGACACTAGCCCAAAACAGCCAGTCTCACTCAGAGTAAATGATATTATAATAAAAAGTCATCTCATCTATAGGTCTGCACGAATAACAGAGTTTTTGGTTAGTTGGTGATTTTGAAAAATAGGGAAAAATTCTTTTCAGGTCAGCCCGAAAACAAACATTTTTGAAATTTTCTGCTGATCAAAAAGTCTTTTTTTTTTTTTTTTTTTTTTTTTTTTTTTTTTTTTTTTTGGTTTTGGGTTGAATGAAACATTTTGCTTTGACAAAACTGAAAAGTTTCATTTCTGTGTTGACCATTTTTTAAACATTTGTTGAATATTTTAAAAATAAAATTAAAGGAAACTAAAAGTCATTTCAATTCAAACAATCAAAATATTTAGAATTTTTTGACTCCCCCTCCCCCCCCAAAATGATCAATTTTGGCATAACCAACACAAATTTGCAAATGTTTTGGTGTCACTGAATCTGCATTTTTTTTTTTTTTTTGGTGCTGAAAAAAAGTTTGGGGTGAAAATTTTCCCCAGATCTATTTTAATCAATAGCTACAGTGTGTGGAACAAGGGCTAGTGGGCTTATAAAAGGAGTCAGCGAGGATTCTACAAATTTAGGTCCAAATCCTTGATCAATAATAACTCCCAGTGAAGCCAAACTGCTGACACTAAGGAACTCATGGTTTGGCCCACACACTTGCCGGGGGTTAGGCATCATTAATCCAGTGTTGCACCTTAAGGACCTCTGATGACCTTACTATAGTCCTCTGTGATGGGGCAAGTGCTAGCTAACTAGTTTTGAGGAACAAAACTAGTTCACTCTAGTTTGTCTGTTGTTCTTAATGTCCTCAGAGGTTCTGTCACAGAGTAGATCTGTACTGCCAACTCACTCACATCCACCATTAGATAGCAGAGGCTTGGTCTCCTCCCATGTGTCATTGGCACCTGCCAAGTGTGAGTGTGAAACGTCGCCAGATCAGAACGGTAGCATTTGACATCCACTTTGCACTGGTGTGAGCGATGATACCCGGTGCCAGAGAGCGGGGAATCAGGCCCTACGTATTTAGATTCTTATGACTCAAAGCAAAAATGGGATGCCTGGGCTCACTCTGGTGTTTTCCCGCTCCCATAGTAAATCAGCATCAATGTCAGTGGAGCAACAGCTTACACCAGCGGAGGGTCTGGCCCGCTGTTTTGCAATGGTCTTGGTGCCATGGGCATGCCCTTCAGTGGCACTTGGGGGCTCCCTATGCAAGAGGCAGGCAGGCCTTTCCAGCCCCCTGCTGTGGTGAGATCATTGCTGTGGTTTCCCTTTCAGGTTCCATCCTCCCTCTGTGGTGGGCACCATGGGCAGCGCAGCTGCCACAGCAAAGCTTCTTTCTCTGAATGTGACCCAATGCGCCCATGCCTTAGCAATTGCTGCCTCCCTGGCAGGGGCACCGATGGCAAATGCAGCCACCCAAGCCAAGCCCCTGCATATTGGCAATGCCACCCGCCTGGGGTTGGAAGCGGCGCTTCTGGCTGCCCGGGGAATGGAGGCCAGCCCCCTCATTCTGGATGACATCCCCGGGTGCTCTGGATTCAGTGCGTTCTACGGCGACTATCGGCCCAAACCGCTGCCCCTGCCAGCAAGCAGCCACGAGTTCCTCTTGGAGAAGCAAGATGTCGCTTTCAAACGTTTCCCAGCCCACCTAGGGATGCACTGGATTGTGGATGCTGCCGCATCAGTCAGGAACCTGCTCATCAACTATTCCGGCTCCTTCTCTCCCTCTCTGATCCGTGCCATTCTGCTGAGGATCCCAGTGTCCAAGTACATCAATAGGCCCTTCCCAGAGTCTGAGCACCAGGCTCGACACTCCTTCCAGTTCAATGCCTGCACTGCCCTGCTGGATGGCGAGGTGGGCCTCAACTCCTTCACTGATGGCTGCATCCATCGGCAGGAGCTGACAGAGCTGCTGGCCAAGGTGGTGGTAGAGCACCCTGAAGACAACATAGCCAACTTCGACAAGATGTATGGGGAGGTAGCACTGGTCCTGGAGAATGGAGATGTGCTGACAGGCAGATGTGACACTTTCTATGGGCACTGGAGGAAACCCCTAAGCAGAGAATCGCTCCTGAAGAAATTCCGATCCAACGCGTCTCACGTGCTCCCAGAGGACAAGGTGAACAGCATCATCACGACAGTGGAAAACCTGGAGAACCTGCCAGACAGCTCCCAGCTGGCCTCCAGCCTGTAAGAACACGATGTTTGATGAGTGAAGCATCATCGCATTGGAACACTAATTCCCTTCTTTCAAGGACAGAATCTTTTTATCATTCAAAGTGAACTGCAGAGCAAAAATGAAGTCCAAGCACAGATTTCAGTGCCTAATGACCCCGATAGCCAGGCTGTGAAAGTATGTGTATGTGTGTGTTTGAGTGAAAGAGAAATAAGTTTTAACAAATACTTGGTGCTGCTTGATTTGCTGAAGGTATCCCAGAACATGCCATTACAGATACCCAGAAGTCTCACTGATCTCCAAGAATGATGCATTCTGGGATATCTGTGAACCAGCATCTCCAATAGGGGCAGAAGATTTCCCCCCCCCAAAAGATTAATTAAAACTTATTTTTGTGCAGAATGTTGTCCTAGTCAGTGAGGATTCTCAATACCAAAATTTGTGCTTATCTTAATGTTCACCTGCACAGTCAACCTATGGAACTCTTTGCCACAGGAAGGCCAAGACTATAATAGGGTTCAAAAAAGAACTAGATAAGTTCATGGAGGATTGGTCCATCACTGGCTTTTAGCCAGGATGGGCAGGGATGGTGTCCCTAGCCTGTGTTGCCAGAAGCTGGGAATGAGCAACAGGGGATGGATCACTTGATGATTACCTGTTCTATTCATTCCCTCTGGGGCACCTGGCATTGACCACTGTCAGAAGACAGGATAGTGGACTAGGCAGACCATAAGTCTGACCCACTATGGCCGTTCTTATGTTCTTACACTTCTCTTAATGTTCACCTCTGCTCTTCCAGTCATCTTTTAGATCATTATTAGTTAGTTCTGCTGGTCAAACAGAAAATATGGCAGCATTAGGGTCAACAGCCAGGTATTCTAGACCCAACAAATGATCTGTAAATCTATCGATCAATGTAATGTATGATAATTTAATCTTTGATTGAAAAATCTTGCATTGTTTTGGGTTACTGTTATATACTGTATGGTAAGACACACACCACTCTTTATATAAGGAGATATAGGAATATACAATGTATACAACACGCTCATTGAGCAGAAATGGGAGTACAGTGGAGTCGCATCATAGGCACATTTAACTTACGCGATTTTAACTATACGCGCTCGGCAAAAAAATAGAAAAATAACAAAATACTGTACCTGTAGTGCGGGCGATTCCGCCCGCCATTCCACTCAATGAGCGTTTGACTATACGCAATTTTCGCTTTACGCGCTGACTTCAGAACCTAACCCCCGCGTAAGATGTGACTCCCCTGTATTGATTAATGCTACATGTTTCCAATATGCTTTTCATGCGGGCACATTTTATATCACTTGGATGAAATTACCTGTACAGAATATTATTACTTCGTGATGATTTTGACAGAGCTAGATTCTCTGCTATAGTTAAGGATGTGGGCTGGTTCCAAACTTGTGCCTTTGCCAGCATGGGGGATTTCATGGAAACAAAGAATTTCCTTGCCACTTATTTATTTTTCAACTGTCTACATTGCTGCTAATCAAGACGCTTATGTCAATTTATTTATACAGCTCTTTCAAAATAAAGACTTGAAGTACAAGCTTATTTGCAGAAAGATTTATTGCTACAATGTATTCATCACAAGAAATCCTTGCTTTATTCCAAATACTTATAAATAACGGCCTACTTGAATTGTGGGATGATTGTCAAAAAAATTGCAGCTGAGTTACAGACAAGCCATGGAAAATTGCAGAAAAGTAATAATGGACGTTACTTTTCTGTGATTTTCCGCTGTTGGCTGCCTGGAGCTGAGAGCGGGTTCTTCTGCTGTCTCATATTGCAGAATCCACAATTTCTGCAATATCGCAGGTTAAGTAGGGCCTTAGTTAAACAAGTATATAATGGCTTTTACAATAAATGGTTGGCCACACCCATGGCTGGGGTAGTACAATGCACATAATTCTGCAAGAGGGCTAGCTAGGAGTCTGACACTGAGATCAATCATTGGTCCATATGTTGGAATCTCATGGGCCAGATCCTCTCAGCATAGCTACGCCAATGGTGATACTCAGTAAACCGCTGAGGATTTGGCCTATATTTATCTGTTGAGGAATTATATCTCTCTGTTGTCAAATACAGGTTGAAGTGTCCAGATGAAAAGACTGACTGTTAGTCACTGAGATCTGACACTGGCCAAATATGATCTCCAATAAATTTCCAAGAGTTTGTCTATAATACAGTTGGTCTACAATTAGTGCCCTTCCATGCCAGATGTAGGAATTTAATTTCTTAAATGCCTATCTTAGCTTACCAGAAAAGTTTCAGGTATTATAGCGCAATCATAGATAGAATATCAGGGTTGGAAGGGACCTCAGGAGGTCATCTAGTCCAACCCCCTGCTCAAAGCAGGACCAATCCCCAGACAGATTTTTTGCCCCAGATCCCTAAATGGCCCCCTCAAGGATTGAGCTCATAACCCCGGGTTTAGCAGGCTAATGCACAAACCACTGAGCTATCCCTCCCTCACCCAGATAGTCCTATTGATTACACCTTCAAAGCCACTCCTAAGCAAACATTAACCCAAACAAAATAACAATCCTCACCCATGATAAAATTCAGTTAAGCTGG
Source organism: Emys orbicularis (assembly GCF_028017835.1). Lineage (NCBI taxonomy): Eukaryota > Metazoa > Chordata > Testudines > Emydidae > Emys > Emys orbicularis. The sequence continues at coordinate 42,836,256 of NC_088691.1, read as the reverse complement.
ACATTGTATTTCATTTTCTGCTTCCTTCTGCTGATGGGCACACAGTGGTTTTAAAACCCTGAAGCTGTTCTGAAGATGGCAATACACTGTCCTCATGCTAACGTCAGGGGGATCACAGCTGGTAACAAATTCATCTCTTGCTCAGTAGTTACCAAGAAGCCAGCAAAACCTGGGGAAGGCACAGAATTGAGCTCAGGCCCATGCAGGCTGATGCATATTGGCATATTGACAGTGACTACAAAGGAGAGACGCTGGCTCACACCAGCTGAAGATATGGCTCTGAATTGTTAATATTTACAATTTTGGTGTCATGTAAGGGGCTGAACCTGGCAAGATCGTGAAAGCCAGCAACTCCCATCTAATTCTGCGGAGCTCTGTAGAGATTTCCCGTAAATGTTCATCTCTTTTTTTTTTTTTTTTTTTTTTTTTTTTTTTTAATGCTTCCTTTAAAAACAAACACACAATCTCTTGAGCCACTGAGTTTTTTAGCTGGGGGAACTGTATGCAGAGAACAATGCATTCAAGAAAATTAGCACCTGGTTCTATTTGCTAACATGTTTGATTTTTTTTTTTCATCTAAGTAGCCCATAGGCTTTGTGCTAGCCATATGCATTAGGGGTGATTTTCACCCTGTGACTGTTACTTTGAGTCTTTGCTATTCATAATTCCATAATAATTCACACTATGTGACTGATCAACTAAGTCACATGGTCTTGTTTTTGTCTCCTGGATGGATGACTCCTGAACCCAAAAAGAACTTTACAATTCACCATGTGACTACTTCCATGAACATTCAGAACACTGAGCTCTTTACCTTTTTTCATTCCTCCCTGCTCTGCCGATGCATAGCTCAGAGACGATCAGGTGGAATTTGGCAATTGGTAATGCCTGACTAATGCCACACATTAGAGTTGATGATCCCAAGTTGGTGACTAAAATCACACTGTGTCTCAGGCTGTTTTGCACTACTAGAAACAAGTGGCTAGGTTTCCACAGGATCAAGCAAGCAGAAAGTGAGGGTTGAGAGTGAGAGTGTCTCTAATTATGTATGAACAGGAGGAATGTGAAGCAGAGAGGAAAGTAAAAAGGCATTGTAGTGAGAGATGTGTACACGAGACATGTGGTTAAAGGCATCAGGAATGGTTATATGTAGTACATACACACCCCTGGGTGCTGATCTTGTGCCTTTAAGATCCCTATTGTGATCAGTCTGCTGATATGGCTGTAAGAAGGCCTGTGACTGGCGCTGGTTGCGACATTTTACCTGTGTCAAAGCTGCATTGTTTTGTAGAGCTGTATTGATTTTGATGACATTTTTGATGGGAAAGTTTCTGAGGCTCAGCGTGGATTTTGGTCACTTCCAGAGAGAGGGAGAGACCCAGATACCTGAATCCAAAACCTGACCTTTTCAATCCAAAAATGGGCATTTCAACACAATTCCATCAAATGTTCAACTGGGTCTGGTTTTGTTGCAATGTGGAATGGAAACAAATGTTGAAACCTCAAAAATTGTCATGAAACAGAATTATCATTCTCCAGCCAGCTATACCCGTGGCAAGCATTGGTGATTATGAAGACACATTGTCCAGGTTCCTCTTGCTCCAGGGAGATGCTTAACAACCTCAGGCAAAAGTGAGCATGGATTCCCATGGGCCGAGGCTGTTTGATGCAAGGTGAGTGATTCAGGTTTCTGAACTTGTGTTTATGGCAGATCTGGCAGGGCACTGCTGACGGGCCAGAATAGGCACATGTCTTTCTGGCTGGCTCCTTGTGTCTCCTGCAGCCTCGGCGTGAATTGTGCAGCAGTGGCTTTTTCTTCCAAACGCTGCTGCACTGAATACGTCCTTCCCTGGGAAGCAAACGCTTAAGCATATGGCAATCCCGGAGCCTTAGGGTCAGGATACTATACTCACTTCCTCAGGACGTCCCCAGCTTCCCCATGGAGCTGCTGTCCCCTTCAGTGAATTTTAGTACTGAGAGATGTAAACTCCCACTCAGCCAATGGCTCATTTGTCTGGTGTGACAGGGTGTATCAGCCCCGCACTGGTACAGTAGTTTAACCCTTCTTTCTTAGCCGAGGAGGCCACACCCCCTCAGCTCTGCTGGGCATGCTCCAGCTGGAAGCAGGGTATAAAAGCAAGTAGAGCAGCTCAGTCTGGGCTGACCACCAGCGGGGAAGGAGATGCATCGCTAGCTCTTGAGGGAGGACCCACCTGCACTTCAAGACGTGGAGGCCAGCCAGTCGGAGACGGACCCTGACACACCGGCTTGGGACAGCACGGAGAGTGGAGAGACTGGAGTGACAGCTGGGGCTGTAGTATTGACTCTGGCCATTGGGACGCACTGCCCTGACAGCAAGGGCCGTGGTATTGATTTTGGCTGATAGGCCGCACTGCCTGCTATCAAGGGCCACATTAAGGGCTAAGGCCCCTGAGCTGCGCAGCCCCGAGACCCAGGGCACCCCTTCAAACTCGATTGCGGGGCTGTGACGCACCTCTCCCCCTCCCCATTCACAGGCTGCTTATCAGTGCTGGGCTAGGCCTGATTTATGGATGGTCGCTATGTCACAATTGCCATAGTTGGATCATCGTCTTGTATTACCATGCGAGAGGTGGGGATCTATGAGGCTACGGGGGCCAGATGAGCATCAGCAGAGTATTAGGGAAGATTTCCACACTCTCCATTAAGAACATAAGAGTGGCCATACCAAGTCAGACCAAAAGTCCATTTAGCTCAGTATCCTGTCTTCTGACAGTGGCCAATGCCAGGTGCCCCAGAGGGAATGAACAGAACAGGTAATCATCAAGTGATCCATTCCCTGTCGCCCATTGGACCATTCTTGTCCTGGGTTGGAGGAGCAATAGGTGGATCCACAGTTGATTGATGGGATGGCTCCTAAGCACTTCTTCCCTCCACACTGTCACCCTCTCAGAACTCTTTGCTTTACTGATGAACTGCAGAAGACGGCGTGCTTGGACATGAAAGAGGAGGCTGGGCTGGACCATTGCAGGATGGTGACCCCTCCAGACTCTGATTCACTCATGCACAGGTGTGAAAACCCCAAGGGATTTCTCTGGCCTCTCAAGGAAATAGAACAACCAGGCAGAGCTATTTCAGGCTGCAAAGTAAATCTAATCAGAAAGAGTGGCTGGATAGTCCAGCATGGGAGCCTCCCCTGTATTTGGATTTCTATCCGCTGAACCAGTGTTGGGAGTTAGTAAGACTTTCACTAACGTAGACAAGGCTGAAAGGTTACATAAGCATCCCTTTCATTCCTGGTGTTTCCACTCAATCCTTAGTGCTGGGCCTTTGGAAGTTTTCACCCTCAGTGTTGTTTAGTGTCACTGGAAAATTTGGACCCTAGTTCAAGGGTGTATAGTTATTTTTTTAAAAGGCACTATCGGCTACTCTGGTAAATAGGTTAATAAAACTACTGCAATTTAAAAAAACAAAAACTCAAAACCACCTCTGATCATTTCTTGGAGCCTGATGGTGTATGGTGTTGACTGCCTTTGGAGTTGAGGTTACATGGTGCTACATGCCCTCATCTACTTGGAGGAGAAAGCCTTGGCAGCTTTAAAAGCCTTCCAGTTTTCCTTTATTAGTATATTTGCAATGTGAAAGTCTAAGCATGTGTACTGTTAACTTGGGTTGTCAATTTTTTTTTAAATATGTCACTTAATTTTTTTTGGTAAGGAAATGGTTTCATAACCATGGGGGGAGGGATAGCTCAGTGGTTTGAGCATTGGCCTGTTAAACCCAGGGTTGTGAGCTCAATCCTTGAGGGGGCCACTTGGGGATCTGAGGCAAAAATCAGTACTTGGTCCTGCTTGTGAAGGCAGGGGGCTGGACTTGATGACCTTTCAAGGTCCCTTCCAGTTCTAGGAGATAGGAAGCTTGGGACCCTGAGATGCCGTCCAACTATTTAGCTCCACTCCGGGCTGTTATTTCTTGTTCAGAGTGTGTAAGATTTCACCACCCATAGCCACTGCCCTGACCCCACTGAAACCTCTTACCGAGTGAAGTGAAGCTTATGGAAGAGAAGTAATAACACCCAGAGAAAACCAGCAAGCTAGCCTGTGTGGCACTGAAAATAAAGTCATGAACGCCATGTCACCAAAGTCCCCTGTTTGCCCATCACACATGGAACAAGAACAGGGCCCCTTTTCCTCTCTCAGATGCTCTGGTCCAGGATAACTGGCACCTAACGTACAAATGGAAACATCCCCAGGTATTTCCTCACAAACATGTCTACAGCACTGAGCGTGGTGAATGGAAAGGCTTTTTACAATGCGGCTCCATGTTGGGCATGCAGCATGTTTATGCTGTGAGTAAAGGTAGTAAATACAGGCTCAGGTTGAGAGGGTTTCTGGCCAAGGATCCCAAGAAAACCGAGAGGAATAAAAGTGTCACACGTTGTTTGCTTGTTCTCGGACTTAAAAACGAACCATGAAAACTCAGCCTGCTCAAGGGCTTGAGAACCCTGGAAAGGTGCAGTGAGGGCACGTTTGCCGAGGCTGGGTCCTTTGCTTGACAGGAATTATGGGGAAGGCAGCAGAAAAGTACATTGTTATCATCTTGTTATCATCAGTGAATGAGAGATGATAGGTAAGATGGGGATAGGCCATGAAGGGCCTTGGAGGTGCAGACAAGCAGCTTGTTTGATGCGATGGAGAAGTGTCTGGTTCCCTTTATAGCATGTCTGCATTTCATTTTATAGCTGCTGTAAGATTCTCCAGGTGATATGTTCTGGGACTGTTGTTATTACACTTCTCTTGCATTAAATGCAGCCATTTGGCATATGTCCTCCTGCATTATGCTCCTGCTTCCGCTGAAGCCAATAGTAAGTTTCCATTGACCTCAGTGATGCAAGGTTCAGCTCTATAACGCCATATGGGAATTGGCCTGCTGGCTCTGCTTATTCTCCCCCTCCCCCCAGGTAATTTATATGAAGATCTTGGGTCCAGCTGGATACTTACAGCCCTTGTTACTGCAGTATCTGTGTGCCATACAATCACGAAGGGATTTTATCCTTGTCATGCTCCCGGAAGTGTTAGCTCCTGTAAAACGGGGATAAAGCACAGGTTTGATCCAGGTACTTTACCAAGGTCACACAAAATCTGGGCTGAGCTTTCAAGCCAGGGTGAGATCCCCGGTTGTGGCCCCTTCATAGCAGATAAAAGGGTTGGGATGGTGTAAAGGGGCTATAAAAGCTCCAGATCTGGCTGGGATATCCCTTCAGTGCAGAAACTGAGGAAGACATCATAAGACACGTGGTGTAGGGGGCCTGTTGGGGATGAGTGGGATGGGGCATGACAGGGGCAGGGCTGCATCATGCAGAGCAGTGGCGATTCTGGGCACCCAGAAACAGCCTGGGCTGTCTAAATTACACTGGGGCAGCAAAACAGCCCTGGATTGGGAGGGTACAAAATTAGCTTCAAGCTGTGATAGCCTCCCCACCTGCAGGTTGTGAGTGCTGTGTTGCACCTCGTGGAGGCATTGCACAGAACCTTATCCCAGGTCGCCTGAGTCCCACATCGATGCCTTATCCTCCAGGTCATTCTTCCAGCCAGAACTTGCATCCTTCAGCTGAGTAAACTGTACTCAGGTGAGGAGTCCCATTGAATTTAGGCTTGTGCATAGGCTGTCATAAGCCAGATAACCTTTCTAGCTGTTCCCACATTTTCCTGTCAATAGTATTTTCCTGACCTTTATATCTGAGGTAGAAATCTACTCATCTGACTGTCTAAAAGACTATTCGCCTTAGTAATTCAGTGTTTCCATTGTATACCTTAATGCAATTGAATTCTCCTTAGTAATTAAGTGGTTTCATGTACATGCTTCCTGCAATAGGAAATATTTTAAAAATTTAGAATTATGTCATGTTCTTAAAGAGAATTAAACAAAGATCTCATGTCATGAGAAATAGTGAACAATGTTGGTTTTGGGTGGTGATCCTTATCACCCAGGTGCTCAGTGGCCTGGGCCTGCACATTTGCAGCTCTCTGATGAGAACCAGGGTTGACAACTTGCCTCTTCAGGTACAATGGAGCTGTTCACCATAAGGTCAAAGCTTATGTTCTCATCTGTTCAGCAGACATAGGTTGCTTGTGAGCCAGTCTGAGACTGTGGCCCATACTCCTGCAGGCCCTAAAAACCACCACGAAGCTCACCGGCTTCTACATCAAGGCTCACTTCTGAAACCTCACCTTTGCTAAGAAAAATGCAGAGCACAGCGTGCTTGTCATAGATTTCATTTAACCCCTAGCCCACAGCTCTCCCCTGGGGGAGAGAAAGCGAGAACCATACAAGACAAATGCTAGTCATATTGCTTAATGCACTCAGCTTCTATAGGTATGAGGGCAGTCTAAAGAACTGAATAGGAGAGAATTTGTAATTACTTTTGCTTAAGTGTTCCTTTTCATTGCGCCAATGATCAGCTGCTATAGGGGCCTGAGATGTTGCCAGTCACACTCTGTATCTGAAAACTGGAGCCAGAGGGAGCTGAAACAGCCCTTCAGCCTTTGCTCGGAAGGTTTCAACGGGTGCGTTGTTTCTATAAGGAATCGCCATAACGGTGAGAATGACTGGGCTGCTTTCACTGTCTCCACTCCCATCCAGTTTCACCCGGGCACTTCTGCCTGCAGTGTACAAACAGGAAAACATGTTGGGTGAGATTCTGATGTCACGTATAGGGGGTGAAACTGAGATCAGAATCTCTTGTTGTAGACTCTGTCCGGGGAATCTCTAACAGGTCACCAGCCGCTCCTTCCTCTAAGAAACAAAACTGGATACAACTGAACCAGATGCTTAGCAGGTGTAAATTGCCAAATATACACCAAATCACACCATTTTGAGGCACTGACCCCATGTTTAGAATAAGGCAGAGCAATTTTTAGGGGTGGATTTTTCAGTACAGGCTCAACAGGGCCTGCAGTTTTGTCTGTGTAAAGCCATGAAGTCAATTGGGGTGAAGTTTAACCTGGTGCAGACAGCCTGCATGAGATCCAGTCACCACTGAAGCCCAATATCCCTAGGGGTTAACGTCACCCGGAGTGAAGCACAGGCAAGCGGACTTTGCAGGAATTACATGCTGGCACAGTGCATGGGAATGGGTGCATGTATAATTTTATATAGGCAGAATGGAGGCTGTAAAGAACTAACTGAAGGTGGTGTTAATGTCAGAGAAAGGTTGCAGGAGAAGGAAGGAAGTGTGTAACAGGGATTGTGAGACCAAATCAGATCCAGGCTACATCAAATCCAGGATCCTGGCTCTGACAGTGGCCAGTGTGAACTGCTTCATAGGAAGGTGCAAGAAAACCTGCTCCCAGGGAAAGTTCCTTCCTTAACCCCTTAGGTTGGAGGTTGGTTTATGCCCTAGAGCAGGAGGTTTATAGCTCTTCCCAAGTTCTTGGACTTTAAATCTTCTTTAATATTACAGGTCTAGATATTCCTGTTGTCAATAGACATGTCCAGTCCTTCTCTGAGTAGGGAGCCTCCAGGTACCCTGCCCTAAAATGGGAATATAAAGAGTTCTTAACACAGCAGCCCAAAGCAGGAGCAGCAGAAGCTCCCTAAAAGTGGGGAAGGCCACCACGCCTCCTCTCCCCCTGAGGCCCTGCCCCCTGCACCACCCCTTCCCGAGTCTTCCACATTCTGAGTCACTGTTGCAGCATCATAGAGATGGTCACATCTTGGGATGCCTCCCACCAACCATCCACTGCATTGATACTTTGCCCTTCTCTAAGGCCTCTGCCTGTGTATCTTAAGGTTTAATTCTATGCCCACTGAAGTCAGTAGCAAAGCTCCTATTGCCTTCAGTAGTGAAAGATCAAGTTCTTAAAGCACCACGGAAACATTAATGAGCTGAACCTCACAACCCCACAGTCAGGTGGGTATTGTTATCCCACTTAACTGAAAGGTTAAGTGACTGGTGCAAAGCCCGATGTCACACTTAGCCTGCTGGTGTGTCTGTCCAAGGATCAGAATAAGGACAGCAATGACTCTGCACAAGAGTGGGTCAAAATATTTTAGTGACATTGTTTTGCATGAAAAAAATGGACAAAAATTTCATTTTCTTGGAAATGTGATTTCTCACCAAAATGATTTGAAAAGAAATTTCTCATTTTGTTTCATTTGGAACCAAAACCTTTTGTTTTGACTCTCATTGGCAATGTTTGTTTCACTTCATTTTTCTAACCCTCCCCCCCCCCTTCATTCTCTCCCTTTCTCATTTTTTTCCATTAGACAAAAGGGCGGGGGGAGAGAAAACAAAGAAATGAAACAAATATTTGATTAGAAACATTAACTTTTTTTGTTGACCAACTCTTTACTGCCCCCACCTCACACCTATAAGGTAAACAGCACTCTGTTCAGTCCTGTATTAGTAACATGTGTACTGGCCTAGTCATTGTCTGCAACCCATAATCAGAAAAATGGGGAAAAGCAAGATACGGAGCAGGGGTAACACCCTGCACTGAAGTCAAGGAACATGCTCTGTGTGTGCAAAATCCAAATAAAAAACTCCGACAGGCTTTATCACCATGGACAGCAGCCACATTCCTGTTCCAGCTGGCCACATTCTCAGGGTTGTATTCCAAGGACGAGCATTTTCAAAGGGCTCTCAAACCAGCTTCCAAACTCTCCCAGCTGCTTATCTTTAGCTGGCCACATTTTCTGCCTACTTTCTATGGGCATCTATTTTGTTGCCGACATGCAGATGGATTTCTACCTGCAGTTGGACACCTAACTCCCTGCAAATACACTCTGCATACCCACAGGACTGAACAGCCAAGACAGGGCCCGATTCCCAGGTGCACTAGGGCAGCCCTGTGCTACTCCACTGGCTCAAAATTGCTGCCCTAAAGCCAGGCAGCCAACTACCTGTCGTGGCCTCTATACTATCCCTTCCTTTTGGCTAGCACAGGGGGCATGGCTGGGGGTAAAGAGGCAACTCCAGGGCTACCTGATATCTGGCTGATGCTCAACTGCCATTATAGTGCCATGGGACCCTGCCAGAGTCAGGGTGGCCACAGAATTGGACGAGTGTAAAAATAAGTGTTTTGTGCTCTCCCCTGTCCTGAGCTGTGCAGAGAGCTCCTTGGCTAGCTCTCAAGATCTGGGCGGAAAGTTTGTAACAAACCCCAAGAAGTGACGCAGCAAAGTATCCGCATCACAGACAGACAGATTCACACAGCTCTGATATTAAAGTGTAATAGGTGGCTGGGGAGGGCATCCTTCTCCAACATCCTGGCCAATTTTAAACTCTGCGACTGAAATAGCTGGCTGTCACTTGGTTCACTCCCCTCAGCCACATCCTAAGTGTGTCTAGAAATCAATTGCATCTTTTCCAAACAAGGAAGTGATCTTTCAGAAATCGAGTTTCTATTATTGCAACTTGCTTACTGATAAACTATAAAGATAAAAGCCATCCATTGCTCTAACACCCTGTGATTCGTTACGTAATGCCATAAAATAACATTTACATAAGGCTGAAAGGGGTACAACCCAAATTCCAGTAAGCCCTCCTTGGTTAATCCTAACTGGTTTCCTTCGACAGCCTTAAAAAAAAAAAAAATCCCTGTCACGCCAGGGTATCAAAATCACTGCTTCCTCCATTCAATGCCCAACCATCTTTTGATAACTCCATGCCTAACAGGTAATGTCATGTGGACTTTTCTCCTTTTTACACGTTATGATTATGGTTTTGTTGATTGCCAGCAAACACTGTGTGTCAGGCAATGGGACATGCCAGGAAAGGGAGGCGGGAGGGTATTACCTCAATATTTGGATTACCTTTCCTAGCTCTGATTTCTTCTGCTGCCTCTGTCTCCTTCTCCCCAGTCATCCATGGAAGGCTGTTCCACCCAACAGATCAATACTGGGGGATCAGGCAGCCTGATATTTCTGGTCTGAGTGAGTTCTGCTCTTTCTTCCTGGTTGTGGTCATTGATTGATCTCCTGTTCAGTTCTGTTTGTGACCCCCAGCCTTTGTCCCAAATCCAAACCCTAGAGTAACCCCAAGCCAAGTTTAGACCTGAGCACTGCCCCCTTAGGCCCTTGCTAGTTACCATGTGCATTACAAACACGTCTCCTGGCTTTAGCAGAGTGAGTTTCAAATGCTGGATAGTATCAGAGGGGTAGCCGTGTTAGTCTGGATCTGTAAAAAGTGACAAAGAGTCCTGTGGCACCTTATGGACTAACAGACGTATTGGAGCATAAGCTTTCGTGGGTGAATACCCACTTTGTCAGACGCATGTGGTGGAAATTTCCAGAGGCAGGTATAAATATGCAGGCAAGAATCAGTCTAGAGATAACAAGGTTAGTTCAATCAGGGAGGATGAGGCCCTCTTCTAGCAGTTGAGGTGTGAACACCAAGGGAGGAGAAACTTTTGTAGTTGGCTAGCCATTCACAGTCTTTGTTTAATCATGAGCTGATGGTGTCACATTTGCAAATGAACTGGAGTTCAGCAGTTTCTCTTTGGAGTCTGGTCCTGAAGTTTTTTTGCTGCAGGATGGCTACCTTTAAATCTGCTATTGTGTGTCCAGGGAGGTTGAAGTGTTCTCCTACAGGTTTTTGTATATTGCCATTCCTAATATCTGACTTGTGTCCATTTATCCTTTTACGTAGAGTTGGCAACAAACCTCGATGCCAACTCTGCCCACATATTTACACCAGCGACACCATCACAGGACCTAACCAGATCAGCCACATCACTGGTTCATTCACCTTCACGTCCACCAATATAATATATGCCATCTTGTGCCAGCAATGCCCCTCTGCTATGTACATAGGCCAAACTGGACAATCCCTAGGTAAAAGGAGAGCCAGGAGTGGGCTGTCTGTCTTGACTCCATCCTTCCCTGCACACCAGACAGTGGGTTAAATAGCACCTTGTGGAGGGCTGCAGGAAATGTTTTCCCTTGCAGAGCAAACAGGGAGCAGGGAAGGAGTTCTGAATCACAGTCCTCCTGGAGCAGTGCAGCAACTTACCCCCATCACGGGAGCTCCGAGCCTGGGCTCCAGCCCAAGCCATAATGTCTCCACACCAATTAAACAGCCCCTTAGCGCCAGCCCTGTAAGCCCAAGTCAGCTGACACGAGCCAGCCACGGGTGTTTAATTGCAGTGTAGACACTCCCCTAGGTACCAGTAATTGGTTTGTGTTAAGTTTTCTGGAGTAGATTTTTGCTGGCTGAATAATATTTCCTTTCCCTTCCATAACACAGTGGGGTTCATTCAAAGGTGAGGCTTATTGTGAGTGGCTCTGTCTCCAAAGCCCCAGGAGTGTATTCTTCTTGGCTATTTTTGGAATGCTCCTTAGGCCTCCAGGGGAGCACAGCATGAAAGGATGACACATTGCAGAAGAGTTATGGCCTGAGACAAAACTCAGATGTTGCATAATTCCAGCTATTTTCTTCTCTGTTGTACTTAGACATGCATTGAGATGGATGGGTGAAAAGAGCTTGAAAGCTGCAGGAGGAGTTCTGTCTGTGTCATGCTATATGGAATCATAGTCCTTAAATAGGAGATGTTTATTACAGAAAATTGCTACAAACAGGCATTTACGCAAATTGACTTCCACCTTTGTCACCCTTGTGGACCAATCACTGGCCCCTTTGGGCACAGAGACATCTAGTGGCTGAATAGAATGCTGCATGTCAACATATGACAATCACATCCATTCAATTCTCAGCGTATTAAAAGACTCAGATAATACCAGCACTTTACTCCCTTTCTGCATCGGAGATCAGGGCTGCAATATGGTAGGGAACAACGGCAAATTGGGGCAAGAGTGTCATTTCATACAAATGCCTTTTGTGCTTTCTTCCATGCTGCCCTCACGTTTAGGAGGTGCTCCCTGGAAACAGCTGCAAAACCTCATCACTGTTCTCCTTAACGCTCTCCTTTGCTGTGATGCCTACAAAAAATGTGACAACTGTTAGACTATTGGTGTACAGAGGCCAGGGCCCATCATGCTGACCAATGTTGTCTTACACTTTCCTTGTACTCCCCTGCCAGTCTGTAGCCATCTGTTCTCTTGTCTTAGTCCCTACCCCAAAGAGTTTACAATCTGTCTTTCTTTTCCTGGGTCTCTACAACACCCAGCACAATGGGGTCCTAGTCCAGGACTGGTGCCCCTAGATGCTACTAATAATTATTATTATTCCAGAACCACATCAAAGGCGGCAGGAGTACTGTGGGACTGGCAATTAAGTACCAAACCCAAAAGAAAAGTATATGCTGTGTGTATTTGTCCCTGCCTGTTCTATGGTTTGGAAACAGTGCGTCTTGCGGAGATGGCAAAAAGAAGATACAAGTAGTAGAAAATATTATACTGAGGAGAATGGCAGGCAAGCGGAGGGTAGTCAAAGTGAATGGAAAGAATTAGGGGAAAGATGAAGTTTGGGGCGCTCAGTGCTAGATAGGCTGGAAAGCGCATGTTTGAGGTGTGCTGGACAAGTGAGAAGAATGGGAGATGAACAACCAGCCCAGAAAGCAGAGGAGGAAGAGGAACAGCAAGACAGGATGTGGAAGACTGAGGATATGCTGCAAAGACTCCAACAAGAGAAAGTTGGTGAGAAAAGGCCACTCCACGACCTATGAACATGTGCCATGGACCGGAAGGAGCAGTGAAGAATCCTGAGCCTCTCTGACCTCACAGAAATGGGAAAAGAAAGAGTGATTCCAGAACCACAACAAAATTGCCCCAGGGAGGAAATAGAGAAAGTGATAGCTGATCTGGTTGGTTTGGTTTTAGATAATTAAGTGCTGAATGCTCAGAAGGAGTTTGGGGTTGTGAAGCTCAGGATCACAATGCCTAACCTTTAGGCACCTGGAAAAAGGGCTGTGATTCTCAAGGCCTGAATTAGTCGCCTCAGCTCCTATCCAATGAATGGGGACAGACAGGCGCATCAGAGTGCAGTTCACAAAAGCAAGACCACTAGGCGTGGAGATAGCCAGTGGGAGATGCTAAATCTCACCCCTCTCTCAGAGCTTGGCACCTGAGGCCAGGCTACAGGGAGGAACCTAGCTGTGAAGTCAGGGACCCTCTTTAGAGTGAGGTGCCTAATGCCATTTTAGCAAGGAACTGGTGGTGAAGTTCCCATCTTTATAATTTTTAGCCCAGTGGTTAGAGCATGTATGTGGGAGGTGGGAGACTCCTGCTCTGGCAGTGAGAGGGGAATTTAACCCCACTCCCCAGTATCCCAGGTGAGGGCTCTAACCACTGAGCTCAAAATTATACAGTGGGAACTTCCGCCTCCTTCTGTTGTCATTTCGTGTGGAGTTAGGTAGCATCTGAGCTTGCCTATCAGCCTGAGCCCTGCATGTGACTTAGCTGGCCTATCACCTACCTTCACTCGTTTGAGAATCCCTCCTGGGGTTAGGCAGGAGATGGGTGTCCGGGCGCCTAAAGGGAGGCAGTCATGTGCCTGGCCAGAGATAGAAACATAGGCTCCCAGGGAATATTTCTGGCAAAAACCTAGGCACCAAGTAAGTTTAGGCCCCTGCAGGGTTGGCAGAGGGTTTGTGCATCGCAGTGGTGCTGAAACCAGGCCCTAGACACCTAACCCGTCTTGGCCATCTGAGCCTAAAGACATTTCTGCCCAGTTTCCAGGGAACATGAGTGCTCTAATCACAGTTTGCTAAGGGCTAGTAAACAAGATAGCCCCACCCCTGCAGCCAAACTACCGATTTGCTGGGAGCTCACCAGCAAACCAGGGTTGGTGCTGGTCAGTACTTGGCTAGGGGCCCTCAAAGAAAAAGCCAGGTGTGGCAGGAAGTAGGTGTGGTGTTGCTTATTTAAAATTGTGGCCGGGGGAGCAATAGTCCTTGTGAGTCAGCAATGAAGTGAGATGCAGGCTGGTGGCTGGTGGTGCTGCCACATGCAGGAAGTGGTATTGCCAATTCAGTAGGGGGGCATTATTCTTTCTAAGCAGTAAAGGAATGACACAGCATAGCAGGGCTCTGGGCTGCTGGAAAAGACACCCCTTGGAAATCTGGCTCACTTGTGACCGTTAAAAATCTCATGGTAGCCATAGGAGCGTTAGTCCCAATGGCTTGCAGCCAGGTGGGTAATTATGCTGTGCCCAGTAAACATTCCCTCTGGCGATTTTGATTGGATGTGAACCACTTTCCCTCTCACTCCCTGGTCTGTATTGATGCTGCTCGCTGTTAAATATGGTTGTGTCCCATGCCAGAGGTGGGTGCATTTCAGGGGTAGCCAAAGTGATTGCTATAGAGTATGTCATTGGTAAAAGCTTGCGGTAAAAACTTGCAGTGCATGCTGGGATCCTTCTGGGAGAAAAGCTGCGTAGAAACAGAAGCTTCCCAAAGAGTACACTGTGAGTTAGCAACCCTCCTGGGCGCTGAGCGACAAAATGGCAGGCCTCACTAATTACAGGGAGGAGACACAAAGGGTGAAATCCGGCTCCACTCAAGTCCTCCAGAAGCTTGGGCATGGGGAGTTTGTTTTAACTTTTAAGTCAGGATGCCTGAGGTGAGACTGCAAGTGCAGGCATCTTTGGTGAGGATGAATGACCTGAGGCCATGAGGACACTGTTACCTTGTGCCTGGAGCAGATTAGGTGTATGAATACACTGCACCTAGCTCCTTGGAAAAGTGCCACCCCATGTTTCCTGATGTCAGGTACCAGCTAGACTAACAGCACGCCTGGAATCAGGGCTCTGGGGCTGCCCATTTTTCTGGCTGCGCAAACCCCCAGGGCCACTCCAGGAAAATATGAATCTCTTAGAACAAAGATGGGGAAAAATCTCTTAGGTTGCTCTGTGTCCATCTGCTGGGGAGCAGAGCGGGATTGCTCTCTGTGAGGATACACCCAGTCCAGCTTTAAGTGAGCCCAGGGGTGGGGCACTCGCCACTTCCACACTGCTAGATCTCAATCAGACTGGGAGCCTAGAGCACGTGACTGGGGTAGGGCAAATAATGGACATTTCAGCTTGCTGGCAGGTGTGAAAACCATGACAAAAAGGGAACCCTTCATTTTGGGTCAACCTGAAACTAAAATTTTTAGTGAACTGAAAATAGTTTCCATTTGGGTTGAGTGAAAGATTCACGCGACCCACAATGAAATGTGGGGTTTAGATTCTGAGCATTTTTAAAGGGGGGCGGGGGGTTTAATCAAAAAAATAAAATTAAAGAAAATTTTGAAACAAAGTCATGGCTAATCAAGACTTGATTAAAATATGTCAATTTGAAACATTTTGATTTTTATCTGATTTTTTTAAGCTGGTTTTTTTTACCAAAACAATTTGGCGAAATCGACATACATTTGCAAACTGTTTTGGTGTCTTCACATCTGCACTTTTTGCCCAAAAAACCCTAGTTTTCAGGCAACAAATTTCACACAGATCTCTTGGTGCCCACCCTGCCCTTCCCACATTGCTAAGTGGGAGCAAGGATTCCAGCTAGATGGGAGCAGTGTTTCCGGCTAAGGTTGAGAACCACAGCTCTAAACAATTCCATTTCCTTCTTGGAGTCTCCACCCTTGGGCTCCCCCATGTGGTCACTGTATGACAGTTAGGGGTTTACCTGCCTCTTTAACTTGCCTAACTGAGTTGGGCAAGGATCATACACCTAAGATTCCCAACATGCCATAAACAAGGAGTTGTGGGTTTTGTGCTGCTGCTTTAGGAGACTCATTTTAAAGAATATCAGTGAAACTATGTAATAAATGAGGCAATTTCCTAACACCCTGAAGTCATAACAAATTGCCACTCATGTGAGTCACTCCCAGCCAGAGCAGAATACACAGAAAGGTTAAGCTGCCCTGTGTAGTTTTACAGGTGAGCAACATTTATTGACCATCTGATGGCAGTGACAAGCTCTGTAATGAAGCAAGATGTCAGAACACCAGCCCCATTGCCCTTGTAAATAAAGAGCAAATTGCAAAGATATTCAGAGCTGATCTCCTGCTAGGTCTAAGAATGAGCAACAAGAACATAGATTGGGGGATCCACGTGTCTAGCTACAAGGTAGAGATGCCTTTACCAGGCATTTCCTCATTCTATCACCCAATGTCAGTAGCTTTGCACCACGTTTTCAAAATGTGGGGTCAGATTTTCAGCTTGGCTCCCACTTAGGCACCTGATTAAGGATCAGATTTTCAGACATGTTCAGATCCCATTGTGACACTTAGACCCAGATGCTCCAAAGTGTCCAGGGGTGCAAGTTGGATACTCAGGTCTTATGAAAATATGGCCCCAATTATAAGGGCTGAGCCCTTCTGAAAATTCCAGTCTAAGTGCCTACCCTTCACCGCCAAAGCACACACTAGACATGTGCAAAATGAGAACGTCACGCACCAGGGCTATGTTTGTGCACAAGCCCCAATTTTGCATGGAGCCTATCCCTGTGTGAGCACAACCTAGGTGCGTTAGGATAAATTGTGCTCTTAGTTACACTGGTGCAAATCAAGAGGAAATCAATGGTGCGAATTCCAGATATAAACAAGTATGATTGAAAATAAAACCCAGTTCCTTGTCTTGCAATGTAGCTCTTGAATTGGTTTTCATGAATGTTTGCAGTCCTTAGACTGTGTTTCAGTCTGCCAGTGAGATGCTTGAACAAAAGTTGATAAACGCCAGCAAATCTGCACTGTGGAATAATAATAACCAGCTCTTATAGAGTGCTTTTATCAGTCGATCTCAAAGTGTTTTACAATGGGAGTCTTTGCAAGGTTCATTGGACACATCAGAAGGAGCTTTGCTTGTAAGGACAGTTTGCAATCAGTTTAGTTTGTTTTTTTAAAATGTTCTTTTTCATATAAAACTTCATCTTGATGTTTATCCTACGCACATGGCTGGCACCTGCCCTCCCGGACTGTAACCGCAAAGGAATCTCACATCTAATGATGGGAGCTGGGTTAGATAGAGAAGTGCATGTAGAATAAAATGATACCTACACAGGGAAGAGATTTGTTGGATGGCTCTTTAAGTTAGCAGACAAAGGCATAGCAATATCCAATGGCTGGAAGCTGAAGCTAGACAAATTCAGACTAGAAAAAGGTGCAAATTTCAACAGTGAGGGTGATTTATTGGACCAGCTGACCTAGAGATATGGTGAGTTTTCCATCACTTCAGTCTTTAAATCAAGATTGGACGTCTTCTCTAACTCACATAGGAGTTATGGGCTGGATGCAGAAATTACTGGGTGAGGTTCTATGGCATGTGCTATTCAGGAGGTTGGAGCAGATTATCATAATGGTTCCTTCTGAACTTAAAATCTATGACTCTGTATCAATAGCAGACATTGGTTTAGCTGAAACTCCAATTTCACTAAAACTTTGTCTCTCCACAACCTTCGCACATTATAAATAGCAGCAGGAAAGAAAAACCAATCAATCTGAGCATTTTATTTTTTTTGTTTGGGTTTTAGAGATGATTTTTAACTGCATCTATCTCCTAAGTCTTTCCAACCTCCAAGTACTTTTTACTTGCGCCCTTGTTGGTGACAAAGTTGCCCTCTTCTGGTGAACTCAAGAACTGCTCCCATATGCAAAACTCCAGAAAATAAGAAGCTACATCATCAACGCCTGTTGTCACCAGCTTGTGTAAAAAGCTAGAATTACACATCCATGTGCATTCGCTTAGCAACCCAGATGAAAGATGAGTGGTGGCTTACAGTGTGACACTAGCACATGTATGATGTTAGATCAATTTCTTGAATATGTGTGACGTTAATGTTTGCAGTGTGGAATAATAACCATCAAATTCTTAACTCCGCTAGACACCAAGCAGGGACTCAATAGAGACACATATCTCGCATTACAACAATTGGTGACCCACTAACTCTCCTTGTCCTATGACTGCAGAGGTGCTAACTGCTCGCTTCATTTTGAATGGTCTCTTGCAACATGTGGTAACTCCTTATGCTTAACGTTGTACTTAGCTGTGACACATTTGTGTATTTGGCAGCCGGGCTCCCGCTGGGAGCTCTGTGGGGAGCCCACAGCCTGGGTTATCAGTGCTAGGCAGTGAGATTCCAGCTGTCTGCACTGCTGGGGCTCACAGCTGGAACGCCCTCCCTCCCACTCAATTTCAAAACAGGGACCCTACCAGAGGTGAAATTGACATTCTTGTCAATTTCACAGCTCCCGCTGTCAGCCACCCTGACAGCCAACATGTGATTCAAGGAACGCAGTGTCTTTACAGACACTGCATCACCTGAGCTACGTCCACCTAAGCCTGATGCCTCTTGCTGAGGTGGCTTTACTAGGTCGGCGTACTGGGCAAGTTACAGTGGCAGGAGGAAAACTATAATGTGTATGCACTGCTTACGTAGTTAGGTCAAGGTAAGCTCCCTTACATCGACTTAACTTTGTAATGTAGACATGCCCTCTGATTACCTTTCCCAGGCAGGCAGAAGAGCGCTGTGGAGCTCGAAAGCTTATGTCTTTCACCAACAGAAGCAGTGTCCAATAAAAGGTATTTCTTCGCTCACTTTATCTCTGAAGTTAATGCTCATACAAAAGGTCCATTAGTGCTGGCTAGTGTCAGGCAGAGGTTGGCGAGGGGACATGCAAGCTTCCCACACAGCTGTAATCTGCAGCGCCCTCTGCTCTGCCAGCCCTGGGCTCCACCCACACAGCTCTGCCATTGCACCTCCATCCTGACCATTGAAGTGCTGCCCCCCCAAAGCTGCCATGCACCTCGGTCCTGGCCTAGGGCACTTGCTGCTATCCCAGCACTAAGCCTGTCTCAAGCAGAGACTAATGAACAGGCCAAGTTGGGCATAATTGTTTTTGGTGGGCTAAAATGAGAATTTTAGCAGTTTCTGTTCAGCCAGACAAGGCTGATGATTCCCTCTGAACCTGAAATCTCGCCTTGGGGGCTCAGATTTTGCATGTGGCAGTGGCTGTCACTAAGCACACACTTGTTCGAGGCCCCTGCTCTTATCCTACCAGGGAGATCTGAGCACTTTCTACCAGTGTCTCACTCCCAGGCAGCAAGAGAGTCCAGGCACGGCCAGTCCTTGGAGGCCTTGTTTATATCCTCCTCCCTCAAAACCCGATTTCATTCTCTGTGCTCTTCCCAATCCTCAGGTCTTCCTTTCGCTGCTACCAATGCCACGCCTTTTTATTTTAAATAGAGCCTGCTCTGCTTGGAGCAAACACCCTCCTTTCCATGCTTCACCTACCCTTCCCCTCCCCCTTCTCCTTCATGCCTCTACATATCAACCAACTCAGCCACTTACTTAGCCCTTGAAACCTGGTCTCCCCACCAGGGATGTCTGGCATGCAATCTCTGTACTGCCATGTGCCACTGCAATCTCCTCCAGGCAGGGATTCTCTTGCCTTGCGGGGATTTGAGCAGCAGGAAGCAAGCGTTTGCGGTCTCAGGAACACTTTCTGTGCAGTCTCTCCCATCCGCAGGGAACAGATGGGAGATCCACCAAAGCATTTGACATACATGACCAAGCAGCATTCAATAACGGGATGAAGTGAACAAGTGACCACGCTGAAAAGCTCCATATCCCAGGTCCATCCAGCCCATCTCCTGAGCCATACAGACCAGTTAATGGGCCAGATCTTGCTTTGGAGCTACACCAAATTATACCAGTAGAGGATCTGGCCCTATATAATTTCCTTTGATGGGCTGATTCTGGTCTCCAGCTAGCTCAGCAGCTACTGTCACTTTCAGAGACCACATTAAGCAATGCTGCCATCTAGTGGTTGATTCATACTTGATTTTCCTACACACTTGCCCTTATTATTAGGGCCCTACTAAATTCATGGCCATGAAAAGTGTATCAAAGACCATGAAATCCAATCTCCTCCGTGAAATCTGGTCTTTTATGCGCTTTTACCCTACACTATACAGATTTCACAGGGGAGACCAGCATTTCTCAAATTGGGGTCCTGAGCCAAAAGGGAATTGCAGGGGAGTCACAAAGTTATTTGGGGGCAGGGGAGGGGGAGTCATGGAATTGCCACCCTTACTTCTGCACTGCCTTCAGAGCTGGGTGGCTGGAGAGTGGCGCCTGTTGGCCGGGAGCCCAGCTCTGAAGGTAGCAATACCATACCATGTCATCCTTCTGCGCTGCTGCCTTCAGAGCTGGGCAGCTGGAGAGTGGCGGCTGCTGACTGAGGGCCCTGCTCTTCAGGCAGCAGTGCAGAAGTAGGGGTGGCAATATCATACCATGCCATCCTTACTTCTGTGTTGCTGCTGGTGGCAGCTCTGCTTTCTGTGTTGCTGCTGGTGGCCAGCAGCCACCACTCTCCAGCTGCCCAGCTAGGAAAACTTCTGTTGGTGGGAGAGAGGCTGCCGAGCCACCAAGAGCTCTTCTTCAGGGCTGGGAAAGGTACTCCCAGCGTCACAGCAAAATGAACAGTGGAACAGATTGTTTAGCATAAGTAGTTAGCACATATTGCACGGGACCTTTCAAGGTAGAGTTAACACCTCTGCAGTCATAGGACAAAAAGCAGGGTGGGGGAGGGGGGAGTTAGTGGGTAGCAGATTGTTGTAATAAGCCATAAATCCAGTGTCTCTGTTCAGTCCCTGATTTTTAGTGTCTAGCAGACTTATGAATTTAAGCTCCCAGCCCTGGCTCGTCTTTTGAATGTGTTGTGCAGGTTTCCTTTGAGGATGAGGCCTGATATGTCCCGCTATATCAGGAGCCTGGCAGAATGGACATGGACACAAACTGATGTGTTCTCAGTTTGCAACACCCAAACCCCATCCTACAATGCATTGCAAATGAACAAAGCAAAATCACAGCCTCCCTTGGTTTGCCTCTGGTGTTGAGGAGGTTGGGGGGTGGTGGAAAGAGGATTGTGGCTAATGCTTCACTCTGTCGACAGCCAAATCAGTGCTGTAGTTGGAAACCTCAATCAGGTTTTCATCGGGGTCTCGGAAGTAGATGGATGTGATTGGACCAATGGCACCGGTTCTGGGCACTGGGCCTTCTTCAATAGTCACACCACAGGCCTGGAAGGAGAGGGAAGGTATGTTTGGTTTTCAGCATTAACAATGGTTTTCTAAGGGGCTTGCCCCCAGTCCCCCGCCAGGCAGATGGTGGAACCATTGTCCAAGCACCTCTCTGGCTATGGCTGTTCTGATTTAACAGTGTTGCCATGCCTTTTCCCAGGAGAGGGGCAGATGGTGAAGAGGACCTAGAAGAGCACTAGGTGTTGCCAAGCAGGGCCCTAGCCGCTCTTGAACCCTGTGATCCCAGCCTGTGGCACTCAATGGCTGCACCTCCTGGCTGAAAAGCAGTTCAGCATTCAGCACTAGAAAGGGGAATAGGACACAACCAATAGATTCAGGTTCACTGGTGAGCTAAGCCAGGCTTTGAATACAGGTCTCCAGAGCTAAGGCTATTATTGCATTAACCCCTTAATCTGCCAAGTCCCTGAGTTTATCTGTCCATGGGCAAGGGGTGTGGGTGTAGGAAGCAGAGTCTCACATAGGTAATGAAATAGACCTTCAAGAAGGCACAGGTATAACTGCTCCTCCCCATGTGCCCCATACTGCTTAAAATTGGGATGGGAGGTCTTGGATTTCCCAGGCGGATGGCTGGGTGACAGATCTCACGTTGGATAGTAAGAAAATCTGAAATCTCCCAATCTCCAGTTCCATATGGTGTCTTCCTTGGAAACATCTAAATCGGGGTAGGCAACCTATGGCACGCGTGCCAAAGGCAGCACGCGAGCTGATTTTCAGTGGCACTCACACTGCCCGGGTCCTGGCCTCCAGTCTGGGGGGCTCTGCATTTTAATTTAATTTTAAATGAAACTTCTTAAACATTTTAAAAACCTTATTTTCTTTACATACAACAATAATTTAGTTATATATTATAGATTTATAGAAAGAGACCTTCTAAAAACGTTAAAATGTATTACTGGCACACGAAACCTTAAATCAGAGTGAGTGAATAAATGAAGACTGGGCACACCACTTCTGAAAGGTTGCCAACCCCTGATCTAAATTCATCTCATTGAACACTCATGTGCTTGCTGCTCTGAGTGACTTCCATGGACTTTGAACTCAAGAGATTCTCTTCATTAAGGGTCCAGTGGCAAACAGGGCCAGCTCCAGGGTTTTTGACGCCCCAAGCGGCAAAAAAAAAAAATAATAAAAAAAAGCCGCGATTGCGATTGGCGGCATTTCCACGGCGCCGCTTTCTTCTTCGGCGGCAGGTCCTTCCCTCCGAGAGGGACCGATGGACCCGCCGCGGAATTGCCGCCGAAGAGCCCGACATGCCGCTCCTGCCCCTTGGCTGCCCCAAGCCCCTGCTTGCTGAACTGGTGCCGGCCCTGGTGGCAAATGCTCTGCAGACCTGCACAACCAGCTAGGCCGTCAATTGCCCCTGACAGTGATCCATACAGCATAGCACTGCTGATGTGGATCCTTGTTCCTTATGACTTCCTTGTGCTGTCTAGCAGAGAAGATAAAGAGACACAACTGAGCTAGGTTGGACTGTAAAGCATTGTGGGTGGATGGGGCTGGACATATGGTGTATGGACAGAAGGAAGGGGCCAATTACATAGACTAGTAGGTGATGGGTTTTGTGTTCTGAAGGCAAGAGAAACATTGGCGAGTAATATTTTGGCAGGTACTGGGCCCTGCTGTCCCAGGACTGGGGGTTCTGTATGCCTCTGCCACCTTACCTCAGCCCTGATCTGAAACATGCACTACTATTCCAGTCCTGCCCTTAGTCTCCCTTTACCACAGCTCTGCAGATGCCCTTCAATCCTGTCTCACACCCAGGGCCGACTCTGGCTTTTTTGCCGCCCCAGGCAAAAAAGCCTCCAGCCACACCCCGCACCCCGCTCCGGCCGGGGCCCCGCTCTCCCCGACTGGCCGGAGCGCTGGGGGGAGGGCGGGGAGCCCGGCCGCGGGCCCCGCTCTCCCCAGGTGAGTGCCGCCCCCCTCCAGGTGCCGCCCCAAGCACATGCTTGGAGGGCTGGTGCCTGGAGCCGGCCCTGCTCACACCTCCCCCAGCTATTCCAGTCCGGGGTTCCCCAGGCACGTCTCTGCTGCTGACCTGCAGCCCCATCTGCTATTCCAGTCCTGGGGTTCCCACGCACAGTTATGATGATGCCCCTCAATCCTGCCCCATAGACCCTGCCCTGCCCCCAGGCCCCCTGCTACCCCAGTGCTGAACCTGTTATACAGAGATTTTCAAATGTATCTCAAAGGGGGAGGTTTTGTGATATAGAGCAGTACAAAGCCAGGAGATTCATGTTCACCCACTGAACTCCAGGCGTCTGGTTCTCCTCTTCCTTACAACCCCCTTGACCTGAGTGGAATTACTCCTGATTTACACTGCTGTAAGCACAAGCTGAATTGGGCATCAGGTCTCCAAGATGACAGGGAAGTTTGCTAGCCCTGTTACTCTATCACACCCCTGGGTTTATTCATTCACATCGGGCCTACAGTAGCATCCCATGAGACATGTGGCTACTTGGGTGAAATACAGTTTTCCCAACCTTCAGGTGTCCCACTAGCTGGTCTAGCGAGGTGTCTGTGATCAGGCAGACGTCTATGGAACCAGGAACTGGTCTGCGAGCCTTGGGTTCAAGCTCTTTCCCAGCCTCGTGGAGGTTAAACTTTTGGTTCCCGAAACGTAGCGCTTTCCGGTTGCCCTGTCACCAAGGGAAGGAAAGGATCAATGTACTGTCAAACAGAGACCTGCTGTGCTGAACGCCAGGACTGCAAGGAAAAGCCTGGGCTGGGGAGTGAGCCACCTGTTCATAGCACCCCAGGGATACTGCTCTGAGAGAACAGGAGAAATCTCCTTTGACGGGTAGGAGGTGTGGTCCATTTCTGTACTCAATGTCACCCCCTTGTGGAAAGCAAGTGGAACTTCTGTTCCATAGCACAACAAGGGACACAGGAGTGAGGTCTTAGCACTGCTATAGCTTTACAGACATGGGAGGAGAGGGAGAATTTCAAAGACCCAAATGACAGTTTGATGCCTAGCTGCTGCTACACGTGTCTTTGGAAATGTCACCCAGGAACTAACCAGCCCTCCCAGTGGCTCTGTGAGGTCAAGCTGGTTTTTAAAAAAAGTGAATTTAAACACAAAAAAAAATGGATTTCATTTTTTTGGTCCAAATTTGAAACTTTGCTGAAATGTCTAACTTCAAAGCACTGCAAGCTGCTCTAGAACTGGGAAATGGGCAGGGGGAATTGTGAAAATGTCAGGTTTTTTGTTCCGTGTATCTGTCAAAATTCCAAAAATGTCAAGCAACTCAAGAAGTAAAGGGCTCAGGGGCCTCTGGGGTATAAGCTATCCTGCTTCAAGGCATAGGTCCTGAACTCTGGGTATTGGGGGTCAGGAGGAAGCTTCCTTTAAAACAGGGCTTCCCAAACTGTGGTATGCATCCCCCTGGGGGCATGCGAGACATCTCGGGGGTGGGGGGGATACGCGGGAGAAATTGTGTAATGATGGATTTTATTTATTCATTATTTTATTTATTGCATTCTCATAATAGGCTATTCAGACAAAGCTTTAAAACTCTGTGGGAATTTGTTATGTAAAAAACAGTAGTTAATTTACTTCAAGATGTACCAATGAGAACACAGATACACAGAGACGCTGATGTACAGAGCCCTCACCTCCAATCACTGTACAGCATGGGTTCAGTTGCCCAGCAACTGTCTGGTCTAACTGAGCTCAGAACTTAGTCAGGGTTTATTTTTCCAGTTGTGTACATCGCACTATAACTATATCTGTATGTAACAGTCCAATATAGAGAGATGGCTAAAGACAGGTTGTGTTAAAGAAGAACACTCAAAGCATCAGTGAGGAGAAGGATAGGGGTATGTGGGCACCTGGTAGAGGTGGAAGGGGATACGCAATATGAAAAGTTTGAGAACCTCTGCTCTAGAGGCAGGTTCTTCCATTATTTCCTGCTGTAGGGTCTTCTGTGCCTGCCTCTGACTCAGCTGCTGCTGACTTATGTCAGAGACAGGACACTCAGTCAGATGGGCCATGGGCTGACAGTTCCTACAGTCCTCACTCTACAGATAGGGAAAATAGAGATGCCTTGCTCACGGTGACACAATAAGTCAATGGCAGAAGCAGGACTAGAACTCAGAATATCCCAACTCTATCTTGCCCCTCAGATTACCTTGAAAGTGACCACTTCCATACCCAGGACTTTGGAATAAAAGCCTACGGTGTCCTCAATGCTCTTCACAGTCAGCACCAGGTGATCCAGTCGATGGATAAGACATGGTTGGGGGCCCTCACGCTTCTCCTGCCAGGACATCATCTGAAAGCCAGGAACCAGAGACTAAAACCAAGTAGAAATAAGGTTAGTGAGATGCAAGGACAAGCTACCAGGTCATTTCCTAGTTGGGCTGGCTAGGGACATGGGGCTAATTAAATGGAAGCAGAAGCCAAAGTTTGGTTTTCTTTCGGCCTGCGGTTGTGTAGCAGCATGGACTCACCCCTGTGGCGCCTTCTGCTGGTCGTCTCAGGGAATTAGCTCTCCAGCCATTGGAGCGCCCTCTGCAGGCCGGTGTCCCGCTACCGCTGGGCCCCCGTGTCCCTCCCAGGACCCCGGTGCCCTTTTCTCTGGGGTGCTGCCCCTCTGGCAGTACCCTTCAGTTTCAGGGTCTCCCCACCCAGGGGAACCCCCACCCCCTATCTCTACCTTGCCTCAGCATATGGCTACTGCCAGTCATTATCTAGCCCCCATGCCCTGGGGCAGACTGCAGTATCAGCCTACTCATCACCGGCAAGGTTGGGTTTGGACCTGCTGCCTTTGCCTACCCCTGGGCTGCCCCCTGCAACCTCCAGTACCTATTTGCCTTATGCTAGGCCACAGCCTGGGGCTTTCCAGGCTGGAGCTCCCCAGCGCCTCTGCCTTTCCCCAGCCCTGCTCCACTCAGGTACCCTGTCTCTAGCTCCCTGCAGCCAAGCCCATCTCCCTCTACAGCTAGAGAGAGACTGTTTGCTTAAGTGCCTGGCTCAAGCCTTTATAGGGCCAGATGGGCCCTGATTGGGGCGTGGACCCAGCTGAACCTGCTTCCCACTCAGCCTGGGCTGTTCTCCCAGCCCTCTCCCAGGGCTGGTTTTAACCCTGTCAGGGCTGGAGCGGGTAACCACCCCGCTACAGGTTGGCACATGAAAAATATGTTCTCCTCCTGAAAATGCTTCCTCAAGACCCACCTGTCTTGTGATGCCCGATTCAAAGCCCACCCGAAAGTAATGAGAGACTTTCAATTGACGTCAATGGACTTTGAGTCAGGCCCTAGAAGAATCAGCCAATGAGTGATGGCTAGGAGCAGGGGCAGATGGGATGGCTGACAGTTACCCTATCAACGTATGATACAGTCATAAGGCAATCCTGCCTGGAGCACCCTCCTGAGGCCAGCTGTGGCACTACAACTGTGCCTGCCTCAGTTTTCCCTCTCAGCTAACCCAATAACTTCACTTCAGGCTCTCTTGACACTGTAATACCCGCCTTTGGGTTAGTTTGTTATAAAAGCCTTTGTGCAATGCAGTACATAACACAAATCCGAACCACATAGTCCATTTCTCACCCCAGTGCAAGCAGTCATGAAAGTTCAAGACATCTCTTCCCTTGCCTCACATACCACCCCTGTTAGCTCTGTGTTCTTGGGGAACCAGGGCGCAGTACCCAGCCTGTCTGACTCACAAAGGACCCCCTCTCCCTGCAGCCTCTGCTTGAACCAAAACCAATCAGAAGAAAGACTTATGAAAAGGCAGTGGGAGACACACCTAAACCCCTGGGATAAGGATGACAGGATTAAGGAAACTCCCCTAGCCTCATTTGCATCGAAGATGGGACAGGGAGGCATCACCATTAGCATACAGAATGGAGAACAGAGATTCCAAGGCAAGAACCGCACGGAACTCTGGGACCAGAAAAGCAGGGAAGCACTGCATGGTGTGGGATCTCTGCTCTAGATGGTAATGAACCCACGCCTGCACACACCCAGCTCAGTAGTTATCAGACCAATTCTAGTAATAAATCCTTTATTGGTATCCAAAATACTGCAGCTGCCTAATTGCATTGTGAGCTCCCTCCAAGGAACACCGCCTATAGTCAGGAATGATCAGCTCCCATTGTCTAGCCCAGTGGTTTTCAAACTTTTTTTCTGGCGACCCAGTTGAAGAAAATGGTTGATACCCGAGACCCAGTGGAGCTGGGGATGAGGGGGTGGGGTGTGGGAGAGGGCTCAGGGCTGGGGCAAGGGGCAGTGGTGTGGGAGGGGGGCAGGGCTCTGGGGTGGGACCGGGGATGAGGGCGTTGGGGTGCAGGAAGGGGCTCTCGGTTTGTGGGGGCTCAGGGCTGGGGCAGGGGATTGGGGTGTGGGGCGCGGGCTTACCTCTGGCAGCTCCTGGGCAGCGGTGCAGCCGGGGTGCAGAGGCAGGCTTCCCACCTGTCCTGGCACTGCGAACTGCGATGCACCCCGGAAGTGACCAGCAGGTCCAGCTCCTAGGCAGAGGTGTGCAAGCTCCGCGCATCTCTCGCCCGCAGGCACCCTCCCCCCCAGCTCCCATTGTTGTGAGTGTGGAGCTGGTGCTCGGGGCGGGGGCGGAGCCCTGTGGCCCCCCTGCCTATGAGCCGGACCTGCTGCTGGCCGCTTCTGGGTAGGGACTACTAGTTTTACTATTAGTTTTTACTGGCGTTCCACGACCCAGTACTGGGTTGCAACCCGAACATTAAAAACCACTGGACTAGCCTGAACAAAACAACTTTGGTATACTCCCTTGAGCCATCAGTTTGCCCATAAACAAACCTAGTCTCCTCCCTTGAACCATTGTTGTTTCCCTACAAAAACCCCTACCCATGCTCAAGTAAGGGTTCTGATGCCTGGATCCAAAATCTGCATCAATTCCATTGGGACTTTATCTTCTCCTGACTGATTGTGCTGGGGGCTCTGCCAGTCTCCAGCACTCCGGACCTTCAGCTACCACCACCCCCTGGGACTCCCGATCGATTCAAGCTTCACGGAGTGGTGAGAACCCAACTCTCTCTCTCTCTCTCTCTGTTTTTCTTTTCTACTGTAGGCATATCTTTCTAATCCTGATTTGTGTGATCAGTTATAGTTTTCTAAACCTGACTTTTGTAATAAAATTTAAGTTAGATTTAATATTGTAACTGTTTTGTTTGTTTGGCTCTCCTTGTGTGGTTATTACCTGGCAATAAATAACTTTTATGGTTCAGCTGGTTGCTTCCCTCTCTCTCCCTCTCTCTCTTTTATGTTTTTGCCTTCCTCATTCACTCTGCAGCAACTCTCCTCTTACCTAAGCTAAAGATCCCTGTAGCGCCCAAAAATCCTGTGGGGTTTGCTCATCCAGTGGGTTACTACCAGAACAATTGTAACTTGAAAGTGGGGATAGGGACGTGCTGAACCTGGGACATATGAGGGTGGCAGCTTGGAAGTGCTGCTTGACCCAGCTGCTCAGGCGTGCTCTATTCCGGTGCAGTGCCTGTGGCATATGAAGGTGGCAGCTTGGAAGTGCCGCTTGACCCAGCCTGCTGAGTCCAGGGACATATAAGGGATCAGCTCGGGAGTGCTGATTCACCCAGTCTGCTCAGACGCGCTCTGTTAATGTGTGTGTGCGTGTATTTGTCTGATTCTGGGGCTGGAAGAACCCAGCCCTGGGGAACCTAGGTCCTGCAGGATAGCTCCATTGGGAGGGGACTTGCAGCAGGGAGAAGTAGAGCTCCGTATGAGAACACAAGTGACACAAGCAGTACATTGATAGAATTACAGATCCCCCCGCCCAGAAGAGTAACCCTAACAAATAAGTGTACCCCAAAGAAGCAGGCAAATCTGGTAGCAGCCCTCATCACCTTCAACCATGCCTGGACTCTCTATCAGTCTTCTTCTGTTTTTCTGCCACCTCAGCCTTTCCAACTGGACTGAAACCCTGCTCTTCCTACTGGGAACCCCCGGTGACACCCTGTACCGCATATGACCCCCTGTACTCCATGTTCACCACTTTTGTAAGGTTATGATTTATTTTGTACAAATTATGCTTGTGAGGTATCATTTGCAAACTCATAATCTGCTGAATATTATCATCCCATTGAAATGTGTGTAAAATCACTGCATGTAAAATTATGAGATTTTTCTATATGATTGTTACTGAAATATGTTGTAGTTCTGGGTAGCACTCACTAACTATTTTCTCAGAGACAAAGGCGCACTAGCACACCAGAGACAGGCCATTTACAAATGGGGTCTGAGCCCAAAAAGATTGTGAATCACTGCCCTACAGCACAGGGCTCCCTATTACACTTAGAGAAACACAGATTACCAGCAGATTTAAATTACTTGACTCAGCAATGCAAAATGTTTGTTTCTCCAGTGACTGGGGATGCTTTTGAATCGACCTTCAGAGGGAAAATAGCACTTTTTGAGATTTGAGAGGTTTTCATTTCTTTTTCTGATTGATTTTACAAGAGATATTCAGGTCTTGTCTAGCATGGAAGACTCTATGTGCCACTGAAGAACCAGGAAGATTATGCCATCATCAATAACATGTAAGCGAAATCTCTTTAATCAAAAGGGGAAATAGTTTTAATTCAAAATGCTAAAGTCTGTGTTTATATCTGTTTAACTCAAACACTCAATTAACAGTCGGGAAAAGAGTTCTCTTTGTTAAAGGTCCAACACTTGAATTAAGTTCTGACACAAGTCATAATCCTCTTCTCTGAGGCCCTCAACTAGTCCCCCAGCAAAACCAACACACAGTAGACTTGATGCTCCTGATTTTTCTAAGGTTAAAAAAACAACAACAACGGGGGGAAATAAACCCTCTCAGCCCTTTCCATTATCGACTGACAAAAACACCACCAACAACCCCATATCCTTTTATTTGGGGCCAGCCATGAAACAAATAAATCAAGGGTTAGAGTTGGAAAATGAAGGGGCACAGGAGGTGGTCGCTGAAGGTGAGAGGGCAAGAAAGAAGAGAAGAGCAGCTAGTCCTATAGGAAGAGGGGAAGAGTCAGTGGAGATAACAACACCAAATATGAGCCCCAGGAGGACACGGGATGGGTTGCGGAGGATTGCAAGGGAGAATAGGAATCGAGAGGATTTGCAGCCAGAGGGAACAGGGGATAGACCGGAGAATCGCACCATCACCAGGAAAAGGCAGGTCTACGTGATTGGGGACTCCTTACTGAGAAGAATAGACAGGCCTGTAACCAGAACTAATCCAGAGAACAGAAGGGTGTGCTGTCTGCCGGGTGCTAAGATACGGGATGTGGACCTGAGGCTGAAGAGGATCCTAACGGGAGCAGGAAAGAATCCACTAATTGTCCTTCATGTGGGAACGAATGATACGGCTAGATTCTCGCTGGAATGTATCAAGGGAGACTATGCCAGGCTGGGGAAGATGCTTAAGGAAATCAAGGCTCAGGTGATCTTCAGTGGGATTCTGCCTGTTCCTAGAGAAGGGCAACAAAGGTGTGACAAGATTATGATGATCAACAGATGGCTCAGGCAGTGGTGCTATAAGGAGGGCTTTGGGATGTATGGCCACTTGGAGGCATTCATGGACAGAGGACTGTTCTCTCAGGATGGACTTCACCTGAGTAGGGAGGGAAATAGACTTCTAGGATGGAGGCTGGCACAACTGATTAAGAGAGCTTTAAACTAGGAACTGGGGGGAGATGGTTGGGAGATGTCCAGGTAATCTCCACGCTGGATTTTAACATTGAGAGAGAAGAAAATGAAGTAAGAAAGGATACAGCCATGGGTAGGAGAATGGACATAAGGAGGAAGGGTAGTGTAGATACCAGTCTAATAGGTGATACTGGCAGTAGAATGTCTGTGCCTAATTGGGTAAAGAATGTGAGCGAAGTCAAACAGCAAAAATTAAGATGTTTGTACACCAATGCGAGGAGCCTAGGTAACAAAATGGAGGAACTAGAGTTACTGGTGCAGGAAGTGAAACCAGATATTATAGGGATAACAGAAACATGGTGGAATAGTAGTCATGACTGGAGTACAGGTATTGAAGGGTATGTGCTGTTTAGGAAAGACAGAAATAAAGGCAAAGGTGGTGGAGTAGCATTGTATATCAATGATGAGGTAGACTATAAAGAAATAAGAAGGGATGGGATGGATAAGACAGAGTCTGGGAAAAAATCACATTGGGGAAGAAAGCTACTAAAGCCTCCCCTGGGATAGTGCTTGGGGTGTGCTATAGACCACCGGGATCTGATTTGGATATGGATAGAGACCTCTTTAATGTTTTTAATGAAGTAACTACTAATGGGAATTGTGTGATCATGGGAGACTTTAACTTCCCAGATATAGACTGGAGGACAAGTGCTAGTAATAATAATAGGGCTCAGATTTTCCTGGATGCGATAGCTGATGGATTCCTTCACCAAGCAGTTGATGAACCAACAAGAGGGGATGCCATTTTAGATTTGGTTTTGGTGAGTAGTGAGGACCTCATAGAAGAAATGGTTGTAGGGGACAACCTTGGTTCGAGCGATCATGAGCTAATTCAGTTCAAACTAAATGGAAGGATAAACAAAAATAGATCTGTGACTAGGGTTTTTTTTATTTCAAAAGGGCTAACTTTAAAAAATTAAGGAAATTAGTTAGGGAAGTGGATTGGACTGAAGAACTTGTGGACCTAAAGGAGGAGGAGGCCTGGAATTACTTCAAGTCAAAGTTGCAGAAACTATCAGAAACCTGCATCCCAAGAAAGGGGAAAAATTCATAGGCAGGAATTGTATTGTAGACCAAGCTGGATGAGCAAGCATGTCAGAGAGGTGATTAAGAAAAAGCAAAAAGCCTACAAGGAGTGGAAGATGGGAGCGATCAGCAAGGAAAGCTACCTTATTGAGGTCAGAACATGTAGGGATAAAGTGAGAGAGGCCAAAAGCCATGTAGAGTTGGACCTTGCAAAGGGAATTAAAACCAATAGTAAAAGGTTCTATAGCCATATAAATAAGAAGAAAACAAAGAGAGAAAAAGTGGGACCGCTAAACACTGAGGCTGGAGTAGAGGTAAAGGATAATCTAGACATGGCCCAATAACTAAACAAATACTTTGCCTCAGTCTTTAATGAGGCTAATGAGGAGCTTAGGGATAATGGTAGGATGACAAATGGGAATGAGGATATGGTGGTAGATATTACCACATCTGAGGTAGAAGCCAAACTCGAACAGCTTAATGGGACTAAATCGGGAGGTCCAGATAATCTTCATCCAAGAATATTAAAGGAACTGGCACATGAAATTGCAAGCCCATTAGCAAGAATTTTTAATGAATCTGTAAACTCAGGGGTTGTACCGTATGACTGGAGAATTGCTAACATAGTTCCTATTTTTAAGAAAGGAAAAAAAAGTGATCCGGGTAACTACAGGCCTGTTAGTTTGACATCTGTAGTATGCAAGGTCTTGGAAAAATTTTTTGAAGGAGAAAGTAGTTCAGGACATTGAGGTCAATGGTAATTGGGACAAAATACAACATGGTTTTACAAAAGGTAGATTGTGCCAAACCAACCTGATCTCCTTCTTGGAGAAGGTAACAGATTTTTTAGACAAAGTAAATGCAGTGGATCTAATTTACCTCAATTTCAGTAAGGCACTTGATATGGTTCCACATGGGAAATTATTAGCTAAATTGGAAAAGATGTGGATCAATATGAAAATTGAAAGGTGGATAAGGAACTGGTTAAAGGGGAGACTACAATGGGTCATACTGAAAGGTGAACTGTGAGGCCGGAGGGAGGTTACTAGTGGAGTTCCTCAGGGACTGGTTTGGGGACCAATCTTATTTAATCTTTTTATTACTGACCTTGGCACAAAAAGTGGGAATGTGCTAATAAAGTTTGCGGATGACACAAAGCTGGGAAGTATGCCCAATACAGAGAAGGATGGGGATATCATACAGAAAGATCTGGATGATCTTGTAAACTGGAGTAATAGTAATAGGATGAAATTTAATAGTGAAAAGTGCAAGGTCATGCATTTAGGGATTAATAACAAGAATTTTTGTTATAAGCTGGGGACACATCAGTTGGGAGTAACAGAGGAGGAGAAGGACCTCGGAGTATTGGTTGATCACAGGATGACTATGAGCCGCCAATGTGATATGGCCGTGAAAAAAGCTAATGCGGTGTTGGGATGTATCAGGTGAGGTATTTCCAGTAGAGATAAGGAGGTGTTAGTACCGTTATACAAGGCACCGGTGAGACCTCATCTGGAATACTGTGTGCAGTTCTGGTCTCTCATGTTTAAGAAGGATGAATTCAAACTGGAACAGGTACAGAGAAGGGCTACTAGGATGATCCGAGGAATGGAAAACCTGTCTTATGAAAGGAGACTCCTAGTGAGGCAAATAGAAAGGAGCACAAACACTGCCAACTTAAGTGCAAGAGTGTAATAAGAAAAGCCAAAGAGGAGTTTGAAGAACGGCTAGCCCAAAACTCCAAAGGTAATAACAAAATGTTTTTTAAGTACATCAGAAGCAGGAAGCCTGCTAAACAACCAGTGGGGCCCCTTGACGATGAAAATACAAAAGGAGCGCTTAAAGATGATAAAGTCATTGCGGAGAAACTAAATGGATTCTTTGCTTCAGTCTTCACGGCCGAGGATGTTAGGGAGATTCCCAAACCTGAGCTGGCTTTTGTAGGTGACAAATCTGAGGAACTGTCACAGATTGAAGTATCACTAGAGGAGGTTTTGGAATTAATTGATAAACTCAACATTAACAAGTCACCGGGACCAGATGGCATTCACCCAAGAGTTCTGAAAGAACTCAAATGTGAAGTTGCGGAACTATTAACTAAGGTTTGTAACCTGTCCTTTAAATCGGCTTCGGTACCCAATGACTGGAAGTTAGCTAATGTAACGCCAATATTTAAAAAGGGCTCTAGGGGTGATCCCGGCAATTACAGACCGGTAAGTCTAACGTCGGTACCGGGCAAATTAGTTGAAACAATAGTAAAGAACAAAATTGTCAGACACATAGAAAAACATAAACTCTTGAGCAATAGTCAACATGGTTTCTGTAAAGGGAAATCGTGTCTTACTAATCTATTAGAGTTCTTTGAAGGGGTCAACAAACATGTGGACAAGGGGGATCCGGTGGACATAGTGTACTTAGATTTCCAGAAAGCCTTTGACAAGGTCCCTCACCAAAGGCTCTTACGTAAATTAAGCTGTCATGGGATAAAAGGGAAGGTCCTTTCATGGATTGAGAACTGGTTAAAGGACAGGGAACAAAGGGTAGGAATTAATGGTAAATTCTCAGAATGGAGAGGGGTAACTAGTGGTGTTCCCCAAGGGTCAGTCCTAGGACCTATCCTATTCAATTTATTCATAAATGATCTGGAGAAAGGGGTAAACAGTGAGGTGGCAAAGTTTGCAGATGATACTAAACTACTCAAGATAGTTAAGACCAAAGCAGATTGTGAAGAACTTCAAAAAGATCTCACAAAACTAAGTG
The DNA here is from genome assembly GCF_028017835.1 of Emys orbicularis. NCBI lineage: Eukaryota > Metazoa > Chordata > Testudines > Emydidae > Emys > Emys orbicularis. The sequence continues at coordinate 42,801,827 of NC_088691.1, read as the reverse complement.
ATTGGGCAACAAAATGGCAAATGAAATTTAATGTGGATAAATGTAAAGTAATGCACATTGGAAAAAATAACCCCAACTATACATACAACATGATGGGGGCTAATTTAGCTACAACGAGTCAGGAAAAAGATCTTGGCGTCATCGTGGATAGTTCTCTAAAGATGTCCACGCAGTGTGCAGAGGCGGTCAAAAAAGCAAACAGGATGTTAGGAATCATTAAAAAGGGGATAGAGAATAAGACTGAGAATATATTATTGCCCTTATATAAATCCATGGTTCGCCCACATCTCGAATACTGTGTACAGATGTGGTCTCCTCACCTCAAAAAAGATATTCTAGCACTAGAAAAGGTTCAGAAAAGAGCAACTAAAATGATTAAGGGTTTAGAGAGGGTCCCATATGAGGAAAGATTAAAGAGGCTAGGACTCTTCAGTTTGGAAAAGAGAAGACTAAGGGGGGACATGATAGAGGTATATAAAATCATGAGTGATGTTGAGAAAGTGGATAAGGAAAAGTTATTTACTTATTCCCATAATACAAGAACTAGGGGTCACCAAAAGAAATTAATAGGCAGCAGGTTTAAAACAAATAAAAGGAAGTTCTTCTTCACGCAGCGCACAGTCAACTTGTGGAACTCCTTACCTGAGGAGGTTGTGAAGGCTAGGACTATAACAATGTTTAAAAGGGGACTGGATAAATTCATGGTGGCTAAGTCCATAAATGGCTATTAGCCAGGATGGGTAAGAATGGTATCCCTAGCCTCTGTTCGTCAGAGGATGGAGATGGATGGCAGGAGAGAGATCACTTGATCATTGCCTGTTAGGTTCACTCCCTCTGGGGCACCTGGCATTGGCCACTGTCGGTAGACAGATACTGGGCTAGATGGACCTTTGGTCTGACCCAGTACGGCCTTTCTTATGTTCTTATGTTCTTATGACTCAAAGAGCTTGGCTTGTTTAGCCTAGCCAAAAGAAGATTGAGGGGAGATATGATTGCTCTCTATAAATATATCAGAGGAATAAATACCAGGGAGGGAGAGGAATTATTTAAGCTCAGTACCAATGTGGACACAAGAACAAATGGATATAAACTGGCCATCAGGAAGTTTAGACTTGAAATTAGACAAAGGTTTCTAACCATCAGAGGAGTGAAGTTCTGGAACAGCCTTCCAAGGGGAGCATTGGGGGCAAAGACATATCTGGTTTCAAGACTAAACTTGATAAGTTTATGGAGGGGATGGTATGATGGGATAGCCTAATTTTGGCAATTAATTGATCTTTGACTATTAGCGGTAAATATGCCCAATGGTCTGTGATGGGATGTTAGATGGGGTGGGATCTGAGTTACTACAGAGAATTCTTTCCTGGGTGCTGGCTGGTGAGTCTTGCCCACATGCTCAGGGTTTAGCTAATCGCCATATTTGGGGTCGGGAAGGAATTTTCCTCCAGGGCAGATTGGCAGAGGCCCTGGGGGTTTTTCGCCTTCCTCTGCAGCGTGGGGCACGGGTCACTTGCTGGAGGATTCTCTGCACCTTGAAGTCTTTAAACCACAATTTGAGGACTTCAAAAGCTCAGACATAGGTTAGGGGTTTGATACAGGAGTGGGTGAGTGAGATTCTGTGGCCTGCGCCGTGCAGGAGGTCAGACTAGATGATCATAATGGTCCCTTCTGACCTTAAAGTCTATGATTCTATGATTCTAAGGCATTGAGACTCAATAGGGGATGATGTAATTGCCATATGAATTATATTGATCGTTTCTGCAGTGTGTGACTCTTTATACACACTCACTGAACTCCTATGTTATAAGTACACTGGCATTTCTCAAGGTTTGCCTGCACCATAGTAAAAGCCCCGGTAGCCCATCTATGCTAGCCCTCCCACTGGTGCAGCTGCAGCAGTGAGTGAGTTTGAGAAAAATGCTAGTATAGATAAGGTTTCCAAGTCCTGCCCAGCCTGGCATGAGCTCGCTGTAAAACCTGGCCCAGATTCCCAGAGGGCAAATCTGGGCAAGTCTCCTCCTTGTTCATGTCAAAGTCATAGTCTGGGATCTGGAGGCGATATCCTGAGGTCACCAGAGTTACAAAGGCAGAAAGTATTTCACAAATAACATATGCAAGACTTCAGAATTATCCAGATCTGTGGCACTCCTGCTGTTTGCACCAATTACAGTGAAAAGCAGTGTGACGCTGCCATTAAAAATTCACCAGCACTTTCTTGAGCTAGCGTTTGAAAATGCTGAACCAAACACCCTTTAGATTGCATGCAGTCCTGCAAAGTCCCATGCATGCCTGTGGGCCTGCGTATGTAGCAACCAGAATCCTGATACATTGGCTTTGCTTTCTGGTGTTTGCAAGAGCTGATTTTCAGTCGAGCAAGCACTCAGAATGTTTGCTGTCTGAAGACACAGCCTGTCACTTTGCAATCTTCCCCCCCAGCCCCAACCTCAGAACCATTTGCAGAATCACTGTCTGCACCTCTAGAGTTAATATTTAAGTGTTGTCTGATCTCAGGAAATGAACATGAGTGAAATGTTGGTAGGAAAAAAGAAAAAAGCCCAGTACCTGCACGCAGTGAAGACAGGCAAGCTCAGCAAAACAGCCTGAAAGAACTCTGTCCCCTTCAGCTAACCACTTCCTGGTCCCCAGATCTGAGCTGTGCTGGGAGCAGAGTTCCCAAGGAAAAGAGATAGAGCGAGTATAAATAAAAGCCTGAAAGTTGCTCCCTCCCCTCTGTGGAGACCTTGGATTCTGTTCGTACAAAGCAGCTGACCAGGTTGGGGCCAAAGATCTCAGGCATTTTCCCCAGCTTTGTGTGTAACACACGCTTGCTTCTAAAATAAAGAATACAGGCTCCCTGTGCAATAACACAGGATACAGGGAGCTCCCGGAAAACAGAAACTGGGGCACACGGCTGCAGTTCGTGGGCTTACCCCAGCTGTGCAGGATGTGCCTGCCTGGGAATCACCAGGTGCATCCCACTCCTTCCCTGCCTCCAGGGGGCACTCTGTGCCTCTGAGACAGGCAAAGGCCATATTGTCCCATCAGGTTGTGCGCACACTCAGTGCCCCCGGGGACACTAGAGCATCAATGAGGCAGGAAGGAATTGCTCATCCCTGCAATTATAAGCAGGTTCATGATGGTACATGCTGATGTCCTGTCCACTGTAGAGCTCCCCATGTTGCTCCTAGTGGTGGCGCTAAAAGGGCTTCGACAAGGCCTGTGTGAGTACTACTGAGTTTAGAGTCTCTGGGTGTGGCATCCATGTCCCCTGGACCTCAGGATCCCTCTCCAAGCAGCCACACTGGCTACCGATTAACCTGAGGAGAACCTGTAGACTTTCCTCCACTTTATTCAAGATTCTCTACTCTCTGGCTCTGCCTTATCTGTGTGATTTGATCCATGCTGCTCTACCTGTCCTCTGAGCTCGTGGTTCATCATGGTGTAACTCCAGCTCCATGCCAATGATGTCAGTGGAGCTACCCCTGCCTAAAACTGGAGCGACAAACTTGTGTGCCATGCCCGAGGTCCTGTTCTCAACTTCTCAGCCTGTCAGTTCTCTGGGCTACTCCTCACTCACCCGAAGCTGGCGGAATGCGCTCCCATTTGACCTTCATGCAACTGACTCTATTAGCCTTTTAAAGGTCAGACTTAAAGCCCTGCACTTCTACCCAGTTACTGCTGGTCTCATGTCCTGCACTTGTCATCTTCTTTGATAGTTCGGTTCTTCAGCACCTGCTACATGTGAAAGATGTTTTGTAAAACCAACAGAGAACGACATTATCAGCTGCTACATCCCTACAGATGATTTAGGACTTGCTCATTAATACCTCCTAGATGATACTCTTATGACTAGGAGAGAGAACTTTTAAACTGGGGGGAAATGATGAACTGCCTAGACCTTGCCTTTTCCTTTGACTGTAGAGTGCCTAGCACACATGTAGAACAACCAAATGCTTTGGAAGTGCCTCTCCAAACAGCTAAGCACCTTCTGAAAAGCACAACATTCAGATGCACCACTATCCAGGATGAACTTCCTACCTCCCACAAAGACCCCTCCTTCCACACACTCATATCCGGACAACCCAAGTCATCAAGGACAGCCTGGGAAAACAGCTAGGCCTGGCAATGCACCCTGGAGCTCAGGAAATCTGGACTCTGTTGGATCAGGGCTGAAATCTAGCTGACGGTGGAGGATGATAATGTGTATAGTTGTGTTAGCATTTTAGAGCTGTGTGGATACTGGTTCCTCTCACAACACCACCTCACAGTTTTTCCCAAGAGGAAGTCTCAGCTTAGCAGAAGCTCAGGCCTGGAATAGCAAGGAGAGTGCTACATGCCTGTATGAGGTGTATTGGCATAGCTGTTGGGAGGAAACTAGCATAACCCCTGCCCATGATATGCCAGGCTCTACAGCTGTCCTTTTCCATCTTTGGGCCTGCTCCCTCTGAAGTCAATGGCAGAGCCCCCATGCCCTTCAATGGGGAAAGATCAGGTCTTTTTCTATCACCAAATTCATACAAAATTTGGTAGGGCTTTTAAAAAAGATTTTACTTTGTATTGAGCCAAGAGCTTCAGATTCATCCCAGTGCCATGAGGGAAGGCTGCCTGAGTAGACATCCCGTACAATACGAAGTGACCACATTGGGATACAAGAACAGGTCAAAGCAATGAGGCCAACACTGAAAGGATTTTATTATCTTGTGATACTGTCAATGGGCAGACAAGCTAAATTAGGTAAGAGTGGGAAGATCCCTGGGAAATTGCTCCAGGCTGCATAAGAGTTTTTGCCCTATCCTAGGAAATGAAACATTCATCATAACGTCACATAAAATAACTCTTATTTTTAAACTCTCTGTACAGCAGAATTGATAGATTAAGCAACATTCGAGATGGCTAACAGCATGCATACATGTGTGATGGAAAGCCCTTTATGTTGCAGTGCGTCATTCATAAGCATGGATCCATTTGCTTCAATGCAGCCAAAGGAAGAAACAAGAACCACCCCTTATGGCATGTCCAGCTGCTATTGGGCAAGCCTGTGGAAATGATCTTGGCAAGCAGAGAGATGGCTCATTTCAGACATATCAAAGAGAGAATGGGCTGCTCTGGTTTCGGACTCTGAGGCCAATCCGGGTGTCTCTGACCCTGGTGCTGCTTAGATCCTGACTGGGAGGAGGTGAGGAGACTTGAAAATAAAACACAAATACTATAACTGCCACCAAAATGGCTACAACTACATCTAAAAGAAAGGGACAGGAGAGAAGCAAACCGCCATTTGCCTGCTTCTGTGGAAACCGAAGAACTGGCAGCAAGCAGGAGAAAGGGACATGACTAGCACAGGCTCTGCTGCAGCTTTGAACCGCCCGTGGAAACTGCAGACAGGAGGAGAATAGCCCATTCATACCAGAATTGTGGGAGACGCTGAGCTATGGAAAGGAAACAAACTTTGTGCTTTGTATAGACAGACCTAAACCAAAACTTCGAACCCAAACAACCATAAACATTAGGGGTGTTGGAATTCCAAACCCATATCCAGATTTTACAAATGATCCTTAGTTTTACAATGGGCTGCACCAATCCCCTAGATCCGGACTCCCTGGCATTTTGGGGCGTTTGAAATCCAGATCCAAATTGTTAACTGTGGATCCATCTCTAGTTTTATATAAAACCAGATATGTTGAACGCGGAAGAGAGATTAACCGGAAATAGTCAAAGTGGCCAAAAATTACATCCCCACTTGGACCCTCCTATGAATTCATAAGTTCAGAATTGCAAATATATCATGCTTCCTTTCCCCATCTGATCAATGCTGTGCGACTTGGCATAAAGAAGCTGATGTGCATGCTCAGAAAGGATCTAATGAGCATGGGTTGCTCCGACAGGAGATTTCTATGACCACTCACTCTGACAGGATGTTACAAAGCAATGCTGTAGGAGGTGACAGCACTCACCATGAGAGTCACAGAAACCCAGCAGTTTGGGCTTATTATTGGCTGTGCATGGATCTGTTGGGGGAAAAGGAATCCCAAAGCTTCCACTCTCAGGGAAGGTCAATTTTTAGGCTGACGACTGTGAAAGTTCCCCTTTAATTCAGTAGACCCCCATATTGGGTTAAACCTAGGCTGAGAACTCTTGTGCCAAATGTCAGTCCGGAGTAAATTTTCACATGGTCATTTCAGCTCCTTGGCTGCTGATGGAGCTTTTTTGGCACCAGCGGGAGCTGTTCTCACCACGCGCCTAGTCAGCAGGAATTGCTTTCACATGCTGGACTGAGTGATGGAGATAAAATAGTTCAGCAAGTCCTCCACGGTGAAGTCCATTGTGATCCCTGACCCTGGGTAGCAGCGCTGGATCAGATTCTCGAACTCTTGATACTGCCGTATGAACTCCTGTTCCATGGCTCGCCAGACCACCTGTAGGTAAAACACTTGGAGTCAATGACCTCTCTTACTGGGAGCGTCCTACCCTGCTCCCCTCCGGGGTTTGCTGCAACACTACGTAACCATCCACACCCACAGAGGCACGTTTTTCACTGCCTGCTGCATGAGTGCAACCGCCAGCCCAAGAGGAAGGGACATGCAGAGGGCTGACCTTGGAGCTTCTAGGCCCACATCCTCAAAGGCACTTAGGAACCCATCTCCCATTGAAATTAATGGATGCTGGGTGCTTAAATACCTTTGAGGATCTGGGCCCTACGCCCCAAAACTAACCCAGTAAGAGTTCCCCCTAAGGGAGCAGAGATGGAGGAATTCCCACTAATTTTCAGACTTCATGAGTAACTAAAGATACTAAGAGAAGCAGGGAGCAGAGACAAGTCACTGGGAAGAGGGAGGATAGAAATAACAGAGGATGGTTTGAGGAGATGAAACAATGGGCACGAAAAGGGAATCAACACAGTGGGAGTGATGGTCAGAGAGGAGGAGATAGGAGGTTCCCTTCCCTCTGCCATTTATTGTTGCCTGGCAAGCTTGGCCCCCAAAACACATGAAGCCACCACTGCATTGCACCCTGTGAGCGGTGCCCAGGCCATATTTACCGGCAGGAGGTTTTCCTCAGGGGAGAGATACTTGTGAATCTTCCTGTAGAGAGTATCCAGAGCTCTCTTCACCTCCTTGCCAGGGTACTTTTCTATCACCTTCCGCAGTTCCTGCTTGCTGTACGCCAGCTGGAAACTCACTTCCTCTTCTTTCACCCCCTGAGCCACACGGGCTTTCACCCCCTCGAAGAAATGCTGGGGAGGCAAAGGAGACAAATCATGCACCAGCTGTTCCACAGTGTGGTTCTACTGAGCTCTTTTTCGGCTGACTCCAGAAGCCTTTTCTCAGGCCTCTTGCTGGGCTTTGACTGAGCAGATCTGACCGTTCGTGCAGAGCCAGAGTCTTTATGTTCTGCAGAGGAGGATGCCTTTAGCAACACTGATGCTACCTGATATTTGAAAAGCAACCTGTGGTTCTTTTTGCTCCACATACCTCATCAAATATAAAGGTTCTGGCATCCAAATATAGCTGGTGGCTTTATACGGGCTGCATAAAGCAGAAGAGAACAGAGGTTTCTCTTCTGCTGATCCAGGATATTGGCTCCACAGTGCTGGCAGTAGGAAAAACTAGTTCCTGGAGTTTGTCTCTATTATCGGGTGCATACACTCCTTCACCCTTCTCTCTCCCCCTCGTAGCAGCCACACAGGGGGTTAATAGGCAGCACAGTTACTTCCCCAGCTGTGATTAAGTGGCTGACCAACCACAGCTGAGTTAAAAGGCTTCTCCTAGAAAGTGAAGCCTTCTGGGGAGGGAGACTTGAGGAATGGAGCTCCCAGGAGAAGGCACTTAGGGAGAGATGTCCCAGGTGCCTGGAGAAGGAGGAGGCCCAGCCTGTGGGTGGCTGCATGCTGCCAGAGAGCCTAAGGGGACTCGGCATCAGCCTGAAGAAAGTGGGCCAGGGAAACAGTAGCGAGTCTATCGGAGCAGACCCTGGCTGCTTAATGCAAGGTCCCTGGACTGGAGATGGGGGGCCTGTTTTCCCCTACTAACACTCAAAGAAGGGGAGGCAAAAGTCCTGACACAAAGGGGGACAAGGACTATTGAGTCCATAGTGGGGCTGAAGGCTTGGGACAGGGTCATTAGGCTTCTGCTTGATTGGTCTTGTTCTCCCCCTGAATGGGTGGGACTAGAAGCAAGCTGGGCAGAGAGCAGACCCATGAAAAGGGGCAAATCACCCCACGACTGGAGTGACCATTGACAGGGGGCGCTAGAGTAGAAGAGGTTGGTACACCATGCTGGTCCTGAGGGGTGCACCAGCCGCTGAATGACTCCCCTGCTGTCCCAACAGTGATGTGAGCTCCTATGTCCCCCAGACTTTCAGTGATACTTGGGGCTTGTTCACACAAACACTTACTTGGTGGGAAGCTGGGGTGTAAATCTAGCCCACGCTAGCCTGCAGCACACCAAGCGGCTGTACACAAGGGAGCTGTTAGTGCACGGCAGCAGGGTCCAATGGACGGTTAGTGCCCAGCACCCCAGCTTGCTGTGAACAAAGCATTTGCATAGACAAGCCCTTACACCTCCTAAATGAAAAGGGGACTTAAGTTCTTAAATCAGCTGGTCACTTTTGAAAATTTTACCCCATGTCAGTAAATTAAGCAGCTCATAACTGAAGAGTCACATGGGGAGCAGCTGTGGGCAGCAAAGATACTGCTCAGGATTCCTCTCACTGAGCAGAGCACTGCTAATGGACACCACAAATGTAGTCGCTTTGCCTTGCCACCAACAATGAAATTCCACTCAGCCCTCATCAATGGAAGACAAAACAATTAGCACAGGCAGCGAGTTGATTGAAGCTCTGGCTGGTGTCATAGCTGAGCAGATCTTCCAGGGGCAGGAGGCGTTTGATAGCGAAGACCAGAAGCAAATCAAAACCAAAAGGCATTTCAATTAAGTCCAGCTGGGCCTAGCTTTTATTAGAAGTTATAGGCCAATGAGCAGGTGGGTGAGCATTAATCAGAACAGCAAGGGGTTAGTGGAGTGGCAAGGAACTATGGGAAAGAGCTGAATGTCCGCTTGAGTGGAGCCATGCTTTTAGTTCAGTTAACAAATCAATCACTTGGGAACCCTGAAATTATGTTAGGAGGCTCTGCGCTAGCAGCCATCGAGAAAGAACCGGCATCAGCAGCCACAGACATGCAGCCAAAAGAGAAAGCAGTGATAGAAATCTGTCCCTTCAGTTCAAAGCCAATTCAGGTGAGCTGCACAAGCTGTTCTGCTCGCTCACGTACAATAGTGGGGCTGTGTTACCCACTGATGCCAGCTAGAGAGAGCAGCGATGCACAGACATGGTGAGTCTCACCGGAGTAATTCTGGCTTTGATCTCACAAACAGGGCAACCCCTTCCTGTCCTGTCCTCCAAATGTCTCTTGGATGGGGTGTGTGAATCCAATAGAGGGTTTAGTTGCAGAGTTTGTATCCTCAGCATTTTGGGAAGGGCTGTATTCATTTCTAGAGGGCAGAAGCTTGCCTGCTCTAGGGCAAAAATTGAATTATCCCCCACAGGGAAAAAGGACCTCATTCAGCCAATGTTTGAGAAGTACTTTTGACATATAAAGCATGAGATTTGTGCTAGGGCTAGGATATTAGATAGCAAGGGCTGCCTAGTATTGTAGGGGATAAAGGAGGTGAGAGCAAAGTAAGTCTTGTCTACACAGCAACAAAAACTGCATTCTCAACTCAGATTAGCTAACTCGGATTAAGATCATGTTGAAGATAGGGAAACTCGGATTCAAGCCTATAGGACAGCCTGGGTCTGAACTCAGGTGGCTGACCTGAGTTGCTGTGGCTTTACTGCTATTTTAACCAGAGAGAGCTAGCTCTGGTTAAAACACTTATTTTTTTCTTTTTGCAGTGTCAAAAGCAGGGCCAGCTCCAGCTTTTTTGCTGCCCCAAGCGGCGAAGCGGGGAAAAAAAAGAAAAAAAAAAGATAAAGCTGTGATCAGCGGCATTTCGGCGGCAGCTCTACCGCGCCGCTTCATAATTCGGCAGCGGGTCCTTCGCTCCGAGAGGGACTGAGGGGCCCGTCGCCAAATTGCCGCCGCAGACCCGGACGTACCGCCCCTTTCCATTGGCCACCCCAAGCACCTGCTTCCTTTGCTGGTTCATGGAGCCGGCCCTGGTCAAAAGGGTGCTTCAGATTAGCCTTGGGACTTCCTGGGTAATGCCTGCTGGAGAGGTAGACTGGTCCAGTGGTTAGGGCACTAGCCAAGCACATGGTAGACTTGGTTCCAGTTGCTGCTCTACCACCTTAGGCAAGTCACTTAGCCTTTCTGCATCTTGGTTCCCCAGCTGTAAAAAGGACTTAGGCATGGTGCGAGGATAAATCCATTAAAGACTATGAGGTGCTCAGGTAGGCTAGTAAGGAGTGACAGATACATACTATAGACCAGGGGTCGGCGACCTTTCAGAAGTGGTGTGCCGAGTCTTCATTTATTCACTCTAATTTAAGGTTTCGCTTGCCAGTAATACATTTTAATGTTTTTAGAAGGTCTCTTTTTATAAGTCTATAATATATAACTAAACTATTGTTGTATGTAAAGTAAATAAGTTTTTTTAAAATGTTTAAGAAGCTTCATTTAAAATTAAATTAAAATGCAGATCCCCCCGGACTGCTGGCCAGGACCCGGGCAGTGTGAGTGCCACTGAAAATCAGCTCACGTGCCGCCTTCGGCACACGTGCCATAGGTTGCCTACCCCTGCTATAGACAGAGGAGGTTGTGGCTTGCAATGTACTCACGTTGAGTTTCTCCAGTGGCTGTCCCAGGTACTTGGTGACATATCTCTCCAGGTGCTCACGGTACCTTTGCTTGGCTTCCCTTCTCTTGCTTTCCAAGCACTGGATCTTCTTTTGGTACAGAAAGCAGTGGATGTGGTGGAAGTTTTCCATCATGACCATGTCTGTATTGACCTTCAGGTTTGCTGAGGCCAGACTATTGACTAAAAAGAAAGGGAGAAAGCCCATAGGCCTAGAGGGACCTTTTGATAATCAAGATGGGGAGGAATGGAGGGGAGATACAAGGTGAAAAGACAGGATGAGTTAAGCCCACCATGCACAAATCCAGAAGGGTCTTCCAGAGAGTCTAGGCAAGTCCTATCGGTCCAGTCTACAGACTGATTCAACCTTCCTAGCCCTAGAGTCTTGCCTATAGATTATGCTTTGGAGCTAATGGCTCTTAGCCTGTCCCATCTGAATGGCTGGCTGGTTCCAATACCAGAGGGAGAATAACATTGTAATGTAAATAACGATTTATGTAATTTATTTTTATTTCCTATCTCAGATGCTTTATAATAAACGCAGCTGGTGCTCTGACAGGCCTGGTACTGATTGCATTAGTGAGGCAGCATCCAGGATAATATGCAAAGAAGGCTCCGCCCTCTGCATCAGGGAAAGGTGCTAATGTAGCTTTCCAGCTTGCAAAGTCTGGGCAGCTCAGCCTTCTGGTGTGTGGAGGGGGTATCGTTTCCACAGCACCCTGAGCCCCTGCCAGGCTCGGAAGCAAGAGACCAGCTTTGAGACCCACGTTAGGATCTCTTGCACGGCAATGCAGAGTGCAACCTGCAAACTACCAACCTCCCTCTCTTTCTCTTGGCCAATGTACAGCAGTGCTTTTTGGGGGGAGACCTTCTTTCTAACAACTTATTCCAGTGACTCTGCACCTCCTGAGACTTCTTAATATTGCTCTTGTATTCTCTCTGCTTCAGTGTATCTATAGCCAGGAAATGCATTCTCAGCCCTCAGCTGTACTGGGTTTTCACTTGGTGCAGCTCAGGAAGGAAGGAAGAGTGACTCTATGCCATCCCTCTGGGACCCCAAACAAGCCTTTGCATGTGGGTGTGTTTTTCTGTGCATAGTGCATACACATGGGTGGCTGCATATATGTGTGTGGGGGTGTGTGAGGGATTTCAGTGTTCCAACTTGGATCAGGATCCAAATTTCATGCTGGCCTCTCTGTGCCACTAACAGAACCAGAATCCAGATCCAAACACCCTGGGCTTTAAAAGAGGGGGTTTGAAATACTGCTCCAGATCTGAATGTTGTGATTCAGGTCTAAGCTTACTCCACCACTGGCTCTCTGTACTCACTGCTGCTGAAGACGCTGCCCACCAGTTTGGTGTGAGCTTTATCCAGCTCGCCTCTCCGCTGAGCCCATCTGAACACATCCTCCGAGAAATTCACGAACTCCTCAAAGCGGCTGACGAAAGGCAGGATCCCGCCCTTAGCCCTGCTAGGTACCTTCGCTTCCTCGATTTCTTTGCACAGGACACACTGGGAGCAATAGAATAAAACAGAACACTCTCAGACTTGGCCAGTCCCTGGCTCTGGGGTTGGCATGCCAAAGAGCCTGTCAGCAAGCAATCCCCACTAGAGCCTGCATGCCAGCATCAGAGCCAGCTGAGCCCTGTACTCGTAACCGACAGGAATGAATCAGGAATGATAACATGGTCAATTTCAGTGCTTTCATTCATAGGCTGGCAGATTTTAAGGCCAGAAGGGACCACTGGGATCGTCTAGTCTGACCTCCTGTGTGGTATACATCAGCAAACATCACTAGTATTATTAGCCTTCCTCCAGCCCAGAATGACAGCCCTTGAGTCCGCTTGCCTCAGAACTAGTACAACATGGCCATTGGCAGGGCAAGCTTCCCCTCCAATGCCCCAGCACTGTGCCACTGACGGACCACTTCTAAAGAAGCGAGGGGAGTTCGGTCTCCAGGGAGGATTCAATCTTTGGTCTCTGGGATAATGCTAAAATAATGTTTATCTAGCACTCAGCCTGAGCCGAGATAGCCACAAAGGGCAGGCATGAGTTCCAGCTGTGGTGCTTTTGTGATATGGGTAGGGTGACCAGATGTCCCGATTTTATAGGGACAGTCCTGATTTTTGGGTCTTTTTCTTACATAGGCTCCTATTACCCCCCCAGCCCCTGTCCCGATTTTTCACACTTGCTGTCTGGTCACCCTAGATATGAGCATCTGTCTACTAGCAGCTAGTGTGAAAGCCGTGTACCGCTCCACGCAGATGGCCGAACAATGACCAGTTGGCAATAACTTGCAGCTCACTTTCAGCCACTGCTAAAAGCACCGAGACAGGAAAGTTCCTAGTGATGCATTTTCAGCCACTGCTTTTAGGAATGTGCTGTTTGAAATCCCTTGGCCTCCCAGCCCTGTGTAAAAGTACGGCCTACGCAGCGTGCCCATACAAGTGGGGACGTCCTCGCATACGCACTAGCAATGCATGATGCAGGGAGATTTTAATTCTCACAAGAACTGAGAGCCAAATCCACACAAGCATTGGCTTCACTGGGGGGTAGGGGGACTGACTTCAATGGAGCCAGGCTGGTTTACTCCAGCTAAGCATCAGACCCAGAAGCTCCATTCATTCGCACAAAGGGTAAATGCTGGCTTGGGGCTCCAGCGCGCCGAGGCTCATCTCTGCTTACAGATGGAGACTCACAATGCACTTGTTGAAGTTGTTCTTGGCCAGGAGCAGGATGTTGCTGAGGCCCACATTGAGGAAGGAGGAGGAGGTGGCTGCGGAAGAGCCCTGCATCTCAAACATGTAGTCATTCAGGGTAACCAGGACCTGCAGGCAGCTAAACTGTTGGACTTTATTGCAGGTATCTATAAATCCTCTCAGCTCTGGCTCCAGGGAACTGAAGATTTCAGACAGCAGCTGGGTGGGCTGCTCTTCTAGTCTAGAATAAGTGTCACAAACAGAGAGGGGGTTGGGACAGAGCTGCTCAGGCAGTGGGCCAGCCAGAGAGGTATGGACAGGGTGACAGAAAGACACAGGCAGGTGAAGCTCAAACACAGCCTCTTCAGCCTCACAAACCAGGGCCTAAGAGTGCAGACACCAGATACACACAAAGGCCCAGATCTCACAGGTACTGAGGTGCCTAACTCCCCTTGATTCCAAAGGGAGTTAGGAGCCTAAATACCTTTTAATGATTTGCGCCAATGACCATTGGCAAGTCATGTACTTCAGCTCTACACCATGGTATTAGTGATTTGTCTAAAGCAGGGGACTCAAACACGCGGCCCGCGACCTCCTCGCGGACCTCCCGCCCTCCCGCAGCGTTTAGCTAGAGCAGCTCCGGCTGCCTGCCTGCCCTGCCCCCAAGCCGGGAAGTGGCCGAAACCTGGGGGAGGAGGGGCGCAGGGGTGTGTGTGGCTGTTGCTTCAGGCACCGCCCCCAGCAGCTCCCATTGGCCTCGATTCCCCATTCCCGGCCAATGGGAGCTGCTAGGGGCGGTGCCTGAAGCAACAGCCACACACACCCCTGCGCCCCTCCTCCCCCAGGTTTCGGCCGCTTCCCGGCACAGCGCGGTGCGGGGGCAGGGCAGGCAGGCAGGCAGGGAGCCTGCCCTGCCCCCGGTGTGCGTCGGGCTGGAGCCCGCCCCCTGAACCCCTCCTGCAGCCGAAACCCCTGCCCTGAGCCCCCTGTCACACCCTGCACCCCTCCTGCACCCCGACCCCCTGCCCTGAAACCCCTGCTGCACCCCACACTCCTCCTGCACCCCAACCCCCTGCCCTGAGCCCCCTGCCGCACCCTGCACCTCTCCTGCACCCCGACCCCCTGCCCTGAGTCCCCTGCCACACCCTGCACCCCAACCCCCTGCCCTGAGCCCCCTGCTGCACCCTGAGCCCCCTGCTGCACCCTGCACCCTGACCCCCTGCCCTGAGCCCCCTGCTGCACCCTGCACCCCGACCCCCTGCCGCACCCTGCACCCTAACCCCTTGCTGTACCCCTCACCCCTCCTGCACCCCACACCCCAACTCCCTGCCCTGAGCCCCCACCACATCCCACACCCCTCCTGCACCCCCTGGGGGCAGGGAGGGGGCAGAGTTGGGATTTCGGGGAAGGGGTTGGAATGGGGGCAGGGGCAGGGCCTCATTGAAGGGGTGGAGTGGGGGCGGGGCCGAGGGTGGCGGGGTGGGGAGGTGTCAGTAAATGCGGCCCTCGGGCCAATGTACTAGTCCTCATGTGGCCCTCGTGGTCATTTGAGTTTGAGACCCCTGGTCTAAAGTGATAGCCCTACCATGACCAGTGACTTAAGAATAACACTGCGATGGTCAAGGTTTGGATGCCCAATTCCCAGTGAAATGAATAGCTCTGGGCACACTTTTGACCCCCCAGTCCAGTGTCCTATCCTGTCCCAAGATACAATACAATCAGAATTCTTGCAGTTACCTTGATAATATATGTGCTCCTATTTCTGTGCTTTGTTTCCCCGTGTGAGCAGACTAGAAGTAGTGATAAAGAACCCTTTCACACAACCACTCTGCTGAGTAAACACAGCACTGCCCCGAGTCCTGTGACATTTCAGGCAATTTGACCCAAATTTGTCCTATTCCACACTCATTTACACGGATGTAAGCCATGGGCATGATGACTGATTTTCACCAGTGTAAATGTGATTTGAATACAAGCCAACATTTTTTTGTCCCATTGACTTCATTCATTCATTGTCCAACTGGCTTCAAGTACTGGATTGACTGAGGGCCAAATCTTACCCAGCTGTCTTCTTGTGATATTAGTTAGCAACAGTCCCCTATTTATCTGTCCTACGTAGTTATAAGTCTGCTGTTACCATAGCATCTGAGCACTTCACAATCTTTAATGTAGTTATCCTGAATATACACCCCTGTGCAGTAGGACAGTGCCACTATCCCAACTTTATAACCAGGAACTGAGGCACAAAGAGGCTAAGTGACTTGCCCAAGGTCACACAGCAAGTCTGTGGCAGAACACTGCCTTGCCCATGTCTCCTGAGTCCCAAGCCAGTGCCCTGCCATTAGAGCGTCCCACCTCTCTTGGCGGGAACTGGACAGTACATGCCTTTGAATGACACAGTGCGTGTGTCCATACTCCCTAAGATTAGCCGGGTCTGTGGGAGCCAGGCTTATGGACTTGGTGTTTCCAAGTCTGCGCTTAATAATAATATATATGGAGATATACCTATCTCATAGAGCTGGAAGGGACCCTGAAAGGTCATCAAGTCCAGCCCCCTGCCTTCACTAGCAGGACCAAGTACTGATTTTGCCCCAGATCCCTAAGTGGCTCCCTCAAGGATTGAACTTACAACCCTGGGTTTAGCAGGCCAATGCTCAAACCACTGAGCTATCCCTCCCCCCATAAGAGACCACACTGCATAGTAACCCTACAATTGCTGGACCAGGGTCTCGCAGCTGTGCTGATGTGTCCACACTGCACTAGGCAGATCTTCTGACTCTGGTTAGAAAATGCAGTTTTGTCAAAACATGGGATTGTGTTGACGGGAGAAAGTCGATTTCCTTTGTTTTGATAATGTAAAACAGTTTGTTTCCACTTTAGTGTTTTGATTCATTTTATTTTGACTCTTATATGATATGAACTATTGATATGTTACTGATATACAGCACACACCCGGTTATCTGAATGCCCTGGAAGACAGCCAAAACTTTTGGATAACTGGAAGTGCTGCTGAGCTGCAGCATCACTGATGTGGAAATATGTAGAACAAAGGGAGTAATGCTGATGTTGGCTTAATACTGTCCTTGGTTTTTTACTCTTTAATAAATTACAAACTTTACTGAATTTATTAAAACACCAAAATTGTATTAAAATGACTGTGGTCATCATTTAATTCTGAATTAGTCATAACTGTCCTGCCAAGCTGCTGCTGTTGCTGATACAGGATTAGATCTCAGGCCTTGGCTACACTTGCCGATGTACAGCGCTGTGAGTTAAACCTGACTTCGTGCAGCTGAGTAGGGAAAGCGCTGCACTCTGTCCACACTGACAGCTGCCCAGCGCACTGTCGTGGCCACATTTGGGCAGCTATCTCACAGAGCACCGTTTCCCATTCTGGCGCCATGGGTTGTGGGAAGGGGGCGTGGGTGCGGGGGATTCTGGGTCCTGTCCCAATGCCCCGTGATGCATCGCTTCACATCCCAGAAATCCCTTTGTTTCCGTCCACCTTTGGCACCATCTTTCAACGGTTTCAGAGTGCAGCGCGATCTGTCTGCGGGAAATGGAGTCCGAACTGCTGAGGCGTATGCTGACGAGTCTCGCCAGCACGTCACGTTTGGCTGTCGAACTATTCCTTAAGATCCAAAGTGACAGTGAGAGTGAGGGTGAGGAGTCCGACGATGCTATCGAGCCGCGTAACGCGTACGACACGAAATTGCTTGTGGCATTCACGGACATGCTCAGCACCGTGGAACGCCGCTTTTGGGCTCGGGAAACAAGCACTGAGTGGTGGGATCACATCGTCATGGAAGTCTGGGATGACAAGCAGTGGCTGCAGAACTTTCGGATGAGAAAAGCCACTTTCATGGGACTGTGTGAGGAGCTCGCCCCCACCCTGCGGCGCAAGGACACGAGATTGAGAGCTGCCCTGCCAGTGGAGAAGCGGGTGGCTATTGCAATCTGGAAGCTGGCAACTCCAGACAGCTACCGGTCGTTCGCAAACCAGTTTGGAGTGGGAAAGTCGACCGTTGGAATCGTGTTGATGCAAGTTTGCAAGGCCATTAATTGCATCCTACTCAGAAGAACCGTGACTCTGGGTAACGTGCAGGAAATAGTGGATGGCTTTGCACAAATGGGGTTCCCTAACTGTGGAGGGGTGATAGATGGGACGCACATTTCTATTCTGGCACCACCCCACCTAGGATCCGAGTACGTTAATCGGAAGGGGTATTTCTCTATGGTTCTCCAGGCGCTTGTGGATCACCGTGGGCATTTCATTGACATTAACACAGGCTGGCCCGGAAAGATGCATGACGCACGCATCTTTCGGAACACTTGGCTGTTCAGGAAGATGCAGGCCGGGACTTTTTTCCCAGAGCGGAAGATCATGGTAGGGGAAGTTGAAATGCCCATTGTGATCCTTGGAGATCCCGCTTACCCGTTAATGCCGTGGCTCATGAAACCCTACACAGGGAGACTTGACAGCAGCAAGGAATGGTTCAACTACAGGCTGAGCCGGTGCCGAATGACTGTGGAGTGTGCCTTTGGCCGTTTAAAGGGCCGCTGGCGATCTCTGTATGGGAAGCTGGACTTGGCTGAAAACAGCATTCCCGCGGTTATATCTGCGTGCTGTGCCCTCCATAATATTTGTGAAGGGAAGGGTGAAAGCTTCACTCAGGCATGGACCTCCGAGGTTCAACACCTGGAGCCTGAATTTGCACAGCCAGAGAGCAGGGCTATTACAGGGGGCCAGCGCGGGGCTGCAAGGATTAGGGATGCCTTGAGGGAGCAATTTGAGGCTGAAAACCAGCAGTGATATCTGGTGCCCTGCACAGGAGTGAAGTGCAGTAGTTCCAATCTTTAGGAATCAGTGTCTGCTTAGCAGACAAGCAGACTCTTTTACTTTATGCAATAATAAAGAATGTTTTCAAAGACAAAGAATCCATTTATTGAAAAGAAAAAAAATTATTTATTGAAAAGAAACAAGGGGGTGGAGTGGGGAACAGTACAATCACAGATTCGCATATGTCCTGTCTGGTGTGCTGTGCAGTGAGTGCTGCACTTCAGGATAGCTATACTGCATGGTGATGGGGGTTGAGTGCAGAGGGTAAGGGTCGTGGTTTTCAGGGCTGGGTGGTGAAGATACTGGTGTTGGAGGCAGCGGGTAGCGTGAAGAACATGGAAGTTGGGGAAAGTGGGTTGGAGGTGACAGTGGGGCACAACGGAAAGAGTTTTGGGACAAGGGCTGTAGGGGGGGGTGGCGTTTGCGGTACTGCTCCTCTTTCTGCATGGCTACCAGCTCCTGGATAGCATCTGCTTGGCGCTCCAGGATGCTTATGAGCCTATCAGTGCTTTGCTGCCGGTGCGCGGTGCTTTGCCGCCGGTGCGCTGCATTTTCCTGGCAGATCCTGCTTTCTCTCTCCCTCCAGTCCTGTGCTTTCTCATTCTCTTTAATAGATTGCCGCATCACTTCTTGCAGCATGTCTTCTTTGCTTTTTCGCGGTCTCTTCCTGAGTCTTTGCAGTCTCTGAGCAGGCGATAAGAGGGACGGCTGAGGTCTCAAGGTTGATGCAGCTGTATAGGCAAAATGCAACATTTAACAGAGGCAGCATTGTTCATACCAGACAGAGTAATGATCCCCCCCACACTTAAGGAGTAGAAAACACACAGGGTCTACACAATAGCATAATTTTCCCGTCTGAAACAGAGCACACATATCCCACGGGAGCCTCACAATGGTGAGTAAAGGGGACTGATTGTTTCAGGGCTGCACTGTCCTCTGGGTTTCTGTGCCTTGGGGAGAGCCAACTGCTTCAGGGGGCACCTACACTGAACACTGTCCCAACATTTTCCACAGGAGTTCGTCCTGGATGATATCTCGCTGCTGAGGGTGACCTGGGAAGCAAGGGAGGGTATTCTACTGCAATGCGGCTTCCGCCCTGGCCCATATGCAGCTTGCCTGTGTGCAGCAATGGTCCCTCCTCCCCTCGCGGCACAGTGGCGCGGACACGTTAGCCTGGCTGGGACAAGGACCACGGCGGCTCTCCCAATAAACCTGCGCAAACGCATTGCACACGTTCTGGATGAGACATTCGAGGAGATTACCGAGGCCGATTACTGCGATGTGATAAACCACATCAATGCACTATTCCGCATCTAGGCATGCATGCCTAACCCTCCTCTCCCAAAGAGCCCGCACCGAAAAAATCCCTTCCCAAAAAAAAAAACTGCTTACCGGGATCCTGCTCTTCTGTTTGTCCTCCACCAAGTACCGGCCGCTGCGACTGGCTACCTTCCTCCTGGCTCGAGAAGAGCTCCTGGCTGCATGGCTGCAGGGATTCCGGGGTGTCTCCATCAGGCCCACCACCATCACTCCCGTTTTCCTCCTCGTCCTCCTCCCCCCCCCACACCGGCTCTGAAGTGTCCATGGTGGTGCTCGGAGTGGAGGTGGGGTTAACCCCAAGTATCGCATCCAGCTCTTTGTAGAATTGGCAGGTCGCGGGGGGAGCACCCGAGCAGCCGTTTGCATCGCGGGCTTTGCGGTAGGCACTCCGCAGCTCCTTCACTGTAATCCTGCACTGCAGGGGGTCCCGGTCATGGCCCCTTTCCATCATGTCCTTTGATACCTTCCCGAAGGTATCGTAATTCCTACGGCTGGAGCGCAGCTGGGACTGTACAGCTTCCTCCCCCCAAACACTGATGAGGTCCAGCAACTCGCCATTGCTCCATGCTGGGGCTCGCTTGGCGCGTGGAGGCATGGTTACCTGGAAAGATTCGCTGATAGCACTCCACGCCACGCCGGGCTGAGCAAACAGGAAGGGGATTTTAAAAATTCCCGGGGAATGTAAAGGGTCGGTCACATGGTTGGTTACCTGAGGCCAGGGCAGTAGAGTTTGAACTGATGACCAGAGTGGCTAGAACAGGCATTGTGGGATACTGCCGAATAATTCTGGAGGCCATTCACAGCGCATTGGGCGGCCACACTGGCGCCGCAGCGGCAGTGCTGCACTCGCTATTCCTCTCGGAGAGGTGGAGTACATGCAGCGCTGCAACCACGGAGATACAGCGCTGCAAATGCCTTGCCAGTGTGGACGGGGAGTGAGTTACAGCGCTGGGGGCGGCTTTACAGCGCTGCAACTCGCAAGTGTAGCCAAGGCCTCAATAACTGCAGGTAGCTGCAATACAAAGTCATTGATTAGCACTAACAGGTGCTAAGAGGCTAATTGAGAAGTTATGAGTGGATGATTAACTCTAGGGCTACACGGGAGACACTGTGGATTCAGATAATTAGGATTTTTGGATAAAGGGCATTTGGATAAGTGGGAGTGTACTGGATTATATTTAACGTTATGGGTATTTGTATGTAATAGACAAGGTGATATCTTTTATTGGTCTAACTTCTACTGGTGAAAGAGACACGCTTTTGAGCTACAACGAGCTCTTCTTTTATTACAATGTTTTGACATCATTGGAATGAAACATTTGATCATTCCAAATACAATTTTTTTTTGGAATTTGTGTGGTAAATTTCAACTTTCGTTCCGATTCAGAATGAAAGCAAATTTCAAAGTGTCAATTTCCCATGGAACGTAAATTCTATTTTCTAACCAGCTCTGCTCCCAGGTCACTGCCACAGAGGGGACAAAAATGATAGATCTACTTTGCATGTCCAAATACTCCACTAAGATGCAGGCTGTCTGTCTGTTATTTGTATTACAGTAGTGCTTAGGAGCTCTAACCTCATAGCATTTGCTGTAATAGTCAAATAACCTCTGGCTGAGTTACTGAAGTCCTCAAATCTTGATTTAAAGACTTCAAGTTACAGAGAATCCACCATGTACTCTAGTTCACACCTGCAAGTGACCCCTGCCCCATGCTGCAGAGCAAGGTGAAAAACCCTAGGGTCTCTGCCACTCTGACCTGGGGGAAAATTCCTTCCTGACCCCAAATATGGTGATTGGTTAGAACCTGAGCATGCGGGCAAGACCCACCAGCCAGACACCTGGGAATGAATTCTCAGAGCCCTCCCCATCTAGTGTCCCATAAGCAGCCACTGGCAATATATGCTAATAGCAGTCATGGATGGGCCATATGCTACTGTAGGCAATCTCATCATACCATCTTCTCCATAAATTTATCATGGACCAGAAGACCATTGTGCTAGGCGCTGCACAAATGCGTGCTGTTGGGGTGTGTCCCTTGAAATGCCTGATGAAGGGTGGAGAGGTATGAAATCACCACAGTCATGAGACAAAAACCCCTTGTCATGTGCAGCCAATTCCTCAGACACAAACTCCCAGGAATTCCAGGCACGACAGATCACTTATCATCCACGTACTCGGTCTTAGTCTTGGGCCAATGAGACTTCTCAGGAAACGCTACATCCTTCCCTCCCTTGCTTGTGGCAGGTAGCTGAAAGAAAGAATGGGGGGGAGGGAGAGTACCATTCCTCTTGAGAGACTTCCATTCTCCCACTTGGACGGTAGAAGATAAATTTTATGTGTCAACTCAGCAGAAGTAGTAGTGCTTCACACTACAACTCCATATACAAGCTTAGGGACACAGTCATAGAGATGCTAAGTTAGATAAGAAATTGCTCAAGCATCAGGTTAATCTCAGCTCCTTGCTCCCAAAGGTTAACTCTCTCATGGTAGGATCAATGGCTCACTTAGCTGACTTACCCCCAGCCCCTCTTGGTCTGCAGCATCCTGACTCAGCATAAAGAATTTCTCAATAAACCTCTGCTCCGCAATGCACAGGGGTTGCAGCTCCCTCAACACCTGCTCCAGCATCTGCTTAGAAACAATCAGATACATTACACACATTGTTAAATACTGTCTCCCACCTAGCATGCCTCAGTCTTTCCTCCTGTCCCCAGAGCTTCACGGTCACTACTACCAGGCAACAGCAGGAGCATTTAGAGTATTGCTGTGCTAATTGCCACACTGTTTCGGCATTCCCAGATCTACTGTACATGAAGCCTTTTAATCTGGAGCAAATTTTACCCTGGCTGGATCTGTAAACATGGCCAGTGTGGTACCCAGTTTGATCTCAGCAGCATGGAATAAATGACACTGTGGCCTGCTGCAGGCCAAGCAGGGGATTCGGGAAAAACCACAGGCAAAGGTTTGGAGGCTAAAAGTGCAGCAAGTTCTCCAGGAGTCTGTGTGACTGAGAGCCTGCCCCCATTTTACATCTCCAGTCTGGAATTGTGCTTCTCATAGAGAGCTGGGTGAATAATGGATTTTTTCGGTTTGTTGTTAATTCTGAAAAATTATAAAAGATTGTTTTAGGTTGAACTGAAAACAGGTTTTTTTTCTGAATTTTTGGTAAATTGGAAAAAAAATTGGGGTTGAATTAAATGTTTCCATTTTTAAACATTTTTAATTAAAAAAATAAAATTAAAGGAAACTTGGAAACAAAAAGTCCTTTTGAACCAAAATATTGAAATGTTTCATTCTGACTTTTTTTTTGGAATTTTTTTAGGTTTTCTTTCTGACAAACAATTGGGTGAAACTAGCATGAAATTGACAAAATGTTTTGGTGCCATCAAATCTGCGCTTTTCGACTGAAAATGTTTGCCCAGCTCTATTCTCAAGTGACTCTATGTTAGGTGACCTGATCATGCCCTTGTCCCTCTTTAAGATGCCACATCCACTGTATGTTTTGATAGTAACTAGGAGGTGCTCTTGATTAATCCTCCTCTGTGCTGCCCCCAGACATGTATGCTATCATGCAGGAGTTCAGCTCAGAGCCCCGACTCCATCCTTCCACACACCTATGTTGGGAACCCCCCGCCTGGAATCTACTTGTGGGTGTCACAATCAGAGAGCTCTCTCACAAACACCGAGCTAGGGTCGGAGAAGAAGCAGGTTGCCTCATTCTCTTTGTTCAGTTAAAAAAACAACCCCTACACAACATCATCAACAACAAAAAACCACATTTGATTTGTGTCCCCTTGACATAGACTCCATGTAGCGCCTAGAAGACCAGTGCCTGAAGTATGTGCTTAGGCAATCTGCGCCTGTTACAGGTAGAGAACAACTCTGCTCCATTAATTCATGGACAGAAGGGAGGAGTATTGAATTTGTGCATATTCCATAGCCACCTTTCTAAAACATAAGTCCCATCTTCTTCTATTAACTCTCAGTTCCTTACTTTGACAACATTTCCTCTGTCCAGTTCATCCTCTTCCCCTTCTCCGCTGTCAGCGAGACAGAACTGAGGGTGCTGTCTGCTCCCACAGGCCACCTGCTTGTCTAGACCTTCTTGAAAACCTGGAACAGACATAACTTCTGCAGGCTTTTGTATTTACCTGTGTCTCTTTGCTTCTCTCCCTCTCCAAGCCGTTACACAGTAGCCATGCACGGAGTTCCCAGGCGATGCTCTGGAACTGCTCCCCACAAAGCCAGTCAGGACTTTGGGGAGCCTCCTGTCCCTCGGAGCAGACTGTCTTCAGGGTAAGAAGCTTACACAGCTTCACCTCCTGGGTCTGACCTTGGAGCATTCAGCATATGCCCCTCCGTGCACTTCCCACAGCGAGTCCGCCCAGGTGGGGTCCTGGGGAAACCAGAGGTCCTGCACGCACCCCAACTTCGCAGTCAGACGTGACTCTCAGCCAGCCAGTAAAACAGAGGTTTATTAGATGACAGGAACACGGTCTAAAACAGAGCTTGTAGGTACATAGAACGGGATCCCTCAGCTGGGTCCATTCTGGGGCACAGCGAGCCAGACACCCATGTCTGCACTCACTCCCCGTCCCCAGCCAGCTCCAAACTGCAACCCCCTCCAGCCCCTCCTTTCTGGCCTTTGTCTCTTTCCCAGGCCAGGAGGTCACCTGATCTCTTTGTTCACCTTTAGCTATCCCCTTGCAAGGGGGGAAGGGCCCTGGCCATTTGTTGCCAGGAGACAGATTGTCGGCCATTTATACACACTGGAGACTTAAGAAATGCATATGGAAAACTGAGGCACCCACACAGTATTCAGCGGATACATTAAGAACAGTCCCACTTCGTCACACCTGTGTCTCTTTGCTCCTCTCCCCCTCCAAGCTGTGACACAGTAGCCATGGATAATCAACATGTCAACCATAGAGATGATCACCTATAGCTATCTATCCACTCACTCAGCCAACCAGGCATACATGATGGGAGGATCTGGGTATAAGTTGAATTGAATCAGAGTACTCTAGGCAGTGGGACAGCCATATTAAAATAGTCAGGGGGGACCAGGAGTGAGAATGCGTAAGTCTTACTGCAACTTTGAAAGGGATGTAAACAAGGGAGTAGAAAGTTGAAGAAGGGATCTCCCACCTATTCTGCACAAGGCTTTCACCTATGGTCATAAGCTTAACTCTCAACTCTCATAGACCGCATTTGTTCTCTGATGTTACTGTCAGGTGATTCAGCCCTTCCCTGTTACACCTGCTGCTTCCATATGGCCCAGTTGGCTTTATGGAAACCAGCCCTTACTGCCTGATTGACACGAGACACAGATTCCGATGGACGTCCTATTGTGGTCTCATTTCTCTCTCTCTCTCCTGTTATCACCCTTCTCTTCTCTCTCCCCTTCTCATCTACTGGTCTCCTTCCAGTGCCGCTTGTCCCCTTACTACTCAATAGTAGTACAGATGTAGGAAAATCTGGGAATGAGAAATCCTGGATGCTATGGATCCTCCAGTTGGTATAAATCAATAAAACCGGTTGAAAATTTTCCATCAGAACTTTTTTTGATGGAGAATAGGGTTTTAGATCAAACAATTTTAATGGAAAGTTACTGCTTTCCTCAGTTTTTTTTGATTGACGTAAAACTGAAAATATTCATCTGAAAACTGAACATCTTTTCAGTTTTTGGCCCAAAATTTATATTGTTTTGGCAGTTTTGGGACAAAAAGTTAAAATTTTCTGCTGAAAATGTCAACAAAAAACCAAACAAAAAATTGTTTGTTTTCACTGAAACTTTCTGCGTGAATAAAACTAACACTTTCCAGCCAGCCCTAAAAAAATCAACCCAACTCCACTAACATCAATGGTGCTATGCTGATTTATGCCAGTTGAGGAGCTAGCTTTAAAAATCTGGGACACCTAGAGTAACTGTCTCAGAGTCCTGCCCTTTCTGCACACAGGATGAGTGCAGCCACCTTTCTTTGGAAAAGATTTAGCCGAGGTTCTAAACGTTCAGAGAAGGACAACAAGGGTAATTAGAGATCTGGGCAAGCCTTGCTTATCTATCTCTCTGTCTCAATAAATGACAAAACCCCCCAAAACCCTATTATTTCAGTTTTGCAAAAATCACCAAAAGAATTTTCTAACACGACACAAAATCTTTTCAACCACTCTCTGCATAAAGAGGATGATAAAGCAATGACATTTTACTTCATTTAAAAAAAAATAGCAACAAGAATTTTTCAAGACAGGAAATTAAAGCCTGGAAAAAAGAATGGATAGAAGATAGAACTATTCAGTGATAGCTAAGTGAAAACTGTTCAGTTCCTTTTTTTAACCTTACTCCATAACATGAGAACAAGGGGATGCTTGAAATCAAAGGGCAGTACATTCAGAACCAATAGATGGAAATAATTCTTTATGCAGCATGCAGTCAGCCCAAAGAATCCAGTGCCACAAGAGCCAGTTGAGACAAATAGACAGTGAGACATAGGGTGTGACTGGGAGATTGCTTTATCACTGTGTCACATTATGGATGTGCTGTGGTAGGTGTGGACTGCAGACTGATACTGGGGTTCAGTCTTCTAGCCATTCTTTTTTACAGGCCTTAATTTCCTGTCTTGAAAAATTCTTGTTGCAATCCAAGGGAAATCAACACCCTCCTACTGAGGGCAGGGAAGAGCAAGGAAAATAATGGAATAGAGCAAGCAGAGGTGAAAGTAAGCGAGTCCGGTCCGGTACGGCGTACCAGTAAGAGCCAGTACGCTGTGCCGGACTGGACCGGCTTCCACGGCAGTGATTTAGTGGGCCCAGGGCTCCAGCCGCTGCGAGGAGCCGCGAGCCCTTTAAATCCCTGCCGGAGCTCCGGCAGCCAGGCTCCCAAGGTGATTTAAAGGGCCCGGAGCGCCACGGTGGCCAGAGCCCCGGGCCCTTTAATTCGCTCCTGAGCCCCAGGGCTCCCAGCCACCTCTGCAGCTGATAGCTCCAGGGTGATTTAAAGGCCCTGGGGCTCCCAGCCACAGCCGGAGCCCCAGGGCCTTTAAATCTTGAAAGGCCCCGCCTCTTCTGGTTGAGGCCACGCCTCTTCTGGTTGAGGCCACACCCCCACTCAGGACTTCGGCGTTCCGGTAAGTCCTTTAAGTTACTTTCACCCCTGAGAGCAAGTATAACCTAGCGCTTCAGGCTCTCAATCATTTCACTGGGCAACTGCAGCCCTGCGTTGCTGCCCCTGTATGGTGCTGTATTACATAGGGCAAGCATCCAGGCTTGCTCAAAAATGGGGACTCCCGGCTATAAGCAGGAACTGCTGACTTCTCCTGTGAATCCACAACACTGGGAGGGATTCCCTCTATCGGGGAATACAGTACTTTCAATAAGAGATTACCCAGATCCGTATCTCTGTAGCGCAGTGCACAGGAAACTCGGGGACGCCACCGCTGCAGAGTGCAATCTGCTTTTACCGAAGGAATCTCCAGTGGGATTCTCTGTTTCCCATCAGCAAAGGAGATCTGACAAAATATGGGTGCCTTTGTGGGTTAATCTGTGTGTGGAGGGGGGAGGGGGGATTCTGTCTCACCTCCCTGGCCACCTTCTCTTCCTCAGTGTCAGGTCACTCCACATGAAGCCACTGATCTATTAGCATTGCACAAATGGCTAGCTACACTGGGAATGAGCAGTGCTGTACAGGGGCGGCTCTAGCTTTTTTGCCGCCCCAAGCACGGCAGACAGGTTGCCTTCGGCGGCATGCCTGCGGGAGGTCCACCAGTCGCGCGGATTTGGCGTAACCGCCGCCGAATTGCCGCCGAATCCGCGGGCCCGGAGGACCTCCCGCAGGCAAGCGGCCGAAGGCTGCCTGACTGTTGCCCTCGCAGGTCGCCCCCCGCTGCTTGCCGCCCCAGGCACGTGCTTGGAGCGCTGGTGCCTGGAGCCGCCACTGGCGCTGTACAGACTACAGCAATTCTGTGCTGCAGAGGATTTCAGTATTTTGAAATCTGGTTTTGTTCCCATTTGGAACGAAAACCAAACATTTCAAAATTCTGCCTGAAAGGGAATGAGGCCCTGGCTGGGGCAGTCCTCCTGGCCTTAGATACCCTGGGATCCCATGCTACTGAGAAGCCACAAGCCTTGGAGTCGGGATTCCAAAGGCTTCCAGAGATGGGCTGCCAAAGAGCCAGACAGGCAAGCTGTCAGGAAGCGAGGCAGGTTTCCAATGGAATGCTACCAGGGTTTCATCAGAACTTTGTCAAAATCGAACCCTCTCTGCAAAACAGATCAATTTCACCGTATTCCACAAAAGAAAAGAAAAAAGTTCCATCAGTATTCTTTGGACTAGCTCTAGTGATGAGGTTGGTTGACTTCTCCTATGGTATCCGTTATTGTCAGCCACTACTGTATTTGAGGCAGTATGTTCCTGATTTTCTGAGCCAAGCACAGGTTAGTAATGTAGAGATGCAGACACTGGAAGTCGTTTCTGAGCTCTGTAAGCAATGATATGGGAGCATGAGCTTGCATGAGACAC
This sequence comes from Emys orbicularis, assembly GCF_028017835.1. NCBI lineage: Eukaryota > Metazoa > Chordata > Testudines > Emydidae > Emys > Emys orbicularis. Next base: position 42,773,655 of record NC_088691.1, on the reverse strand, counting down.
AGTCCCCCTCATCTTTTTTCTTCCTTTTTGCTCCTGCAGCGTTTCCAAGATATCCTGGGTAAATCTGTGTAGAGAGTGACAGAGGGTGGGGTACGAGATGTGCCCTCTTCAGAAGCAGATGGATACAACAGGCAAAGATTTGGAAGCCAAGTTAGCCTTTTTTTCTAAAAATTCCCACCATCATTAACATGAGTTCAGTTCCAGCAATGCCGAGAGCTCTGCAGTAGATGGGCTGCCAGTTCTCACTGCCATTTTAAGCATTGCACCAGTGAGAGCAGATTTTTAAAAAAATATCCCCTAGTTCAGACAGGACTTTAGCAATATATGCCTGGAGACAGGAGAGACTGAACAACACTGATGTGCTACAGCAATTATTCCAACAACAACTGGAGCATCCTGCTGTGCACCCCAATCAGCAGCCACTTTCAGCCTATAGACTTGCCCATGTTCACAACGAAGGTCTCTGGCGGAGCTGGAACAGAACACAGATTCCCAGGCCAGTGCCTTAGCAATGAGATCATCTTGCCTCAAGATGAACTACGCACCCGTGGATGATTCCCTGCAGCCTCATGCCAGGTACAAAGCCCTCAAAGACTCCTGCTGTAACCACAATTGGTTTCCCAGAGACTTTGTTTCCTGTCATTATTTTAATTACTAGCTTTTTATTACATGTATACAGCCATTGAAAAAAGATCGGTGAACCGCTAAAAGGAAATCACCGATATAAATTACAAAACCAGGATTATACAGCCCTGCTGTAACTCATAACCGATACCATCCTTTATTATTTTTAATGAGTCTCTTTTCATAAAGGGCTTCTCAAATAATAAAGCTAACTCCCCACCCAGCAGGTCTCTCCATTTTTAATAGCCGCAGTGCTGCTGGCAAAGACAAGCTTTGCTTTCTATTACCCCACAGCATTAAAAGCACCTGCTTGGAACCCATCAGTTACTATGCTGAGTGGAAATGGTGGTCTCTTTGCCTTCTGTACTGGTTTTGCTAATTCTTTTATTTAAATAAGTGTGTTTGCCTTTCTTCAGGAAACCGAATCTGACCACAGCATCTGGTAAACCTCGGCTCACGCTGTTTGCTGTCCCCATTGCTAAGGCTTGGTCTACACTTACCCCCCAATTCAAACTAAGGTACGCAACTTCAGCTACGTGAATAACGTAGCTGAAGTTCGAAGTACCTTAGTTCGAACTTACCTCGGTCCACACGCGGCAGGCAGGCTCCCCCGTCGACGCCGCGGTTCCCCCGTCGATGCCGCGGTACTCCTCTCGTCTAGCTGGAGTACCGCAGTCGACGGCGATCACTTCCTGGTTCGACTTATCGCGTCCAGACAAGACGCGATAAGTCGAACCCAGAACTTCGATTCCCAGCCGCCGAACTAGCGGCTGGGTGTAGACATACCCTAATTCTCATGGCTCTCTGCCAGCATGTTCATCACTTCTTTGCAGGATTTCTTCTTTGTATGAGAAAATTGGCAAAGTTACCTCAGGAAATGCTGTGGCTGTGCATCAGAGTAACTAAGAGGCAAGGTCTCTCTCTCTTTTAACTACCTAGTTTAGACAATGTGACTCAGGTGAACCAAAGCGGAATCCCAGCTCCCCTGGATTGGCTGGTTGCAGAATCGCAGCTGATAAATCTAGCTCCTTCTCGGTGAGTCACAGAACAGCTTTAGAAAGTTTCCACTGGATTATGCAAGCTGCAGCAAGGTAAATTGGATCTGACCAGAATATCACCTCCCCACCTTACAGGTGACATTGGTGGAACACTCTTGCATAAACAAAATGGAGGGAGCTGTGCGGTCTGGCTTCTTGACAAAAGGGTGGTTACTGGGTCCCTGGGGTAAGGGATGTGGCTAAAAGTGCACCAGGACCAGATTTTTCAAAAGACCTAAAATCCAAAGGGTAAATTAGCGAAATGCTTTCAGCTGGGTTTGTATTGGATGGAAAAAAATTACGAAACTATAATCCATCTATTTGAATGTATATTGCATTAAGGTGTCTGCCAATCAACTTTGATTACACCTGGCCAGAGGTATCAGCTTGTCCTTTGTCTTTAACAGGTTTACCCCCTCTTGCTGCCCAAGCACCCTGTTTACTATGTAATATGTAAATTGAGATAAACACACATTTCTTTGGTTAGGACAGAGTTGTTTAACAACTTCTGCATAGCCAGGGCTAGATGGATTTGAACATGTGCTAACATCATACAGGGGGAATTCATAACTTTACATTCAATGTTGCTATGTACCTTTCACCAAGATATTATTGGCTAGGGAATTATTAGTTTTCAAATGATACCTCACAAGGCATATTTTGTACAAAGATTATTACAGTACTGTGCAGGGTGTGAATGTAGGGGTTCATTCAGTCACCATACCCTTAGTGTTCGGCTAGGCAAGCCCTCCTTGACACTCAGAGCCATGAACCTCTTCCTCCAGCTATCACTGAGATACTCATGGTTAAGTAAAAAGAAGGATGCTCTGGTGACTGAGGCTTCATGCTGGCATTTAGGAGACCCAAGTTCAATTCCCACCTCTGCCAGAGATGCTACCCTGGCTCATCTGTAAAATGGGGAGAAATCCAGGCCTATCATGGACTGGCTGGCCCTTTAAGAGGAGCCAGGCTGAGCCCTGCCTGTGAAGACCAGCTACCTTCCTAACTGATCCTAATTGATGTGGGATCAGGTGGCCTTGAGTAATGATGGGACCCAGCTGAAAGAGGGTTTGCACAAAAGGCTAACAGATTGCTTCAGGAGGAAGTTTGTACCCTGATGCAGGGGGCAGTAGGGGTAAAAGCAATCCCTGGAGGGGGTCTGAAAGAAGGCCAACCCACAGGTAAATGGCTTTGGAGGTAGACTGGAATTGAAGCTCCAGGCTTAGGGAAGAGATACAGAAGAGATGGGGCCTAGGGTTCCTCCTTGCTGGGAAAAGGGTACCAGGGGAAGCTACAGAGGGAGCTAGTCCTGTGGTGGGCCCTCAAACAGGGGCAAGGCTCTAGGGAAAACAGTGCTGTGGGCCAGTGTTCCCAAAGAGGAAGTGGGAGCTGGCCAGAACCCAGAGAGACTGAAAGCTTAAGCCCATGGTAGGCTGAGGATAAGCCTTTCAGGGTAGCAGGTTCCCAGAAGAGCGGGATTGAAGAGGAGCCCAGGAGGGGAGAAAGGCTCTCATGAGTGGCTAGGTTTGTGCTGGACACTATTGGAGATGTTGATACCCTGGAAGAGGTGAGGCTATAAGTGACCTGACTAGAGGGCTGAAACCCGAGAAGAGGTAGACCCTGCAGGGCCGGAACAATGCTCTGCGGGGGGTGCTAGATGAGGGTAGCCCAGCCACGAGGGCATATGCCAGCGGGGAGTCCACTGTGATATGATACCCATTGTCTGCCTTGCCTATGTAGGCAAGAACCATCTCTTACTATGTGTATGAATAACCCTAGTGCAATGGGGCCCTGATTTCACTTGGGGGGGCCTGTGGGAGCTACTAGAATACAAATAATGAAGGCTTCAAATGTGGCACAGGTCAATTTGGATGCATAGTAACTCCAGGCATTTGGATGACGATAGTATACCAATGGCTGGCTTGTACACAGCACATGGAATTGTAAAAGGGGAATTGCACTGGAAGCCACAGCGACTTTGCTGACTGCCTTGGGTAAAGCTTTTGATCCATGCCCCAGTGCAGCAGAAACCAACTAGTGCTATGCTATATTATTGTGGTTCCAGTCCAGAGAGACTCGTGCACCTCATTGATTGCTCTACTGATCCTCAGTAATATGCTCATACCAATCTTGTGTCAATAAACTTTATAGCTCACTACCACCTACACATCAGTGTCTGTTTTGACCAAAAAGTGCCTCCAGATACCCAGCTCATGGCAATGCTGATCCCTAAGGAACACGAGAATTATCACACCAGATCAGACCAACAGTATAGCTAATCCAACAGCATATCTCTGATAGTAGTCAGTACCAGATGCTTCAGAGGAAGGTGTGAAACCTTCATGATGGACACTTTCCCCACCCCAGATACATTACTGTGTGAGTCCCTTTATATTCCTCTCACTGACTCCCCTTTAAGAGGGAAGAGGCTAGGAAACTGACTCTAGGGTGGGTGGTCTGGAAACGATGCCCCTGGAGGAGGGCATGGAAGTTTTCTGTGATTGTAACATGTTGTATTTTGGGGGTTGGGAAGAATGGTTTTATCATGAGGGTTCTGCAGCTTACTGTTCATAAATAAATTATGCCTAGAGGTGGGTCTTTGCACTGGACACTGAAAGACTATATTCCTTTCTATGGGTGAATGAAGGGGAAACTGAGGCAGACACACTGGTCATGATGCAGCCAGGTGTAGGAGGGCACCCCAGGAAGGGGCAGCCCTGATACAACCCCTTATGAATTTTTATCCTTCCTAGTGTAACTACAGATATTGCATATAAGTAGCACTGCCTTTCTTGAATCCTGCTTACTTCTTGGCCTCCATAATATCTTGAGGCAATGAGATCCACAGATAACTGCATATTGTCTGAAATGGACTTCCTGTTCTGATTTCTAAATGTGTAGCCTTTCAATTGTATTGAATGCCACCTTGCTCTTGGAGTATGAGAGAGGGTAAATAGAAGCATCTGACTTTCTCTATACCGTTTGTTAGTTTATATACCTCTATCCTGTCTCATTAGATATCTGTGAGCAGTTGTGGGCAGGTGCTTCTGTTCACTGTCTGGCACGCTCACGCCCTGTGACCCAAGAACCCCTTAATACCAACTGACAAGGGGATGTAGATAAGTTACAGGAATCTCCTGATTCTGGATTGTACATGCTGGCTCATCAAAGAGTGTCATGTGAGGTCTCAGTTGAAAGCCGGTGTCTCACTAGTCATCAATATCATTGTGAAAAGTATGTACGGGTACTATGTAAGGAGTTACGTATCTATTCCAGAAAATTATGTTCTTAAGCATGTAATCGAAAAGCAGGTCACCACATATGCCTTAGACCGGTTCCTGCAGACAGGAGGCAAGAAACATTTCTCTCTCTGTCCGGGAAGTAAATTAAGCATTGTAAGTTAACACAATGGATGCCCATTAACATTTGACTTTGTATGTAAAGGAACAGATGTGAAATCAACAGGAAAGGAAGATACAGGAACAAAGAAGCCATGGGGGAAGGGGGCGTTAACCTGTCCATAGGAAAAGACAACAAACTCTGGGGGTATTTCTAGAAGACAAAGAAGACAGCCTGGCCCCCTTCACTGAGGAAAAAAAGGGACAGCATCTTTGCATTCATGAAAGTGGGGTCTCAACCAGATTTGGTTTGAAAAAAATGCTAACAAGAACATTGGGTGAGATCAAACTTCTTTAGCCAGGAGGTTAACCTGCTAGTTAAGTTTAGTCTCTGGAAAGTGTGTTTATAATTTTGTTTTACATGTAACTACTTGTTCCCAATATTCTTACTTTCTGTTACTTTGATAAACTCATTCTTGTTTTCACTATAAATACAGTTAAGTGCTGTAGTGTCATGCAAAGTGCTGGTCCTGAGTTGAATCCTACAAGCTGGTGGGTAATGTTCCTTTGGGAATAGCCGGCCTGATAAGTCTGTTTGTTCAGTGATTAAGGTGCTGGATGGTGCATGGAACACTCCGAGTACTTGGGGTTGGTGTGTGCCTACCACTAACCTGTACAGAGAGAGCAAGGTCTGCAGGGGCCTGGAAGGCAGCGCTTATGCTGCTATAGGCTGGTGGTTTCAGGGTGCTGATCCACAGCCAACATGCCTTCATGCTAATGGCAGGTAAGTGGTGAGGCGTCTCTCAATTCTTGGTCCTGTTGGGGAACATCACCTCACACCCACCCCCCATAACGTTCCATGTAATAGACTTGGTTGAAATTTTTTGACAGCTTTTTCATTGCAAAATGGCTTTTCAAGGACAATGACTTTTTTTCACAGGAACATTTCCCAGTGATTGAAATGTTTTCACTTTTCAACACCATTCTGAAACAAAACACCTGAACACATTTCATTTGGAAATTGTGAGAGAAATCCCACTCCCTCTTCTTACTCCTTCATTCCCAAAAATGGGGGGGGGGGGGGAAAGGGACAGAAGGACTTCTGCTTCCTTTTTTACTTCCCCTCGTTAAACATTAAAAATAAGGAAAGGGGAATGTCTTCCTCATCATAACAAAATAAACCAATAAAAATTTTGATTTTTTTCATCAAAAAACAAAAAATTTCAAAAAATCTAAATATTTCATTTAACATACTTTTTTCCCAAGGCAGCTCTACAGCTAAATTTAGAATGCTACACTTCATGATTCCATAGACCCCCATTCTACAGAAAAATCCCTATCTGTATGGTCCCTTATGTCTGCATGGGGTCCCCTTACACCCAGATCCGGTATCTTAGCTATTTCTGCAGTGCCTTTCACCTGGGTATATACAGCAAGGCAGTGCTCTAGTGTGCTCTAACAACATTGCACTGTTTATAAACATTAATTCTAGTCCAATTGTTAAAGAAATCATTCTATAAGGCTTAACATGCTGTACTGATGTAATCCCGAAAATGAATTTAAACAGCTATATTGAGTTCAGCAAGTAACTCTCTATAATCTCAACTTCCCCTTCCAGTTTTGCTGAACACATGAAATATAATAGCTCCAATCCTTGTTAGATCATCTGGCAGAGTTTGTACACATCTTGTGTGTTACATGGGAGAAGGGGATGCTAAGAGACTATGGGGAACTGGGGTGAGATGCTGTGCTGCTCCTCGAGGAGGCACAGCACAGAACTTGCAGCCTGGGGAGAGAGGGGGCTAAAGTGGCTTTAAGCCACTTTTGAGCTTTGCTAATCCTGGGTTCCTCCAGGGACTGCAGGCTCCTGGAATAATTTAGACAGCCCCAGGGGGCTAATTTACAGCAACTCCCCTAGGGTGCCCTATGGGTCACAGAGCTGCCCAGAATCTCCTGTGTGTTGTGTGATGCAGCTGCACCCTGGACACACCCTCTATGGTGGGACTGGAGAGAGTGTCTTAGGAAAGCAGCCTTATGGTAGTCTTCCACAGTGCCTGTGCCAGAATCCGCCCTCTGCTGGTTATGGGGCTGTGGTGCACCATGCACTGCTCTGGGATTGGAGCAGGGTGAGGATCTCCCCACTAGAGACAAGTCGCTGGTGTGCAGTAGAATATGGAGTACAGCTCTCCAGCAATGGGGGGAGGAGGAGAGCCACTGTGGAGCTTGTGAGCTAACAGAGAACAGCAACCACAAGGAGAGAGGAGGCTTTGAGACACAGTCTGCATGGGTGAGCCACCTTGTCTGCATTTGCGCACACAAGTGCTTTTCATAATCACTTCGCCAAAGCTTTTGGGATCAAAACACAGTTATTCAGCTGAGCATGAAACGGGAAGAGTTCATTCAGCTTTGGGGAAACAATCTGATGGAGCCATGGCAGGTGAAATAACTGAAGTCATGTGTTGCTGGGAAATGCCTGGAAAGATTCCCACAATTCAAGGCAGACCTGGCAAAGGTGCAGGCAGTTACGTTTTGTAGACTGAAGGCACCATGGACGCAGATTTGGAAGACAGGGTAGAGGGTTGCTGCCTGCAGCTGGGACTAGTGGCAGGGAATCAAGAGGGTGGGAATGATCTAATAAAGCCAAGAACAATGTAGTTCTGCCAAGTCTTCCCAAATGAGTCCAGTGTCAAATGGATGCTGTGTAAAGGGAATGGAAATATGGAAAGGAGACCATGACTGCAGCAAAAGAGAAGTGGGGGTTAGTTGAAAGTGTCGCTTTGGGGAAGAAAACCAAAACCCCAACGTGACTCAGAAACCAAGGATGTATAGAGAGGAAAGCAGGAGCACACCTGCATTCAGAAGGGATGATGGGATATTTGCCCACCCAAGGGAGCCGGGGGTGGGGATCTCACACCACAGCAGAGCAGCAAAGGTATACGTGGGTAGGCTGATGTCCAGCAGGCTGATCCAGCAGGAATTCCACTAGCAGAGCCATTGTGTTGGTGTTTCCAGTGTCACTTTTAGACATTGTTCTATCCCTTTGTCTCTGGGTGATGACGGCCTCACCAGAGTGTGACTACACTAATGATCCTATCCAAAGAATACAACACTGACCAATCAGGAGCAAAAAGACACAGGTGGAATATTTTATAGCAAGAGATGGAGAAAATCAAAGAGGAAGCACTGGTTCACATGTTCGGTAGCGCGCTATTACATAAACGGACAATCACTATTGCCGCTTGGCCCCCCCTTACAGACTCCATCGCAGACCACGGGACAGAGAGGAAATGATGACTGGAGAGGACCCTAGGAACAGCTGAGGAGTTTAAAACTACTGCGGCGACCTGATCCTAGAGCCAGTTTATCTCCTGGTGTAATTTAGAGCATTCCTAGCCCAGCTGGCTATGGTCTGTAGGGATTGCTGGGATGCAGTGCATTCCAACCATGTCTATTTTTTCCCTGGGGGAATTACCTTTACACCAGGGGCTGCAGAATGGGAAGGGGCCACACCGGCTCTTTGCCAGCCCAAGAGGGGCTGCTTTTTGGCCCATCATTGTGGGAACAGTGCAAAGGTCTGGAGTGGGGCTCGGGAATGAGCCCCTCGGGAATGAATTATTCCTCCACCCTCAAACCATGCTGTGGGAGCAATGTGTTTCTAATGCCTCAATGCAGGTTGTAAAATATATGTAGACCAGCAGGTCTGACAGCTATGGAAAGTGCCTTTCATTTCACGTTAGCTCCACCACAGCAGATTACTACTTACTATCCATGCCACTGACAGCAATGGGAAACAGCATGGCTTAGCAGTCACTGAACCATCAGACCGATATGAAGCACTGTGCAAACAGCTTCCTCCCATTGCAGGGAGCAATTCATGACACAGCACTCTTGGATTCACCCAACACTCCTCCCCACTCCTCCCCACACGTTGTGGACTTGGATTAATTTTTTTTTCTATTTTCTGTTGGGAAAATCTAAATGAAACAATTTGTTTTGGGGTCATTTTGATATTGATCTCTGCATCTGCCTGAGCTCTCCCATGCCTTACGGAAGCTGTAGTTTTTTGATCAGCCGTGTATTAAAGTCAATGCACTGTTCACCTAAGTAAAGTTATGCATACGTTTGTGTTTGCAGGGTTGGCAAACGTTAGCACACTTCAGGGAAAAACTAGTATCACAGAATGGTTCTGGGCTTCACCTGCACTACCATACAAACAGACAGCGTTGCATCTCTGGCTCTCTGATGCCTGCAGAAATGCCTATGCCTCTCCACAGCAGAGATTTATTTGTGAATTCCTCGAGGGGAAGCCACAAAGACCCCAAAGCAAATAAGCAGTACTGAATAAAACCTGCAGCAAAGGTTTGTTTGATCATACAATGTCCACCTGGTGTAAATCAGCATAACTCCTCTACAGGCAATGGAGCTTTGCCAGTTTGCACCAGCTGAGGACTTGACCCACAGATGAGAGGGGAAAACCCACCCAAGGAACTGATAGTTTGGGGAAGGGGATGGGGGTACAATTCCTCTGTGTACCCCACTTACAAATCAATCTCTGTCCCACAGCACTGAATCACTTACATTCCTTTGTTCTTCCCAGCAGCAGCATTCTGGCCAGCTCGAAAAAAGCTTTGATTTCCCTCTCGTAGAGTCTGCTAAGATTCCAGGCATAGACCTGGAAGGGGAAGGAATGGGGAAGGAAATGCTAGTGGGTCTCTCTCCTATCTCTCTGCAGCTCCCCATCTCAACCACCACCAAGCCATTCTCAGCAGTCTCTATACTGTGCCTGATACAAAGCCTACTGCAGTCAGTGGAAACATTCCTGTTGACCCCAGTGGACTTTGGATCAGGCCTTTGGGAGAGCTGTGGAACTGATCATAAAAACCTGAGAAGGGAAGAACCCAGCTTCTCAGCATTGAAGCCCATTCTAAAGTCGTGCCGTTCGCTGGCTTCAGCAAGCAGGGTTGTTGAACTGTGAAGACTCTGGCACCCAGACTATGCCACAGCAAGCACGCTGTGCCGTGGACAATAGCATCGGCTTGGACTTTGTCTTCCATGAGGGTGAGCTTTACCCCTAACATGAAAACACAGCTTCCAGCATCCTTCCCGGCTCTTGTTTTCAGCAAACAGGACAGTCCCACAGTAAGGAGCACTCTTGTCAGTGAAGGGCTATCTGCCTTCCAACTGCACACTTGGCTTTCACAAGCTAAGTAGCCTCAGAGGTGGTCAGTACTTCGATGGGAAACTTCGAAAGCAGTGATACTCAGACCTCAGTGAATCAGGAGCCAAATCAGTGATCAACATTACCCAAAAGAGCCACTGTAGTGTGAATTCATTGTTTCATTTAATATAAATAAAATAAACTCATTCCTATATATATGCTTCTCACAGCAAAATGACTGACATTCTACAGTTGGTTAATAACACAGTAAAAGCATCCTGATTGGTTAAGAATGAAATCACGCAGTGTTTTAATACCATGTGCTGCAAAGAGCCGCAGGAGACACATTGAAGAGCCACTTGGGGCTCCTGAGCCTCAGTCTGAGGATCACTGCTCTAAAGGGGAGCTGCAGGGAGCAGTGCTAGTGATTTAGCAGGTGCTACTGTTCTCTTAGTCTGAGCAATGGAGGAATGCCCCAGCATGGTACGAGGGGGTGCTGTCTTTCTGATCAGATATAGGTACTGGCCTTCATTGAAAACGGAGGGGTCCATTGTATGTTTGACATTCTCAGGGATCAAACCTCATCGGGCATTCTTTTATCCCACTCTGATGGTGACTATGCTGCAGAGCTGGGACTCCAATCTGGGTTCAGTCCCTGGCTCTAACATAGATGCCTATGCAAATTTGGGTAGTTCACTGTAAAATGGGGATAACACTACCTTTGCCTGTCTTGTCTACTTAGGCTGTGAGTGTCTCTGTTACTATGAATGTGCCCATGGCCTGGCATCATGGGGCTCTGATCTCAGCTTGGGAAATTCAGATAACGATGACTATTCTTGAGTAGTGTCCTCATTCAGAAAACAGGGCATAGCTTTAAGCCAAAGCCCAAAAGACTTTACATAAAATACTGTTGTGAATAAAAGTGATATTTCCATGGTGATTTCTTCATTTCATCTTTATATGGACACGTCTATATTAAAATACCACAGCGTGGAATGCCAACCCAATTAAAAACATCCCACTTAATGGAATAATGTAGGATTATTTATTGTTACCCCACCATGACTGATGTTGCACTGGATAGTTCAGCTGTGAGGTCATACCTTTGGGAGGTCATGGAACAGGATCGGGTTGGCATTCTTCAGCCAGGCCATAAGTGGAGTGTAAGGTAGCAGATCGTCATGGTAGGGCCCATGGGTGGATGAAATTAGCTTGCTAGCCTGCTGCATTCGAGCAGGAACTTGACCATTTCCCTGAAACAACAGAAAGAGCAAAGCCTAGCTCAATAAAATCATTCATATGCAGCACTTGGCAATTTTAAATGAATCTCTCCTGGATTGCATGGGAGGCTCCAGTTCTGGACAGGGATGCTGGAACAATTTGTATAGTGAGGGTGCTGAGAGCCATTGAACCAAGCTGTAAACCCTGAATATAATGGAAACTGCTTCAAGCCAGGGGGTGCATCAGTACCTCCCGTGCTCCTACTTCCAGCACCTATGGTTCTGAAAACATTTGAGAAGCCATAAGTTACTTGGGAGAGCAATGTTAAAAACCACTATGGCCATGGGTCTACACTTATTGCTTCACCAGTATAGCTATACTATGCCAGCAGAGTGGATGCAGCTTATTGGTGCAAAGCTGGGCTATTACTAGGATAGCTTATTCCATCACCACCACCCCTCAAGGAAATAAGCTATTCTGGTATAGCCAATATAGCTGCATCTACACTAGAGGCCTTTGCTGGTATAGTTACGTTGGTGAGGGATCACACCTCTTCACGACGCTGACTGACATAGCTATGTTGGTAGAAGTCTGTAGTGCAGATGTGACCTATGTTGCATCCAGTTGTAGGGGAACAGGGCTGAACAAAGTGATAAGCTGGTAATGTCTGGTCAAGCTGCAGTGGGAAACTAAACTGAGAAGCCCCATTTGTGATGCTGGATCTTAGCGGGAGAGGCAGCAAAGTCTGTTCATCTTCAATTCAGCCTCTACTTATGAGGACCCACATTGCGCAATCAGATCTGCGCAGGTGCAAGGATCTGGATAGGTGGACCTGACTGCAGGCCCAGGATAGCATAGTGCAGGCTACTGCAAGGCATTCTCTCGGGCTGCTAGGGAGACCTGTTGGGGGAGGAGAGGTTGAGGGGCAATTACAACCTCTGGCCCTCACCATTTCCAAAGGGAAGTTTAAAAGGGGGGGGGAGAAAATAGGGCGTTGGCAAAGCAAGACGTCAGTCAATAAAATAACCCTTAGTGTTGATTCCAAGCATAAATCCTTGCGTTGTATGTGTGATTAGTCACACTCAGAATCTAGAAAACTAGATATGGGCCATTTAGCAGTGAGCCATAGTTAACACAGCTATTTCCAACAGCACAGTAGAGCAGTGGTTCTCAAACAGGGGTACGTGCACCCCTGGGAGTACACAGAGGTCTTCTGGGGGTACATCAACTCATCTAGATGTTTGCCTAGTTTTACAACAGGCTACATAAAAAGCGCTAGCAAAGTCAGTACAAACTAAAATTTCATACAGTGACAGTGACTTGTTTATACTGCTTCTGTATACTGTACACTGAAATGTAAGTACCATATTTATATTCCTATTGATTTATTTTATAATTATATGGTGAAAATGAGAAAGTCAGCAATTTTTCAGTACTAGTGTGCTGTGACACTTTTGTATTTTTATGTCAGATTTTGTAAGCAATTGGTTTTTAAGTGAGGAGAAACTTGGGGTATGCAAGACAAATCAGACTCCTGAAAGGGATACAGTAGTCTGGAAAGGTTGAGAGCCACTGCAGTAGAGTACTTAGAATCCACTCTCTGCAGGCAATAATATCCAACCATGGGCCTGATGGAGTCTCATCTCAATATGGTCACAGCTGCGTGAGACCAGAATCAGGACCCAGAACCGTTCCTGACAAACAATATTCAATAATGACGTGGCAAGGACTATTTTAGTTTTTCAATGGGCATGAGAAGGAGGAAACGTGATCCAGATTTCTATGCTCTTAGGGATGGAGTTTGAGTCCCACTCCAGAGAGAAAAACCCTGAACTGAATGTCTATGCTCTCCTGGAACTGACCCCTTCTCCTTTACAAACCTCTGCTTTGTCCATTCCCAACCAAGTAGATCCCCTCCCAGATGTAATGTAGATGTTTAAAGGTGACTTTTTGAAGGGATTTGGGTTTGTTTCATATATAAAGAAAGCGAGAAAGGTGTTATTTTCCTTTCCCTGCCCCTGCCAAAATAGATTTTTGCTTATGTTTTAATTTAGCAATAGCAGGAGTCTCACACTTCAAATGAAGGTGCAAGTAATTTGAGACTTAAACAAAGACATCCTTTCTCCCAAGCATTCATTAGGCTCCAAAGTTAAATGGTTGTGGACAAAAACGAAGTTATAAACAAGCTGATTGATATCCCTTCCTTTCTCAATTGCCGCAACCAGGGGCATGCACAAGGAGGGGCAAGCAGACGCACGCCCCGCACTCAGTAATCGGCCGGGGGCACAGAACTTCTCTGGCCCCAGCGAGTTCCTGCCGGGGCTGGGGTGGTGGGGGCCAGCGAGCTCCTCAGGGGCGGGGGATGGGCATGGGCACAGAATGTGCCCCTCCAAAAGGGATCAAATTTAAATTCCTGCGCATACCCCAGGCTGCAACTTTCAGTCTCTTCCCTCTTGTGATGTTATCATTTCATTAGTTTCCAGTAAACGTAGAGTCCTACAAGCTAATTGGGACCTAAGTTTCTAATGTATATAGGAAAACAGGGGGGGGGGGGGGAAATCACTTCTTTAAAAAAAATGTCGTTCAGGCTAAGTCTTTTTTTAATTTGACTGCGGCAAGACAGTGGCATGGGAGGACAGTTCTCCAGATCAGTAAATATGTGCAACACTGCCCCCCGTAAGAGAGTCAAGCCAAAGAAGGTTTGTTTAGGTGTGTCTAAAGAAGGGCTGGGGAAGACACAGGTGTCTTTTAACCCTTTCTGTGCCAGTTTTTAGGGTAGCACTTTCTATACCTCCAACATTGCATTGCCAAAATATTAATTCTTTTCAGTGTTTAACACATGCCACGGCAAGCTTGGGGTTAACCTACCTGCAGTTCAAAGATGCTTGTAATATGGCTGATGAAACTGTTTTCAAAGTTCTGCTTCAGCGTTTCAAACATGATCAACTGTTCTGCTATGGCCTGCAGCTTCCGGTAACCTTGAGTTAAGGAGGAGAAGGCTGACATAATGAGAGACTGCACATGCAGCGTTGTGCCCAAAGACACATCAGTCATGAAAGTGACAAATATGACAGGTCTCAGAGACGTGCAATTTTGAAGAAATACTCTAATCCAAACCCCAAAGGAGTGAAATATTCACTGCAGCACTAAAATAACAAAGGCAGTGCCTGAGTTTAAAAACTATGCATGCAAAGTACACTGCTAGCTGTCCATCTTCATGTGCAAATATCCAGGTTCTGTACGATGCAATCACTGCCCTTTCATGCACAAATGAAGCATATCACTGCACCAATGGGGTTTTCAAATCAGACCCACGGTGTATTATTCTAAAGGAGAAAATAATTCCCCAACACTCATATAAATACTGTACAACTGGGCTGCCTTTCGGTTCTCCGTTAAAAACAAGCTTCTGTTAGCTCCTTTCCTAAATATAAGACAGATAAGCAGTCAGCATATAGATGGCTCCTGGCTGCACATTGCTCCAATGTATTTAGGGAAAAGGGTGCCAAAGCTTAACTTAAGCTTGCTCTAGCAATGCTTTCCCCTACCCCATAACATATATAGACAGAGAGTGGGCTGACTAATTCTATGACCTGGAGGAGTAGAACCCTTTCCTTCTGAGTCCTTTCTTCACAAATATGCACTGATGGGGCTGGCCTGGCAATCCCAACCTTTACCCTGGCTGTGAAAACAGCAAGTCCAGGATGATAGGCAACACCAGAGTGTGCTTTTAAGGTCTCTCTGAGGTTGATCCTGAAGGTCTTAGCAGAGTAACCTCCAGCATGTCTCCTAGATGCCATGTACCCCTTACAAGTAACTCCCACAGCTAACATCCGGCACTGGCACCATCCACTGTCAGAAGGCAGGATACTGGGCTAGATGGACCATGGGCCTGACCCAGTATGGCTGTTCTTATGTTCTTAACATGTACCCCCACCACGCTAGTCCACATTCAGCTCTCCATGGGCATCAGCCCTGTGCCACTGAAGATCCCAACGCCCCAAACTGGCAGGTCAAGGCGACTCAGGAGTGGAATGCCACTGACGGTCAGCCTAAGTAAATGACTGAGAACAGAGCTCACTGAGGATGTGGGGAGATGAAATTTGGTGAGGAGAGAAAAGTTTGAGGTTTTGTTTCCAGTCTAACATGGGTTTGTGTTGAAGTAGGAAAGCAGGATACGCATCCCTCACATCAGAAAATAAAGTGAAGTAATGTCCCGTGAGTGCGTGGCACTTCAGATGGGACTGGAGGAGAACAGACAAGTCAAGTGAAGCCTGGGAGTGGTGGAAAGGTCAGGTCAAACGCAGGAGGTTCCTGCGCTGTAGCCAGTTTTATGTCTGAGAATGCTGACACCCGAGGAGGTGAAGTAACTTGAACAATGAGTCTGGGATCTCATACTCATTCCTTCCAGGATTTTGCTCCAGTTGAGTGCTAGAATTCAGGGCTTCCTTCTGTTTTGGAGCTTTGCCTCAGCCAACCTGCAGGTGAAGGGTTTGGGGCAGTCCCTGGAAATCCTGAAGGCCATGGTTCAGAGGAGGACCTCACGGCCCAGTGACTCAGTGAGCCTATGCGAAGGTTGGACAATACAGTGCTGTGCTCTGTGGGCAGCTCACATGACTGTAAGCCAATGATGCTGATAAGGCACAAAAGGCGGCGGTTAGCTTCTACTCCTACTCACCCGGCTGTATCTGAACGTTCATGCAGCTGGAGAGAGCTTCTGCTGCTGCAATGCAGGCCTTCACTTTGCTGGGGCTAGAGAGGTCGCCCCGGCTCAGAGCCTGGCGGTGCTTCTTGCTAAGGTCCAGATTACTCTAATTAAAAACCCAAGAGAACTGATTTAATGCATGCTGTCTCCCTATCCCTCCTCCCCTCACCAGCATCCGAGTTTGGTGTCCTATGCCCTGTGTGCACATATGAAGGATGGGCACTCTCACTGTTTTAAGTGGCACAGTGCTACATTAAACTGCCAGGCTGCATTCCCAGTCAAATGCATCGTGCTGCCATTTCCCCTTCCAAAATAATAGTGCACCATAAAAACAGCAGAGCTCCCAAATGGGGTCATGGCAAGGGAGAGCCTAGAGATCCAAATCACAGAGCAGGGCTCCAGGGTGCTAGGGGCTGTACAAACACATAACACACAGACAGTCCCTGCCCCCAGGAGATTACAAGTTAGAGAGGATTATTGAAGGTCATGCAGCCAGGGGCAACTATTTTAGCATCAGATTGCTGCCTCAGCAGCAGTGCGAAAAACTCATGCCACTGTTCTCGTTCCCATGTGACATAGTTATATGGGAGTGAGACATAGTGACATACTTATAACAGGAGAGGCAGCACAATCCTGGTGAAGATTGGCTGGTGAAGAGATAAGAAGAATTTCAGGTAAACATGGTCCAGAAAAATCAAACATTTCTCTCCTTTCCCCCACCACAAATATGACCCTTGTTGATAGTAGCTGCATCCTGTGCTGCAATGCAATTAAAGAGTTAATGTTTTTGCTGTCGCTATGCCCAGGAGTGGTGCTGAGGATCTGTGTCATTGCTGATGAAGCACTGGTCTTTGTTGTGAACTCATGGGCCTCTCTGTGCTCCTTTCTGTTGCCTGGTCAGTAGCAGCATGACACATCAAGCTGTCTGTGTTCCATGAGACTCTCTGATTCCAGCCATGTCACCTCTGCTGCACCTGGGCCACACCCCCTCATTTTAAATCTGAGCAGTGTGCCCATCACCATAGTATCTAGGCCTCAAAGAACTGCCCGGCTCCCTCACTCCTAAGCCAGACAGGCTGGGAGCCCTGTGGAGGCAGGTCTGGATCAGGCTCCCTAAGCCCAGTGGGAGTCTGTCCCCTGACTTCAATGGGCTATGCATCATTCCCTCTGTGACTTCACCTACCGTGAGGAAGAGAATCTCGCTCATGAGCTTCTCATGGTTGGAGTCTATCTGGTGCAGCAAGGAGTTCCCCTGCTGGATGTGATCCATCTGCTGCTTCACGCTCCCCAGCAGCTCATCATAAACTTGCAAGGTCTCCTCCACTTTGGCAACCTCTGCCAGGGCCTCGTCAATTGAGCCCATCAGCAGTGTCACCTGCTTCTCGGAAGAGATGATGGCCTGGAGATTGGCCTGTGAACAAGAGAAGCAGAGCGGTCTGGTACAGCACAATGCTAGTGCAGTGATGGGTGCTGTGGTTGGCTTATATTCACATACACACAGACACTTTGATCACTAGCTAGGATCAAAGACAGGGACTTCTGCAAGAAAGCCACCAGGCCTCTGCCACTTGGGCCAAAACAGAACTCCTTCGGTGGCAATGTGCAACAGTTTGTTAAAATGCCTGGGGTCCACTACTAAAGGTAGACATTCAGTCTCTCTCTCTCTCACACACACACACACACAGAGTCAGTGTATCCTATTTATACTCAGCTAAGATAAAATGCCTTTGGATTAGTGCCATAGCAGCAGAGGTTTCTGGAGGCCATGCCATGCCATGGGGTTCTGCTGTGTGCCTTGCAAGGTTCTGAGAGTCTGACATGTCCACAGCACCAGCTCAGAATATGAAGCCAAGTGGCATGGCAGCTTCTGAACCACTCATGCAAACACAAGAGCCTTCCCTAGATACAGCCTTTGAAGGCCTTTACGTGATATTATGCCAGGGAAATGTCGCACGCTGGGCATGTGTGGAGCACATTCCTTTTGTATTCAGACAGGAAGCCAAGCTCCACGGCATTTTGTAGTATCCACCTTTCTTCCCACTCTGAGGAATTCTCCTGCCGCCTTCAGTGGGGCTGCCGGAGGGAATCCAAGATGGCAGTTCATGTGTGGGGCTGTCTCAATTTGTGTGCAGTGAGATTTCATGGGACCCGTGCCATCCAGGGATATGGAGTATCACAAAGTAGGTGCACTCCCATAATAATTTCAATCTAACACATTGTCTAAGGGTCACGTGCTGTTCCAACAGGACAGCCTGGATAGCTAGGTCTTGCAGTGGAGAGATCCATTGGATTGAGAGAGGAAGTGAACAGACCTTCCTCCTCAGGCAGGGGCGAGGTTCTGCTTCTGTATATCCAGTTTAAGGCCATGTCCATAACATGCACATGTGCTCTCAGCCTCACCCACCCCAAAACCCACAAAGGAAGGCTCTATGCTGCTTTCTCTCCAGCCTGTCCATGCTTCTGCTCCTCAATGCAGCTCCCTGGGCTCTCAGATTCCAGGCAGCTGCTGCAGAGTGCCCCACAGCCCCTGAGATGGCTGCTGCCCCAGAGAGATGGTGGAGAGCAGGAGGCCCTGTAAGAGCCCCATCCACTACCAGCCCAAGGAGGAAAAAGGAAATAGCAACTCCAGCAGAGTAGCTGGAACCGCCACAGCTACCTCCTCAAGTAGACTCCACAAAGAGCAGAAGAAAGAAGGGTGCTGTAGGGCTGGTGATGGCACCTGGTTTTCCTACAGGGCCCTGGGTGCTCTGCTACTTCCTGCTCCTTGTGGGGGGACACACTGGGGGCAGCAGCAATGACTGGCTCATTGCTCTGCTGGAGCTCTTGCTCCCCTCCACTTGCCAAGGGTGAGTGTGGACTCCGGGGCGCTACGTGACCCTATAGCCAGCTCTCCCTATGGCCATATTTCTCTGCATTCCCACAAAAGTGTCTGACCCAGGCCATCATGAGGAGGCACGCAAATTCTGAGCCAATAGCCACCACACACATGGTTTCCTATGTGTTACCCCGCTGAGCTGTTTTGATGGTGGAATTAATGAACAGTTAAATCACGCATGACATGTACATATATATAAGAAAATGGGAGGCACTATTAGCTTCAGGAGGTCTTAGCCATTTGCTTTGACAGGCCATGGAGCTATAATTGCTTATTAATCATCACGGACAAGATCTATGAGAGATTAACTGGTTTTGAAATGGTAATTGAATCGTAGCCACTGGTTGAAGCACCATGTTGGGTATCAGATAAGATAATCGATAGACACGGGCCTGGGAGGATTAAACAGGCCTGGGAGGATTGAAGTTTCTGGTCTGTTGTTTTTCTGTCTTTTAAATGAGTTTGTCTTTGTTAATATTAAAATTAGGTGATAAGTTTTATATTAAATAAAAAGCAACATCAACAGAAGCATCTGTGCCCCCACAGTAAACACAGGCAGTGATTTGCAACCATGAAGGCCACAAAGGAAAGGAGACAGAGGTTCTGTAAATCAACAAGCGGCCTGGCTTCCTAGAAAAGTTAGAAGGGGCTGTGTGACGGGGTATTCACCCCAAGCCAGAAAGGAAGGGGTTAAAAGCAGCCTAGGGAGGCAGTGCAGGGAGCAGCCAATCAGAGAGAGGCTGCACAGAGCAGCCAATCAGGGCCCAGCAGGCTCACATAAAAGGGAGCTGCTGGGCAGACCAGGGTCAGTTGCTGTAGGGAGCCTAAGGAGAGAGGACTGTGTTCCTAACAGCCTGCAGGAAGGTAGCACCTTGGACAGAGCAGTTGCTGGCTGGCTGCTGGGACTTGCGGATTGGAGGCCCTGAGAAGAGTACAAAGAAGGTGCTGGGTCCCGTGGGGAAGTGGCCCAGGGAATTGAAGCAGCTCTGCTGGAGAAGTTAAAGAGAGGCAGCAGGAGGCTTCTATAGCCAGGGTCCCTGGGCTGTGTCTGGAGTAGTGAGTGGGCCCAGGTCCCCTCCTCTCACCACTGGGAGAGTGGCTGGACAATAGAACTGGGAGATACTCCTCCCACACACACCCCTGCACAGGAACCCAGATGGTGACATGACTGGAGGGCTGAGTCATGAAGAGGACATTGCCGTTCCTCGACTGAGGCGAGTCTGTAGGAGGAGAAAGCGCTGGGAGTGGCACTACCAGGAGAGGGCGTGCTGGCTGAGAAAGCTAATCTATGTGATGGTGGGCAGGAGGTACCACTCTGGTGAGGGAATTCTGTCACAAGCTGCCCTAGACCCAAAGAAGGTCAGTCTACAGAGCCTCACTGAAGGAAGATCTCATTTCTGCTCCCCTGAAGGGAGCAAGGCCGCCACTTCCTGCAGCTCCCATTGGCCGGGAATGGTGAACCGCAGCCACTTGGACCTGCTGGGGGCCGTGCCTGCAGACGGTCAACGTCAGCAAAATGTCTCGTGGCCCACAATCAGATTACTCTGATGGGCTGCAGGTTGCCCAGTACTGACATAGGGGCACCAGGCATACCTGTCTGTCCCACACATGGTGCCATTTTAGGAGAGGCATGGCTTGAAGCTGGTGGGCTTGGCCTCAGCCATAGACAAAAAGACCCACAATGGAGCAGGGAAGATTCAGTAGAGCCCTAAAGAAAACAAAGACCTGAAAACTGGGCAAATAGCCTGCCACTCACTCCTTGAACTCTAATAAAGCCATGTATGAAGAGAAAAGAGGGCAAACTTTTCCACAAGCACCTGATGGGGGTGATGACAGAAACCACTGAGCTTCTGCTTGCTCAACACCCCCTCACCCTCCAACACTCGGAAGGAACTGAGTAGCATTTGGGGCTTTGTGTGTGGCTCCATGCCAGTTCTTATCTCAAAGACCCACAAAAACTAAGGCAGGCAACTTTTTCCTCCCGCTCTGAAATTTCTTGGAAGCTGCCAGGTAACAAACCAGGTAATTTCCCCATTGCTGCTCAGCTGCCTTTGAGTCTCAGATTTCCAGCTTCACTGCAGTAGCTCCAGGCTATGCTCCACAAGGTTCCAACTGACATTTTGTTTTTTATTAAGTGCTACTAAATTATAGCCATAAACCTCCAGCAAGCCTGTCACTGCTGTCCCTTCTGATTTTCTTATTAGGGCTTTTCAGAGCCTTGGGGCTTTGCCTTTAGCAAAGCGGCACCAATCAAATTGCAGGAGAACTGCTAGAAGGGACAGCTCTCTGGAGAAATATTGCTCAGGTAATGATAATAACTCTACTGCATGAGATGTCTCCGAGTTTCAGAAACTCATGTGGATTTAAGAATGCCCTGGAAATCAGCAAGTGAACTAGGGTATCAAGGTATGAACTGGAGCTCCAGGCCTCACAAATACAATGGCCACCATCTCACTCGCCACAACATTTTAGCAACATTTTGTTAATGTTTGCAAAGTGCTTTGAGATCCCTAGAGGAAAGGTGCTCTAAAAGAACAAAGTGTTTATTGTTGTTATGCTGTAGGAAGTATATGAGCATATGCATGACTCAGTTGTACACAATAATATTAATACTTATTGATAAATGCCACATTTATATTTATCAAAAGAATGTGTTAATAATTATTTATCAATTAATGGTCCTATAAATAAAGCACTCTGCAGCTCCTTTCATTTCCAAGAACTTAACCAATATTTATTATGTACTCTTGGAAGATAGGTATTGCTGTCCCTAATTTACTGATGGGAAAATTGAAGCACAGAGCAGTTGTGACTTGACCAGGAGCACACAGATGTTTGTTACTGTTAGAAACAGACCTCAGGAGTTCTGCTTCTCAGATCTAAGGACTACATACCAAAGCACAAAGAAGACAGGCTGGTATGAAGCGACATAGAAACACAAGTGCAGAATAGAGCAAACATAAAGGAACACAAAGCAAAATGGATTTAGGATTTTGTGGATTCTGATAAATTTTAGGTTATTTCTTCTATTGTGTGGTGTTTTTTTTAAGTTATTTAACTATAAAATCCAGTGGAGCCAGAAATATTGCTGTAGTGTAAGTGCTCTAAACAGGCATCTCATCACGTTCCCTCCAGTACTTAGAGACATAGGATGTCTTCCAGGGAAATGTAATAAAATACAGGAACATAAATAAATGGAATAAAACACACCAGCTTTTTCTTTTCCACATGCAGTGTCTCCTGTTATATGAGCCTCTTACCTGTCAATAATTCCCTTGCTCTTTCACATGCTACCTCATCCCCTCACCGCCCCCTCAATTCCATTCTTTCCTGGTCCTCTCCTCCCAGCCTTCCCACTCTCCATATCTCTCGGGCCTTGTCCTCACTGGGTTCTTACCTCAGGAAAGTTCACACATGCTAGCACCCCCCCAAGGTAAAAAAGACACCTTTTTGAGCAGTGAAAACAAGCCCTTAGAGTCCCCACCTCCTTCCCTCTCTTGTCCCAAAGAACTCCATCTCTCCTATGCTCTGCTCTTCAGTTTTACTCCCCTCCTCTCCCCCTCTGACATTGTAACCCCACTCTCATAGTTTCTCTCCTCCCCTCTCCCCTTGCTGGGCTGCTGCCTTTGAATGTCTATTTCCCCCTCTTCCTTTTCCTTATCCTCACCATAGGGGCTGCTGATGCCCTTGAGTGTGCGGAGTGGGTCCCTTGTCTTTCTGTCCTCCTTGTGCCATCTACCTGCAGCCATGCTAGCTCCTCCACTTTGCTCTCCTCCCTTGCGGCACTGGGAGCCCAATGGACAGGGAGACCTTGCTTTCAGGAGCGGCCCTAGCACCACTGGCGGAAGTCTGATTGCCTCTCTTCCAGGTACTCCAAACAAACCAAAGGACCTGTATACATGAGCTATCTTTATGGGCCTGGGAAATACCCATGGTTTTCATGAGACATCATAGTGATGAATGTAACAGAAGCTGGTGGGTGCTGATCCCTGCCATGTATTAACCGTTTATAACTTGCCCCAAGTCATTTAACTGTTACCTGGAAATACACCCCATTCTCCTGGCAGCACTGCCATGCACTGGAGAAGCAATGTCTTTGAACTCTTACGAAGGGGAGAGGTATTTACTGCAGCAACACCCTCTGACAGCTGATCTCTGCTGCAGACTAAGGTTAGGTCTACACTACCCGCCTGAATCGGCGGGTAGAAATCGATCTCTTGGGGATCGACTTATCACGTCTCGTCAGGACGCGACAATCGATCCCCGAATCGACGCGCTTACTCCACCAGCGGAGGTGGGAGTAAGCGCCGTCGACTGGGAGCCGCGGCAGTCGATTTTGCCGCCGTCCTCACAACAGGGTAAGTCGGATCTGATACGTCGAATTCAGCTACGCTATTCACGTAGCTGAATTTGCGTATCTTAAATCGACCCCCCCCTGTAGTGAGGATGTAGCCTAAGGGTGTGTCAACACACAGCAACTCAGCTTTCAACTCAGGTTAGCAGCTTGAGTTCAAGCCTATATGTGAACTCAAGGTGCTAACTCATTAAAAGCTGAGTTGCCCTATCTTCACTGCTATTTTAACCCAAGTTAGCTAGCACAGGTTAGCTGATTTGAGTTAAGAGCAGACTTTTTTTTTTTGCAGTGTAGACACAGTCTGTTACTTTGAGGGCAGCTTCCAACGGGGGCTATTTACCTGTTCTCCCACCCAGTGAAAGAGAGCCCCGGTGCAGTGCAAAGCACTGTTAAATTAAAGGCAGTGACAACATTCCCACTGACTTCAGTGGGACAAGCTTTTGGCCCTAAATTGCTGTGTATCCTAATAATTGGCTTCTTAGCTCAAATAAAAAAGCCAGAGCTCTCAATGGGCCTCATCCAATTTCCAGTTAAGTCAATGGGATTCTTTTCCTTGACTTAGGTGGAGTTGTCCCAGGGCTTAAGCAAATACCCAAGATGAATATCAGAAAGCCTCAGACATCTTGCCCCTCACCTCATCCAGCACCTGGAGGTCTTTGCTCAACTTCTCTGCAAAGGCCATGGAATTATTCACTATCGGCTCATACTCCTCCATTAGCTTCAGCACGTCAGCCGTTTCCTTTGGCGTCATCTCCTGGTAGGCACTGTGCTCGGCCTGGTCCCCAGCCTCTGCGCTGGCGTTTCCAACCTCTTGTAGACTCTGTTTCCCTGTGTGCATGGGGGAGATGCATGGATGACCACAGCATTCTAGTTACTTCACTGTATCTACCTTTCCTTTCTGCGGAGTCGAATCAGTTCCAATCACTCACAAGTGACATGGGTACAACAGTCTTAGCCTACTTCCCAGGTGATATTTATTTATATTGGAAGAAAATCATGGCATGTCCCACTACCATCTGTCTCTGGGGAGGCAAGGCTCAGGGCTGGGCTAGCAGGACACTGTTGCAGGTCAGGCCTAAGGCATGTGGGCAGAGCAAGCCTAACCTGGAGTCTGGTTGTGCTCCTGCCTGTTCCCACCCGAAGCAAGGGAAAGCCCACATGGTGATGAGGTATCTAGAGGGCACCTGCAGGATCCCAGAGATGCCCCCACCACCCCAATATCCTCAGATACACTGACAGACACATCCAAGAGAAAGATTCACCCCCATGCATCTCAATAGACGCACTGATTGGTAGCGTTCCCCCAATAGGTAGATTGCCTCTTTTTAAGCTGATGCTGTTCCCCACCACCACACCTTGTCCAGCCCAGATACAGCCATTAGAGGCAAGATAAACTGTCCATTTTTCATCCCAGCCCAGTACTTTCTCCATGTGGCAACAGTCATGGGAATAAATGAGCCTGCTCTATAAATACTCTCTTAAGCCTGAACTCCCTGGATGAGTGATTCCTTCTCTCTCTGTCTGTGACTGTCTCTCACATTTCATGCAGCAGGCCCTCGGTCTCCCCTTCCACCCCCCCCCCCCGAACAGGGCCCCTCTTCCCTGCTGTCACTGGGATTAAAATGAGTTTTGTCCCAATCTGACCTTTCCACCAAACTAACAAGGTGACACCGAGGGGAAGAAGGAGATCCCACTAATTATCCACACCTATACAATTGCAAAGCCGTGGCTTAGCAGCCAAAGTATATCCAGTAGAGGCACATTTATCTGACCTCTGACCAACCAACAACCCTCATTAACTAAAAGATAGCCATAAAGGAGATGTGTGTCTCTGGCAGCCAGGGCTGCTGTGCAAGAGTCAGAGGGGAGGAAAGAAGAAAGCACGTGCTCAAATTGCTGTAACTAAAGGTCCTGCTTAGCTTCACTCTTGCTGGCCAAGACTAGCTCTGTTACACAGACTGTTTCTGTGGTCTGAATCTGATTTCTCTGGGTAAGGCCTGTCGGCTTGTGAACCCAGGACTGCAGAGCTGGCAGATAGCAAACACCGCTTTGCTACTGTCCAGTAGGAGCTGAAACCATCTTGCACTCCACTGCCCACAACCTGCTGCCAACACAGACCTCAGGAAGTCTCAACTGAAGGGGTTGACAGGCAGCAGCCTGATAGCTCCTGATTGGGTTACCATCCTGTATAAACCCACGGGGCATTCCAGGAAGTATCCTGGCAGCAGTTTGACTCTCTTGTAGCTACCTTTCCTATTCCTGCCCTTGAACTCCTGTCTTTGATCTTGGCTTGATTCAGACCTTGCCTAAAATGTGACACGGAGGCTGATCCAGATCCTTGGCATCAACCCTGGCCTGGAACTTGACTACAAACTCCTCTGCTACTCTAAGCCTCAGGTTTGATGCTGCTTGTGACTGCCCTTTCTGGATCCTGACACTTCCTCTGTTCTTTTCATTACACCATGCATGCCTTAGATTGCTTTAAGGTGAAGTCATGGGTATGCCCTTCAAGGAAAGGCAGCCTTTTGACAATCAGGGGGGAAATGGTACCTGTTCTGGAGCACAGTTGGGGCAATCCGTTAAAAAATCCCTCCCCCGCAATCCCCAATACTGACTCCAGTCAGGAGGGTCACAAAAAATGCCAGGGTCCCACAAAGCGTGACAGGAATAAGGGACTGAAGTTTACAGGGATCAAGGCAGAGAAAGCCACTCCGCACAAGTGTGACAAGAAGCCATAATTACCTTCCAGCATGCAGGAGGGGATGCTAACAAATGCAATGCTGCTGGAGAGGTATCGTCGGTTCAGCTTCCACAAGCATCTGATAAAGGCATTCTTCTCGTCAGCACTGACAGCTGTCCACTTGTAAACCTTATCAAACTGCAACTCAAACTCCAGACATTCCTAGACACCAATTACAAGAGCTGCAATTAATTACATTGCTGGCTATAAGGCATTTACTGTATGCTATGTGATACAATTTAACAAATGTACTGAATACTGTAAAAGAGAAGACGTCCTAGGTAGCTAATGCAGCAGGCTCCAGTGTCAAACTGATTGCTAAGCAAACGGAGCATGGGATGAGCAATTTTGGAGGGCTGTAGCTCTGAGATTAGGATTTTTAATGCTACCACAAGGTCACATTGCAAATGAAGAGTCTGACATGGAGTTAATCTGAATTGAGTTCACTGATACAGAGAGTAACTTGATTTTAACAGTTCAATAGCAATGAATCATGTCTGCATCCATGCCACGTTGGGCGCCGATTGTGTCTGCTCTCATAATCTAAGATGTGTTGGGCGTGGCTAGCAAATAGAGGAGTGCTCTCGAAGGAAAATTCAGATGCTGCTGTAGGTCTTGGTGATTCAGCTTGCTGGTAGGGCAGGTGCTGCCCATTGAAGCCAAGATCCTGATAGCTTGTGGGATGGTAGTGCAGCCTAGTGGATAGTCCTGTAGCCTAGGACTTGAAGGAGCTGTGTTCTGTTCCTTGCTTGGGTATTGAGTCATAGAATCATAGAATATCAGAGTTGGAAGGGACCTCAGGATGTCATCTAGTCCAACCCCCTGCTCAAAGCAGGACCAATCCCCAGTCAGTGAGTGATCGTGGGCAAGTCAATTCAGCTCTTTGTATCTAATTTTCCCCATCTGTAAAATGGGGATAACATAAAGTGTTTTAAGATCTACAGATGAGAAGAGCTAGGCATTATTATGAACCAGATTTTCATACTCATCTTGC
This sequence comes from Emys orbicularis, assembly GCF_028017835.1. NCBI lineage: Eukaryota > Metazoa > Chordata > Testudines > Emydidae > Emys > Emys orbicularis. The sequence goes on along the minus strand of NC_088691.1, from coordinate 42,746,609 downwards.
TACCTCCCCTACTGTTTGTTACCCACTACTAGTTGTGTCATGTCAATGTTCTATGAGCATTGATGGAGCTGCAGAGGCATATCTGTGGGACGAAGTTAGCCAGAAGTCTTATTACCTTGCTGGCAGATCAGCCCTCTGGTATACTTCATGCTCCTTGGGAGCTGGCCTGAGTCTCTGAGTCATGTGTTCATACAGTTTCTGGCTGGTAGTCACTGATGCAATTTTTCCTTGAGGTACCCTTTTGTTGGGAGAGTTCCCCCTTTTATAGAACTTAATTTCCCATCAGAGGGCACCAGATGGGATCCAACAGGTAGAGCCACACAGCTTTGTGAATAATTATAAGCAATGTGCAGAGGATGAGAGTGTGGCAGATACAGGGATATTTTTGGAGAGTTGTGATTTTAAAACTACGCTTGGGGCGAAGCCCTCAGAGTAAACACAGAATGTACCTATCCACCAGGGCCAGCTCCAGGCACCAGCCCTCCAAGCATGTGCTTGGGGCGGCACCTGGAGGGGGGCGGCGCTCACCTGGGGAGAGCGAGGCCGCGGCCGGGCTCGCCGTCCGCCCCCCGGTGCTCCGGCCGCCAGGGAGAGCGGAGCCGCGGTGGGCTCGCCGCCCTCCCCCCGGCGCTCCGGCCAGTCGGGGAGAGCGGGGCCCCGGCCGGGCTCGCTGCCCTCCCCCCGGCGCTCCGGCCGGCCGGGAAGAGCGGGGCTGCCCTCCCCCGGCGCTCTGGCCAGCCGGGGAGAGTGGGCCCACGGTCGGGCTCGCCGCCCTCCTCCCGACGCTCCGGCCGGTCGGGGAGAGCGGGGCCCCGGCCGGAGCGGGGGGCGGGGGGCGGCGGGAGGCTTTTTTGCCTGGGGCGGCAAAAAAGCCAGAGCCGGCCCTGCTATCCACTGAGGAAATACCCTTATTGGTCCTGACCCAGACCTGAAATCTGAACCCTCTATTTCCCCAGCAGTTCAGATCATTGGCGAGAAGTTCCAAAAATGGTTTTCCCCATCCCTGTGCTTAACTCTCTCTGCCATGATGCTGCAGCATGTACAAT